>NC_092383.1:15661295-16319740 GCF_030028105.1 Mobula birostris | reverse complement strand
GTATGTTGGCTAATTCTGTTTGTACGATTGCATCATTGAATAGAACTCATGTTATGGGAATTCCAGAAAACAAACATATCATTGGCTCTGTGTTTCTTCTCGATCATCAGCTTTTGGGTTATTAATACATGAAAGAATAACAAAACTCACTGGTTATGTACTGTTGTGGCTTGAGCTGCTTATGGACATGCGGGGGAGAAGTTACCCTTGAAGGATCATGTTTTCTACCACACTGCCTTCTTCTTGATCTACCGAAGCAGACTCGTTGGGCCAAACGGTCTAATTCTGCTCCTATGTCTGATGGACTTGTTTTTAAGCACTCAGATTCTTTTAAGATGGCATGCAGGATCTAAACAACTTTCCACAGGAGCTGTTCTTCCCTATTGACCCCATTTATGGCAATTCACTGGATTTGCTATGCAAAAATAGTCCACAGTCTCCGGGAATTTAAAAAATATATATATTTATTCATTCACAGGATGCACACAGAAGCAGTTATTCAGTGCTAATCGTCCTTTCCCAATTCTCCGATAAATTGAATGGCTTGTTTGGCCATTTCAGTGGGCAGTAAAGAGTCAAACACATTGATCACTACAGAGTCAAGCAGTAGGTGGCAGATTTTGGATCCCTGAACAACAACACAGTAGCTACTAATTAACCAGTAATCTTACTCTTTGTTCTAGGTGTATCCAAAATTTCCTGCGGCAATGAACAAATTGACAGGTCAGTCAATAGTCAAGATTTCCGAATGCTAGTTGAAAGTAAATGTTATTACTGGAGTACATGTATGTCACAATTTAGAACCCCGAGACATACACATCACCACATACAACCCTGAGATTTTTCTTCCTGCCAAAATACTCAGCAATCTATTGAATGGTAACTGTAAACAGGATCAATGAAAGAGCAAGTAGAGCATGGAGGACAACAAACTATACAAATACAAATATTAATAGAAATAAGTAATGAGAGCATGAAATAACAAGATAAAGAGTCCTTAAAGTGAGATAATTTGTTGTGGAAACATCACTAGTCTTCAGAATGTATCAAGCATCACTGTAGAGGTGGGGAAGGACTAAAAGATTCAGAAAACAATTTTAACCCATTAACTTTGTCAAGGATAAAATTGAAAGGCATTAAAAGTGACAAGTAGAACAAGAGAGGGGAAGCCTCATGTAAGTGTCTACTTTTCCCACGACTTGGATGAGTTATAGAACAGAGAATTGAATTGAATTGAATTGAATGATCTTTATTGCCATTATACATAGGTACAATGAAACTCTGTTTGGCTTCCTCTCAGGCAATTAAATAAGGCGGTAGATAAAGACAAGACAGTAGTAGAAAAACAGTATGAAATAGCTAAGCTGCAGCAGCACCAGAATATCACAGTAATGCACAAAGTGCCGTTAGTGCAAGTATTTGAGTCCTTGTGTGTGCCCGTGTGCGCTCACAGTGTGAGTCATTGTTCTGTGGGAGTGGTGTGATGGAGGCCACAGCTCTGGGATAGAAACTGTTCCTCAGTCTATTTGTTCTGGCTTTTAGTGTCCTGAACCTTTTGCTGGATTTCAGCGGGTCAGACAGGGAGTTGTCGGGGTGTGTGGTGTCTCTGGTTATGCTAATTGCTTTCCTCCTGAGTCTGCTAGAATAGACGGTGTCCAGTCCCAGGAGCTCCATCCTGACAACTCGCTGGGCTGCCTTCACCACGTGATGCAGGTCTTGTTGCTCAGCGGCCGTGCAGCTGGCACACCACACTGTGGCGCTATTGGTCAGGATGGTTTCAGTTGTGCTTCTGTAGAAGTTAAGCAACAGCTTTTGTGGGAGTTTGGCCTGTTTCAGTTTTCTGAGGAAGAAGAGTCTTTGTTGTGCCTTTTTTACAAGCAGCGAGGTGTTGGTAGTCCATGTCAGCTGTTTTGACAACATAACTCCAAGGAACTTTAGGTTTTCCACACTTTCCACTACCTCTCCATGTATATAGAGGGGGTGTGTACTCTGTCCTTTGATCTCCTGAAGTCAATGATCATCTCTTTTGCTTTAGAAGTGTTAAGGACCAGGTCCTAGAACATAGAACAGTACAACACAGTACAGGCCCTACAGCCCACAATGCTGTGCCGACTCTTAAACCCTGCCTCCCATATAACCCCCCCACACCTTAAATTCCTCCATATACCTGTCTAGTAGTCTCTTAACTTTCACTAGTGTATCTGCCTCCACCACTGACTCAGGCAGTGCATTCCACGCACCAACCACTCTCTGAGTAAAAAAAACCTTCCCCTAATATCCCCCTTGAACTTCCCACCCCTTACCTTAAAGCCATGTCCTCTTGTACTGAGCAGTGGTGCCCTGGGGAAGAGGCGCTGGCTATCCACTCTATCTATTCTTCTTATTATCTTGTACACCTCTATCATGTCTCCTCTCATCTTCCCTCTCTCCAAAGAGTAAAGCCCTAGCTCCCTTAATCTCTGATCATAATCCATACTCTCTAAACCAGGCAACATCCTGGTAAATCTCCTCTGTACCCTTTCCAATGCTTCCACATCCTTCCTATAGTGAGGCGACCAGAACTGGATACAGTACTCCAAGTGTGGCCTAACCAGAGTTTTATAACTATGGTGGGATCCTTAGAATGCATTATAGCTCTTTAACAAGACTCTAGGCAAGGGATAAAGCAACAAAATATCATCACCTCCAACTGGGACCATGAGCATGTAGACTGAGCATTCTGTCTGCCTTGATTGACATCACATCATCAAGAGTTTTCTTTTCAGTACCTCATGCTAGAGGTGTTATGTACTTGACCATGCCAGCCTCTGGGGTTTAGATGCTCCGTTTCTCTGGTGCATGGCTAGCCGATGTGGCCTCTTTAAAGATTCAGGACAACTCTACTAATTGGCGGCCATGCTTTTGGTGCCAAGATTTGGATATTTAAAGAACACATGAACTCAGGTTCGATGCTCAATCATCAGCTGAACTTTCGTTCAGTCTGTGATGGCGTTTAGGATTTTTGTCTCATTTGGACTCTTGTCTAGTCTCATCATGTTCTTGTCTAGCATCTAGTCAAGTTTCCTGTTCTCATCTCAGCCTCGAAATCATGTCTCGATTCAAGTACAGCAGCATTTGAATCCTCACCATGTTCACCTAGGCCTCTTGTCACAAGAAGATTCCTATTGTAAATATTCAATACACCAAATAAACATAATCATACAACTGGCAAGTGATCTCATTAAATAAACAAGAATGAGGTGGAGTAGAAATAGCTTCTGTTCAGTTAAAACAAAAGTGTGCTTCAGATTTTCCTCTGCTCTTTATTGCCAGGCAACATTGGTTGCCCAGATACAATGGGAATTCATTCAATGGCCTCAAGATACAGAAGGCTCATAGTAATGATTGCACATTATTTAAAAAGTAAAGCAAGGCTCCCAATGACTGTAATTAGCAGCACCTCCCCGCCCCCCAATCCAATGTCACATGTTATCAGAAACAGGTGTGGAGATAGGTGAGAAAAATCACCTCATATTTTATAATTATATAGAACTGTGCAAACGTCTGAGGCTCGAGATCCTAAGACTTTTGCATAGTACTGTATTTGTCAACTTGGAACGGAGAGCGAGTTTGTAAATCTGGATGTTGCGAATGGCGAGAGTGGGGCATCCCAGGAGGGGTGTGGGGCAGATGGCACGGAAGTAGTGCCAGGGGCGGGGAAGGGGGAGCGGGTGCTGGCACACCCAGCCCTGAGACACCAGGCAAGGTCATTTGAATCATCTGAATCCAAACAATTGATTTATTGATCATTACAGAAAGTCTCCCTGGAGCTTCCCGCTCCGCCCCTCCCTTCCCCTTTTCCCAACCACGATTCCCCTCCCCCTGCTCCCATCCCATATTTGTGTGTGTGCCTGAGCCTGAGATTCTTTCACAGTACTGTATTCCTCCTGACATAGCAAGCCTTTTGAATCACTGGTTCCATCAATGCTGCTTCCCCTTTTGTTTCCCTGTAACCTTTTCTCTGTCATATGCCCATCAACTCCTCCCTCATTCCCCTGTGAACACTCCCAGACCAGATAAGTTACAGCAGCAAACTAACCATCCACCAGCAGGTCCTGTTGGGGAAAACCTACATGGTCACTGAGTCCACATCAAAGTCAGGATCTAACGAATGTTGCTGGAGCAATGAGATAGCCCATACACCCTCACTCTTCTCAGCACGGTGTGTCACTTTCATTGGTATCTACCACAAACCAGGTTCTGGCATATAAAGGTCTGAATAACTTAGTTTTAATGTTTTACTTATTTTTATGCCTATTGGCCTGGATTAGTAGCTGCAGTCTTTTCTTCAGGCTAGGGCAGTCAAAACTAGGGGGATTAGGCTAAAATGAGAGAGGACAGATTTAAAGGGGACCTGAAGAGCAACTTCTTTCACAGAGAGGCTGGTGTGTACATGGAACGAGTTGCTAGCGGATGTAGTGGAGGCAGATACAATAACAATGTTAAAAAGGAGGCTCATGAAGAGGTAGGTGGAGAGCAAAAGTTTAGAGCTGGAGTTCCTAACCTGGGGTCCATGGACCCCTTGGTTAATGGTAGGTTTCCATGGCATAAAGAAGGTTGGGAACCCCTGGTTTAGAATATGGGAAGCAAATGCAACTGGCTCAGGCAGAGAACTTGGTGAGCATGGGAAAGTTGGGACAAAAAGCCTGTTTTCCATGTGGTATAACTCTCTGACTGTATGACCCTAGTACTGGAAAACAATGTATGATTGCAATGTATGATTGCAATGTATGGTGGCCTGAGTGAGTATCTGCTAATAACTGACCAAGATCACTTCCCTTTGACTCATGTCACATTAATGCTCTTACATTGGACAGTCTTAGTGTCCTCAGTTTCAGTTATGTGGGAGTGATGAAATGTTACAGCTGTGCTCTAACGAAGTCTAGAACATTACTGCAAAGGCTGTGGAATCTGACATGAACTAGAGTAAAAAAAAGGTCTTACTCCATGAGAATAGTTCTAACCAGAGTTCATTCCCGATTATATCACAAACATCACTTCAAACAATGCTTCCGAACCCATCCAATAGGGAATGCTACTGTGTAAGTTGTCATTCAGTGAGCAGTACTCCCAGCTCAGGAAAAGATCCAGATTCATGATTAGACAAAAGTCTAATCATCCGTGGTTCTTTGCCAAGATTTGTCCATAAGCTAGAAATCTAAACCAAATTATGTGGTGAATGATGTTTCAGGGAACTGGCTGTGTAAATAACCAGCCGCTTTTCCTACAAAATAGAAACCTGCACTTCAAAAAGTTCTTCATTGACTCTTTGCAGTTTGGGAAAAATACAGAAGCTTGTATGTCTGAGTAGGTAAAAAAAAGAAGCAAATATTGGAAATTCTCGGCAAGGCAGGTGGCTACTGAGGAGAAAGAAGCGATCCAAAGGGAAATACACTGACCTGAAATGAATTTGGGTTCACATTGCCTGTCTCTCTACCTCTCTGTCTTCATTTCCACAGGAGTGTTAGCCGTGCTACTGAACCTTTTCAGATCTTCTGTTTTAGTTTCACATTTCCAGTGAAGGTTCTCCTTCTTTCGTGTATGAAAGTAAATCCTTTTTATTCTCAAGCTCCCTTCCCAATTGCTGAGAATTACATGCAAGTGAAGTTACAGTATATATATTGCCCATACCCATATTTAGTGTACTCAATCAAGAGAATTATTGGAGTCTGCAAATGCTGAAATCTGGAACTAAAAACAAACGCTGGAGGAACTCAATGGATCAAGCAGTATGTGTGGAGACTAAGTGATAGTTCACGTCTTGGGGTCAGATCCTGATGTGCTTTGTTCTTTGTTTGTACTTTGAGATAGGAGTGAGCGAGAGAAACTGCAAAAGAATAGGGTTCCATTCCCTGGCCCTGATGTCTGATACCTTGGTAATGAACAACCAATCAATCTTCTTCTCTTTTAAATTTGACATGTGAGTATTATGTGACAGATTATTGAAAACAAAGATATCATGTTCAAACTGCATAAAGTTCTGAATGAATTACATCTTTATTTTTCTGTTTCTTCTGTCATATCTGGTCGGCAGTCCTCTGATTACATCTCTGCTCAGTGTAATATCTGAAATTCTGTTGGTTCCATTTATTTTGAATTATGTTATTGAAGCAAAATCACATTTGATCATTTAACAAACCATGCATATGATTTAAAATTATGTACTTTCTCCTTAATGTCAATTATGATAAAATTACAGATATTTTCTTCATTTAGCCAATAAATATGTCTATGGTAATTTTTTTTTTGAACAATGAAGTGGAGTTCAAGACTGTAGCAGCATCCAAATCCAGAGGTGGGGAATAATATAGATCAAAAGCTCAAGGAAGACCCGGGCCGTCACTTTAACTTACTGAGGGGTAGGGTAAAGAAATAAATTATTTGAATTCATATGTAAAATGATAAGACCAGCATGTGTTGGTAAATTGGCTTATTATGGGCACATGTACTGGGGTACAATATGAAAAACAGGTTTACATGTCATCCGTACAGATCAGTTCATTACAACAGTGTATTGAGGTGGTACAGGGGAAAACAATAACCGAATACACAGTAAAGTGTTACAGAGAAAGTGCAGTGCCAGCAGACAATCAGGTGCAAGGCCATAATAAGATAGACTGCAGGGTTAAGAATTTATTTTATTGTGCCAGGGGACCACTTACTATTACAGTAAAGAAACTGTCTTTGATTCTGGTCATATGTGCTTTCAGGCTTATGTGTCTTCTTCCTGATGGGAGGAGGGAATAACAGAGAAGGACTGGGGTGGATGGATCTTTGATTATGTTTCACCCAGAAAGGAGAAGGTATAGACAGAGACATTGCCCTTGACAGAACCGAGATAAACTCCGCATGCTTCTTGAATAGCCTGTCCGAGCTTTTCAGAGAGCTGGCACGTCGATTCGATAGGCCAGCTGATTACACCTCCATAAAGAGACCGTTGACCAGATTAGACGTCAACTCGCATACAAGATTAAGAGCTGGCCCAAAGCGAACACAACCATGGCCTTTCCAACACCGACCAGAGCTTGAGTAATGGAAAACATCGAACGGAAACAAAAGCAGATGTGCTGAAAACACGCACGTCAGCGAGCATCTCAGGAAAGAAAACAGTCAGTGTTTGTTTCAGGACAGGGAGGGAGTGGAGGGGTTTCAGTTTAGATAACAGGGCTAAGGAAAGTGAGGTGTAAAGCAAAGTACTACTTGGAGATCAGGTGATAAAAAGCATAATTACTGACCAATGCCATCGTACCAGATAGGAACAGGGTGACAGTGGGAGACAATCAGAATCATGGTAAATGATGAAAGAGCATTTTACCTGCAGTTAAAACCTGAATATCTTTAATGTTTTTAGACCTCACACAACTAGATCACCACTTTGAATATAACTGCCTCAAAATCAGGGTTAATACCACTGATATATATCATGAAATGTGTTGTTTTGTGACAGCAGTACAGTGCAATGCATAAAAATGCTATAACTTACAATAAATATATAAAAATTAAACAATAAATGCAAAAAAAAACAAAAATAGTGAGGTTGTGTTCATAGGTGATATATTGTCCATTCAGAAACCTAATTTTGAAGGAAAAGAAGTTGTTCCTGAAATGTTGACTGTCCTTCTCGAGGGTCATCTCTAATGGTAGTCACAAGAAGAGTCCTGGTTGATAGAGCACGAAACATTGATCAAGAACAAGGAGTTAATGATTTAATAGTAAGAAAAACTTACTGACCTAGAGAAGGTACTGGCTGGTTGAGCACGTTATCAAAATAAACACTTAATCTGACCCTTACTATTGGAAGACCAGGCTGTAGAATCTATAAACTGTTATTATAATAGTCACTGGATTAATGATAATAGCTTATCATCATAGGTTTAATTGATTTAACTGAGTTGAGGTCTCCATTGTCACTCGAACAATACATTCATTGTGTTACCGCACCAGAATGAAAAGAAAGAAGGCAGGGTTTGCACCTGGAACTGGATAACTGGACACTGTGCAAACAGGGGCAGATTGAAGGCTTGCTTAGATGAATAAGATCCTGATGGGGCATGACAGGGTAGATGCTGAAATCCTTTCACTAGTCAGTGAGTCTCATAAAAAGGGGCAGATCATTTAATCATGAAGTGTGTAGAAATTTCTATACACAGAAGATAGTGAATCTCAAGAATTTTCTAACCCAAGGGATCATTAGAAGTATTTAAAATGGAGGTAGATACATTTCTGAAAGAGTAGGTTATTAGCACAGAAAAAGAGTTGCAATCAGCTTCAATGCCAAGTCCCAGGGGTTGATCAGAGGTCCAGACATCGAGGCCCATTTTCCAGCCACCCGAGACTTCAAATCTCTATGAATCACTGGGTCGACTGGGAAGATCAAAGGCCTGCTGTCTGCGAGTCTAGGTCTGAGCCCTATGGAGACTGAAGATGGACTGTTTTGGGGTTGGAGGACTGTTTTTGTGTGGGTGGATGGATGGGTATTGGGAAGGAACAGGGCTTGTTTTTGCTGTTGTTATTTTGTTGTTTGTTATGTTCTGTGTTCTTCTGAGCACTACCTCATATTTTTACTCTTGTTTCACACTATTTTATTATACATATACAGCATATAGTTAGATGGATTGATAGATAGATACTTTATTAATCCCAAAGGAAATTACAGTGTCACATGTGGATTCTTGTTAATTGGGTCATTGGTTAATTGGGACAGTTGGTATTTGGGACAACTCCAGAACAATTTCTAGCTACTTTTAATCACGTGTGCTTGTGTTGCCATTAGATACTACACCGTGCTTGGAGCAAATAATTTTTAAATAGCTGTGTGTGTTTCTGTTCAAAATACAGTGATTTTCGTTACTGATAGTTGGCGAGAGATAAGCAGGAAGACAATTCAGAACTGTTTTGCTCACTGCGGTTTCAAGCATTCAGGCTTGGAGATGCCAGAAAGTGCCAGGAGTGAAAATGAAACAATTTCACTATTTCAATCAGTTAAGAACTACAAAGAATATGAAGGTATCGACAATCATCTTGAATGCTGCCCTTGGTCCAAACCAAACACTCAACTCCTACCTGTGCCTCCAAGTCACTGTTTTCATGTGTCAGCACTACACCCCTGTACAATGATTTCATAAGCCAGGTGAGAGTAGCCAGTGGGTCTCATAGCCCAGTGAGATAGTGACATGCCTGCTCTAGCAGGCAAAGTTAGCTCCAGTGGTCTGGGTGGATAACATCCACAGTGAGAGCCAACGGCCAGGAAGAATGCTGCATGGAGAGCAAAGGACATGACAAGGCACAGAAGTCATGGTCACCCACTGCAATCAGGAAAGACACCAGCTGTGACATTGTGACATCTATTCATACCACTAGACCCAAACGTCTGAGGTTGAGAGACAACAACCATAACTACTCACGTGCGAGTTTGTGTGTGTGTGTAGATAGAGAGGGAGAGAGAGAGAGAGAGGGAGAGGGAGAGGGAGAGGGAGAGGGAGAGGGAGAGGGAGAGGGAGAGGGAGAGGGAGAGGGAGAGAGAGAGGGAGAGAGAGATAGAGAGATAGAGAGATAGAGAGATAGAGAGAGAGAGAGAAAGAGAGATAGATAGAGAGATAGATAGAGAGATATAGATTTCTTATTGTAATTTATAGTATTTTTCATGTATTGCATTGTACTCCTGCTGCAAAACAACAAGGTTCATGGAATATGTCAGTGATAATAATCTGGTTCTGATTCTGATTCCGCATCCTGAGAACCCATAGGTAATTCTGTTCAGGTGGAAATATCCATGTGTTGAAGCCTAAGAGGACTCAAAGGGAAGAGAGATGTGCCAGCAAGCTGTGTGAAAATCAGTTGGAGCACATTATTTTGTTCTCTCCCTATCCAGCAACTTCTTATAAATAAGTTGGAGGAAACAGGTGATTGGCAGTTGGAAGTTACTGAAAATAACTGTGGTAGAGAGCTGGGTAAACATCAGCAGAGATACAGTCAGTGTCACAGGGAGATGGTTTCGAGGAGTCATTCACTCAGCTTGATAGTGCAGGGAGAATGGATTAATGCTATCAGAGATATGATGTAATGCAGATGCCAACCTGGAGGAGTAAAGGTAAGAACATCATCTTTGATTGCTCATGTTCGCTGCCCCTTTGCACAACTTTGCTGATATTTAGCTACAGTTTTTCATTTCTCTCTTCCACATCTGAAAATTCTACTTTCAACTAAAACGGATAGTGTAAAGCAACAGTGAATTATTTATTCTCCCAACCTGGAGTCCACGGACCCCTTGGTTAATGGGAGGGGTATATGGCATTTAAAAGGTTGGGAACACCTGATTTAGAGATACAGCATGGTAACAGGCCCTTCCAGCTCAACAAGCTCATGCCACCCAGTTACACCCAAGAGACCAGTGAACCTACGAACCTGCACGTCTTTGGAATGTGGGAGGAAACTTGAGCGCCTGTGGGAAATCTGCAAGGTCACGGGGAGAACATAGAAGTTCTTTAACACAGTGGTGGAATTAAACCTATGTCGCTATCGTTGTGATAGTGTCACCTTGACCGCTATGTTACAGTGATGCCCCAATTACACTGATGCAAAGCCCCTAATATGGGCAGAGTAATGGCAAGCCAAAAGCAACCCATGCCTATTGTCAACTAATTCCAAAGCTGACTTTCACTGATCAGTCACTGGTCCTGACAATGTCTCAAATGTTCTTCACAACCATTTAAATAGTCATGTTCTAGATGCACTATTGATTTTATTGGCTGCGTGGCTTTACTCAATAAAGGTTCTTGATTTCTCTTGATTTCAGGTCTTACAAGTAGCTTTAGATGAGAAAACACAACAGATAGGGTCTGCAGAGCTATGAGAGGAATTGAATGGATACTGAGCTGTAGCAGATACTGGGATTAATATTGAAAGGAAAGTCTAGGTTGATGTTCAAGGAGAGCTTAATAGGAAGGAAGGTGGTGGAGGATATGCCAGTATACATGGAGGGAATTCTGGGCCTAAAGGACTGAAGATTTGACTGCTGACATCTGGAGAAAGGGAGAGTAGAACTGAGAAAATGGTGAGGAACAAGGAGATTGTGGAGTTGTGTGAGTTGGGGGAAGAGAAGTTATGAAGAAGTGTCGGTGTGAGAATGTACATTATAAAATGGAGGAATTGAGTGACGAGGAGCCTAGTGAATACCAGCATGCACAGGACTACTTGATGTGGCCTGAGATGTCGGAAGTTGGGTGTTTGGTTTTAGAGATGGAGGAATAGTGACTAGTCAGAAGCGTATTGGGTATTCAGGTCTGATGGTGGGATGGGAGGTTTCAATGGTGAAGGTGTTGAGGTCGGATGGAGGTATGTAATGGTGGAGTAAAGATGAAGGAAGGGGATTTATTGTCTGAGAGGATTTGGACTTCACAGCATAATCGCAAAGTTGTGAGAGTCCAGTTTGTTATCATTTGGATAAGTACATGTCCGCATAGCTGAAATGAAAAACTAACTTAGAGTAGCATCACAGGCACATAGCACTAGAGACACAACGTTCACAGGAAAAACACAAATTATACAAAATCGCACAAAAAAGAGTACAATTGGAACAAAAGAAAGCCCAAAGTTTAGAATGAGGAGGTTGTGAGCAGTTTCAACACTCATGAAGCTTGACGCCATTAAGGACACAACAGCTCACTTGATAGGCACCCCATCCACAACCATTCATCCACTCCATCACAGACATGCAGTAGCAGCAGTTTGTACCATCTACAAGATGCACTGCAGCAACTCGGCAAGCCTTTCAAAACCGTGACAATGTAGACACCACCAGCTGGAAGTTGCCCTCCAAGCCACATGCTATCCTGACTTGGAAGTATATAACCGTTCTTTCATTGTTGGCGGGTCAGAATCATGGAACTCTCTCCCTAACAGCATGGTGCTCCTCTCACTGCTGTCATTAGGAAGAAGGTACAGGAGCCTCAGGACCCGCACCACCGAGTTCAGGAACAATTAATACCACCATCAGGCTCTCGAATCAGAAGGGATAACCTCACTCAATTTCACTTGCCCCATCACTGAACAATTCTCACAACCTATGGACTCACCTTCAAGAAATAACAAGCAGGATACCAAAGGAGAATTAGTTGATGTTGTGCACTTGGGTTTTCAGAGGGTCATTTTCAAAGATGCCACACGAGGCTGCTTAAAAAGCTACAAACCCACGGTATTAAAGGTAAGATTCTAGCATGGATAAGCAGAGGCTGATTGGCAGGAGGCAAAGAGTAGAACTAAAGAGAGTCTTTTTTTGTTGGCTGCCGGTGACTACTGGTTTTCCAAAGGGATCTGTGTTGGGACTGATTCTTTTTACGTTATATGCTAATGATCTGTATGATGGAATAGATGGCTTTGTTGCAAAGTTTGCAGACAATATGAAGATAGGTGGTGGGGCAGGTAGTCTTGAGGAAATAAGGAGCCTACAGAAGGACTTAGACTGAAGAGGGAAATGGGCAAAGAAGTGGCAGATGGAAAACAGTGTCTAAAGTGTATGGTCATGCTCTTTGAAAGGGTTGACTATTTTCTAAACAGAGAAAATATAAATATGTGAGGCACAAAGGGATTTGGGAGTTCTTGTGCAGGATTCTCTAAAGGTTAATCTGCAGGTTGAGTCTGTGATGAGAAAGACAAATGCAATGTTAGCATTCATTTTAAGAGGACTAGAATATAAAAGTAAGAATGTAATGATGAGACTTTATATGGCAATGGTGAGGCCTCACTTGGAGTATAGTAAGCAGTTTTGGGCCTCTTATCTTTGAAAGAGTGTGCTGAAACTGGAGTGGGTTCAAAGGAGGTTCACGGAAATTATTTCAGGATTAAATGGTTTGTTTCATGAAGAGCATTTGCTGGTTCTGGGCCTGCATTCACTGGAATTTAGTAGAATGAGGGGGTGACCTCATTGAAACCTATCAAACGGTAAAAGGCCTTGATAGAGTGGATGTGGAGAGAATGTTTCCAATGCAGAAGAGTCCAAGACCAGAGGACACAGCCTCAGAATAGAGGGGCATCCTTTTAGAACAGAGATGAAGAGGAATTACTTTAGCCTGAGAGGGGTGAACCTGTGGAATTCGTTGTCACAGGCAGCTGTGGAGGCCAAGTCCTTATGTATATCTAAGGCAGAGGTTTTATAGATTCCAGATTGGTCAGGACATGAAGGGAAACAGAGGAAAGCAGGAGATTGGAGGTGAGAGGAAAAATGGATCTGCCATAATGAAATGGCCAAATGGCCTAATCCTGTTCCTATATCTTATGATCTTATGGTGTTATGGACCGTTCATCTCACATACTCGATATTTATTGCTCGTCTATTTATTTATATTAATATTATAAAAATTTTTAAGCATTTTTTTTCTCAGCTCAGGCTGGTAAAACCTGAGGTGCGGGCAATAACCAAGCATGCTCATCTGTCCATTGCTAGGAACTTTCAGACTATTCTAGTGGTGTATAGTATTGTAGATCTCTGAAGATTTACATAAATATTACTGTGTAGCCCTAACTGTTTAATGCTACTATGTAGTGACTTTGGGATGATACCAGTTGTAGACATCACTATTGGGACAATGTATGCCCTGTTCATGTTCCAAAGTCTTTCAATTTCCTCTTTTAATTCAGCGTATTGCTGGTGTTTTTCCACTTACTGATTTCTGTAAGTTGTGTGTGTTTGGAATGGTCTATCTGTTAAATAAGTTGTTCTCAAATGTTATTATAATTATGATTTTTTTTTCCTTTTTGTATTTGTACAGTTTTTGTCTTTTGCACACTGGTTGTCCATCCTGTTGGTGCAGTTTATCATTGATTCTATTATGGTTAATGGATTTATTGAGAATGCCCGTGAGAAAATGAATCCCAGGGTTATATATGGTGACAATTATGTACTTTGAAGTTTGAAATTTGAACTTTGGTGGAAATACCCACACCTCAAGGATTGCAGTGGTTGAAGAAAGCAGCTCACCATCTCCTTCTCAAGCACATTTAGAGATGGGCAATTAAATGCTGACTCAAGCTGTGAAGCCCACATCTGTTAAAGTGAATAAAACAAATAGTTAGGGGCTGAGGAAGGGAGTGAGAACAGTGGTATGGTTATGGTGTTTGCAGATTTGGATCCATCTGTTTAATTCTTAAATTACACTATTTAATTGTTATTTTTTTTGCAGTTTAACAATTAATTATCTGCTTGTATTTTAAGTATTTCTTATATGCACATAACAAGTTTAATATGCCTCTGGTAGCTTTACAAAATATAATTTTGGAAAGCTCTGGAAGCTTCTTTGTCCTGCATTAAGTGAATAAGTAATTTCTCATTGGTTACCTCGGTACTGCAGTACTGAATAAGTGCTTTCTAATTGGTTAACTCTTATCTATAGATTTTAAATGGAATTTTCCTTATCTCTTTGGGTATAAAATAGCCATACATAAAGCAGCACCATCTTAATGTTATTTAGTCTTTAATCTTCCTTTCCCTTCTCTATCACTGTCTGTTCAACTTCCTTCTGTTCCATCAATTCTTAATAAAATGATTGTGAAGCAACAAGTTTCCTGTATTCTAAAAGAACCTTGGATCAAAAACACAAGAAACAACAGTAACAGCAGTGAAATATCTGTTTCTTTGCTGGTTGAAAGGACCCAACTTAGAATAGATCTATAAAATTAATTTCAACCCAGTTCTTTGTGGACGTCACAATGGTCACATTTCACTGCAAAGACATAAGATGACTGGTGTGGGTTTTTGAGGATCTTCCCCTATGGTTGGGCATCAATGCCAAATTTACTGGTTACTGGCACTCACCGTGATACACTCTTATATCCACTCTTCAGCCATCCCTGCCAGAATGCATCACACTTCTCAGAAGGTCTGGAGTAGCATGGGGCAAATTTATTTCTGTTCATGCCACAGGAGCTCTTTTAGGTATCATCCACTGACATTGCTGAAATCAAAAGATTCTTAGATGAATATATGATTCATGTAAACAGGTCGTCGATGGCCAGAGACAACCTGATGGGCTGAAGGGCCTCATTTCGTGCCATGTCTCTCTCTTTGACTCCATGATTACAATAAGAATAAAGCTGCACAGTTGTAGGTTGTGTCTTTTTAAACATACTCTAGAGAACTCCCAGGTGCTGGGGTGACGCACATTGTAACTGCTGGCTTCCAGCACATGGATGCATTACGATGTCTTGGCCTGAAACATTGACTGTTTTTTTCATTCCCATAGATGCTGCCTGACCTGCAGAGTTCCTCCATCATTTTGTGTGTGTTACAATGGTAAATAACTGCTGTGATACACCCTGACAATGACTGCTCAGCTACAGCTTGTGTGACACTTTCACCTGGGGCAACGCCTCATATTGCGAGAAGGAGTTCATTACCACTGCCAATACCAATGGTGAATCCCTCACATCACATGACTCCGTCAAAAACCATCCTCAAATAAAAGTAACATTATGTTTTAACATATTAAAACAATCAAAGACACAGCGTCATCAAGTAGCATTTAGCACTGAACTATATAAGGAGATATTAAACCACAGATCTTAAGAAACATGTTAGTAAGAAGGTGATGGAGAGATGGAGGGATTTATGGTAAAGAGTGCTTTGATGGAAGAGGAGCAAAAACTCATGGAACTTGGAGGGCACAGATGGGTGATGATCTAAAGGAGGTGTCAGATGTCACAGTACCACAGGCATGGGTACCAACTAGGCAACACTCATTCCTTTAGATCACATACAGAATTCTAGAAGAACGCAGCAAGTCAGGCAATGGGTTTAGATAATGGAATTGATGGCTTTGTGGCAAAGTTTGTGGATGATATGAAGATAGGTGGAGAGGTAGGTAGTGCTGTGGAAGCAATATGATTGCAGCAAGACGTAGACAAATTGAAAGAATGGGCAAAAAAGTGGAAGATGGAATACAGGAATAATGGTGCGGACTATTATTTAAGTGGGGAGAAGGTTCAAAGATCAGAGGTGCAGAGGGACTTATGGGTCCTCATGCGAGACTCCCAGAAGGTTAATTCACAGGTGGAGTCTGTGGTAAAGAAGGCAAATGCAATGTTGGCATTTATTTCAAGGGGAATAGAACATAAAAACAAGGAGATAATGCTGAGCTTTTATAAGACACTAGTCAAGACGCACTTGGAGTATTGTCAACAGTTTTGGGCCCCTATCTCAGAAAGGATGTGTTGTCATTGGAGATAGTCCAGAGGAGGGTCATGAGGATAATTCTGGGAATGAAGGGGTTAACATATGAAGAGTACTTGGCTGCTTTGGGCCTGTACTCACTGGAATTTAGAAGAATGTGGGGGATCTCATTGAAACCTACCGAATGTTGAAAGGACTAGATAGAGTGGATGTGGAGAGGATGTTTCCTATGGTGGGGGTGTCCAGAACTAGAGGGCACAGACTCAAAATTGAGAGACACCCCTTTAGAACAGAAGTAAGGGGAATTTTTCTTTTTAGCCAGAGAGTAGTAAATCTGTGGAATACTCTCCCACAGACTGCAGTAAAGGCGAAGTCTGTGGGTATATTTAAGGCGTAAGTTGATCATTTCCTGATCGGTCAGGGCATCAAAAGATATGACGAGAAGGCAGGTGTATGGAGTTGAGTGGGATCTGGGATCAGCCATGATGGAATGACAGAGCAAACTCGATGGGCTGAATGGCCTAATTCTGCTCCTATGTCTTATGGTCTTATGGCACCATCTATGGAGAGGAATAAACAGTCGACATTTCAGGCCAAAACTGTCTCAGTCCTGATGAAGTCCTGTCCATCAGTCGTGATGAAGGGTCTCCACCCAAAATGTCAACTGTTTATTACCCTCCATAGATTCTGGCTGAATTGCTGAGTTCCTCCAGCATTTTGTGTGTGTTGCTTAACATTTCCAGCATTTACAGAATCTCGTGTTTATACTCATTCCCTTGCACTCAGTACTAACAAGTTTTGTACTATGCAAGAGCAACACACACAAAATGCTGGAGGAACTCATCAAGTCAGGTATCGTCTACGGAGTGGACTAAGGGTTTTGTGTCAAAACCCTTCATGACGACTGGGTAAGGATACAGCACAGTGGACAGGGAGCACACACCGCTTGCCAGCAGCCGTGAGTCATTCCACCTGCAAAGTAATCTGATTCTCTACGGATGAGAGCCAACAGTCTGCAAGATGGGTAGAGGGAGGCTCTACTAGAGCCCCCAGCAGTCAATGTATGCCTCAGAGCTGAACAGGGATTACAGAAACTGGCAAAGCTGCAGGATCCGGGGATCAGGATGGCACCTTATCTTTATATTATCAATGTGCCTTCTGAACGGGATATGAATTGGGTGTAGTCAGCGCGGCTGAAATTATGCCAGCAGTAATGCCCGGATCCTTTATTAAACTGATCGATTCTCCATATCCAGTTCTAAATAAACAGCTTTAAAACTACTTAACCAAATTTCAAAACTAAACAAACTCTGTTGTTCCACGCTCCCTTCAAAAGGAATTGATTCTGATTGTGTAACGGTGTAAAATAGATTGTGGTAAGTTGCTTACCAAATTAATATCCGATACGTCTCATATCTGGGGAGCGTATACAAAACTGACTGGAAGAGCAAGATAGAAAGAGAGCTTGTTCCGTCCACTCCAAGCATTGACCCACTATAGCAATGTGCTTCAGAATGATTGGCGGCAGAATGTGTGGCAACACCTGCGGGCTGCCCTCAGCACATCCCTAGGTTGTGCTGGTTGCTGATGCAAACCATAAGATAATAAGGCATTGGAGCAGAATTAAGCCCATTGGCCCAACAAGTGGATCCAAATCAGGTTTACTGCTTTCCTCATTTGAACTTCCAAGGAAGATGTTACAAAAAGGCCACCAATTTTGCCATTGCCTATTGCACCAAATCAGTGCTTAATTAAAAGCAACAGTCTTATATAAAAATAGCAGATGCAAAGATGTCACCTGTAACCAATGATAACTACTACAAGATTTAAACAGCTTGCAAGTATGGAAGTAAAGGCAAAACAAGCAGGGGGAACAGTGAATGAGAGAGATGGAGGGAGAGACTGAAACAATGGAGAAAGGAATGAGGGAAAGGAAGAAATGTCGAAGAAGATAGGAATAACAGGAGTTTAATGAACAGAATGTGGCGACAGAGGTGAAAGGAGAGAAAGGATTCATGGGCACGATACTGAAAAGTGAGAAAGAAAAATTCAGAACTGCAGAGAGATTTATAAAACATTTAGAAGTCCATCAATGACTGTACCTTAAGAGATCACAAAGCAAGTGTGGGTAAGGTAGTGGGCCCCAGAGCTTTTGAAAATGGTGCCTTTTATCTCTGCATTTGAAACTGACCCAAAATGAAAGGGCACAGCTCACAGCTGATTGCTGAAGGGCCAAGATGTGGAGCCCAAAATTTGGTCTCAGCAGGAGATCGTCAGCCCCATAAAACATCTCATAATTTGACACTAATTGGCACTAACTGTCACCGAGCCACTTCAGTCAGAATAGAAGCAGGATGGATGGCGAGACTGAGAGGCAGAATGACCAGGAATAAAACCTAGGCTTTACACTCATCCCTTGCAGAACATAGCTTTCAGGCGTTGGTTTGAACCCATTAGCAGCAGAACAGCAAATATCTGCAAATTGCAATGTGCGGCTTTTGCTGAAGAATTAGAGAGCTCTGTGGTTCCAGCTATTCCCCCATTCTACTTTATGATATTGATCATTAAAAATTTAGTGAGGTCTGTTTCCCTGAGTGTTTTTAAGAAACATGATGTTTGTTGAAAAAGAGAGGAAATTTATCAGCACAGTTGGTGAATTGTGGTGGATTGGTTAGACGGGAAATTAAAAAAATTAAAATGCCTAATGGTTATAGACTCGAAAATAGTCTGGTTTTCTCTGCTGTAAGATGATGTCTGACATGTTACTGTCTGAGGAGTTAATCTATGTATTTATATTTACTGTGTCATTTTTATTATTGTGCTCATTATCTTATTGTGATTTTTGTGCTGCATCAGATCCAGAGTAACAATTATTTAATTCTCCTTTACCCTTGAGTACTGGAACTGACATTAAACCATCTTGAATCTTGATGCTTGATCTTGAAGGGCCGCTCACTAACAGTGCCATCTCTTGGGCTGTTCACCCAACTACAAGTATTGCCGGATGGCACATTCTGTATACTGATCTGCGGAGTGGCCTTCAGGGTGATGGGCTGCTAGCACTCTTAGAGAGACCAAACAGCCAGCAACTGGAGGGTGGGGGTGGTGTTCACAGATGTTGAAGAAACACCGGGAAAGGAGTTGAGTGTAGAGAGATGCAGATGAGCAGGAAAGGGAATCAAGCCAGGGAGGGGAGAATAACAGAAGTATTTAGTTGAAGGGGGAGAGTTGAAGGGAGGCTGAGGAAGAAGAGAGTGAAGGGGAGTAATGAATCGGAGTGAGAGATGGAGGAAAAGGTGTGCAAATCAGAGTGCATCCATATATGTTTAAAATACATACACTTCTATGTCCACAAAAGACTGTTCAGCAGATTCTTGTATCCAGCTCTACTGCATTTTCTTAGCATTGGATCAAGACTCTTTCTCCAAGACCATTTGATAGATGCCATGCTTCAGCCTTCTTATATTGCACAGGTGTCATCCATCCCCAGAACTGGAGAGGTAGTATGTTATCTTTTACCAGATAAACCACCTAGGAAGGTTCAATCAATTTCTGATCTTTCTGTCATTGATATTATTGATTATTGATCTCTGATCATTGATCTATTAAGGAGACATCAACTGCAATAAGTAGGGAAAAGACAATTAATAGGAATCCTCTGAGTGATAAACATAAATATTGAAAGGTATCAGTTAGCTTTGAAACTAATGGACAGAGAATGATTTCCATTTATATAGCACTGGAAAGGTATTTTGAAGTTTTATTATTTAAGCAGGAGCCAATTTTTATCCCTGTATGACAACTGTCAATATGATAAAAAAAAATCAGAAAACTATCTTTATAATGCCATGTTTATTGAGGAATAAATACCGTTCAGAATACCATGAAAATTAAAAGAATGATTAAGGATTAGTTTTGCTTATTACAAGTGCATGGAAACATACAGTGAAGTGATTTGTTTGCATCAAATTAAATCAGTGAGGATTGTGCTGGGCAGCCCGCAAGTGTCGTCATGGTACCAATATAGCATGCCCACAACTCCCTAACACTAACCATAGGTCCTTGGAATATGAAAGGGATCTAGAGTGCCTGGAAGAAGTTCAAGCAGTTGTGGAGGATGTATAAGTATGAACTCTTTACAAGCAGTGGTGTGAATTGGACCCCAATTGCTGGTGCTGTAAAATGTTGTGCTAACCACTATGCTATGGTGCCACCTTCCTTTCCAACTGAAAGTATTATTTGAAGGACAGCACCTCAAACAGTGCAATTATCCTCCAGTATGTTCTGGAGCAGTGACAGCCTGGAGTCTGTTCTTAAGTCTCGAGAGTGGGGCCTGAACTCACCTGACTCTGAGATGAGAGCGATGTCAACTGAACTGCGGGTGACATTAAAACATCAGCACTGACCTTTCCAGATCAGATTTCACTTCTTTGCCTGTGTTCAGTCAACTGAAGCAGAGATTGGCTCCCTATATTGTTGTCCTTGGACAGGGAGGGGCTAATGGTGGGATTAGCAGGAGAGGGAGTTGACAGTTAAAGGACTTCAGCCAAGATTGCTGTTTCTGATCATGGTGTGGTGAATCTGGTCTCTTTTAAAGACTTCCTTTGAGGATGGGGCTGGGTTCTGCTGAGTAGCCAACTATCATTAGTGAGTTTTTTGCAAGTTTCTGGGCTCCACGCTGATGAATAGCCAGGAAGGAAGGCAACAGCTGCGCACCCAGAAAGTAGACAAGAGCAGAGAGAGGCAGGATTATTCCAAAAGAAGAACAACTATATATGGAACCAAACAAGCTCAGGACCAAGTATGAAGTCAACTAAGGCAGAGTCACTAATTTATTTATGTCAGCATTCTGGGTAACCACACAAGTTTATATGTACTATATTCATGTGCAAATTAAATTATATATAGCTTAAAACTATCTGGAGGATAATTGTTTCAAGACCAATGTACCCTGAATGTTCCTTCTATGAATCCTTTAACTATGTCTTAAAATCATGCAACCTACAGAATTTATGTTCTCCATTTCAAAATGAAAAATCATTTGTCTTTTGAAAGCTGTAGAGGTCATTGAATGTTCTTTTATAGACTGCAGACTCAAATCCCAAGTCGTTGGTGACATTTTTAACTGTGTCCTAGATTTCATATCATGTACGGTAGGTGGAGATTCAAAGAAAGTGGCTGTGGAATTTTATAACACTCTGGAAGCACAAATTCTAATTCCTTTCTCATAGGCACAGAGAAAGATTCAAAGCAGAGCATAGGGTCAGCATGTAGTATAAATTTCAGTAACAGAATACAGGAAATTGAAATGCCTACACGTTGATGTTTCCTCCAACCAATAGCAGATGAATTATCAAACTGACTTCAGATGAATAAAATCCCTCACACTTCTGAGCCAGGAGCATTGATGTTAAAACACATAGTTCCTCTAGAACTGGCATTTATCTTGACTTCAGGATCACAGAATCATTGCATAATATAGAAGGCAGACATTTCAAATTCCCAATTATGTGTATTCAACCATATACATATATACAGCTAAATAAAACAACATTCCTCTAAGGGCAACGTGCAAAACACAGTACATATAGTCACACACAGTACAAATAGCCACCCCATCTTCCCTCCGCCATAACAGTAATAGGGTTCCTCATCCTCTTACCTACCAACCCATGAGCCTCCACATCTAACATGTCATCCTCCACAACTTCTGCCATCTCCAAAGGGATCCTACCATGAAACATCTCTTTATCTCCTCCCCGCACTTTCACAGCGATCACTCCCTCCACGATTCCCTTGCCCATTTGTCCCTCCCCAGTAATCTCACTCCTGGCACTTATCCCTACAAGGAGCCAAAATGCTACACCTGCCCCTTTACCTCATCCCTCACTTACATTCAGGGCCCCAAACAGTCTTTCCAGGTGAGGGAAAACTTCACCTCCAAATATGCTGGGGTCATCTATTGTGTCCAATACTCCCGATGCATCCTCTACTACTTTGGTGAGATCAGTCAAAACTGGGGGAACCGCTTCATTGAGCACATCCGCTCCATCCACTGAAAGCAAAACTTCACAGTGACCAAATATTTTAATTCCATTTCCCATTCCCATTCCAACATGTTGGTCCATGGCTTCCTCTTGTGCCACGATGAGGCCATCCTCAGGGTGGAGGAGCAACAGCTTATATTTCACCTGAGTAACCTCCAACCTGTTGGCTTGAATAACGATTTCTCCTTCCAGTAAAAAAATGATTTTCCTCCCCCACCGTCTTCTTCTATTCCCCACTCTGGCCTCTTACCTCTTCTCACCTGCCTATCATCTCACCCTTCCCTTTCTCCTATGATCTACTCTCTTCTCCTATCAGATTCCTTTCCCTCCAGCCCTTTATCTTTCCTACCCACCTGGCGTCACCTATTACCTTCTACCTTCTCTTCCATCCCTTTCCTCTGCCTTTTTTTGTCTGGTGTCCTCCCCTTCCTTTCCAGCTCTGAAGAAGAGTCTCACCCTGAAACCTCAACTTGGTTATTCATTTCAATAGATGCAGCCTGACCTGCAGAGTTCCTCTGGCATTTTGTGTGTGTTGCTTTGGATTTCCAGCATCTTAGACCATAAGATAATAAGATAAGGGAGCAGAATTAACCAATTTGGCCCATCCAGTCTGCTCCAGCATTTCATCATGGCTGATCCATTTTCCTTCTTCAGACCTTCTTGTATTTATGATTAACATATAGTCACAATCCAGCACATTCCTAATATCAGCACAAATCCCTGGCCTGGAGCAATTTTGGCAGGTTGACATAAAGTGTGAACTGCATGGTATGTAGGACAGTATAATGTTACAGGCACTATTATAATAAATGAAAAAGTTGTATAAATATGTGAAACAGCAGCAATAAAAGATGAAAAGTGAGCGGTTCAGGATGAGAGTGAGTCTGTGAGCTGAAGAATGGAGGCAGGACATTCAGACAGGACGTGCATATGTGCTGGGCAGCAGCAAGGTTTCAAAGGTACATTTAATATCAGAGAAATGTATACAATATAGATCCTGAAATGCTTTTTCTTTGCAACCATCCACGAAAACAGGAGTGCCCCCAAAGAATGGACGACAGTTAACCCCAAAGTCCTCCCCCCCACCAGCTCCCCTCCCTCTCACACCTAAGCGGCAGCAAGCAACAATCCCCCCTCTCCCCACCGGCAAAAAGAGCATCAGCACCCGCCACCGAGCACTCAAGCGTGAGCAAGGCAACAGCAAAGGCACAGACTTGCAGTACTCCAAAGACTACATTGTTCACCCGGTATACGACATTCCACAGGCTCTCTCTCTCCCTAATACGTTTCACAGCGAGAGGGGGGACATAACAAAGAGCTCGCTGGTTTATGATGTTAAAAGTCCATAAGATAAGACCATAAGACCATAAGATATAGGAGCAGAATTAGGCCATTTGGCCCATTGAGTCTGCTCCACTATTCAATCATGGCTGATCCTTTTCTCCCCCTCCTCAGCCTCACTCCCTGGCCTTCTCCCCACAACCTTTGATACTGTGTTCAAACTCTGTTTCTAAATAAATGCCCCTCAATCATGAGACTCTCCCACTTGTCCTAGACTCCCCCCATCATGGGAAACATCCTTTCCACATCTTCTCTGTCTTGGCCTTTCAACATTCGAAAGGTTTCAATGAGACTCCCCTCTCATCTTTCTAAATTCCAGCGAGTACAGGCACTGAGCTATCAAATGTTTCACGTCTGATAACCCTTTCATTCCCGGAATCATTGTTGTGAACCACCTCCGAACACTCAACGATACCAGCACATCTTTTCTTAGATGAGGAGCCCAAAACTGTTCACAATACTCAAGGTGAGGCCTCACCAGTGCCTTATAAATCCTCGGCATCACATCCCTGCTCTTGTATTCAAAACCCGATGAACTGAATGCTAACATTGGATTTTCATTGAATCATTTTTTCCGAGCTCTGTGCCCAATGATCCCGGGTCTCTGGGCACACAGCCAAAGATCTTCTGTCTCCAACAACACACCGATCTCCTGCAGAGCAACAACCTCTGATCCCCCTGTCTCCAGAGCCACGAGATCACAGGCCTCTGAAGGAGAGCGGTGCTCTTAGGCCGAGCTCTTGGCGTGCCGAACAATGGCCAGTTGTGAAACCCCGAGAGCGGGTCCCATTCCTGCAACGAACCCTAGTCAGTGTGCAACTCCAGGCCAGGGTCTTCAAAAGAACCCCGAAAGGGAAAAGTAGAAATATTAAATATGAAAATAGAGCTGTTTCCAAAGATGCAAGCAAAGGAGTTGTTATTAGGTGCCATTAACCTCCTAAGCTCCACCTAACAACCTGGGGAAGAAGTTGTTACCCAGGCTGACAGTTCTGGCTTTTATACTGCATTTGACTTATATGTCAGTCCCTACTCTTTGGAACACAAATCAGATTAGTTTTAAATGCCTATTCTTCTTACTTATATATTACGTTCATATAAAGAATATATCCAATCCCAATCATTGAATTTCCCTCCACCCTTTCTGCAGTACACTTCAAACTATAACAATTAGCACTAACAAGAGAAAATCTGCAGATGATGGAAATTCAAAGGAACACACACAAAATGCTGGAGAAACTCAGCAGGCCACGTGGCATCTATGGAAAAGAGTACAGTCGACGTTTCGGGCCGAGATCCTTCAGCACGACTCAATTAGCACTAAATGTCCTTCCCTTCACATCACTCCTGCTTGCTTTTGACCAATTATTAAAATCTATGTCCACTGTATGCTAATACCTCTTGTTGCTAGAACCAATTGTCCTTGTTTCTTCAGTCCATCAAAACCTCTCATGACTTGAACACCTTGAATAAATCTCCCTTTTGCCTCCACGTTCCAAAGAGAAGCATAAAAATCTCAAAGAACCTTTCTGTTGTTATAAAAACTCTTTCAAATTTCACTGTTATAATGTAAAGAAACACAACAGGTGATTTTCATCCATAAAAATTCACAAGGAGCTGGAATTTGAAGCTCTGTTTACAAGACATTATTCACAAGAGTATTTATTCTTTCAAGGTCAATTCCTTCCCTTTAGTAAAGTTGCCAAGTTCCCAAGTTCCCATTTTGCTTTCAAGTTGGTGCTAGTGACTTCATGAAACTTAGTCTCATCTACAAAGCAGACAAGCTACAAATACACTCTTTAATAACTGATGATCCTAAGCAACACACATAAAACATGGAAGGAACTCAGCAGGTCAGGTAGCATCTACGGAAATGAATCAACAGTCGACATTCTGGGCTGAGACCCTTCATCTGGACTGGAAAGGAAGGGAGAAGATGCCAGAATAAAAAAGTGGGAGGAGGGAAAGGAGGATAGCAGGAAGGTTAATGGTGAAGCCAGATGGGTAGGAAATATAAAGGGCTGGAGAGGAAGGAATCTGATAGGAGAGGAGAGTGGACCACAGCAGAAAGGGAAGGAGGAAATGATAGCCAGGTGAGAAGAGGTTAGAAGCCAGAGTGGGGAATAGAAGAGGAGGAGAGGAGGAGGAGTGAATTTTTTTTAACCAAAGGAGAAATCGATATTCATGCCATCAGGTTGGAGACTACTCAGACTGAATACAAGGTGCTGCTCCTCCACCAAAAGGGTGGTCTCATCGTAGCACAAGAGGCGGCCATGGACTGACATATCAGAACGGGAATGGGAATCATAATGAAAATATTTGGACATTGGGAATTTTCTCTGTTGGTGGATGGAGCAGAGGTGTTCGACGAAACGATTCCCCAATTAACGACGGGTGTCACCAATGCAGAGGAGGCCACATCAGGGGCACTGTCCTGAAGAAGGGTCTCGGCCTGAAACATCGACTGTTTATTCATTTCCATGGCTGCTGCCTGACTTTGAGTTCCTCCTGCATTTTGTGTATGTTGCTTTGGATTTTCAGCATCTGCAGAATCTTTCATGTTTATGAACTAATGATCCTGCCAGCTCGCTCATACCATTGGTAGTAGTTGTGAAGAGGCCCACCACTGCCCTGCCCACAATAAACAATGATGCGTCACTATTTTGAATCTAAAGTTCAAGTTCAGAGATTCCTACTTTTGACCACGAAGCTGGAAACTGCTGAGTTGTTAGTTTATGTGGATATCAGGCAAAGAGTACATCTGATTCAGCTGTCATGCTTGATAGAGTAGGAGTGGGAACTGGATTGAAAATGTTTGGACACCAGGAATGTGCTTTTTTTAAAAATTCATTTACACAATGTGAATGGTGCTAATAACATCGTCATATATGCCATTCCCAACCTGTCCCTAAGAAGATCATGAGCATCCTTTCTGAACCACTGCCATCTAATATCTAGTGTCCACACTCCCACAAAGGTGTTTGCCGGGGAGTTCCTAACTTTACGCCTGGTGAAAATGGAGGAATGCCAATGGATACAACAGGAATTCTGCAGATGCTGGAAATTCAAGCAACACACATCAAAGTTGCTAGTGAACGCAGCAGGCCAGGCAGCATCTGTAGGAAGAGGTACAGTCGACGTTTCAGGCCAAGGCCCTTCGTCAGGACTAACTGAAGGAAGAGTGAGTAAGGGATTTGAAAGTTGGAATAGGAGGGGGAGATCCAAAATGATAGGAGAAGACATGAGGGGGAGGGATAGAGCCAAGAGCTGGACAGGTGATAGGCAAAAGGGGATACGAGAGGATCATGGGACAGGAGGTCCGGGAAGAAAGACGGGGGGGGGGCGGCAAGAGGTATATTCAGAGGGCCAGAGGATGGACAAAAGGTATATTCAGAGGGACAGAGGGAGAAAAAGGAGAGTGAGAGAAAGAATGTGTGCATAAAAATAAGTAACAGATGGGGTACGAGGGGGAGGTGGGGCCTTAGCAGAAGTTAGAGAAGTCGATGTTCATGCCATCAGGTTGGAGGCTACCCAGACGGAATATAAGGTGTTGTTCCTCCAACCTGAGTGTAGCTTCATCTTTACAGTAGAGGAGGCCGTGGATAGACATGTCAGAATGGGAATGGGATGTGGAATTAAAATGTGTGGCCACTGGGAGATCCTGCTTTCTCTGGCAGACAGAGCGTAGATGTTCAGCAAAGCGGTCTCCCAGTCTGCGTCGGGTCTCGCCAATATATAAGAGGCCACATCGGGAGCACCGGACGCAGTATATCATCCCAGTCGACTCACAGGTGAAGTGTTGCCTCACCTGGAAGGACTGTTTGGAGCCCTGAATGGTGGTAAGGGAGGAAGTGTAAGGGCACGTGTAGCACTTGTTCCGCTTACACGGATAAGTGCCAGGAGGGAGATCAGTGGGAAGGGATGGGGGGGATGAATGGACAAGGGAGTTGCGTAGGGAGCGATCCCTATGGAATGCAGAGAGAGAGGGGGAGGGAAAGATGTGCTTAGTGGTGGGATTCTGTTGGAGGAAGGGCTTCCCTTCCTCCACTATCAACTCTGCTCTTAAACGCATCTCCCCCATTTCACGTACATCTGCTCTCACTCCATCCTCCTGCCACCCCACTAGGAATAGGGTTCCCCTAGTCCTCACCTACCACCCCACCAGTCTCCGGGTCCAACATATTATTCTCCGTAACTTCTGCCACGGCCTCCTCTACTGTCAGAAAGCAGGATCTCCTAGTGGCCACACATTTTAATTCCACATCCCATTCCCATTCTGACATGTCTATCCACGGCCTCCTCTACTGTAAAGATGAAGCCACACTCAGGTTGGAGGAACAACACCTTATATTCCGTCTGGGTAGCCTCCAACCTGATGGCATGAACATCGACTTCTCTAACTTCTGCTAAGGCCCCACCTCCCCCTCGTACCCCATCTGTTACTTATTTTTATGCACACATTCTTTCTCTCACTCTCCTTTTTCTCCCTCTGTCCCTCTGAATATACCTCTTGCCCATCCTCTTGCCCCCCCCCCCACCCCCCTTGTCTTTCTTCCCGGACCTCCTGTCCCATGATCCTCTCATATCCCTTTTGCCTATCACCTGTCCAGCTCTCGGCTCTATCCCTCTATCCCTCCCCCTCCTGTCTTCGCCTATCATTTTGAATCTCACCCTCCCCTCCCACTTTCAAATCCCTTACTCACTCTTCCTTCAGTTAGTCCTGACGAAAGGTCTCGGCCTGAAATGTCGACTGTACCTCTTCCTACAGATGCTGCCTGGCCTGCTGCGTTCACCAGTAACTTTGATTTGTGTTGAATGCCAATGGATTCCTAGATAAGAATAATGTGTGATTTGGACTGGAACATGCCGGTGTTGGTAATTCCATGCTACTAATATAGAGCCAGATGTGATATGGAATCATTGCCAGGACAACCACATCCCAGCCATAGCTAAGGGAAGGGGGAAAATTGTGAAGATGATGTATAATTTTCATCCAGAAAAAATATAACATTTGACTTGCCACAGTACTGTGTAAAACTTTATTACAGATAATATACTACCTACCTTTCAGCTGAAAGAAGTATTCTCCACAAGCTTTCAATATGACATGGGACAAACTTCTGTAGATGCCAAGTGGAGAGCATCCTGTCTGGTTGAATAAGAATGGAATGGAAATATCAATAGCCATGAATGGAAAAGTCTGCAAAAAGTGGTGAATACAGGCCAGTCCATCACAAGCGAAGCCATCCACACCACAGAAGACATCAACTAGGAGTGCTGCCACAGGAGAGTGGTACCCACCAACAAGGATCTCCACCATCCAGGACATGCTCTCTTCTCGATGTCCCGCACCATCTGGTTTAGGAACAGTTATTATCTTTCAACTATCAGGCTTCTGAACCATTATGGACAACTTCACTCACCTCAACTCTGAATCAATTCCACAACGTATGGACCCTGCAACTCGTGCTCTCAGTATTATTTATTCGGTTGCTCGTCTATTTATTATTTGCATTTGCACAGTTGTCTACTTTTGCACATTGGTTGTTTGTCAGCCTCTGGTTGTGTGTAGTTTTTCATTGACTATATTGTATTTCTTTGTTCTACTATGAATGCCTGCAAGAAAATGAATCTCAAGGTAGTATATGGTAACACATATGTACGTTGATAATAAATTTACTCTGAACTTTGATCAGAAACTGGGAGATGTAAAAGGCTCCTTCTTTCCAAGTTTCACCCTGTGACCATGATGGGATCCTAAAAGTTTGCCAACAATTATCTGTTATTTCATATTCTACAGAATTGTTATAACGTTCATATGGACACATTGCTCATAACTGTGTGATGGGACAGAGTTGACCTGGGTTTAAACAATTACCTACAAAATTATAACTGGCTGCAAAGGAGGACAGAAAATTAAAAACTTTAAGGATGTTGAAAATGCAGCCAGATTCATAAAAGGGTTGAATGTTATGCCCAGAAAAGTTCATGAAATGGAGAGTCCTTCTGTTAAACTTTTCTCTTGTGTTATCCAATCTCCCACTAATGCTCAAAGATAGAGACTATCTGTCCCAACTAATTCTGATATCAAGTCCATCTCAATATCTAAGAAAAAAAAGGATTTTTTTTCTTGGAGGGGCTCTGGTAAAACATTAAGCTGTCTCTTCAAATACTGACTGAAGCACTGTGTAAATCCTAACATTTGTTCGTATAATGACAGCAAGGTCTGATCACATTAGACCGTATCATTTTTTAAAGATAAATTTGTTTTAAGAAGTGTTCCCTAAATTAATTATGTCAAAAGGCATTTTAGTGCCTTTGAACAGGTAGGGAGAAATATTGAAAGGGTGGGAGTGTGAAGGGAGGGGGGAGGGGGGGAGAGGGGGGGGAGAGGGGGGGAGAGGGGGGGAGAGGGGGGGAGAGGGGGGGAGAGGGGGGGAGAGGGGGGAGGGTGGAGAGGGGGGAGAGGGAAAGAAAGAAATGAAGGGTAAGTTGGAAGAGGGAAAAAGATCACAGAGCACTAACATTATCTCCCATCCTTCAGGGAAGAAATAGACTTCATTGACTGTATACATGCCTTCCCACAGAGTTAAAGAGCAGTTCTTTGATATAAATTCCTTCCCAATGGAGAATACAAGTGGAAACTAAAATACCAGCGAATATATAACGCGCATCTTTAAACATTGAGGAAAGTAACTGCCCTAAGCAACTGATAGAAAGCGCTATGGACTAACCTGACCAGAAAAATAATTCAAGGTTCAAAGTAAATTTATTATCAAAGTACATATACGTCACCTTATACTACTCTGAGATTCATTTTCATTCCGGTATTTACAGCAGAACAAATGAAGGATCACACACAAACAAATACAGACAAGCAACCAATGTGTAACAGATAAACAAAGTAAATAAATAGTACTGAGAACATAATTGCAAAGTCCTTGAAAGTGAGTCCATTGCCTGTGTTCAGTGATCGGTTCAGTGTTGTGGTGAGCAAAGTTATCCATGCTGATTCAGGAGCCTGATGTTTGAAGGGTTATAACTGTTGCTGGACCTAGTAGTGACAGGGCTGTATCCACCAATTTTTGCAGGCCTCTTTGTTCTTGGGCATTGGTGTTTCCACACCAATCAGGATACTCTAAACTGTGCATCTATAGAAGCTTGTCAAAGTTTCAAGTGACATGCTAAATCTGTGCAAACTTCTACGGAAGTAGAAAAGCTGCCATTTATTCCTTGAAGTAACAGCTACATTTTGCTCCTAGGACAGATCCTCTGATATGATAACGTCCAGGATTTTTAAGTTAGTGATCCTCTTCATTTCGGGTCCTCAAATAAGCTTTGGCTCACGGACGGCCAATCAAACATCTCCCTTTGCAATACTTTCAATGTGCTTTGAACTTCCTCCCAAACAACTGCACAACGTCATGGCATGATTCTCTCCAGTTGTCTACTGATTCCTAATGCCACTGGAAGAGGGGTGGGTTTCATTTAACAGATATCCTTGCTCTACCGATGACCAAAGTCGATGGGAATGAGAATTTTGGGAAATGGGGTGTGTGCAAAGCAATCATTTCATTGGTTATGCTATGAGATCTTGTCCTTTATTGGTCTCCTCCTGCCAATGTTCCCTACTAGAAACACAGAAAATAGCATGGTAGGGTAATGTTATGTTAACCATGTAACGTGGTTAGCCTAACACTATATGACACAAACACAAGGAAATCTGCAGATGCTGGAATTTCAAGCAACACACATAAAAGTTGCTGGTGAACGCAGCAGGCCAGGCAGCATCTCTAGGAAGAGGTACAGTCGACGTTTCAGGCCGAGACCCTTCGTCAGAATTAACTGAAGGGAGAGCTAGTAACAGATTTGAAAGTGGGAAGGGGAGGGGGAGATCCAAAATGATAGGAGAAGACAACTTCTTACTAGCTCTTCTTTCAGTTAGTCCTGATGAAGGGTCTCGGCCCGAAATGTCGACTGTACCACTTCCTAGAGATGCTGCCTGGCCTGCTGCGTTCACCAGCAACTTTGATGTGTGTTGCAGCACAATGACCCAGGTTCAATTCCACCACTATCTGTAAGCAGTTAGTGCATTCTCCCTGTGACCTGTGGGTTTCCCCCGCATGCTCCGGTTTCCTCCCACATTCCAAAAACACGCGAGTTAGTAGGTTAATTGGTCACATGGGTGTAATTGGCAAATGCCCCATGTCCAGTCACAATGATGTGAGCTTCAGTTAGGAGTTCTCCCATTCTTCTAAACATAGAACACAGAACGAAAAACAGTACAGCACCGGAGCAGGGCTTTTGGCCCACAATGTTTGTCCAAACCAACTAAAAAATAATAAAGAAAAACAAATCCCTCTTGCCTGCACGATGTCTATATCCTTCCATCTTCCTCACATTCATATGCCTAACTAATGTCTCTTAAGCGCCTATAATGTATTTGCCTCTACTACCCTATCAGGTAGCGCATCTCAGGCATCCACCACTCTGAGTAAAAAGCTTGCCCCCTTTTCCCCTTTGAATCTTCCCACTCTTACCTTCAACACATGCCCTCTAATATTAAACCTTTCTACTCTAGTGAATACAATCCTGTTCAAAACTAATCTCTCCCTATTTAGCAATTCTGCCTTCCAAAGAATCTGCACTCTTTCTACATAAAGTACATCTTACATGAGGTAAGGAGACTGAAATAGGCACTATACTTTAAAAGTGACCCTGCATAATTGTGTCAAGATATCCTTGCTCCTGTACTCAAATCTTCTTGCCATAAGGCTTTCTTGTGAAGAATGGCTCTTTGGGAGAGCTCTTGTAGGACGTTTAAAAACAGGTTTATTAGCACTGACATATGTTGTGGAATGTGCTGTCTTGCGGCAGCAGTGCAATGTAATACAAGAATTACTCTGTTACAATAAGAAATAGATTTTTAAAAATAAATATTGCAAAAGGAAAGCAAAATTGTGAGATCATTTTCATGGGTTCATTGACCATTCAGAAATCTGTTGCCATTGGGGAAGATGCAGTTTATGAACCTTTGAGTGTGCATCTTCATGCTTCTGTACCTCAACCCTTATGGTGGTAACGAGAAGAGAGCATGTCCTGGAAAGTGAGGATCTTTAATGATAGATACTGCCTTCCTAAGGCACTACCTTCTGAAGGTATCTTCAACGATAGCGAGGCTTACACCTATGACAGAAATGGCCAAGTCTACAGCCCTTCGTAGTTTTCTACAATCCTGTACATTGGAACTTTCACAGAAAGCAGTGATTCAGCCAGTCAGAATGCTCTTCACGGTACGTCCTTTAAGTTGGAACTTTAGACTATTTAGATTCTGTATTTGTTTGAAACCAAAGCAATGTGTGCATTGTTGGGCCGCATAGAAAGTTTCAGACAAGTTCTTCAGAGTAAATCCCATGCCCACTGAGAGAAGAGAACAGCAAAGGAAAATGCTTCGATCCATCAGGAACTAAAAGACAAAACATTGGTTCAGGTTTCAGGGCCAGTTTGACCTCTTCACAGTGGTTGATGTGACAGAATCTTTCTGTGAGTGTATAAATAAAAATGCATGTCAACTGAGATTAAAGTGCAAGAACCAATATAAAGGAAACATGGTTCCAAACAACTACTTCCTCTAAATTAGTACTTTCAGACAATGGTGAGTCATTTACTGAGTCAGCACAATTATAGCAGGCAATTGATAATGTTGATTTCACCACCTTTCAGATGGGAATTCATTTTGTATAAACAATGCGAATAAATAATTGCTTAAAATGCATTTTGAACTCTTCCATTACCGACAGACACCTCCTTTCCCCATAGGAGTCTTGACAGATGGGAAGAATCTTGTGTTCATAGTTTGACTGCTGTGATTCACTGTTGGAAAAGTTTCACAATGAGCTGATATTGTGAAATCAGTTGTTTTTTTAAAAATTATGCAATTGTGTCGTGACTCTACTGACACTGCTCAGAGCACCGAAAATGGAGCCCTTGGATCAAACTATGTACTCATCCATACTTCAAGGAAATACAGTAAGACAAGAAGGTGGCATCTATAATTAAGGACCCCCATTACTAGGACATGCCCTCTTCTCAATGCTACCATCAGGTAGGAGGTACAGAAGCCTGAAGGCACACACTCAGTGATTCAGGAACAGCATCTTCCCTTCTGCCATCCAATTTCTGAATGGACGTTGAACCCATGAGCACTACCTCATCACTTTATTTTTGCACTACTTAATTAATTTAACAGATATATATAATTGTATAAAAATAATAACTTAACTTAATAAAATTTGTTTTATTAAAATAAGTTTTAATTATATTTTACAACATACTGCTGCCGCATAACAACAAATTTCATGGCATATGAATTAAACCTGATTCTGATTCCGAGTTCAGAAGGATTAAAGCTCTGTATTATCCAAAAACCATTAAGATTAATTATATCTCAGGCTAATTATCGAGTAAAGCTTTTTAGACACTGTCCCATCAACAAAGCCATTCAATAAGATTCAGGATCAATTTGACCTTTCAGTGAGAGATGCTCATAAGTGAGGTAAAGTTTAGGGGAATACTTTATCTATATGTGACCTTTATTTACTGCTAAATTAAGCTCAACATAAGCAAGCAACAGATTTGAACTCCTACATTGATTCATTGTGTACTGCCAGATTAGTTGCACCATAGGAGGTATTCAAAGTAAAAGTACTTCACTCTATTCTGACATCACTTTAATGACAACCATTATAGAGCATTCTTCTAATTACCTTGCCAGCAATCCTGGTTTATGCATTATAGCCATTTATTCTATATTATGGAGGCGAGCTATGGCGTAGAATTGCCTTCAGTAGAAATTTAGCTAAAATCTTTTTAGGATGAGAGAAGGAGACAGTCCAGTCACCATCCCAAGAGAGAAACAAATCAGGAGACAAAGGTGAAAATTTGTTGAAATCCCTTATGCCTAGAAATGTGAACATATAATACCCATTTTTAATCACTCATAAAACTCATCTTGTGTGTGTTTACGCCTGATAACATTCATTTGCAGTGATAGTCTTGAATTTGGAAAATTGGACCGACCATCTCCCTCCTGGCACTTACCCCTGAAAGCAGAACTAGTGCTGCCATTCACCTCCTCCCTCACCACCATTCAGGGCCCCAGACAGTCTTTCCAGGTGAGGCAACACTTCACCTGCAAATCTGTTGGGTTTGTCTACTGTATCCCGTGCTCTTGATGTGGCCTCCTCCACACTGGAGAGACCCGACGTAGATTGGTGGACTTTGTCAAGCACCTTTGTTCAGTCTGCAACAGGAAGAATTTCCCAGTGGCCAGTCACTTTAATTCCACTCTCCATTCCCATTCCGATAGTTCGGTCCACGGCCTCCCCTACTGTTACGATGAGGCCACTCTCAGGTTGGAGGAGCAACACGTCATATTCCGCTTGTATAGCCTCCAACCTGACCACATGAACATCGATTCCTCTAACTTTGAGTAATTTCTTCCCCCTCAGCCTTTTGTTTTCCATTCCCCATTCTGGTTCCCCCTTACCGCTTCTCTTCCTCGCACTGGCCCACCATCTCCCTTTGGTTCCCCTCCTTCTCCTTCCCTTTCTCTCATGGTCCATTCTCCTCTCCTATCAGATGCCTCCTTCTTACCTTTTCAACCTATCACCTCCAAGCTTCTCTCTTCAACCTTCTTCCCCTACCCAACTACCTTCTCCCTCACTTGGTTTCACCTATCACCTTCTTGTGTGTACTCCTTCCTCTCCCCCTCCTCCTTATTATGGCTTCTCCTCCCTTCATTTCCAGTCCTGATTAAAAGTCTTGGCCCAGATGTTGACTGCTTGTTCCCCTCTGTAGATGCTGCCTGACCTGCTGAGTTCCTCCAGCATTTTGTGTGCATTACTCTGGATTTCCAACGTCTGCAGAATCTCTTGTTTTTTAACCATTCTTCTTATTCACCTGATGTATTTTTCATTCATTCAGAGATACAGCATACTAATAGGCGCCTCCAACACAATGAGTCCGCACTGCCCAATTACATCCCAGTGACTGATTAATCTACTGTCTCATAAACCTTTGGAATATGTGAAGACACTATAGCACCCAGAGGAAACCCACACAGTCATGGGGAGAACATACAAACTCTTTACATACAGTGGCAGGAAATGAACTCGGGCTACTGATGTAAAGCGATGCGCCAACCGCCATGCTACCACCAGTCCCTCACGCAGTGACATCATCAATCCATGCAACATTCGCCTCTGAAGTAATAAAGTAGAACCCCTGAACTTCAGATTTAAGTCCACCTAAAGCCAAGAGAAAACCCCTGTAGCAATCTGATTCAATTAAAGAGTCGCCACTGGAACATCTGACCTGCCTGCCCCAGGGTTCAAAGTTCTGCACATTCGCCACCTCTTGCCAGGTCTTGCACTGTTTATTGCAAACCTTGAAAACAGGCACAACATAGTCATGGTATGACTTATGCAAAATAATGCATCAGTGACTTGTAGTACACTCTCAATCTATAAAGATGATCACAGCGATCGCTACACACACACACACACACACACAGAAAACAAATGTTCCCTTCGTTCAGATTCACATTTACATTCGGATTTACTTATCAAGTGCACATGGGAACAAACGGTGAATGGCATTATTTTTATGTTAACGACCAACATACCTAAGAAGTCAGCCCGCAAGTGTCGCCACACATTCTAGTGCCAACGTAACATGCTAACAATGCTCGGCAAAACAACACAGAACACAACAAAACAAAACGCAACAAGCATCAACAGCAAAGCAAGTTCTTTTTCACATGGTTTTCCCATGCACAGACAATCTTTCAACCCTAGGACAGGATAGGCCTCTGGGCCTCCAGTTTCCAGTCTCCATGCTTCAGCCTTTGGGCTTCACATCGACCTTCATGTTCCAATTTTCAATATCGACCCCCTGGACTTCTCTTATGTATTCCCTCACATTTTACTCTTCTGGTCAAGATGGCGCCTGCTTACAATGCTCTTTTCGGTCGACATCTTTAGGATAGATCAAGAAACCATATATTTCACTTCTTTTTAAGTCTTTTATGTTTGTTTTTTTTTGTCTTGAACGTGATTCTGGAACTGCTGGAGCCTGTGATTTGCAATTTGGTGATTGTGTGGGTGTTTCAGTGCTCTGCGGTCTCCTATGGGATTCCAGGAGGCACAGACAGCATGTGGGAACTGCGTGGTGAGAAGGCTGCAGGCCAGTGTTCAACTCCATTGATTAAAGTGACGAGGGAGATTGAACCTCGGCTGCCAGTCTTTCTGTCACAGGGGGACTGCTTGACTACGGAGAGTAGAGACTGCCCTTCTATCACTTGTGAGATTACTCTGCTACGGAGAGGGGAGACTACATTTCTACCACTGGTGAAATCGCTCTGCTATCAGACAGGGAGAAGGTTGCCCAGGTTTTCTGCATTTTGGTTGTGCACTTGGACTGTGGACATTTTTCTGTCTTATGGTTTTTTTGTATTCTGTGTTTTCACCCAAGCTTTCTCATTTTTTTCTGTGTGGGGAGGAGGATTCGGGGGTCGATGTGCCTGCTCCATTTTTGTTTGTATTTTGTGCGGGGAGAAGGACTTGGGGTTTGATGGTCGTGCTGCCTTTCTTTTCTTTCTTGGTTTCACGACTATCTGGAGAAGAATAATTTCAGAGTTGTATACTTTGATAATAAATAAACATTTAAACCTTTGAACCTTTGAACATTCATGGCAGAGAGCCAGACCATGGTTGCCACTATAGAGTCCTTTAAGGCTGTGACCTGCTTTCGATTATTTCTAACACTAAAGATCTGGTAGCTGGCCAGGTTTTAATGCTGTTATCAGGTGAAGATGTATAACTGATGTACGAGGGGTGATTGATAAGTTTGTGTCCTGAGGTAGAAGGAGATGAGTTCCACAGCTCTTGTTAATGCACGCGCAGTTCAACTCTTTGAGTGAAAATGCAGAAAGTTTGAAGTTTCTCCTCTTCTCCGTCTACTTTAGTCCATGATCTTATCAATCACCCCTGCTGCGACCACTTACTGGAGGCCCAAGATGCCGACTTCTACAAAGAAGGGATCCGTATGCTTCATGACTGCTAGACTAAGTGTGTAAATGTAGGAAAAATAAATGTGCTAGGTTTTCTAAAATTGACTCCTTCTCCCTTAGGCCACAAACTTATCAATCACCTCTCGTATTCAAATAATTATTTCCAATTACACATTTTTTTAGATTGGGCATTAAATGCTAAGCTCAGGATATGTCTTCCACATAGTATAATACTGATATCCAGATTCTAGACAATGGTCTTCTTCAACTCATCAGCAGTTCCATCATTCAGCATGATCATGGATGACCTCTGGCCCAAATCCACACCCCTGCCCTTTACCCCACACTATTTAATGCCCATGGTTAAGAAATGTCTGTTAAATTCAGCTTTAAAATTAACACTTGACCTTTCATTTGTCAAATGCTAAAGAGTGTTGCAAATTACTATGGATACAAAAGAGATTATAGATGCTGGGAATCTGTACCAACACATTAAAGAGCGGGTCAGGCTGTGCCTAGGGAGGAAAATGGGCAGTTAACATTTCGATTGAAATAATTAAGGTGTGATGTAAGGTCTTGACCCAAAACATTGACTATCCATGTCCCTCCATTAGTGCTGCCTGACCCGCTGTGATCCTTTAGGATCTTTTGTATTGTAAATTATTACCACCTCCCGTCTGTAGCAAAGTTCCTTACTATTACCAGCACCTATCATTTTCTGTTTTAGTTCATGGTAGGTTTTGTTTTTTTGGATTATGACTTTTAGCCCTTGACTCCAGCCATCAGAGTAATTCTTGGTCTTTTTACTTTCTACTTTACAGTGAAGCCAGTTTCCAGTGCAGTCAGTGGCCACTTTATTAGGTACCTACTGTACCAAATAAAGTGGTCACTGAGTGTATGTTTGTGGTGTTCTGCTGTCGTGGCCGCCCACTTCACGGTTTGAAGTGTTGTTATTTAGAAAGGCTGTTCTGCACACCACTGTTGTAACGTGTGGTTAAGTGAGTTACTGTCGCCTTCCTGCCAGCTGAACCAGTCTGGCCATTCTCCTCTGACCTCCCTCATTAACAAGGCATTTTCACCCACAGAACTGATGTTCACTGGATGCTTTTAAGTTTTTTGCACTATTCTCTGTAAATTCTAGAGACATTTGTGTGTGAAAATCCCAGAAGATCTGCGCTTTCTGAGATACTCAAACCACCACATTTGGCAGCAACAATCTTTTCAGGGTCAACATCACTAGGATCACACTTTGTTCCCATTCTGATGTTTAGTCAGAACAACAAATGAACCTATTGACAATGTTTGCCTGCTTTTAGAGTAACTGTTACATGATTGGCTGATTAAATATTTGCATCAACGAGCAGGTGCACTGGTGTACCAAGTAAAGTGGCCACTGTGTATACTAGTCCTATTGAAGGATCTCGGTCCGAAACGTCGCCTCTTGGCTCCTCTGCATAGATGCTGCCTGACCTCCTGAGTTCCTCCAGCATTTTGCGTGTGATGCTCTAGACTTCCAACATCTGCAGAATCTCCTGTGCTTCCAGAATAAAATCCTGGAAAGATTTGTTATTCAGATAATGAACAAACTGAAAAAAGTTGGAAACAGGTAAAAAGAAATGATCGGGTCACTTGCACAATAGATCCCCATTTCAAACAAGTGTCAGTATCCATTCTTTGTCAGTGAAGTACAGAGAACCATATAGGGAATATCAGAAAATCCCTTTCTCATACAGCAAGTGTTATCTTTAATATGAGATAAATTGCAAAGTGAAAGCACAGCTGCAGATCTCCCAGATTTCTTCCTATCCTCTCTTGGCTTAGACTCATTTAACTCACCAACAAATGCATTAACCCAGATCTTGTGGAGGGAGCCTGAAGGGACAGACGAGAACACCACCATTGCTAATGATACATATTATCTATGATCATTAGGTTCCTAATTAAAGTGAAATCCCCAGGGATCCAGGGTAAAATATAAAAGAGAAGCCGGTTAAAGTAAAGAAACAGAGTGCTCAAGAAGGATGCAGTATTAGATGAGGGGGACATTTTAAGTGGAGTCAGTGACATAAAGATTTGGATCATTTTGTGTTTGTTGTTACCTACACTAAATGGTTAATTAATTAATTTCCACTTTTATTTAGAAGTACATTGCAGAACAGGCCCTTCCAGTGCAATGAGCTGCACTGTCCAGCAACCCATCTAATTGAACCCTAACCTAATCAAAGGAAGATTTACAATGACCAATTAATCTTCTAACCGATACACCTTGGGGAGATAACCCTGATGGTCATGGCAGAACGTACAAACTCCTTACGGAGAGCAGCAGAACTGAACTCCAAATTCCAACTGCTGAGCTACAATCCTGTTACACTAACCACTACACTACAGTGTACCATATACTCTGAATAGAAAAACTGGAGCGTGTCAGAATATCAGAATCAGTTTTAATGTCACTAGCATATGTTGTGAAATTTGTTATGTGGCAGTGATACATTGCGCTACAGAATAATAAAAACTGTAAATTACTATATATAAAAAGTAGCACCTGTGGTCACATGGCCAAGTGGTTAAGGCATTGGACTAGCGACCTGAAGGTCGTGAGTTCGAGCCCCAGCCGAAGCAACGTGTTACGTCTTTGAGCAAGGCACTTAATCACACATTGCTCTGCGATGACACTGGTGCCAAGTTGTATGGGTCCTAATGCCCTTCCCTTGGACAACATTGGTGTCGTGGAGAGGGGAGACTTGCAGCATGGGCAATTGCTGGTCTTCCATACAACCTTGCCCAGGCTGAAGACTTTCCAGGTGCAGATCCATGGTCTCGCAAGACTAACGGATGCCTAAATTTAAAAAAAAGTAGCGCCAAAAGAGAAAAATAAGTAGTGAGGTAGTGTTCACGTGTTCAAAGCCCATTCAAAAATCTGGTGACAGAGGGGAAGACACTATGCCTGAATCACTGAGTGTGTGCCTTCAGGCTCCTGAATCTCCCCCTTAACGGTAGCATTGTGAACTATCGACTTCGAACAATGGCAATTGTTGACCATGTCAGAGAGGAACGAGAGGGTAACACATCAATCAAAAGTTTGTATTTCATAATCATATTTCTCAATGCAATCCATAAACAAAATACCAGGTTTATTTAATTCAATCCCTCTAGTGACTTCTGGGTCAAACGTAGTACATCATAGGCATTACCAATACACAAATGCAAACTCTAACACTTCACTTGAGTATCAATGTCTTTAATCACTCTTGCATTTTAGGTAAATGCACAAAATATTCTTAAACTATCCAGAAATTTTGATCCAGAAGATTGGAATGGAAAATGTGTGTAAATGAAACAGATGTCAGGAAGAACATTACTGAAAGGGTGAGAAATCTCTGTAAGAGTCTGCCAAAAAGAAAATGACAAAAACCATGAGACAGAGTCAACACGAAGATAATTCATCTTTTGGGGTTAAGGTGCTATTGAATGAGTTGGAACAGCCAAATTGCTTTTATCAGTCCTTTGCTTTTACTTTTTCCTCTCTCTCTGAATCTTCTCAATGTTTCTTATAACTGACAGACTAAAGGGTATCTGAATCAGAATCAGTTTTAACACCACTGGCATATATTGTGAAATTTGCTGTCTTTACAGCCGCTGTCCAATGCAATACATAGTAATAGCAAAAAACATGAATTACAGTAAAATAATTTAATTAAATAAGTATGCAAAGTAAAAGTGAAAGAAGTAGTAGTGTCCATGGGTTCAATGTCCGTTCAGAAATCAGATGGCTGTTCCTGAATCATTGAGTGTGTACCTCCAGCTAATGAACAAGTTCCAATTTTACAAACATCCTTAAGATGATCTTTATTTATGAGTCAGAAGATACACAAAAATCCCTCAACATGGTGAACATACCTCTTCAATATTGTAATGAATAGGATCAAAAGCACATAAGACTGATAAGAAAGAATAATTACCAAAAGTGAAGAGATGAAAGTAGCTGTGCTATTCATAGCACCAAATATACTTTATGTATGTATGACAGACTTTTGAATTTAATAATATAGTGGGATCTCACTCAGATATACAATATGAGTTTCTGCAAGTTAAATGCTCACAATCTCTACATGGCCTGTAATATAATTAAAATTTTGGCTCACTTCATAATTTATAAGTAATTGACCTGAGAATAAATGCACGCTCCAATAGGAAGGTGATGTTTGTAAGGTTTAACCTCAATTTGTGGGGATGTTTTAATATTTCATCAACCAAGTGGAACAAATTGTGATTCTATCCTTTCTGCAATAGACAGGATGCTCCGGTGGCCAACCATTTTAAATCCAATTCCCATTGCGACATGTCAGTCCATGATCTCCTCTACTGCAATGATGAGGCTACTCACAGGTTGGAAGAACAACACCTCATATTCCATCTGAGTATCTTCCAACCTGAGGGCATGAACATCGCTTTTTCTGACTTACAGTAATTTTTCCTTCTGTGCCTTCCCTCTTCTTCCATTCTCCACTCTGGCTTCCACCTTACCCCTTCTGTTTTCCTCACCTGCCTATCGCCTCCCTGGTGCCACTACTCCTTTCCTTTCCCCTGTGTTCTATTCTCCTCTCCTATCAGATTCCCCCTTCTTCAGCCTTTTCCACCTATCACCTCCCAGCTTCTCCCCTCACCCACCTGGCTTCACATAACACTTTGTAGCTTGTACTCCTTCCCCTACTCCCATCTTCTAATTCTGGCTGCTTCATCCTTCCTTTCCAGTCCTGATGAAGGGTCTCAGGCCAAAATTTTGACTGATTATTCCCCTTAATAGATGTCACCTCACTGGCCAAGTTCCTTCAGTATTTTGTGTGTGCTGCTCTAGATTTCCAGCATCTGGAGAACTTCTTGTGTTTGTGATTCTATCCTTGTTGCTTCAGAGAGCTTGCTGTTTTGACCACTATTTGTGCATTGTACATATTCAAAGATTAATGAGAATGAAGCTACCTAGGACATCCCCAGTGCAACACCTAAAGAGGGAAACCAAAGGATAAGATACCAGAGACAATCAGCAGATCTGACAAATTTCTACAGAAGTATTGTCGAGAGCATCCTGGTGGTTGCAACACCAACTGGTCTGGGCACAGGATCAGAAAAAGCTGCAGAGGGTTGTAAACTCAGTCAGCTCCATCATGGGCACCAGCCTCCTCACCATCAAGGACATCTTTAAAAGGTAATACCTCAAGCAGGTGGCCTCCATCATGAAGGACCCTCAACAGCTGGGACACTCCCTCTCCTCATTATTACCATCAGGGAAGAGGGACAAGAATCTGAAGATGCATACTCTCAACATTTTAGGTACAATGTCTTCCCCTCTGCCATTAGATTTCTGAACGGTCCATGAACTCATGAATGCTACCTCACTAATTTGCTCTTTTATTGCACTATTTATGTTCTTGCCACATATTTTTATTGTAACACAATAATTTATTTTATACATTGCACTGTATTGCTGCCACAAAAGAGTAAATTTCATGGCACACACTGTGTGGCCACTTCATAGGTACACCTGTTGTTACGAGTCGCCCAGCTTCCGGAGTACAGATAGCTGGCATGGCCCCTTTAAGGGTTCAGGATGGTCCTGCTAATTGGTGCTCATGTCTTGGGTGCCAAGAATGGAGTATTTAAAGAACACCTGAACTGTGGCTCGGTGCTTGATTGAAAGCCCTACTAGTGATATTGTCTAGTGTTTGTTTCGTGCTCAGATTCAGTTAGAAACCATGTCTTGAACCTTGCATCATATACCCCAGCATATGGGTCCAAACCATCCTGTCAAAGACTCATGTCACACCTGTTCACCTGCACGTTAATGCAAATATCTAATCAGCCAATCATGAGGCAGAAACTCAACGTATAAAAGCATGCGGACATGGTCAAGCGTTTCAATTGTTCAGACCAAACATCAAAATGAGGATGAAATGTTATTTAAGTGACTTTGACAGTGGAATGATTGTTGGTGCCAGACAGGGTGGTTTCAGTATCTGACGCTTAACAATCTTGAGAGTTTACAGAGAATGATGCAAAGAAAAAATATATATATGTAACGCTCAGTTATATTGGCTCGTATATGTCTAGGGGAAATCGCACCCCGCACCTGCCTCAACGCCTCCCACGGAGTCGGTTGCCACCCAAATCAATCCCAAACATCAATCATCAGCCAGCACACCCAGTATGTTTTACCAAGTACACTTTATAGATATTACTAATTCTATGACATTAATATAAATTTGATACAGAAAAGGAAGTAATGAAAAAAAAAGCGCCAAGACTTATCAAAGTCCAAGTTCTTCGCGCGCAACCGTTGGAGCTCAATCGATTCCTGACGACCACCTGGATCCTGTCAACTCACGGCTCGGGACCACCCGGAGTGATCGACCGGAGCCTCTCCGCACGTCCTCTGACTCCCCGCCAAAAACCCCGTCCGCCGTCCTCCCTGTCTCTCCTCCGACTCCCCGCCAAAAACCGCATCCCCAGTCAAATGATACAGCATTGTATCCGAAAACAAAACAGTACATGACCACCCATTGGCTAATAGCACCCTGCTGTCTGTATTAACCCAAGCAACTGTCTAGCTAGAGACTTTCTCAGCATTTAACATAACAAAGAAGCATTCTCCAGTATAACATAACAAAGAAGCCATTTTAAATTTCACATAAAAAGAAAGACCCCGTACACTTATATCCAGTAAACAGTTCTGTGGGTGAAAATATCTTATTAATGGAAGAGGTGAGGGGAGTATGGCCAGATCGGTACAAGCTGACAGGAAGGTGACAGTAACTCAGATAACCACGTGTTACAACAGCGATGTGCAGAAGAGCATCTCTGATCACACAACATGTTGAACTTTGACGTGGGTGGGCTATAGTAGAAGAACAACACATTGGTTCACTCCTGTACCTAATAACGTGGCCACGGAGTGTATGTCAGTGATAATAACCTGATTCTGATTTTGAGGTCAGACAGTTTCTGTGCAAAGAACAGAGTTATCATTCCTGGTCAACGATCCGTCATCGGATTTCTGGCATCTGCAGTTATATTGCTTCAATTACTTGAAGAAGGACATGTAGAAGCATAAGTCACACGCGTGTCTCATCAGAGGCTTTTGTTTTGGATCAGGCAACACAGTGGTCAATCTCTTGTCCCACCTCAGCTGATGCACAAAGTTCCAGACCTTGAATGGAATAAGCCACCAGCCAAAATTGAGAGCTTGAGAATACAGCAGGAATTGAGGCTACTTTAGCATGCAAATGGTAGACACCATGAGAGTGGTGTAGAAACCAGTTCACTGATTGTTAGTCTGTCCTCAGGATGTGCCATTTCCCCATCTTATTACAAAAAACAGGTAACATCCAGCCTTGCAAGTGTCCTCTATCTGCTAGCGGTAAATGACTAAAGTGAAATTAACATGTCTCTATCCAGCCCTTAAAAGGTTTGTCTGCAGCATACAGCCATCTTTAGGTTGCTATCAATTGACATTAATAACGTGAAGTATTGCAATATAGGTGCAGGGATTAAAGTACCTGGCTTACAGAGTGCACCATGCCCTTCTGAGACTGAGCCAGGGGGAGGAGGGTAATGAGAGTATCTCGCTGTGCTTGACCATGGAGTGGTTAATGCTCTTAATTGGAAGTATTCCATTTGCCAGCACTAATAAACCTCACCTTGATGAGCACAGAAGTTTATTTTAAACCTCTCCCATCATAACTCATCCATCTGGTACATTAACTTTCCCATCAAAGTCCAACTAGTGAATACATTAACTTCTACTGTTGAAATCTATTCTTATAGTACATTAACACTTCCAGTGAAGCCTCTCTCTTGTACATTAACTTTTGCATCAAAGCTCATCCTTTTAACACATTATAGTCTACTGAAACTTTTTTCCCTCTATACCTGTTCTTTTATTGAAGCTCACACAACTGATCTACTAACTCGTCCATCACACTCGAGTCTCATCGATTACCTATCCTCCCGAAACCTATTCCATCAGTACCTAGCTCTCAGATGAAAAATTATCCCTCTAATAGATTAATTCTCAAACTCATCCATTGAGTATATTTATTCTGTTGGTGCTGAAACTCCAACTGGAGGCTATCCCTCTAGTACATTAACTCTGCCACTGAACCCCAGTCAATGCCTCTCCTTTAATGATATCTATTTTGAATAATTCCAATATAATTTTCTCCACTCTAAACAGATCATTAGCCTAAAACATTAACCTGTTTATCTCTGCACAGATGGTGCCTGACCTGATGATTATTTTCAGCCTTTTCTGTTCTTATTTTTCTCTCAACTCCCCATCCTTTTAATTATTCACAACATTTCTCAGTCGTAGAATAATGTCGCTTTGTTAGAATCAATGTGGTATCTTCAGCTGATTTCTATTCTTGTCCTCTGCCCATATTTGCTTGTCTTACTTTGAATTATTAGACCCGGGATTCCATTGTCTATGTTATTTAAGATGGTAAATACTGCACCTTGATGAGCTCTGCACATTTATGCTTTATCTGTAAAGAAGAACAGAGGCTTTAGGCTGTCTTCATTACACATCTGGAATCCCTCTACACCCTCTCTAATCTTTATTTATAGTTCATTTGCTGGAATGAAATTATCTCTGAGTGGGGTCTGGCAGTAGTTATTGTGTCTTAACAGAGTTCGTGGTACCAGCGCTTTACGTCCTACATCACCAGGTTCAGAGACCTTTCAACCAACGGGCTCCTGAACCAGTGTGGATATCTGCAGTCACCTCAACTCTGAACTGATCCCACAGCATACAGATCCATTTTCAAGGACTGGGCAACCTATTTTCAATATTATTCATTCATTTGTATTTGATTTTTATAGTTTGCCTTTATTTACAGATTCATTCTATATTCATTTTTGTTTGTAGCTTTTCTCCGACTCTGTCGTATTTCTTGGAATCTACTGTGAATGCCCACAAGAAAATTAATCTGAGTAGTATATGGTGACATATCTGTACTTTGAACTTTGAATACATCTCTGTGGACTTGTACTCTGCTACATTTGCCAACATGCTTTCTACATTGCTTAAAGCACAGAGAAAGATTGTAATAATCAAGGCACGTGCAGAGGGCAAGTGAATGTTCAGCATCATCGACCAGCCTGGATCAACGATGCTGCTGGAGGTGGCTGCATGTGGGGGGGTCTCTTGCACTCTCTTGCTTGAGGGAAGGTCCTTGAATTCGAGTGATCTCTCTGGAACAAGGTTTAATCAATGTGGATTGTACATATGGACTCTAATTCAGGTTTATGATATGTTCTAGTTCTGGTCACTCCTTTTTTTTGTTAATACTTTTGGGAGATTTTTGAATCGGGGCCATCTGCAGATAATGAACTGAAGTGAAATATGCCTTTTGATTTTGTGTTTTATATTCTGTGTTTTAGCTCATTTTTTAATTGATATTACCATCATTCTCAATTAATCTCAATTTCTCCCAGTAACCCCCCAAAAATAAGATAAATCTGTGGTAACCCAAGCCTCATCCTATTGATGAGACCCTTTGCCCTTCTCCATCTTTCTCTCACTCTCTCTGCACTTAATTCAAACTGTTTTTCTTTCCTCAGTTTTGAGGAAGTTCATTGAACACATTGATGATTTTTTTCTTGCTCTTTCTGCAGATGCAGCCTGACCTGCTGAGTGTTTTCAGCACATTCGGCTCTTTTATTTCAGAATTGCAACAGCTGCAGGTTTTTGCTTTTCCAGGCACTGCCTCTTTATTGCCTCACTGCATCTATTTCGGATTCCTCACCATTATTTACAAGTTCATGTTAGACTTCTCTGCTTTTTCCAGACATTAGATGAAAATTGTGTACAGCCGTTCTTCGGGGGATGAATTACTGTGCAGTTAATACTTGCTGCCATTGCATTAACGCCTTCAACCATCACTGCATCTGAGATTCCTTCAACCACCTTGACATGTCTCTCAGGTCCCCAGCATCTGTAAAATAATTCTCTTCAGCTGTAAGCCTTGTACTTGTTTATGCCCAATTTGCCTTCTTTCAAAGCACTTCTAGACACTTCAGTGAATTAATGATTATTATTGTTTTTTTCCCCATCAACTATGAAAGTATAACTTGTATTTTCTTGACCAATGTGCAACACATTCCACTTCTAACTGTTGAATTTCAATTGACATAATTTCCAATTAAATATGTTCTGCATCCATAATGAAGAATTTAGGCTTTAAGCTGAACATGCAAAATGCTGAAGGAACTCAACTGGCCAGGCAGCAGCAAAGGAAGTGAATTAACAGTTGAGGTTCCAGGCCAAGACCATTTGTTAAGGCTGGAAAGTGGGGTGGGGGGGGGGGGGGAGCGTAGAAAAATAGGTGGGGGAGGGGGAAGAAGCACAAGCTAGAAGGTGATAGAAAAAGCCAGGGAGGATGAAGTAAGAAACTGGGATGTGATAGGTGGAAAAGGTAAAGGACTGGAGAAGAAAGAATCTGATAGGAGGGGAGAGTGGATCATGGGAGAAATGGAAAGAGGGACACCAGGGGGAGCTAGTTGGCAGGTGAGGAGAAGAGGGAAAAGAGAAAGGGGAGTGGGAAATTTACCTGAAGTTGGAGAAATTGATTTTCATGACATCAGGTTGGAAGCTATCTAAACAGAATTTGAATTGTTGCTCCTCCAATCTGAGAGTAACCTCATTGTGACATTAGAAGAGGCCATGGACAAAGATGTCAGAAGGGGAATTGGAATTAAAATTGTTAGCCACTGGAAAATCCTGCTTTTTCCAGAAGTAACGAAGGTGCTCGACAAGCAGTCCTCTACCTACATTGGGTCTCCCAATTTAGAAGGCGGTCACATTGGGAGCGCTGGATACAGTAGATGACCCCAACAGATTGCAGGTGAAGTGTTGCCTCACCTGGAAGAACTGTTTGGGGCCCTGAAAGAAAGTGAGGGAGGAGGTGAACGGGCAGGTATAGCACCTCTTCCGCTTGCAGGGACGTGCAAGGAGGGAGATTAGTGGGGAGGGGTGAATGGACAAGGGTACCATGGAGGGAAAGTGGCAAGTTGGGGTGGGAGGTAATGTTGTGTTTGGCAGTAGCGTCCCGTTGAAGGTAACAAAAGTTGCGGAGAGTGATGTGCTCGATGTGAAGGCTCATGGGGTTGTAGGTAAGGGCCAGATGAACTCTATCCCTGTTAAAGTTGTAGGAAGGTGGGGTGAGGGCAGATGTTCAGGAAATGGTGGAGTCATGGGTGGGGACAGCATTAATAGTGGAGGAAGGGAAACCATATTCTTTGAAGGAGGATGTCCTAGAAAAGAAAGCCTCATCCTGGGAACAGATGCAGTGGAGACAAAGGAACTGCGAAAAGGGAATTGCATTTTTACAGGAAACAGAATGGGAAGAGGTACAGGCAAGGTAGCCGCCAGAGTCGGTAGATTTATAAAAGAAATCAGTAGACATTTTATCTCCAGAGATGGAGACAGAGAGATTGAGAAAGGAGAGGGAGGTGTCAGAATTGGACCATTGAATTTAATGGCTGGGTGGAAGTTGGAGGCGTAGTTGATGGAATTGACAAGTTCATGAAGCAGCACCAATGTAGCACAGAAAGAGTTGTGGGGCATTACCAGGGAAGGCTTGAAAACATGGACTGTTCCACATAGCCAATGAAAAGGCAGGCATAACTGTGGGCCTTGCAGGTGTGGAGAAAGGTCTGCAGGCCCCGAGTGTGGAGAAAGTAGAAGGAGCCGAAAAAGAAATGGTTGAATATGGGGACCAGGTGGAGGAGGGTGGTGGGGCAGGGTAACTGATCGGGTCTGTTGTCGAGAGAGAAGCAAAGACCTTTAAGACCTTTTTGATGGTGGACAGAAGTGTGTAGAGACTGGACATGCAGGGGGAAAATGAGGCAAACAGGGCTAGGGTATTGAAAGTTGTTAAGGAGATTAAGAGTATGAGAAGTGTCATGGATGTAGGTGGGAAGGAACAGAGCTAAGCGGAATAAAAATGGAGTTGAGGTAAATGGACACAAGTACGGTGGGGCTGCGTCGAGCAGAAACAATGGGCCTACCCCCAACAGTCTGGTTTGTGGATCTTGAGTAGGAGGTAGAAACAAGAAGTGTGGGGAAGGGAAGCTGATAGCATTGGATGGGAGATCCCCAGATTTGATGGGTTGGTGATGGAATTGGAAACAACGTCCTGAAGGTCTTGAATGTGGTCCTCCTCAAGGGGTAGGTAAGAGGAGGTGAGAGTCACCACCTGGCCCCAGCGAGGTAGAGGTCAGTCCACCAGACTACAACACAGCCTCTTTGCCTGTGGGTTTGATGGTGAGTTGGGATTGGAGTGGAGAGAGTGGAGGGCAGTGCATTCAGAGGGAGTAAGATTTGAAGAGGAGGGAGGACTGCTGAATTCTAGATGGTTGAATCCCTCATTGCCAATTAGAGATGAGAAGATCCAGAGCAAGCAGAAACTCAGAGTGGGAAGTCCAAGAAGACAAGAAAGGTTGGAGATGGGAGAAGGGGTCATCAGTGCAGGGTGGGGAAGCCTTGCCAAAGAAATGGGCTCAGAGACAGAGGCAGTGGAAGAAGAGCTCAGTGTCATGGTGGGCATGGAGCTCACTGAGGTGTAATCAAAGGGGGGACAAAAGTAAGGCTGTTGCTGAGGACAGAACATTTCACTTCAGGGAGGGTAAGGTCAGGGGGAATGGTAAAGAAGCGATAAGGATTAGAGCTGTGTGGTATGACAGGAATTACAGTTAAGCTGTTCTTGACCTTATAAATCGGAATCCTTCCAGACTTTGCCTGAATCATCCTCTTTGGTGCCTCTCCGTACTTATAACATCAATGAGCTTGTTCTCACCTGGTTACCATAGCTCAGTTAATCATATTAGTTAAAAATACTAGAAGTCTGAGTACTATCCTCCAGCAAGCCATTCTCCAACTGCCTTCACCTCACGCTTTCCATAGTTACCGACAGATTCATTATTTTTAAGGTTATTTTATTCAGCACTATGGTCCCTTTGAATTCAGAATGCTTTTCATCACTCCGAATTTGTGCTGCTCAGATTTAAAGTGGGATCCTTTTAAACGGAGGCTTTAGATGCTTGGCTGAGGTTCCACTTGCAGGTCTGGCGGCATAATGACATTATTTGTCTTCACAAGGGTTTATAGGGGAAAGCAATGTCTGCTTGCAGAGAAAGACTAATAATTTGAATTATATTTGATTTCAAACAGATATCAGATACTGTAGCAGTGAAAGGGGCTGGAAAATTTACAGATAGCGCCCCCGTCACTCAAAACTCCTTTGACAATCATCTCAGCTCCTTGCAGTAAACATATTCATGCATAAATAAAGGCACAAATTAACTTGCGTTCCAACTCATAGGTGCTAACACATTTTAATACATTTCAATTTCCCTAATTAATTAGCTATTGGAGTTGGTTCAGTCTTGCATATTAATCAATTAAATCATTTTCAGAATTTTCATAATTGTGTGAAAGGTTACTAATTAATTATCCAAACTGGCAGACCACAGATGTACAAATAGCTCAACATCCTAAATACAAAACTAGCGATTAAAAATCATTTCACAGATTTAAAATAATTATATCAGAACATTGGCACCCTCAGGCTTAGCATCCAAGAATGCACTCACCATGCTGAGCCAATGACTCATCATAGCAGTTACCCAAGTCCCTTGGATCCGGTGTGTTCAATGTTATCGCAGCTGCTTCAATACCAGACACACTGATGACGAGTCTGAAAGGTGTGATAGGGTAGTTCCCTACTGACAAGTCATATAATTGAGTCAGTCCATGCGGGGTTCCTTTTCTTCTCAGTTGCTTCTATCACACTTCTACGCATTCACACTCCCCAGAATACAACAGCATCTGTGCATAATATGTTTTCTCTACAACAAGGCCACCACATGCTTCTGCATTTCCCAGATAATCAGGAAGATCTCCTTCTTAGAAGGAATGATGAACATAAATCCAACTTTTTGGTTTAAACCAATGATTTCTAAGGGTACACTAGTCAGATCTTCCAAGGCAGGTTCCGTTCCCTTGTAGATTCGCCATTACTTTAAGAGACAGGGTATCTGTGATCAATGGGCAAAAGAATTCATCTTTGCTTCCCAGTGTGAGACATGTATAAAAGCATCAGCTGCTGATTGTACCCACGACTTGGCATCAGAACCAGATGTCCAAGATGAACATAACTGGATGCCAAGAGTTTGGCATGAGTAACATCGATCAAAATGCTTTCCCATAAAGTATTGACATTTACAGTGATTTATTTTGGTCAAAAAAATGAAAAACAGGCACTAAGAGTGCTGTGTTAATAAGACAAATGTGTTTGCGTGTTTAGCAGAGAATTTTGGTGCAAATTGCTGATTACACAAAATGAGGTGCTAAAGCATTCTCATGTTTAACACTTGGATGCTGAATAGATGTGATTTTCGTGTAGTGTATATGGACGCCTCACATTCGTTTCCACTGGAGATACGTGAAGAGTTCCTGTTGGCACATTGCAATACACAGCAGTGAAAGAGGCAGCATGTGAACAAATTCCCAGATGCAGTGTTCAAGACCCTGGTGGAGGTGTTCCAGAGGAAGAGGAATATCTTTTCGTGGTAAGTTACCGCATCATCCTTCTTACCTGTTCCTCCTTACTGCTCCGAAGTTTTCGGACAGACTCAAGAGTCGGCTGTGGTCGGGTGCTTCCAGGGTGCTGCATTGGCAAGTTTGTGGCGCTGGAGGTTCGTGGCAGGGAGAGTTTCTCCCTTCTACCATCAGCGTGAGATGGTGGGACTTTCGAGAGACTTTGAGACTTTTTTTTTACCGTGCCCATGGTCTGTTCTTTATCAAATTAAGGTATTGCTTTACACTGTTGTAACTATATGTTATAATTATGTGGTTTTTGTCAGTTTTTTTTAAGTCTTGGTTTGTCTTGTGTTTCTGTGATATCATTCTGGAGGATCATTGTATCATTTCTTAATGCATGCATTACTAAATGACAATAAAAGAGGACTGCGTGTCCTCATAATCTAATCTAAAAAAAAAAGGCTTCTTATTCCCTTTCCCTGCTTATCCAAACTATGGAAACCTGCAATAGAGACTGATGGCCAAATACTCCATTCCTTCTGCTGACTCCAATAAGGTGTCCATCGTGCTGAATTATTTGGTGATGCTCACTTTGAATTTTCAGAATGTGACACAAATAAGAAAAAAAATGAGTGCTAGTGAACTCTCTACTAACTATCCTGAAAGTCGCCTTTGGGGAAATCTCCCTTTTCCAGAGATTCAAAAGGTGAAATTGAAACGATGGACATCCCTTTACGTAGACGCTGCAGCCACCTGGTTCAAAAGATACTGCCAGCAGTTGTTTCAAATGGCATTCCACCCCTTCAGGTCCCTGGATGACCACTCTCTACATAAGATACAATTCCTGAATTGGATCCTAAGAGCAGGGAGAGCTTGGTAGAGCAGATACAATAACAATATTTTCTACCAGAGAATGGAATCTAAAAGCATTCTCAAAATAAGACTGGAATGAACAGTAATTTATATTCTTAAAGGACTGGGATTTTTTGATTTCTCTATCCCAAGGAGTTTTGAATGCACAAGAACACATGAAATTAGGAGAAGGAATAGTCCCAACTTGATCCCTCAGGTCTGCCCCACTATTCAATATGATCATGGCTGATTTGCTTCAGGTCTCATCTCCTTTTTCCACAAAACTTAATCCCCTGATCTTTACAAATTCTTGAGCCCATACTCGGAACACTCACCAGTGATCCAGCCTTGGGGTAGAGATCTCCAGAGACTCTCCACCCTTTGCAATGCTGATTTGAGTATATTAAAGGCTGAGCTAGTCAGATTATTGGATCAGAGGGAGTCAAAGTTTGTCAGAAGTGGGTAGAAAAATGAAAAAAGGTAAGATAATCTCTGATCCACTTGAATGGCAGAACAGGCTCAAGCAGCCAAATATCCTCTTTCTATATATATGTACATTTACTAAAGTGATAAGTTATGCTGAGCACAGTCTCAACTAGTATCATAGTATTGACATCATTTGAATAGGCATCCGTTCGTCTCATGAGACCATGGATTTGCGCCATGGAAGGTTTCCAGGGCAAGGTTGTATGGAAGTCTGGCAGTTGCCCATGCTGCAAGTCTCCCCTCTCCACGGCACCAAGAGAGGCATTAGGACCCATACAGCTTGGCACCAGTGTCGTCACAGAGCAATGTGTGGTTAAGTGCCTCGCTCAAGGGCACAACTCGCTGCCTCACCCAAGGCTTGAACTAGTGACCTCCAATTCGCTAGATGAACGCCTTAACCGCTTGGCCACACGCCAACATCATTTAATCAGACACTATTTTGAACTTCAGCTTTCTTGGGAAGATTGCACATATCTCATTTCCAGCTTCCAATAAGATTATCACTAATAAGTTGGAAATATCCACACTAGGCTTGCTGTTTTACTCCAGATATCTGAAGATCTCTTCTCCCAGAAAAATTACACAAGAATAGAGAGCACGGTGTCACCATGGTTCTGTACATGATGGCTTTCATTCGGAAAATATTTTGGCATTTTCAGATGACGTTCCTCACAGAAGGCTGGAGGGACAGTACAGATGCAAAACTGCCGATGAAAATAACAACATTTTGGCAACTATGCAGTAATTCTCATAGTGTTGGTTCCATAAGCTGCCAAACAGTAATGGTTGCTGATCAGTGGGGAAATGAATGGACCGCTTCCTCTCACACACTAGTTCCATTAAAAAAACTCATTCATTGTTTTGCTTTTTTGTTTCTCAGTGGGGAAATTCAAAGTTCAAAAATTCAAAGTACATTTATTATTTAAGTATGTGTAGTATATGTAACATTAAGATTCATCTCCTTACAGGTAGCCACAAAACAAAGAAATCTGATAGAATCCATTAAAAAAGACTCAAACACCCAATGTGCAAAAAAAAAGCAAGTAGTGCAAACGATAAAAGTAGGCAAATTCAGAACTAAAGTTCACAAAAGTCAACACTGCAGCCAGTGCAGGAGACCGGTATATGCAGGCCACAGCCTTACTTCAGCGCAGAGATGAGTAAACTGGCCGAGCAGTAAACTGAGCACCAGCCTGTTCCTTACCTCCAGCAATGGCACACTGATTTTTCCCAGTCTGGCCTGGCACTTAAATTGGCCAAACATCTGGTCATTCCTTGCTCTCAGACCGGGCCCTAATGCTTCCATACGCTCTCAGGTCTGGGCCTTGCTGCCTCAATTTGGCCCATACCTAACCCTTCCAATCTTGCCTAGCCCTTCTATCAATCAAACATCAGCTTGCTCCTCGTTCTTGGACCCTGCCACCTTCACACTACCTCACCTTGGACCTGCCACTCTGAATTGGCTCTAAGCCCACTCCAGTAATGGCCAAATATTGGCTCAATCATCACTCTCTGGCCCAGGAGCCACCACCTCAATTCAGCCTGTACAAGCCATGCCACAACCGTCCTACAGCTTCGGGACTTCCGTTCACACCGTAAAAATGCCAGGTCATACAGACGTTTCAGAAACTCAACTCTGAAAGGGAAATTGCAGGCTATTAATGGCAGTGATTTTTTTATTCCAGAATATAGAATAGTACAGCACAATACAGGCCCTTCAGCCCACAATGTTGTGCCGACCCTCAAACCCTGCCTCCCATATAACTCCCCACCTTAAATTCCTCCATTTACCTGTCTAGTATCTCTTAAACTTCACTAGTGTATCTGCCTCCACCACGGACTCAGGCAGTGCATTCCACGCACCAACCACTCTCTGAGTAAAAAAACCTTCCTCTAATATCCCCCTTGAACTTCCCACCCCTTACCTTAAAGCCATGTCCTCTTGTATTGAGCAGTGGTGCCCTGGGGAAGAGGCGTTGGCTATCCACTCTATCTATTCTTCTTATTATCTTGTACAATTCTATCATGTCTCCTCTCACCCTCCTTCTCTCCAAAGAGTAAAGCCCTAGTTCCCTTAATCTCTGATCATAATCCATACTCCCTAAACCAGGCAACATCCTGGTAAGTCTCCTCTGTACCCTTTCCAATGTTTCCACATCCTTCCTATAGTGAGGTGACCAGAACTGGACACAGTACTCCAAGTGTGGCCTATCCAGAGTTTTATAGAGCTGCATCATTACCTCACGACTCTTAAACTCTATCCCTCGACTTATGAAAGCTAACACCCCATAAGAATATGTGTTCTTAATGCTATCACCTCCTACAAAGTGAAACCAATTGATATAGGTGACAAGATGGCTTTGCTCCAAGATGAGCTCAAAGCCTTCTATGCTAACTTTAACCATCAAAACATGGAGGAGCCTTCACAAGCTCCCTCAGACTCCAGTGATCCTGTAACTTCAGTCTCCGAGTCCAACGTGAGAGCGTCCTTCAGGAGGGTGAGCTCTTAGAAAGCACCTGGCCCAGATGGGATACCTGGCCATGTATCAAAGACCTGTGCTGATCAACTTGCTGGAGTGCTCACCGATATCGTTAACCTCTCACTTCGGCAGCTTACGGTGCCCACTTGCTTCAAACAGGCTTCAATTGCACAAGCTTATAAGAAGAATGTTGCTACCTGCCACAATCACTGTCGTCCAGTAGCACTTACATCCACTGTGATGTTCTTTGAGAGTTTACTGATGAAACAAATCAACTCTTACCTGGGAAGTAATTTAGACCTGCTCCAATTTGCCGACTGGCACTGTCCCATTCTCTGCCTGTCGATCTTTTGTGGTAGAGGTGAAAGCTTCTGACGTGGGCACTGCAGCCATCCTGTCCCAGCGAGGACCAGACAGGAAGACACAGCCTTATGCTTCCTTCTAGTGTCAGTTCAACTCTACACAGCGTCGTTAAGGATTAGGAGACAGGGAGCAACCTGCCATCATATAGGTCTCAGAGGAATGGAGACATTTGCTGATGAGAAACTTTCTGATCTGGACTGACCATCCAAATCAACAGACCAGACAAATCAACCCATGTCAGGCTCACCAGGCCCTCTTAATTGAGCAAGTTAGCCTCACCAGTCTCCTACCAACCTGGCCCTGAGGACTCTAAAGCTGCCGGCCTGTGGCAACAGTTCGACACAGCTGTAACAGAGCTCGGCCACCGGCACCTCATTACATCCTCACTGATTGTCTTGGATCTTGAGAACCAGATCCAGCAGGCCCTACAGCACGAGCCTGCCCCAGATGACACACCTGACAACCACATGTACATGCTGGTGGCTGTGAGCTCTGAAGCACTCCAGTGGGCCCACTCCTCAACCCTCTCTGGCCACCTAGGTGCACGATGGACTCTGGAATTTCTGCAGTACTGGTTCTGGTGGATGGCCAAGATCAAAGATGTACTTCTGTCTGTTGCTGCCCACCCACAATGTGTCCAGTCCAAGTCCTCCAACCAGCAACCCTCTGGCCACCAGCAGTCCCTGCCGGTCCCTGGACACCCATGGTTCCACATCACCTTGGATTTCGTCATGCATTTTCCACCTTCTGAAGGGGCTATGGTGACCATGACAGCGGTGGACCGGTTCTTCAAGGCAACCCATTTTATTGCTCTCAATAAAATTCCATCTGTTATCGAGATGGTAGACCTGGTTCTCAAGCATGTAGTCTTCCTCTACAGCTTCTCCGAGGATATTGTGTCAGACCTGGCCCCACAATTTGTCTCCTGCTTCTGGCAAGCCTTCTGGTCCCACCTCTGCACCTCAGTGACTTTGTCCTCTGACTCTCATCCACAGACCAATAGACAGTCAGAAAGAGCCAGTCAGCAAGAGGAGAAGTTTCTGTAAAGCTTTGTTGTCACTAACCCAACCTATGGAAGAAGTTTCTGGTCTGGACCGAGCTGTGTCACAATCTACCCACCTCCTCTGCCTCAGGTATTTCACCCTTTGAAGTGCTTTGTGGATACTATCCCTGTCGTTTGCTACGAAGGAACAACATTGGAAATCCCATCCACCAGGTCCCTGGTTTACCAATGCCAGAATGCTTGGCAGAGGGCATGGAGGGCCATCCTACCTGCCAACTGTACCTACTGGTGCCAGGCCAACTACCAGCAACACCCAGTCAGACTGCTCTAGCTAGGGGACCCGAGATCTGTTGTGTGCATGGACTGTTGCAAGTTTTCATCCCAGCTCATTGGTTCCCTTAAGATGACCACCTCTAGCTACCACCATCCTTCAGGATCACACTTCCCTTCCACGTGTCCTGCCTTAAGGGCTTGCTGTCCATGGAACACTCAACCCTGAACCTGCACCTCCAGAATTAAGAATAGTGGAAGATAGTCCACTGAATGCAGTTCACTGGTTGATAGATTCACATCATTGTGGATAGGATGTGCAGTACTTGGTTGACTGGGAGGGGTATGGTCAGTAGGAGATATAATGAGTGACATCCATTTACATCTTGGATCCATCCAGATTGTGTTGGGCTGCCAGGAGCTAGCTGAGAGGGGTGGGGTTGTTTCTGTCAGGCCTGAAAATTCAAGCTCCTCCCAGTCTCCACCCAGCCAACAGGAGTCACCTGTGCTCATTCTAACTCATTACCTGCAACTTAGTTAAACCCAGAAGGCATCTATAATCCTTGTTCACTCATATGAACCAGTTGCTTCTTGTTACCTTGTTATGCTGAGTATCAATTATCTCTTGTTTCTTGGCCCCTCATGACTTGTTATTTTGCAGTTTATCATTAAAGTGATCATTCACTGTTAACTTGTCTCCACTGCTCTGTGTTTGGGTCAAACCTCCCCTGCATTTCCTGATAGAGTGAAATTCATATCCTGAGAGTATAGATTTGTGATTTTATTGTTCAGAAATCTCAATGGAAATCATTATCATGCATTGTCATTACATATCAGTAAATAAGTATTTGTTGCTTGCTTCTCCAATTCAACATTAAACCTTATCAGTAACTAATTCCAGTCAGCTGAGCAAATAACTCTCTCTAAAGTCCATCACTCAGAATGATGATTTCATAGCACTCATCAACACACCCTGCCTAGAGGACACTATTCAGACAGATTTGAATCTACAAGTGAATTATCACAGTCTGAATTTTGCATCCATTTTTCATGTTGTATTGTTTCACTGTATGATCAGGACAGCATGTTTTCCTCCTCCCAGAAAATGTTCCACTCACTGTAAATCCCAAGTCTTCTAATCCATTATGAAGAGTGGCACAGAGGACTAAAGTTTGAATAAAAGAAAATGCGAGTCACGGGAAAGAATTGTCATAACTCAAAGGAGTTTTGGATAGATTTGTAGAAAAAGTCATTATATTAAGCCAGATTTTTTTATAAAATGATTGTAAAGGATAAAGGTCAATGAAGTACATCTCTGTAATGTGTTTATTGGTATCTAATCTTCGTTGTTTCTTAAAGACCCTCAGACAAGGAGCAGAATTAGACCATTTATCCCATCGAGTCTGCCCAACACTTCATCATCGCAACACACACAAAATGCTGGAGGAACTCAGCAGGCCAGGCAGCATCTATGGAAAAGAGTACAGTCAACATTCTAGGCCAAGACCCTTCAGCAGGACATTTCATCATAGCCAATTTATCTTCCCCCTCAATCCCATTCTCCCGTCTTATCCCCATAACCTTTGATGCCCTTACTAATCAAGGCCCTATGAATCTCTGTTTTAAATATACCTCATTCCTTGGCTTCCACAGCCATCTATGGTAATAACTTCTACAGATTCCTCACCCTCTGGCTAAAGAAATTCCCACTCATATCTGTTACAAAGGTTCATCCTTCCAACAGAGGCTGTGCCTTTTGGTCCTAAGTACTTCCACTAATAAAACATGCTCTCAATGTCCACTCTGTCAAGGCCTTTCAATATTCAGCAAGTTTCAATGCGATCCCCCCCTCACTCTTTTAATTGAGTACAGGCCCAGAGCCAATTGCTCCTCATACATTAACCATTTCATTGCCAGGATATTTCTTGTAAACTTCCTTTGGACTCTCTCTAATGCCAGCACATCTTTTCTTAGATATGAGGCCCAAACTGCTCACAATACTCCAATGTGGCCTTACAAAGTCTCAGCATTACTTTCTTGCTTTGATAGTCTAGTCCATGAAATGAATGCTAACATTGGACTTGATTTCTTTATTACTGATTCAACATGCAAGTTAACCTTTAGGAAATCCTACACTAGGACGCTCAAGTACCTTTTCACCTGCAATTTCCAAACTTGCTCCTCATTTAGAAAACAGTCCGTGTCCTTATTCCTTCTACCAAAGCGCATGACCATACATTTCCTGCCCTGTATTCCATCTGCTACTTATTTGTTCATTCTCTTAACCCGTTCAAGCCCATCTGCAGACTCCCTGCTTCCTCAACATAACTGCCCCTCCACCTATTTTGTATTATTCACAAACTTAGCCACAAAGCCATCAGTTCCAACATCCAAATTATTAATATAATATTTCTGTTAACATATAACAGAATTAAAACCAGAATTATAGAATCAGAACAATCACAGTTTTACAGGAAATCATTTAAAAACATACAGCTTCATACTCATCCAGTCAATCTCATTGACTCCTCTTTTCATATAAGGATGCAAGTTATTTTCTCTCAGTTACCAATCCAGTTTTCTTTTATAGCCCTAATTAACAGTATTCCCAATCCCGTGAAGCTTTGAATTCCAGATCATAACCACTTACGCTGGAAAGAATATCTTGCTTGCATCTTCCTCTGGTCCCCGAACCAGAATCAGTATTTATTGTCACTGATGCATATAATGTGAAATTGGTAGTTTGTGGCAGCAGTTTTCTACTTCCATATCCAATAGCCATTTTTGTGGAACCCTGATTCTAGATGAAGTTTAAGTATTTTACTGCTGGTGTTTCAGATCATAATGGCTGATTACAGCCTGCTGCTTCATTTACTGCACTTGTCAAGTATACCAAGAAAACCCATACTCGATGATTCATAAACAACTTCTTCCTCTCTGCCAGATTTCTGAATGGTCCATAAATACTATCTCATTATTCCTTCTTTGAACTCTATTTGTTTTGTAATGTTTAGTTATTTTATGTCTTTTCACTGTACTGATGCCACAAAATAACAAATTTCACTTCATATACTAAGGCAGTGATAATAACACTGATTCTGGTCCAGATTCTGGTTTTGAAAGTTTTATAAAACAGATGAAGCATCTCTCCATTTTCTGTCTCCTTATTAATCGTAGGACATAAATTCTTCTTCAGCCACTCAAAAATTAGATGTCCTATCTTGTGTATTTATATCAGGAATTAAAAAAAAATCTCAGATAGTTTTTCCCATGCAAAGTAGAATTTTGTTTTCTAATTCATTTAATTTTCTCATTGTTGTAATTTTTATTCTGTTTGTTTCACTCCTTTTAATTATTTCCCCCAATCTCTTTCATTTCATTTCCCTCACCTTCCATCCTTCATGAATCTGATTTGAATCCAGTTTTCCATGGTTATCTGCCTTTATTCTTTACTGATTTTGTTTGTTTGTTTTCATTCTGAGCAGATGGAGCAATTGGCTAAGCAGGCAGGACCTTTTGATATATTGTTTGAAATTCTGTTTTTCACTTTGGTTGCTTACACAGGCTTATATATTTTCAAATCTTTTTGCTTTTGTATTGAATGGATTTATTGTAGGATTTCAGGTTTGATTTTCTATTACCCAAAGGAAATAATAAAAATGCCTTTTCATTGGATGGAACAATACCTACACTATATATATATTAGCATTATGTTGCCTTTTGGTAGGGAAATTATCTTTTGCTAACTTAAACATTCACATCTGCAAGTATCAAGTTCAATTTTCAGTCTGGAATAAACTTTCTATTTAGTTATATGGAGATGACAGTGGTAAATATGGGTTATTTCAATTCCGTCACATAACTGGTGTACATTATCCCTCCTGTAAATTGTTTATTTGTGGATGTTCAGAAAGGTGTGGATTATCCCTCACCATGGTGTACTTCACAGCCAAAATTCTTACTGCCATTCACTGTTTATATTCACACATGAAAGTGTACTGTTAAGCCAGCTAGCAGGGGGGCTACTGATTGTGAAAGTATAGCGTGATATTCAACAGCTGAGCAAAATTCAAAATCAGGGATAGCACTTGCACAGAGGTCAGCACCACGGATAGCGGCAATACTGGCGTCAGTACCAGAGACAGTTCCTCTGCCAGAAGTAATGCCATTGTCAGTTTAGCCTGAGCATACGAATCAGCAATTGAGTCTGCCGAAGCAACAAGTCAGCACCTGGATTAGCTCCAGCACTAAGGGTACTGCTAATTCAGTGGGGCTAGGGGTGAGAAAAGAACAGTGCTCTCTGAAGCAAGAAATCCATTCAGTCATCAGATCGCATAAAAATTAAGAAACATGGAGAGTTTTGCTGAGCACAGAGGTCGTGACAATTGACCATTTCCTATGTGCACATCAGAGTATTGCCTTAATCTAATAATAAAATGAGAAATAAAGCACCCAGAGACTGCACCAATGGGATCTATCTCTTGAGAAATACAAACATATACATTCTCCCTGTGACCATGTGAGTTTCCTCCAGGTACTCTGGTTTTTTCCTACAGTCCAGACATACAGACTAGTAGCTTAACTGGTCACACAAATGTAATTGGATACTGTGGGTTTGTTGGGCCAGAGGGGCTTGTTACCATGCTGTATCTCTAAGGTATAGTACTGTGCAAAAGTCTAAGGCACATATATAGATAGGGTGCTTAAGATTTTTGCACAGTGCTGTGGTAATTTTATGTATTGCACTGTACTGCTGCCACAATAAAAAACAAATGTCATGACGTATGTAAGTGATGATAAACCTGGTTCTGATAGGGGTCTGTATTGTGGACTGAGAGTGGGAAGGCAGCAGGGAGAGGGGAATCATGGTTGGGAAAAGAAGAAAAGTGAGGGGAGGAAATAGGCATCACCAGTGAGACATTGTGTAATGATCAATGCCCAGTGTCTCAGGGTGTGTACTCCATCTCTGCCACCTGTCCCACACCGATCCTGTGGTGCTCTATCCTCTCTATTCCCAACATCCTTTGCCCCCGCCAGTTTTACAAACTTGCTGTCCACTCCACGTTGACAAGTACTGTACTGTGCAAAAGCCTTAAGCACCCTAGCTATATTTATGCACCTATAACTTTTGCAAAGAAGGAAAGAAAGAATCTGGAATTGTGATTATTCAGTTGATTGAATTAATATCTCAAACATCTTTGGCCACCATGCTAGCCTCCTGTAAGATTCAGCAACAAATCTATTGACCTCTAACTGCCCAGATGGTCTTGACAATAACTTAATCAACTTGATTGGAGAATGGGTAGGATGATCTTACCTGGTTTATCCCTCCGAACAAGTCTAGTCTGAATTTGAAATAAATGACTGTGAACCTGGATATATATGCCTCAATCACATGAAGCTGAAACTTTCTTCAAGCAGAAGAACACAAGTCACAAATGTCCTCTGATGAGCCAGGAAAAGGAATAAAAATGTGGATATTATCTGAGTGGAGTGTACTGCAAAAGGGTCTTTGAGTTATCCCCTGCTTCTCAAAGTCATTGACTTCATAAAGTACAATTTTGGGGTAAAGTCATTTACTGCAAATGACCAAGAATCAGTTTCCACCTCTACAGTCATCTAATCCACAAATTGGAGGATGAGGAAATTAAAACCTCAATCCACAGTTATCTTTTCCAGGCTTACTTCTTAAAATAAACCATTGCCATACCCGAATGAGATAATTTTGATCTCTTTCCCACTGAACTGTTGTTATTTGTGTCATATTTCTGTGTTAGTAATACTTATTTATGAGTTGTGAGCATAGGATATGCCTTTCCCCCAAATCACTTAAGTAATAAGGCACAGTCCTGCCTAATATAACCCTATGAATATCAGAAACTAAACCTGATAGCTCAACTTCCAGGACTTACCACTGAATGTTTGGATAGCTAGTTCCTGGGAGAAAAGAAATCCTTGTTTTTATATCAAACATGTGTCCAATTTCTACACACAGCAGCTATTGAATAGACACAGCTGCAACCATATTATTCACAACATTCTCACGGCAACATTAACATATAAATTATGGTCAGGAATTCAAGTTTTGGTGACACTTGTTGAGCCTGAACTATTTGTCAAGGGTTTGCCAATTTCATACCCTTTTTCAAATAGTGAACTGAATTCTTAACCTTCAACCAAACAACCACACGGACTCAGTATAAGATTTTTTTTGAAGTACAGCACCCCCAATAAAACGGCCGTTCCTACTATCGAGCCTTTATCACGTACAGAGTTGGAATGAGATTTATTATTATGGACTTAAGCGATATGAAATCAGAGGTTTTACTGCATTATAATTAAAAAATTACCGAAACAAACCCAAAATAAATACATAGTGCAAAAAAGGAATAAGGAGGCAGTGTTTGTAGATTCATGAACCATTCATACTTTATGGTTCTAAATCATTGTTTCTAAAGCTGCTTCTAAATCATTGAATATGTGACTTCAGGTGCCTGTGCTCCTCTTCAGTGGTAGCAATGGAAAGAGGACGTATGTTGGATGGTGAAAGTCCTGACTGATGGATACTGCTTTCTCTAGGCACCACTTATTGAACATGTCCTCCGTTGGTGGGGAGTGTTGTGCTCATGGTGGAGATGGCTGAGTCTACAATGTTTTGCAGCTTCCTACTGTCCTGTGCTTTGGAACCTCTATACCAGGATGTGATGTAACCAGTCAGAATGTTGCCTGCCATACATCTACTGAAATTTTGTAAGAGTCTTTAGCCATATACCAAATCTCCTCAATCTCTCAATGAGGTAGAGCCACTAGCGTGTCTTATTCATGATTGCATCACACTAGAAAGTTGAGCTTCCAGTGAATGGTATCAGAGTCATGCCTATTAGTACTCTTATAAGATTAGTTGCATTGGTTTGCAATGGAAATTACTCACACACCAGTATCCTGCTGTCAGCTGCACTAAAATGTCTAACCCTCTGATGGGGAAGCATAACATATTCCCAATTTATTTCCAATCTTCTCAAAGTTCAAAGTATATTTATTATCAAAGTATGTATAAATTATACAACCTTGAGATTTGTCTGCTTATAGGCAGTCACAAAACAAGAAACCTGAAAGAACCCAATTTAAAAAAAAGACCAACACCTGATTTGCAGAGAGAGAGAGAGAAGAAATATACAAATCGTGCAAACAATAAAAGCAAGCAACAGCACTCAGAACAAAATACATTCCATAGACCAGGAGCCTGGAGCAGCCGACGTAGACACATGGCCTCAGTCTCCGTTCATCACACAGTGGGGAAAATTGCTGAAAAGCTCACAGATATGGAACCTGAAGTAGCCGGAACAGTCTCACAACCACAGTAAAATCTATCAGCCAAATAAGAATAGTTTGCATGTATGTAATGTTCTGATGGCTGAAGAACCTCAGAATGAGTCCCCAAATCCTCAGGACTTTCTACAGGGGCACAATTGACAGCATCCTGACTGGCTGCATCACTGCCTGGTATGGGAACTGAACTTCTTTTGATCGCAGGACTCTGCAGGGAGTGGTGCAGACAGACCAGCGCGTCACTGGATGTGAACTTCCCACTTTTCAGGACAGTTACAGCGACAGCTGCGTAAAAAGGGTCTGAAGGATCATTGGGGACCCGAGTCACCCCAACTACAAACTGTTCCAGCTGCTACCATCTGGGAAATGGTACCGCTGCATTAAAGCCAGGATCAAAAGGCTCCAGGACAGTTTCTTCCACCAGGCCATCATACTGATTAATTCATGCTGACACAAATGTATTTCTATGTTATATTGACTGTTTTGTTGTATATATTACTGTAATACTATCTATTACAAATTACTATAATTTGCACATTGCACATTCAGACGGAGATGTAATGTAAAGATTTTTACTCCTCATGTACGTGAAGGATGTAAGAAATAAAGTCAATTCAATCCAATTCAAGCTCACCAAAAATCATCATAAAGAACGATAATCAAATTTGGATATGAAGATTTAGAAGAAACAGCTGCTTGGGCAACCAAAATTGTGGACTGTAAGCAGAATCTTTAAGGGAAACACTGTGGGATGGATAGATGAATAGATTGGTGACCACTGTTGCGGATCAGAATCAGAATCAGGTTAAATTTGTTGTGTAATCAGGCATATGTTGTGTAATTTGTTGTTTAGCAGCAGCAGTGCACTAAATACTTTTGGCACAGTACTTTGATAATAAAGGCACTATCAACTTTGAAATATTTGTGAGCAGTGGTGATCGGGATCTTACTACCAGCACAGTTTATTATCATCTCATTTATTGATGCTGGAAGATGAAAGCTTGGCTTTCAAACTTAGCAAAGATAAATTAATAGAGATTTACAAAAAGGATTCCCGGCTCACTCCCTTAGGGAATCCTTTTTGAAAATCCCTGGTAATTTATCTTTACAGTTTCTGATAATATTTACAGATTAAATTGAACTGAATTACTGCAGACTTTAGCAGTGATTGAATGGCTGGTGATTGTCATAATATACTTATGCTTTGCATACCACAGATTTAAACTATACAAGGGACCATAACGAACCAGCACAGAAAGCTATCATATCACAAAACAGCAATTAACTCATTCCAGAGAACTAGATGATGTCTGGGAGAATGCACGCTTGCTGCCATCATTTCAATCATGAATGTCTTTCTGACTGCAGACAAAACTGTCTCGATCCACTCGTCAAAGATGACAAGAAATTTAATTTAAAGGACTTTAAACTAAATGCTGTTGCACAAATCAGCGCTGAAGGTTTCTCATCCTAAAAAGGCTTTTACACTCCAATCGCCTTTCGTATCTCCATAGATAACAAATTTATTCAACAGAGCAGAGATTTTCAATTCCAAGCTGAAGCTATTAGTTTCATTTCCCATATAATCAAAGGGCCAGTTTTTACTAGCTGCATTTGGCATTTTTAATCTTTCAATCATTGGAATTTCACTAAGCCGCAGATTTCTGAGACTGGGCTAGCAAATGCAAAAGTCCAAGACTCACTGGGTAACACTGGGCATTCCGTTTGTCGCTATGCACTGTCATCAGACTCCACAAGAAGATCAGCAGCAGATCGTAGTCTTGCTGTGGTTTCCCTATATTATGCTGAAGGAATCACATCTTAAATCCTATGATTAGATCAGTCCAGGTCTGTGATCTGAATAGGGATTAAGAGACAAGACAGAGATTTGGACAACACATCAAAGTTGCTGGTGAACGCAGCAGGCCAGGCAGCATCTCTAGGAAGAGGTACAGTCGACGTTTCGGGCCAAGACCCTTCGTCAGGACTAACTGAAGGAAGAGTTAGTAAGAGATTTGAAAGTGGGAGGGGGAGGAGGAGATCCAAAATGATAGGAGAAGACAGGAGGGGGAGGGATGGAGCCAAGAGCTGGACAGGTGATTGGTAAAGGGGATATGGGAGGATCATGGGACAGGAGTTCTGGGGAGAAGGGGGGGGGGAACCCAGAGGATGGACAAGGGGTATAGTCAAAGGGACAGAGGGAGAAAAAGGAGAGTGAGAGAAAGAATGTGTGTATATAAATAAATAACGGATGGGGTACGAGGGGGAGGTGGGGCATTAGCGGAAGTTAGAGAAGTCGATGTTCATGCCATCAGGTTGGAGGCTACCCAGACGGAATAAAAGGTGTTGTTCCTCCAACCTGAGTGTGGCTTCATCTTTACAGTAGAGGAGGCCGTGGATAGACATGTCAGAATGGGAATGGGGTGTGGAATTAAAATGTGTGGCCACTGGGAGATCCTGATTTCTCTGGCAGACAGAGCGTAGGTGTTCAGCAAAGCGGTCTCCCAGTCTGCGTCGGGTCTCGCCAATATATAGAAGGCCACATCGGGAGCACTGGACGCAGTATATCACCCCAGCCGACTCACAGGTGAAGCCTCACCTGGAAGGACTGTCTGGGGCCCTGAATGGTGGTGAGGGAGGAAGTGTAAGAGCATGTGTAGCACTTGTTCCGCTTACAAGGATAAGTGCCAGGAGGGAGATCAGTGGGGAAGGGATGGGGGGGACAAATGGACAAGGGGGTCGCGTAGGGAGGGATCCCTGTGGAAAGCAGAGGGGTGGGGAGGGAAAGATGTGGGATCCCGTTGGAGGTGGCGGAAGTTACGGAGAATAATATGTTGGACCCGGAGGCTGGTGGGGTGGTAGGTGAGGACCAGGGGAACCCAATTCCTAGTGGAGTGGTGGGAGGATGGAGTGAGAGCAGATGTACGTGAAATGGGGGAGATGCGTTTGAGAGCAGAGTTGATAGTGGAGGAAGGGAAGCCCCTTTCTTTAAAAAATGAAGACATCTCCCTCGTCCTAGAATGAAAAGCCTCATCCTGAGAGCAGGTGCGGCAGAGACGGAGGAATTGTGAGAAGGGGATGGCATTTTTGCAAGAGACAGGGTGAGAAGAGGAATAGTCCAGATAGCTGTGAGAGTCAGTAGGCTTATAGTAGACATCAGTGGATAAGCTGTCTCCAGAGACAGAGACAGAGACAGAAAGATCTAGAAAGGGGAGGGAGGTGTCGGAAATGGACCAGGTAAACTTGAGGGCAGGGTGAAAGTTGGAGGCAACGTTAATAAAGTCAACGAGCTCAGCATGCGTGCAGGAAGCAGCGCCAATGCAGTCGTCGATGAAGCGAAGGAAAAGTGGGGGACCGATACCAGAATAGGCACGGAACATAGATTGTTTCACAAAGCCAACAAAAAGGCAGGCATAGCTAGGACCCATACGGGTGCCCATAGCTACACCTTTAGTTTGGAGGAAGTGGGAGGAGCCAAAGGAGAAATTATTAAGAGTAAGGACTAATTCCGCTAGACGGAGCAGAGTGGTGGTAAAGGGGAACTGATTAGTTCTGGAATCCAAAAAGAAGCGTAGAGCTTTGAGACCTTCCTGATGGGGGATGGAAGTATATAGGGACTGGACATCCATGGTGAAAATAAAGCGGTGGAGGCCAGGGAACTTAAAATCTTCAAAAAGTTTAAGAGCGTGAGAAGTGTCACGAACATAGGTAGGAAGGGATTGAACAAGAGGGGATAAAACCGTGTTGAGGTATACAGAAATGAGTTTGGTGGGGCAGGAGCAAGCTGGGACAATAGGTCTGCCAGGACAGGCAGGTTTGTGGATCTTGGGTAGGAGGTAGAAACGGGAAGTGCGGGGTGTGGGAACTATAAGGTTGGTAGCAGTGGATGGGAGATCCCCTGAGCAGATAAAATTGGTGATGATGTGGGAGACAATGGCCTGGTGCTCCTTAGTGGGGTCACGATCGAGGGGTAAATAAGAGGAGGTATCCGCGAGTTGTCGCTGTGCCTCGGCAAGGTAGAGGTCAGTACGCCAGACTACAACAGCATCCCCCTTATCGGCGGGTTTAATGATGTTAGGATTAGTGCGGAGGGAGCACTTGAATTTCCAGCATCTGCAGAATTCCTGTTGTTTAGAGATTTGGACATTTCTTATTAATGATTTTTTTCCCATTTCTTAATGTTAATTATTTCTTATTGCTTTTTATGTTTTAGTTCACATTTTCTAATTGAAAACAAAATTATTTCTTCAATTTTAAAGATGTCTTGGAGTGAAGGAAACATCCATAAACCATTTTAATTCTTGACAGCTTCTCAGAGGCAACATCCATTCTGCAGAGTGGTATCGTATCAAGACCTGGGGAAGTATCATAGAACACAGTATGCAGACAGTCAGAAAATTCAGGACAGGCTGGCACTCAGCATAACACCAGGGCTTCATCACTGCTGGGTCTTTGTGACATAACTGTAGGGTGCAGGGAGCCAGTCAGGTCAAATTTCCACATCTGGGTCAGTTTAATGTGGGCAAGTGGTGACTACAGTTCAAGAAGAGACAGGGGTGGAGATGGGCAGAAAAAGACCAGATGATGTAATTAGCCAATCATGTAGCAGCAACTAAATGCTTAAAAGCATGCAGACATGGCCAAGAGGTTAATTTCTTATTCTGACCAAACATCAGAACGGGGAAGAAATGTGATCTAAGTGATTTTGACCATTGATTAATTGTAGGTGTCAGATGGGGTAGGTTGAGTAGCTTAGAAACTGCTGATCTCCTGGGATTTTCACATACAATAGTCTCTGGAATTTATAGCAAATAGTGTGAGAAACAGTGGCCGTTCTGTGGGTGAAAATGCCTCATTAATGAGAGAGGTCTGGGGAGAATGAACAGACTAATTCAAACTGACAGGAAGGCGACAGTAACTCAAATAACCATGCATCATAACAGTGGTGTGCAGAAGAGCATCTTTGAATGCACAACATATCAAACCTTGATGTGGATGGGCTACAGCAACAGAAGACCATGAACGTACACAAAGTGGCCTCTTTACTAGGTGCAAGAGGTACCGAATAAAGTGGCCACTAAGTGTAAATTTCTATCGACTTTAATGTGCTGTAAAATTGGGGCAGTTGTAAAATCAGTGTCCCGTTCAATCCTGAGAGCTGGATAAGCTTAAAAGTGCTAACATTCTCTTTTGCTTAATTGGTGGGATATTTCAATAATAGACCAGCGCTAGCATAATCTGACCAATTGAACCAGAGAGTCATAGAACTATATGGATCATTTAGCTCTGCTAGTAAGTAATGTTGCTTTTCTCTATGAGAACAGCTACAAAGTAAGTAGATGTGTCAAAGGATGGGGGGAGGAGCTGGGTTGAGTTGTTTTGCACTGTGGAGTACTCTGTCGTACTCGTTGCCCATGTTCGTACCTAACTAAAGATAAAATAAGAAAGTGAGGGTTTGGGGAATTGTCACTACTATCACTGGGCAGCAGGAACATGAGCCTTAGGTTCAAGGAACAGTTTTACCCGTCAACATTCTTGCTATTGAGGGAGTGCAGTGTAGGTTCACAAGGTTAATTCCCGGGATGGCGGGACTGTCATATGTCGAAAGATTGGAGCGACTGGGCTTGTATACTCTGGAATTTAGAAGGCTGAGAGGGGATCTTATTAAAACATATAAGATTATTAAGGGATTGGACACGCTGCAGGCAGGAAGCATGTTCCCGCTGATGGCTGAGTCCAGAACCAGAGGCCACAGTTTAAGAATTAGGGGTTGGCCATTTAGAACGGAGTTGAGGAAAAACTTTTTCACCCAGAGAGTGGTGGATATATGGAAAGCTCTGCCCCAGAAGGCTGTGGAGGCCAAGTCTCTGGATGCTTTCAAGAAAGAGATGGATAGAGCTCTTAAAGATAGCAGAATCAAAGGTTCTGGGGATAAGGCAGGAACTGAATACTGATTGTGGATGATCAGCCATGATCACAGCAAATGGCGGTGCTGGCTCGAAGGGCCGAATGGCCTGCTCCTGCACCTATTGTCTATTGTCTAACTATTAATCTTTTATTGCCTGCAAGAATATGAATCTCAGAGTAAAATATGGTGACAAAGACATATTTTGATAATAATATTACTTTGAACTTTGAACTGCAGACCCTGACCTTAGGCAGTGCCTCCATGCCGAGGGGGCAAGTGGTGCGACTGACAGTAAACTCACAATTTAAAATAAGATTTGAGATTGAAAAGGTGCTGCTGACATGTTTTCTGTTATAATGTGTTTGCATTTAATTAGGGCATGTTTAATTGATGTAAATATGCTATGCTAATTGAATCTGTCTGCAGGGTTAAGGAATCCTGCCTGTCTCACATCTGTCACTGGTACCTTGGAATTCCAGGCAGAGCCGTGGACCGACGTGTGGGGGATGGGTTCGGACCGCAGCCGCAATGAATTATTGACACTTTGATTTCATTAATTCTTAAATAAACTTGAGAAATTACATGATAAACTTGGAGAGAGATCTTCTGTTTTTTTAAAAAAAAATGTCAGGCATCACAATAATACTTGGCTGAAAGGGAAGCAGTTCTCAACCTGTCTGGGACTTCCATAATTGTATCGGATTTCAATAATCACAAACTAGCATACTCATGCTGTAAGGCCAGGTTCTCCTGCCATTGTGTCACAGTTCCTCAACAGCTTTTGATATGAAGCCTCGACATGAAAGGTATTGCTGCAGAGGCTGAATGTAATGGGAAGCATGCTTCATAGACTAAATATGTTATGATACAACAGACTAATCAATAGAAATGAGAGGAGAGCTTTACTATTCTTGAGCTGCTCAGAGATTCCCCCAATCAAACCAAATTTTTAAGCTTATCCAGCTGTCAGGAACACTGATTTTATAACTGTCCCAATTTTACACCACATTGAAGTCAATTGAAATTTGCACTCACCGACTCCTTTATTAGGTGCCTCTTGTACCTAATAAAATAGCCACTGAGTGTATGTTCTTGGCCTTCTGCTGTTGTAACCCATCCACTTCAAGGTTTGACATGTTGTACACTCAGAGATGCTCTTCTGCACTCCACTGTTGTAACACGTGGTTATTTGAGTTACTGTCACCTTCCTGTCAGCTCGAACCAATCTGGCCGTTCTCTTCTGATCTCTCTCATTAACAAGGCAGTTTCACACACAGAAGTGCTGCTCACTGCATGTTTTTTTTTATTTTTGCACCATTCTCTGTAAACTCTGGAGGCTGTTGTGTGTGAAAATACCAGGAGGACAGCAGTTTCTGAGATACTCAAATCACCCCCATCTGACACTAACAATCATTCCACAGTGAAAGTGACATAGATTGCATTTCTTCCCCATTCTGATGTTTGGTTTGAACAACAACTGAGCCTCTTGGCCATGTCTGCATGCTTTTATGCATTGAGTTGCTGCCACATAATTGGCTGATTATATATTTGCATTAACAAGCTGATGTACAGGTGTACCTAATAAAGTGGCCACTTGGTGTATGCCAGTTGTCAAATTAACCAGCATTCCATCTTCTCAATTACCCACTTTGGTGCAACATTGAGATTACCTCCAATACCTAATGGCGTAAATGTATTCAATTTGGGAGATTGTAAGGAGATGCCCTAGAGGGGCCCTTATTGAAATGTACAAGTTACATAATAGACAGAATAAATAAAGCTGGAACGATATAGTCAGATATTCTGGAAGAACAGTACAATGGAGTAAAAGGTCAGGGTTATGAAATGAATATGTAAGCAGACACCAAGAGGTATTTCTTTAAGGAGATAGTGATCAGTAACTGAAATGAATTGGAAAGAAAGGGAATTGAGGCCAGGACACAGGATTCAGTTGCAAAAATATCTTGGAGGCTTGAGTTCTTATTCGATAAGTTGAGAATGAAATAGACAGTCATGTACTTTTCATTCAGTGCCATTACAATCATTCATGTGTTCACCCGTGCCAGGTTCACCTTTGCACTAATGACTAAGGAGGGATGCCATGCACTCTGTCAAGTTTAAACCCAAGTGTCATCCGAGTTGAAAAACAGGACTGGAGATCATTTGAAGAATATCAAGATTCACATCTTCAATTGCTTCAGCCATTACAATGTTGGCTGTTCTGTTTCATAATAAAAAAACAATACTTAACATTTAGCTTCACTTGGGACTTGTTAGTTTGAAACCTCTGGCCTGAATTATATCATCTTGCTATTCTGTGTTTCTGAGAGTACTGGCTCAGATTTACCTCCTCCATCCATTGTTTAACATAGTTCATAGGGGATCTTCTCAGGTTTCACTTAAAATGTATCCCTTATGTGGCAATATCAAAGTTTATTCAGCTGTAAACTACATCCCTTAACCAGCATAATATTTCAAGCACGCATGATATCCTTCCTTCCGTAGTGTAGTGGTTAGCACAATGCTTTACTGTACAGGCAACCGAGGTTCTATTCCCATCACTGCCTGTAAGGAGTTTGTATGTTCTCCCTGTGACTGCATGGCTTTCTTCCAGGCGCTCCGGTATCTTCCCACAGTCCAAAGACGAATGATTTGGGCAGTGTGTCTCAAAGGGCTGGAAGGACCTATTCCACACTGTATATCAACAAATAAATAAATTTGCTCACTAATTATTACACAAGCTCCCTTATCATAATCTGTTCTTCTGCCTATGAAGAACATAGAACATAGAACATGAAAGAGTATAGCACAGGAACAGACCCTTCAACCCGCAATATTGTGCCAAACTAATTAGATTAGATCAGATTATGAGGACATACAGTCCTCTTTTATTGTCATTTAGTAATGCATGGATTAAGAAATGATACAATATTCCTCCGGTGTGATATCACAGAAACACAGGACAGACCAAGACTGAAAAACTAACAGAAACCACATAATTATAACATATAGTTCCAACAGCGCAACTGTACCATAACTTGATGAGGAACAGGCCATGGCACAGTAAAAAAGTTCAAAGTCTCCCAAAAGTTCCACATCTCACGCAGACGGGAGAAGGAAGAAAACTCTCCCTGCCATGCCTGACCACAGTCCGACTCTGAGTCGTCCGAAAACTTTGAGTTCTGATCAGCCCTCTGACACCGAGTACCGAGCACCATCTCTGCCGAACGCTTCGACCTCAGCCTCGGTCACCAGCAGCAGGCAAAGCCGGGGATTTTGGGGCCTTCCCTCCGGAGATTCTCGATCGCACAGTAGCAGCAGCAGCAACCTGGGCATTTCAGAAATTTCTCCAGATGTTCCTCTGCTTCTCACGTCTGTCTCCATCAAATCAGAATTGTGCACGGCATTCTACTTACAAATACGATATCATTTCTCTGGAGAGATGCGCACACTGCGTCGTGTCGCCATCTTCTCCTCCCACCCTCACACATTAATAATCAGATGAATAACTAAACTAATATCTTCTGCCTACAAAATGTCTATGTCCTTTCATTTTCCTCACATTCATGTTCCTATCTAAGTAACTCTTAAAAATCCCCAATACATCTGCCTGTAACATCACCCAGGCAGCACATTCCAGGTAACCACCACTCTCTGTGTAAAAAAAATTGCCTGCCTTTCACATTTCCTTTGAAATTACCCCCTCTCACCTTAAATGTATGCCCTCTGGTATTAGTCCTTCCGACCCTGGGAAAATCCTGAGAGGTTTCCCCATTATTGTGTACCTGCGTGACCAAACCAGTCACAGGGCATCTAGACTTCATATCAAAAGCTTTTGAAGTATTCCAATGGAATGACAAGAGATGCTGGCCTTTTAGGATGAGTGGAATGAAATTCAATTATTGAAATTCAATACAATTATGAGGGCCTTGCACAAGTTCAGAACTGTTTGAATTCCTGCAGCATATTCTCTGAAATCATTCTGCATGGTCCAAAGGCAGAATCATGCTCGTAAGATTTAAACAGAAACTCTTGTAGTCATACATTACCTTTCATGTTGCACTCAGAACAAAAAGGACAGAGCAAAAGATGGCGCCAGGGGGCAACTTCTCCCAGCTCATCAGTGGAACAGTTAAATTCTTCTTCTTCTAATGCCTCGATTTTTTTCCTTTTCAAGGTGTCTGCGGTCCTGTTGGAGTTTAGAATCCGCAGCTGCACTCAAACTGCAGATCTTACCCCCTGCACGTTCCCGTTCTTTGAGCTTACCAATCGGCGCGTTTTCGACACCTCCAGGAGCAGCCAGGAAGACGGTGCCTTCAGGGTGTGGCCTAGTGCGGCCCTGTAGGCCCGATTCCGCACCAGTGTCATGAACTGAAGCGTTACAGGGAGCTGGAACGTCGAGACAATGAGTTCAGCTGTCGGAGGCCTCTGCACACGGGTGATCTCTTTCTTTCTCTTCCTCTCCCGATGGTGAGTGAGAGTTTTCTGTCGATTTTAGAGTTGGGGGAAACTCAAGATAAAAGTGGCGCTACAGATAGTTACATCGAAACAGCAACTGTTTGTCTCCCCTATCTCTGTAGAAGGAGTGGTATCTCTCTGTCCATTTTTAGTGAGAAAGCCTGAGGAATGTTGGGCTGAACAGTAGTTTTGGATGGACTGTAGACCATGGTCTCTCTTTGGAGTTTTGCATGGTGGTTGGTGGGAATGCTGATGCTCCCTGCTAGAATAAGTGGAGGGGATAGGGGCGAGAGTTGATGCTTTAGCTACTGCTTGTGCATGGGAGAGTGGCAGGGGGCTCTGGGGTCCTTAAGTTTTTGTGTTTCTGTCATTCATTCTTTGGGGTTTTTCTTCTGTTTCGAGGATTTCCATGGAGAGTAAGAATTTCAGGTTGTAAATTGATTCTCTGATTTTAAATGGAACCATTGAACCAGAGAACATCACTGAGTTTTAAAGCTAATTTTTGAACTATTGTCATTGCTGGGATGTTGGAAATGCAGATGCAATTTTCCATCCAGTAAAACTGCCATAAAGAGCACACTAATCATCATCAGATAATATGCTTTAATGAAGTTGATTGGGAGATAAATATTGATTGTGGCACTCAGAGTGACTCACCATCTTTTGAATGGTGCAGGGTTGGCCATTTAATTAACAGACAATAGACAATAGCCAATAGGTGCAGGAGTAGGCCAATCAGTCCTTTGAGCCAGCACTACCATTCACTGTGATCATGGCTGATCATCCACAGTCAGTACCCTTTTCCTGCCTTCTCCCCATATCCTTTCACTCCGCTATCTTTAAGAGCTCTATCTAACTCTTTCTTGAAAGAATCCAGAGAATTGGCCTCTACTGCCTTCTGAGGCAGAGCATTCCACGGAACCACAACCCTCTGTGTGAAAAACATTTTCCTCAACTCCGTTCTAAATTGTCTACCCTTTATTCTTAAACTGTTGCCTCTGGTACTGGACTCACCCAACATTGGGAACATATTTCCTGCCTCTAGCCTGTCCAATCCCTTAATCCTAATGAAAGCTAACAGCCCAGCATTCATCCTATTTCCACCACAGCTGCTGGGAAGTGAGAACAACCTCCGGGAATGTGTGAGTGCCTTATTTCATTGCCATTAATCCAGGAATAACAGTAGTTCCTTATCCCCTGACTTACTTGTCTCCCGGCCAGTAAGCTATCTCCTTTCTCCCTGTTATGCAGTCCAGCTCAACAGAAAGCCTGTCACTGTTCCAATTACTGAACATGGAAAGTCAGAGGGTTTGGACTCTTCCGGGTCAGGCAAAGATCTAAAACTTTCCAACCCAACCTCGTGAAACTTCCACCAGCTGAAGTAGTCTCATCAACCATAGTAGTGCGATCATTTGAGTTGATGTTCTCTCAAGGTGTTATTTCATTAATGGAGCTTGTTTCGGCACGACTTTCTTTAATGTCAGGAGGCTGATACATGGGCAGCCAACACACTGTCCTTGACAGATCACGGTTAGGGTCCAGTGACACGACACGCAAATTGACTGGGGGCCCCATCACTGCTGCAGCCTTCCTTCACCTTCACTACCCTTGTGACGTGTCACCATCTTCTGCCAGCTCCGTCGTTGAGGTCTTGCTTGGATAGCTCTTTGTCTGGAACCTCAACTTTAACCTTACCACCATGAGTGACCCTACCAGGAGCTAAGTTCCAGATGGCATTGCTCTTGGGTTCTCAGGAACTCACAGGCCTCTCCACTGTGACAAGGTAATGATCCTCAGTAACTATACTGAAACCCGGTGCAGCATATCTATTGGGATTCAGGAAACTCACCTTCAGTCTGGTTTCCAGGAGGGGAGCCTCTTCATAAAAATAATCACTAAAGAGTTATACAAAATATGACAGGCCGGTCAACAAGGTAGTTATAATTATCAACTATAAAGACTGAAATGATTTCACCATTACAGGCATGACATAGCAACAGCAATAACTTGCTGCAATGTAATTACTTCAACAAAATAAAATTTTACATTGTGGGTGGAATAAGGTAGTGAACAAATTTTTGGCATCGAAATAGAAATAATTCTCCTAGTAACAAGAAATACATGAAGCATATGGCTGTGTGTTGAGATAAGTGAGGCTCTTCAATGCCTTAGAGCTGTTGACCATTTCCAAATTTTGCCGTAAACGTCATAGTAGTAATTTCATGTATATAGAATTTCATTCATTAATGAGTTTTTCAGTTTCTGCAATTGGCAATATTGGAATCTGCCTCCTGATTAAATATTTGCTCTTGATTGAACAATAATTGTGAATACCCAACCCTGGATCTTTTTCATGTTGAGAGAACCCTGGGTGATAGGTTAAATGATCACTGTAATCCCCCCTAATGGTGGAGTCTGGGGGTGGGGTGTGAATCTAATGAGATCTCCGCCATCATATTTCTGAACGGAAAATGAACCAATCCATGACATCTACCTCACTATATTTAACACAATAATTTCTGCAGATGCTTGGAATCCAAAGCAACACAACAAAACGCTGGAGGAATTCAATAGGTCAAGCAGCGTCTGTGAAAATGAGTAAACACTCAAACTTCAGGGTGAGATCTTTGCTCTCTTTTTCCACTGTTTACTTAACTCACTTTTTATATATTTCTTATTGCAATTTTTAGCTCTTTAATGTATTGCTCTGTACTGTCAGAACTACTCCTACGACATATGTCAGTGATATTAAACCTGATTCTGATTCTGACTGTGGGGAGAATAAAGTGGACCAGTATAATAAAGTGGTCAAGCAGACTCGATGGCTGAAGAGCCTCTTCCTGTTCTGTGATGAGAATCTGAGGTGTCTTGATCCAGGCAAGAGAGCATTGGAGAAGCAGGAAGTTTCATGGAGGGAACTACAGAGTATGACGATCACTATGGTTTTCCAATAGAAGGATGAAATGGAGGTGTGTAAGAAATCGGAATAGATCAATTTCTCAGAAGGTTTGGGTTGGAAGGGGTTGGAAGGGGTTGAAGAATGACAGTGGAGCCACACTACACACTTTAATGCAGTCAATACATACAGAAACTGCATTTCACAGGAAACATCTGACAAACTATTTACAAACGTTTGTAAATGTAGAAATGCTGTGTACATACATCTACTGATGCTTGTGGACACATCTTCAGTGATGTTCCTGGAATCATCGGGTGTTTCGGATCTTTCAATATCATACAACCTCCTCCAGGTGACCCAGCCGGGGCTGATCAGACCCCAGCTTGTGTCCAGATGGCTAGCTACTTATGACTCCATGGCTCCCCTCTTTTTAGCCACAGCCATCCTGAAGCCCTCTCTGCTGCATCGGTGGTACTGCGGATGGCTCTCCTCTTCCTCTCTCCCTCGATGCCCAAAATGCTGAAGGCTGTAACTAAGGAACGGGCTACGAATCCCCTACAACCAACCTCCACTGGGAGACACCTCACTCTCCATCCAGTTTGCCAACATGACAAAACTCCGCCATGGACTGTCCCAAGCTCAGCTGAGAAAGGAGGAGAGTGGCTTGCAACCCCCATCCCATAAAAACCCAGAGCTACAAAAATGCCGGCAGAAACTCCAAAGATCTCATCCCTGGGAGAGAAAGAACCTTCACCTCAAGAAAACGTGCTGCAAATGGGGACAACTTGAAAGACAGGCCTGGGATAGAGAACTCTGGTGAGCTGCACCCCAGTAGGGGTGATGGGCTGAAGTAAGTAAGTAACATAAATCTCAAAAGTTAACTGTTTTCATTTTTTAATATAGAAGGATATTGAAATGAGCTACTGCCTGACAGCTGCACAATCACTTGCTCAAACTTCTTTCATCTTTTAATTATTCTCTTTTATATTTGGATTACAAGCCTGAACTGTAAACTCAGTGAATTAAGTTTCAGATTGCTATGTTTCTACAAGATGTAATCCTTTCTTTATGCCTTCACAAGAATGCCAGCTAATATTATTCCATGAGCTGCCCGAATCCTTCCTAGTCTATGTTAACATGTGTTGAAGGTTTACACTAAAGATTATTTCTGAAACCAAATTCTGGCTGAAGGGAAATTAAATCTGTCACTGGATAAGAATGAGAGCCCTGGATAAAGAAAATGGGTGATTTCTCAGCATTTTGCTTCTGGATGGTGGGTGTAGAGGGCAATGTTGAGTCAGCCTCTTATTACTTTTTTTTAAGAGATACAGCATGTAACAGGCTCTTCTGGCACGATGAGCTGCTGAGCCCTGCAACACCCCTATTTAACCCTCATCTAATCATAGAATAATTTACAATGCCAAGTTAACCAACTAACTGGGACATCTTTCGACCATGGGAGGAAACTGAAACACCCTGAGGAAACCCACGCACTCGTGGAAAGGACATACAAACTCCCTGCAGACAGCGTCAGAATTGAACTCCGAACTCTGATGCCCTGAGCTGCAATAGTGTCACGTTACTGTGGCAACCCAATATACGAGCCACCAGTTTGGTTTCCACTGAATTACAAATCAGAGGAGGTGTACCATGGGTTCAATAATATCACTCAGTTTAAATGACTTTGGGGATTAAAAATTAAATCCAGTGAGTTTAACCTGTAAGCAGCAGAGTGGGAATGTGTTCCATCTGATGCCTGCACTAAGGTAGAAGATCTTGGGAATGGCACGATAGCACAGCAGTTAGCATAAGGCTTTTAAAGCTTCTACCGCTGTCTGTAAGGATTTGTACGTTCTCCCAGTGGCCAGGTTTCCTCTGGGTCCTTTGGTTTATTTCCACATTACAAAGACTTATGAGTTAATTGGTCACATGAGTGTAATTGGGTGGCGCGGGATCACTGGGCCAGAAGGGCCTATTCCTGTGCTGTATCTGTAAATTAAGACAATAAATCAGACCGGGGGGAATGTTTATATTTGATGCTAATGGCTCGAGGTTTGTGAAATCTGGAAGAGTAGGAGAATCAGATGAAACAGCCAAGGCAAGTTTTAACCCAAAACATTAACAATTCTTTTCTCCGACATGGATGAGGATCAGCCTGCTGAGCTCCTGTCCCCCCAGGTCCCAGAATCTTCAGTCTCGTGTCAGTTATGTTTCCTGTCGTTCATCACTATCCTATCAGTCTTGGCGGAATAGCTGGTAGTCAAAGACAATGTGCCTGAAATCACCTCTATTAATGATATCGCAGCAAGGCCAGTGAACATTGGCCACATGGCCGGCCTGCCAGAAAGTGATATACACCTCTAAGTTCAAAGTTCAAAGTTCAAAGTGAATTTATTATCAAAGGAGGTATTTGTCACCAAATACTACTGTGAGATTTATTTTCATGCAGGCATTTGCAGTGGAAACAAAGAAATACAACAGAATTGATGAAAAACTACACACAAAGACTGACAATCAATGTGCAAAAGCAAGAAGCTGTGCAAATATAAAATAATCATAATGCGTAAATAAACACTACAGTAAACAGGAGTTGTTGAGTCCTTAAAAATGAGTCCATGGGTTGTGGAATCAGTTCAGTGTTGATGTGAATGAAGTTATCCATACTGTTTCAGGAGACTGAAGGCTGAAGGGGTACAACTGTTCCTGAGCCTAGTGGTGTGGGACCTAAGGCTCCTGTTCCTCCTTCCCAATGGCAGCAGCAAAAAGGGAGCATGCCCCGGATGGTGGGGGTCCTCGATGATGGATGCTGCTTTCTTGTGGCAGTACTACTTGCAGGTATAGTCAATGGTGCAGAGGGCTTTTGCTGTGATTGTGATGCAGCGACGAGTCTATGTTTCACTGCTGGAGTAAAACGTGCAAGGTGAAAACTAACCTGCCACAAGGAAATCGGGATAGTTTCTACTCATTGGCACCAAAATAACACCAGAGGAAAGGATGCCAGAAGGCAAGTCAGAAAATGTAATGCATCCAGGTGAAACGATGACCAAGTTAAGGAGGTACAAAGATGGTAGTTACAGTAGTGGAACTCCTCTAACCAAAGTTCAAAGTTCATATATTATAAAAGTATGTATATATATTGGCACGTGGCCAAGTGGTTAAGGCATTCGTCTAGTGATCTGAAGGTTGCTAGTTCAAGCCTTGGCTGAGGCAGCGTGTTTGTGTCATTGAGCAAGGCACTTAACCACACATTGCTCTGTGACGACACCGGTGCCAAACTGTATGGGTCCTAATGCCCTTCCCTTGGACAACATCGATGGCGTGGAGAGGGGAGACTTGCAGCATGGGCAACTGCCGGTCTTCCATACAACCTTGCCCAGGCCTGCGCCCTGGAAACTTTCCAAGGCGCAAATCCATGGTCTCTTGAGACTAACGGATCCACAAAGAGAGCCTGAGAGCCAACAGAGTGCTTAGAATGTGGAACTTGCTACCACATGAGGCTTTAAGGGGAAACTGGGACAGAAAGAAGGGAGTTACTTAAACAGGGTTTAAGCAATACTAACTTAGGCCAGGACAAGGGTGAGATAAAGTAATTTGGGGAAAGACTCAAATGGAACATCATATTTGTGAGGACCATTTTAAAATATTTTTATTTGGTTTATTATTGTCACATGAACCAAGACACAGTGAAAAATTTTGTTGCATGCCACACAGATAGAACTTTCCAGATGCAAGAACATTGAGGTAGTACAAAAGGAAATTTTTAAAGAACAGAATAGAGACTATAATGTTAGAGTTACAGAAAAATACAATGCAGGTAAACCAACAAAGTGCAAGGGCCACAAGGAGGTAAATTGAGAGTTCAAGACTTCATCTTTATTGCATAAATGGTCCCTTCAAGTCTCATAACAAAGTTCAAAAAATCTGAATTAATTTATTATCAATGTACATATATATGTCACCGTATACAACCCCGAGATTCGTTTTATTGCGGGCAGTAAATCCAAGAACCATAATAGAATCAATGAAAGACTGCACCCAACAGAGTGGACAATGAATATATAAAAGCCAAGAAACTTTACAAATAGAAAAGTGGAACAAAATTAAGCAATAAATATCAAGAACGTTAGATTAAGAGCCGTTGAAAGTGTGTCCATAGGTTGTGGGAACAGTTCAGTGAAGTTGAGTGTAGTTACCCCTTCTGGTTCAGGAGCCTGATGAATGAGTGGTTCCTGATCCTGGTGGTGTTGAGTGGTGAGTCCTGATGGCAGCAATGAGAATGGAGGATGACCTGTGTGGTGGGGTCCCTGATGGTGGATGCTACTGCACTGCGACAGCGCTCCGTGCAGATAAAAGCTGTCTTTGAGCTTAGTGGTACATGCTTTCAAACTTTTATATCTTTTGCTCAATAGGAAGGGGGAAAGAAAGAATGGCCGCATTTGGAAGGGTCTTTGTTTATGTTGGCTACTTTCCCAAGGCAGCAGCAAGTACAGACAAGTCAGTGGGAGAGACGATTGCTTTCATGAGAGATTGGGCTTTATATGTTTCTATGCTGCAGCCTCCCTGTGAAGTGGAGTGCCCAGATTATTAGAGTATTTAAACAGGGCAGAGACAGGTATGAATAAAACACAAGACAGCAAAAATCTGGATCATCTCATCTTGGATTTCAGTCATCATAAAGCTCAAGCTGCTCATAAGAAGATTGATTCATTACATTTTATAATATTTTTATGACTACTGCTCTATAAAATTGATAGTCTGCAATAAAAACAGCACCTCTGGAGGATTCATAGATGGTGTTAATGGGAAGCGATGTAACATAGGGAGAAGGCCAGGTGATTAAAATCTATGTAGATTTTTCTTAGATTGCAGACTTCTGACATTCGTTGAAGATTTTAAAGGAAATGTTCATTTAAGTGAATGTTTGAACATTGCTTTCAAGCCTTTGTTTGAAAGAAGCAGACGTGCTCAAACTCTTTACTCATTGATTTGCAAGTATTAAATCTACTTGAACTGTCTCAGACCAGCTCTCAAGGCTAGTGAGCCTCATAAAAGCAGTTTGTAGCCCAATGCAGAACAACTTGGATTTTTCGCTGAAGTCACAGGGTGGCTAGTTTCTCCAACCTCTGGTAATTTTTCTTCCCTTCCCCGTTCTCCACTTTTCCGTTTCTCAATCTTGTTCGCCTTTCACTCTTTCCCTTCCCACTTGTCCATCACCTCCCTCTATTTTGCCTCTGCTTTCCATGATCCTCTCCTATTAGAATAATTTTTCTTCACACCTTTTACCTCTTCCACCTATCCCCTACCAGCTTCTTTCTTCATCCCCCCTCTCCCACTCACCTATCTGTCCCCTCACCTGGTCTAACAATCACCTGCCATCTTGTATTCCTTCCCCTCCCCCAGACATTCTACCTCATTCCTTTCCAGTCCCGATGAAGGGACTCGGCCCAAAACATTGACTGTTTATTCCCCTCCATAGATGCTGCATGACTGGCTTAGTTCATCCAGCATTTTGTGTGTATTTCCTTTAATGAGCTTGGGGGAAAAGTAGTGCGAGTTTTGCATTGCAACCTGCTCCTGCTATCCCCAACAAGAGACTCCTTAAAGCTCACCCGCTGTCTGAAAGAGGAAAGCTTCTATCTTCTCTTGATAAGCATTAAATTCAGTAAAGCGTTAATAGTCAGCCTGCTCATATTCATAAAATATTTTGAAAACTGATACACTAAAACAGCAGTCATTTCAGACCCTTACACGATCATTATAGATAATGCCCTGAACTTATAGATACCCTAGGGATAGATCAAGCAGTAGAATTCTGCAGGGCTGCCCTTGATCTAGATGTTAAAGATCGCCAAGGCAATTCTTACTCCAATTAGCCAGAGATTTTTTTCTATAACACCAATAGAAGTTTCACACCTTTGAGTTACTCAAGTCCAAATAATAAATCATATATCAGTATTGAAATTAATAAGATACTCTTTATTGAATGATTTTATTTAAAAATGGGTGTATAGATAGGGTGAATACAAGCAGGCTTCTTCCATTGATATTGGGTGAGAGTACAACCAGAGGTCATGGGTCAAGTTTAAGGGGAACATGAGGGGAAACCTCTTCACTCAGAGGGTTGTGAGAGTGTGGAAGCAGCTCCAGAGCAAGTGGTGCATGTGAGCTTGATTCCAACATTTAAAAGAAGTTTGGATAGATATATGGAATGTAGGGCCCTGTACGGAGGGCTATGGTCCTGGTGCAGGTTAACGGGAGCAGGCCCAGACTAGATGGGCCAAAGGGCCTGTTTCGGTGCTGTACTTCTTTGTGATTCTATGGCTCTAACTGAAACAACATTATCTTGCTAGGTTACTGCATTGCTAGTTACCCTTACTCTGGTAAAACTTAACTGATTTTTTTGTGTTTTATTTTGTCTGAACGTGACAGTGGATTTTCATGCTTCAAGCTATAATAATAAAACCACAGCACACCAAGGCATTAACATTGACAAAGTAGTTTACCAGAGGTTTTACCACATAGCAGCCATTGACCCGGCAACAGTAAAATAAACGAAACACAAATTATTTCGCAACTACTATAGTGTATTTGAGTATATGCTTCTTTCACTCCACGGTTACTTCACAATTACTTCAATACCACAAAGCCTGTATAGTGTGGATGTGGAAACGATGTTTCCATTAGCAGGAGAGTTTAGAATCAGAGGGAACAGCCTCGGCAAAGAGGGAGCATCCCTCTAGAACTGAGATAAGGAGAAATTTCTTCAGCCAGAGGGGTGGAATTTGTTTCCCTGGAAAACTAAGTCATTAAACCAGGGTATGAAATGCTCTGGATTGTTAAAGGGGTTAAGGGTTATAAGAAGACAGGAGAATGGATTAAGTAAAAAAAAAATCAGCTACGATTAAATGGTAGATCAAAGTCTATAGGCCAAATGGCCTAATTCTGCTTCCTATATCTTACGGTTTTCAGTATTTTCTCACAACTGGAAATATCTGCCCTTAAAACTTCTGAATCAGTTAAAAGTTGCACAGATTCCAAATCATAAGTATTAACTGGTCACTAATAAGTAGTTGAAAAGAAGCCTATTTATTTGAAAGAATGTTGCAATGCAGAATTCCCCATCACTTGGAGTAGCTGTAACAAAAGTATTAAATATACTGTATTAACAGAAATGTGAAGGGTGAGGGAAAGGAGCAACTGATGGAAGGAGTTAGATGATGTTCCATGGGAAGAGGATTGCTGATAATATTAGATTAGATTCAACTTTATTGTCATTGTGCCGAGTACAGATACAAAGCCGATGAAATGCAGTTAGCATCTAACCAGAAATGCAAATAGTGTTATTTACAAAATAACTGTGAATAAAAAGTAAATGCTACAGCACACAAATATAAAAGTACTGAGACAGTACAATATGGGTGCAATATTGCTTAGCGCTGTGATGTGAGATTCAGCAGGGTCACAGCCTCAGGGAAGAAGCTCTTCCTGTGCTAATTAGAATGATTTAGTGTTCTAATTTAATGCAATTCTGCCCTCAGTGGCCACAATAGTTTTGTGTAACTATCCAAGTGGCCACTGCATGCACGTTTGTAGTTTTCTGCTGTTGACTGTTTGATGCATTGTGCATTCAGAGATGCTCTTCTGCACACTTCTGTTGTAACACGTGGTTACTTGAGTTACTGTTGTCTTCCTGTTAGCTTGAACCAGGCTAGCCATTCTCCATTGTCATCTCTATTTAACAAAGCACTTTCACCCACAGAATTACTGCTCACTGAATTTTGTTTTCTTTTTGTTTCTTCACACCATTCTCTGTAAACTCTAAAGACTGTTGTATGTGAAAATCCCAGGAGATCAGTAGTTTCTGAGATACTCAAACTGCCCCATCTGGTACCAACAATTATTCCACAGTCAAATTCACTTAGATCACATTTCTTACCCATTCTGATGTTTGGTCTGAACAACAACTGAACCTCTGATCATGTCTACAGCTGGACAGGTGTACCTAATAAAGTGGCCACTGAGTGTACTGTTCTAATTTAATGATACGATTCCAATTAAGACAAATCAAAATGTTTATTCCGCTCAAGAACTTACTTATTCATGAGATGGTTACAATTATTCAGTTATAGTAATCTGTCATTATGAACTTGCCAGCATTCTCCCCACCCAGAAGTGACCACTGAGACGAGATTTACTTTTCTTACTAAGTCACTTTCATGGGCTTTTTTGGAACATTACATTCATAAATCTCATTTCAGGTAATGCCTCGGACCTGACAGCATGCAACATCAGGATATTGCTGTTGGATTAAATGTCAAGTACCCGAACACAAAGCATAAAATATCTGAATAATTCAGACTGAAGCTTGTGTTTGGAGTGACCTCATTAGTAACCCAGGAGTCAGAGAAATGCATTTAAGGAAACCACTGCTTTGTCACCAAGGAATAAAATACAGATTGGCAACATTAGAGAGTATTAAAGTTGCATTAACATAAAGTACAGCCAGCAAACCTCTGACATCTACGCACCCGAAATGTTCCACTACTGATTGAGCTAATTCGACTGGTTGAAAAATGTAGAGCAAACAACGATCGAATGAATGTGCAGTTGACAACCCACCAGCAAAGCAATTGTCAGAAATTGCTACGTTCAGTTGCTTTTGCTTTTTGTGTATTAAAGCGTATTAAAAGGCATACTTTCAGTATTATATATTTGACATTTGTTCAATTATCTTTGTATAATATTTGAATCAAAGACAGGAAATTTTGTCAATGGGTCAAAATCTTTTTCTGAGAGGCGTCTTCAAGGTGTGAAGTTTGCAGATACAGTCTGTGGCCACTTTATTAGACATCTCCTGTGCCTAGTAAAGTGGCCACTGAGTGCATGCTCATGGTCTTTTGCAGCTGTAGCTCACTACAAGGTTCGACATGTTATGCTGTCAAAGATGCTCTTTTGTCACCACTGTTGTAACACATGGTTATTTGAGTTACTGTTGCCTTCCTGTCAGTTTGAACCAGTCTGGCCATTCTCCTCCAACCCCTCTCATTAACAAGGTATTTTCGCCACAGAACTGCCACTCGTTGCTTTTTTTTTGTGTTTTTTGCACCATTCTCTGTAAACTTTTTGTGTGTAAAAATCCCAGTAGATCAGCAGTTTCTGAGATATTCAATCCACCCCACGTGGCACACAATCATTCCTTGTCAAAGTCACATTTCTTCCCCGTTCTGATGTTTGGTTTGAACAACAACTGAACTTCTTAACCATGTCTACATGCTTTTATGCATTGAGTTGCTGTCACATTATTGGCTAATTGGATATTTGCATTAGCGAGCAGGAGCACAGATGTACCTAATAATGTGATAACTGAGTAAATGTACAAATCAACAGTCAACTGAACGTGCAGCTGACAGCCCACCAGCAAAGCAACTGTCAGAGATTGCTATGTTCAGTTGCTTTAAAGCATTTTAAAAGGCATACTGTTCTCTAGGTTTTATACTTTTGGTTTCGTTCAATTAACCTCAGATAATATTTGAGTCAAAGAGTAAATAAATGGGAAATTTTGTTAAAGGTAGAATTTGTGTTGCGAAAGGATTTCTCAAAGAGGGGAGCTTGCAGATAAATTGCAAAAAGAGATTAAGTGCATGTGCAGAGTCATTGCATGTCTTGGAGGAAATGAGAGAGGTTGAACACAGCTGCCTTGATATTGGATCCACTTGCTTCTTTTATTATGTATAAATATCACAATTAAAATGCAATTTTGCAAATTATTGGAAGAATTTGCTCGCTCTTATGAATTTCTGGCTACTGTACACTGTCCTATTCACTCACACACAAATGTCTTTTCCTTCGCTTATTTCCTGCACACGATGATGTTATCCATGTAGTTTAGTTAGTGCCCATTATTTACTTACAGACTGAAAATGGTTTAAAAGTTTACAACTTACAAATTTCACTCTCATCTCACACTAAATCAAAACTACACCATGATGAAGCTGAGAGACCTACATGAAAATGGATTAGAATTTTGCAATTTACAGACTTTGCTGTTATCTCATTACCTCCCGGAATACCTCATGACGGTGTTCAGAATATATAGATTTAAAACATTCTCTGAGATAAATGGAGATCAAGGACGCTAGGATGCAGATAGAATAAGTGTGGGGCCATCTTGGCCACGGTGAGTAAACTAGCCCAGTCCATGCTCAGGAGAGGCCTACTTCAGGCTGTATTCTCCAGTCTACCAGCAAGGGATCACATCAACAACACTGACCAACGTGGGTCCGTAGATACCTCAAATGTTGTCACACAAGTTGATAGGGCGGTTAAAAAGGCATATGGTGTCTTAGCCTTCATTCATCAGGGAAATGAGTTCAAGAGCCATGAGGTAATGTTGCAGCTCGATAAGACGATGCCAGGAATATTGCGTTCAGTTCTGGTTGCATCATTATAGGAAGCATGTGGAAACTTTAGAGAGGATGCAGAGGAGATTTGCAAGGGTGCTATCTGAATTAGAGACTATGTCTTATGAGGACTGGATGAGTGAGCTAGAGCTGTTTTCTCTGGTGTGGTGTGAAAGAGGATGAGAGGTGACTTGATAGAAGTACACAAGATGACGAGAGGCATCAATCAGAGACTATTTCCAGGGCAGAAATGGCTAATATAAGGGGTTTATTTTTAAGATGACTTTTAAGGTTATTGGAGTAAAGTATTGAGGAGATGTAAGAGATAAGTTTTTTTTTGCACAGAGACTGATGAGTGAATGGAGTACCCTGCAGGGGGGGTGGTAGATGCGATAAGAAGAGGCATTAAAGACATTACGGAGAAATTTTAGATAGCATATGCATGATAGAAAAGAGAAGGGCAACATAGGAGAAAAGAGTTAAGGCTGATTTATACTTGAGCGTCAAATTGACGCCATAGGTACAGCGTAGCCGCGAACCCTATGCAGAGCCTACGTGGATCCCTACGCCGTAGTCTGATGCGCACCTCTCCCAAAATGTAACTACGCGTCGCGGCAACGCAGACCGCAACAGCTGTGATTGGTCTGCTTGGTAGCATCGCATTTCCTCCTATGCTGCAATAGCTTCCCATTGGGCGACTGAAGGGCAGGGAAGGAACTCTGGCTGCAATGCTTTCCATAAAGTTTTACAGACCTCCGAAATTATGGAGGACACATTTCGCTTTTACGAAAAAGGACGCTCACTTTAAACTTGTTTACCCCGAGAAAGACTACCATGTCCACGAAGTCTTGCATGAGCAGGTGTGTGCGCATGCGCGATGTGCCCGAATTACAGCGTGACGCAGACACACCAATGCACAAGTATAAATGCTCGCAACGCACGTAGGCCACTTACACAGGTTACGGCGTCCATTTGACACAAAAGTTCAAATCAGCCTTTAGATTGATCTTACGGTAGGCTAAAAAGTTGGCACAACATTGTGGGCCAAATGGCCTGTACAGTTCTGCAATGGACTATGTTAAATTTCCTATGCAAACCCATTGTTGCTCCCTACCTAATTAGTGGCAATTGCTATGAAATGAGCAGGTCAGATTTTAATGCTTCTAAAAGAGTACATACTGATAATGATTTCTTAAAAATCAGATTAAAGATTAGCTTTATTTGTCACCAGTACATTGAAACATTGAAACATACAGTGAAATGTGTCATTTATGTCAATGACCAACATAGTTCGAGGATGTGCTGGGGGAAGCCCACAAGTGTCACTATGCCTCCAATGCCAGCATAGCATGCCCACAATTTACTAACCCTAGCTCATATGTTTTTGAAATGTGGGAGTAATCCGGAACACCCAGAAGAAGCCCAAACGGTCTCAGGAAGAACACAGAGGCTCCTTACAGACAGCGAAGGGACTTGAACCACGATTGCTGTCTCTGTGAAATGTTACATTTACACCTAATTACTGTGCTCTAAAGCAAGAATAATCCAATTTTGCAAATTTTAATGACATTCTATTTGGCAATAACACTAACTCCAAATGTGGGGGAAATCCAATTTCTAGGCACTGTCTAGGGTAAATACTGCATTACATTTGAAGGGAGTTTCGATAGCTTGATTGGAGATTATGACAGAACTAGTTATAAGGAAAAAGATGGCTAAATGAATGACAAGAACACATTACAGAATAAGAAACCTATTCTTTGAGTAGGTTTGAGTCAAAAGGAAATTGTACATGATGCATATAAAAAGATCAATTTGTGGGAATGATTCTATAATAGTTAGGTTGTACAGGCTCTGTGGAACAAGGAGAGATGAAAGGCTGAATAATTTTCTATTCTTTCTTGAGGTTTGTACTATGAGTTTCAGACCTAGGGACTTGTTTCTGACTGCTGGCAATTTGCCTGTATTTGTCATAAGATAAGAAATTTTTATTATAAATGCATTCAGCATGCTTCTTGCCTACTTCTGTTCCAAGAAAACATCAGTAGATTTTGCTCTTAAAATAGTGTGCAGTTCATGTAATGACTCTGCTCCCGCAATGAAGTTAGGGAATTCCAGGATCTGGATCCAAAGGTACAGAAATAATTATAGGACCATAAGATATTGGAGCAGAAGTAGACCATTCGGCCCATTGAGTCTGCTCCGCCATTCAAACATGGGCTGATCCAATTCTTCCAGTCATCCCCACTCCCCTGCCTTCACCCCATACCCTTTGATGCCCTGGCTAATCAAGAACCTATCCATCTCTGCCTTAGATACACCCAATGACTTGGCCTCCACAGCCGCTCATGGCAACAAATTCCACAGATTTACCACCCTCTGACTAAAGTAAGTTTTCCGCATCTCAGTTCTAAAAGGACATCCTTCAATCCTGAAGTCGTGCCCTCTTGTCCCAGAATCCCCTACCATGGGAAATAACTTTGCTATAGCTCATCTGTTCAGGCCTTTTAACATTCTGAATGTTTCTGTGAGATCTCCCCTCATTCTCCTGAACTCCAGGGAATACAGCCCAAGAGCTGCCAGATGTTCCTCATACAGTAACCCTTTCATTCCTGGAATCACTCTTGTGAATCTTCTCTGAACCCTCTCCAATGTCAGTATATCCTTTCTAAAATAAGGAGCCCAAAACTGCACACAACACTCTAAGTATGGTCTCATGAGTGCCTTATAGAGCCTCAACATCACATCCCTGCTCTTATATTCTATACCTCTAGAAATAAATGAATGCCAACATTGTATTCACCTTCTTCACAACCGATTCAACCTGGAGGATAACCTTTAGGGTATCTTGCACAAGGACTCCCAAGTCCCTTTGCATCTCTGCATTTTGGATTCTCTCCCCATCTAAATAATTGTCTGCCCGTTTATTTCTTCCACCAAAGTGCATGACCATACACTTTCCAACATTGTATTTCATTTGCGACTTCTTTGCCCATTCCCTTAAACTATCTAAGTCTCTCTGCAAGCTCTGTTTCCTCAACACCACCCGCTCCTCCACCTATCTTTGTATCATTGGCAAATTTAGCCACAAATCTATTAATCCCATAGTCCAAATCATTGGCATACATCATAAAAAGCAGCGGTCCCAACTCCAACCCCTGTGGAACTCAACTGGTAACCGGCAGCCAGCCAGAATAGGATCCTTTTATTCCCGCTCACTGTTTACTGCCGTCCAGCCAATGCTCCACCCATGCTAGTAACTTCCCTGTAATTCCATGGGCTCTTGTCTTGCTAAGCAGCCTCATGTGCAGCACCTTGTCAAAGGCCTTCTGAAAATTCAGGTACACCATGTCTACTGCATCTCCTTTGTCTACCCTGCTTGCAATTTCTTCAAACAACTTCAGTAGGTTTGTCAGGCAGGATCTTCCTTTCAGGGAACCATGCTGGCTTTGGGCTATCTTGCCATGTGCCTCCAGATACTCTGTAATCTCATCCCTAACAATCGATTCCAACAACTTCCCAATCACTGATGTCAGGCTAACAGGTCTATAGTTTCCTTTCTGCTACCTCCCACTCTTCTTAAAAAGCGGAGTAACATTTGCAATTTTCCAGTCTTCTGGTACAATGCCAGAATCTATCGATTCTTGAGAGACATTGTTAATGCCTTCGCGGTCTCTCCAGCTACTTCCTTCAGAGCCCAAGGGTGCATTCCATCAGGTCCAGGAGATTTATCCACCCCCAGACCATTAAGCTTCCTGAGCACCTTCTCAGTTGTTATTTTCACTGCATGAACTTCACTTCCCCGACACTCTTGAATGTCCGGTATACTGCAGATGTCTACCACTGTGAAAACTGATGCAAAATGTGCATTCAGTTCCTCTGCCATCTCTGCATCTCTCATTACAATATCTCCAGCATGATTTTGTATTGATCCTATATCTACCCTCGGCTCTCTTTTACCCTTTATATACTTAAAAAAGATTTTAGTATCTTCTTTGATATTAGTCACCAGCTTCCTCTCATAATTCATCTTTTCCTTCCTAATGACCTTCTTAGTTTCCTTCTGCAAGTTTTTAAAACTTCCCACCAGCTCTGGCTTCCTTGTATGCCCTCTCTTTTGTTTTTAATTTGGCTCTGACTTCACTTGCCAGCCTCTGTAGTGTCCTTCTTCCCTTTGAAAATTTCTTCTTATTTGGAATATATCTGTCTTGCGCTTCCCTCATTTTTCGCAGAAACTCCAGCCATTGCTGCTGTGCTGTCCTTCCTACAAATGTCCCTTTCCAGTCAACTTTGGCCTGTTCCCATCTCATGCCATTGTAATTTCCTTTATTCCACTGAAATACAAACACATCGGACTTTATTTTTTCCCTGTCATATTTCAATGTGAATTCGATCATATTGTGATCGCTATTCCCTAAGGGTTCCTCAACCTTAAACTCTTTTATCACCTAATCCAACCACCAATCCAGCACAACCAATCCCCTAGTGGGCTCAACAACAAGCTGTTCTAAAAAGCCATCCTTTAGACATTCTACAAATTCTCTCTCTTGAGGTTCAGTACTGACCTGGTTTTCCCAATCCACTTTCATGTTAAAATCCCCAACAATTATCATGACATTGCCTTTCTGACACGCCATTTATATCTCCTGCTTTAATTTGTAATCCACATCCCAGCTGCTGTTTGGAGGCTTGTATAAAACTGCGATTAGGGTCCTTTTACCCTTGCCATTTCTTAACTCAACCCATAGAGACTCTACACCTTCCAATCCTATGTCATCTCTTTCTAATGATTTAATATTTCTTATACACAGAGCCACACCACCCCCTCAGCCTGCTGACTTACCGTTTTGATACACCGTATATCCTGGACGTTCAGCTCCCAATGGCAGGCATTCTTTAGCCGAGTTCCAGAGATGGCCACAACGTCATATTTGCCAATCTGTAGCTGAAGTTCAAGATCATCCATTTCATTCCTTATGTTGCGTGCATTCAAGTATAACACTTTCAGTCCAGTATTTGTTTCTTTCTGTTTTAACTGTACCATACTTCTATTGCCCTCTAACTCATACCATTGGCTGTGATTAAGCCTTATTTCCTACCTGTTCTGTTTATAATCTCTGTTGCACACTATCTTTGATTTATTTCTGTTTTGCCCTTCCTCAGCCCTATCACTTCGGTTCCCATCCCCCTGCCAAATTAGTTTAAACCCTCACTAATAGCTCTACTTAATGTGCCCGCTAGGATATTGGACCCCTTTGGGTTCTGGTGTAACCCGTCCTTTTTGTACAGGTTGTCCCTACCCCAGGAGAGGCACAATGATCTAGAAATCTGAATCCCTGCCCCCGACACCAGTCTCTCAGCCACACATTAATACGCCTGCTCACGCTATTCTTGCACTCGCTAGCACATGGCACAGGCAGCAATCCTGAGATTACTACCCTAGAGGTCCTGCTTTTCAGCTTCCTACCTAACTCCCTAAATTCTCTCTTCAGGACGTCCTCCCTTTTTCTACCTGTGTCATTGGTACCAACGTGTACCAAGACTTCTGGCTCTTCACCCTCTCCTTTCAGAATACTCTGGACCCGATCCGAGACATCCCGTACCCCGGAACCTGGGAGGCAACACACGATGTGGGTATCATTATCAGGCTGACATAACCTCCTGTCTGTTCCCCTCACTATGGAATCCCCTATGAGTACCGGATTCCTCATCTTCTTCTCTCCCTTCTACACCACAGAACCAGGCTCGGTGCCAGAGAGCCAATCGCCGTGGTCCTCCTCTGTCAGGTCATTCCCTTCAACCATATCCAAAATGAGATAACGATTACTGAGGGGGATGGCCACAGGGGTGCTCTCTACTATCTGAGCTCTTCCCTAACCGTCACTCACTTATCTAACTCCTGCAGCCTCGGGGTGACTAACACCCTGGAGTTCCTCTCTGTCTCCTGTTCACTCTCCCTAATAAGCTCTAGGTCATCGAGCCGCAGCTCCAGATCCCTAACACGGTCTCTCAGGAGCTGCATTTCGATGCACCTGGCGCAGATGTGGCCATCTGGGAGACTGGAAGATTCCCAGGATTCTCACATCCGACACCCAGTGCAAAATACTAACCCTACCGACATGTTTTCTATTCCTCAAAAGAATGCAAAGAAAAACCAGAAATGAAGTCCACCTAGCCACTACGTCACCGAAGCCCGCTTTCGTCGAAGCGTGAATGAGTCAAAGCCTGTCGCTTCTATTCTCACCACTGGCCTACTCCCGACAATGGCCTCTCTGCTTATCCCTTCTGTGCTTTTATTTAGATCGTCGAGCTCAGTTGCCACCGCTGATAGGCTCCAATGATCCAGGAATCTGAAGCCTTGCACCCTACACCAGCCCCTCAGCCACACATTAACACGCCTGATTATGTTATTCTTGCACTCACAAGCACGTGGCATGGGCAACAATTCTGAGATTACTGGTTTTTATAAATTTTATAAATTATAAGATGTCAGGATAATGTGCAAACCAAAGGGAATCTTAGAGTAGAGGTGTTTCCTCAACATTATTAGTGGAGGCAACAATGTTTCTTCCAGCAGAAACATAAAATGCGCTGGTGGAACTCAGCATGTCAGGCTGCATCAATGGAGGGAGATAGACAGTTGACATTTTGGGTTGTGATGCTTGATCTGGACTTTCCATCTGACTCCAGATGAAGAGCCTTGATTCGAATCGTCAACTGTCCATTTTCCTCCGTAGACGCTGCCAGACCTGCTGAGCTTTTCCAGTGTTTTGTGTGCTTCTCCTCATTCCAGCATCTGCAGCTTATTTTGTCTTCCTGCAGCAGATTGGGTTGCATACCCAGTGAGACAGAAGTAGCTGCTCTAATAGAATGGGCTCCATAGTGGGACCAGGGTCCTGGTGAATCACATAGTTAGGGCTGTAAATACAGCTTTAAGCAACACAGGAGCGGATTGGGTTCCATAACTTGGAAAAGTATGAATAAAGTGAATAGGAAGGAGAGTGCTGGAGAGGTTGCTGAAGTCTCCAGAATAAAAAAAGACAATAACTTTATAAAGGAATAAGGCAACAGGGAGATAAAATTGAAAAGGGCGGTGAATATAGGACTGAAGGTGTTATATTTGAATGCAGACAGTATATGAAATATGGTAGATAATCTTGTAGTACAGTTAGAAGTTGGCAGGTATAACGTTGTGGGCATCACTGAGTCGCGGCTGAAAGATCACAGTTGGGAGCTTAACCCAGGGTACACGTTGTACTGAAAGGACTGTCAGGTAGGCAGAGGGGGTGGGGTGGCTCTGTTGGCAAAAAATGAAATCAAATCTTGAGAAGGAAGTAACATAGGATCAGAAGACGTTGAACCCTTATGAGTGAAAAACTGCAAGGTTAAAAAGACACTGATGGGAGTTATATACAAACCTGTAAACAACAGCCAGGTACAAATTACAATGGGAAGTAGACAAGGCATGTAAAAAGGCCAATGTTACAATAGTCATGGGGGATTTCAGTATGCAGGTAGATTGGGAAAATTAGGTTGGTGCTGTATCCTACGAGAAGGCATGTGTAGAATGCTTGCAAGATAGCTTTTTAAAGCAGCTTGTGGTAGAGCCCGGATATAGCTGTTATGCACAGAACCAGATTCAATTAGGGACCTTAAGGTAAAAAAAACCCTTAGGAGGCAATAATCATAATATGGTAGAATTCACCCTGCATTTCGAGAAGGAGAAGTTAAAGTCGGATGTATGAATATTAGAGTGGAGTAAAGGGAATTACGGAGGCATGAAAAAGGAGCTGGCTAAAGTTGATTGGAAGGGGAAACTAGCAGGGATGATGGCAGAAATGCAATGGCTGGACTTTTTGAGAATAATTCAGAAGATGTAGGATCATTTCACCCTAAAGGAGAAGAAGCTTTTTAAGGAAAGAGGAGGTAACGGTGGCTGGAAGAGAAGTCAAAGACAAAACAAATGCAAAAGAGAGACCATTCAATTTAACAAAAAATAGCAGGATGCTGAAAAACAAACAGAAGGCAACTAAAAGGCAATGATGAGAGAAACAATGAAATATAAATGTAAGCTAGTTAATATAAAGAAGTATACCTTTTTTCAGATATACATAATAAAGACTGGACATCAGACTGCTGGAAAATGATGCTGAAGAGGAGGTAACGGGAAAAGAAATGGCAGTCAAATTCAAAATGTATTTTGTGTCATTTTTCACAGTGGAAGACACTAGCTGAATGTTATAAAGCCCCTCACAGTTAATTACATTAGTTTAAAGATATTGTTCCCAGAGTACAGATTCTATGTCATGTTTTTACCCCAACACTGTTCAGCATCTTTTTTACTTTATTTTTTGTTTTTTTCCCGAGCAAAATCCAATTTTGAAAGGTAAACTGAAAATGATTTGTTTGTTCACTACCTGTGCCTACAATATGAATAATAAACTCAACTTGGAACTTACAGTTGGGTGTGAGTGTAAACATGTACCCTAAAGGAGGCAATGAGACTAAGAAGGTTCTCCCATTCTTGCACAAGAATAGTTTCTAAGATTTCTCCTGGAGATGAAAGTTGAGGATGTATGAGCTACAGCTGCTTTAGGTGACTCCCCATTATCCGTCCACAATCTCTTTGCCCCCTTACCATCAGGCAGGAGGAGGTAATCTAGTGTTTGGATAACTGTTAGGATGGAAAACAGCTTCTTTCCCCAGGCCCTTAAATGACTGAAATCCCTACTAAAAATGTACGGATTAGGATTAGTAAATTCGGGGCATGTTATGGAGGTGCCAGAAGCATGGCAATATTCATGCCCTGCTCTCAGCACGTTCTCAGTGTTGGTGATTGATGCAAGTGACACATTTCGTCATACAATTCGATGTTTTGATATACCTGTGACAAATAAAGCCTATCTTTGAATTAACCCTGATGATACTGAATGACAGGGCAGGCTTCAGGGGCTGGGTGGCCAACTTCTGTACCTATTTTCTTATGTTTTTTTATCAATCATGCTGCTCTTCATACGAACCTGTACATCTGTGATGAAAAAATCCAAAGAGCATATTTTTGACTCTTATTTTTAGTTTAAGGTGGAGAGCCACAAAATGTGCTTTCAAATTATTTCCAGTTTATCATTTCGAAATTGAAAGATATTCTCCCCGCCGCTCAGCTTTGGCTTCCAGTTTATTGGAGAATTCATTGCCTGCTTCCTTTCACTTTCACACAAAGCACTTCTCCAGTGCTCAGTCCTTTCTCCCTCTCTTTCTGATCTAAAATGTCTATTGTCTCTCAAGCTTTCTTCCTCTCTCTTCCCTGTATTGAAATACCTTAGTTATAAGCGATCTGATGATCTCAGATATGGAGAGCTAAGAGTTTCCACCTTCATTTATTTCCTGTGTTTCTAATAAGATTTGCTTTAGGTTGTCCCTTGAATTTCTAGTGTCAATCGTTCCATAATCCCCATGGCACTGTATTCCCCACACTGAATCACATCTTCAGCATTGTGCTGAAGTCCTTTCGAAATCTAATATCAATATCTTTCTCTCATTGCAGTACTTTTCATAATATCTGTTACTAAGTGTTATATTTTATTCTTTGTGATGTTTAATACAAACGTAGATGGAGGTACCACGCTAATCCTAGTTGTTCAGCGTGACCTACCTGACACTGTTTCGTTTCCCCTTCACACGCAGAAGCACGGTAGCAAAGCGGTTAGCGCAACGCTACTGCGGTGTGGGGCATCGGAATTCAGAGTGTAATTCGAGCACCCTCTGTAAGGAGTATCTGTAGATCCTCCCTGTGAAATGTGTGCGTTTCCTCCAGGTGCTCAGGTTCCTCCCCCCCCACCCCCCGCCCACAGTCCAAAGACAGACCAGGTAGGTTATTTGGTCATTGTAAATTTTCCCATGTTTATGTTAGGGTTAAATCAGTGTTGCCATAGGTAACCCTGATATCCTCGTGTTGCCATAGGCTGCTGGGGCAGTGCGGCTCAAAGAACTGAAAGAGCCTACTAATATAATCTCTTTATGTTCAAAATTCACATTTGACTTTTGTTGCCGGATCTGTCCACAGAATTAACTTTCTGCACAAAGTACCATTTTCCGAACACACCCTTCTCATTCCTTTGAAGGAATAATCTTGAGATTGCTCATTCTTAAAGTTGCTTTTGCTTTATTAAATAATATTTCTCTTTAACTATCTTCCTTTCCTATGCAAGTTACTATTAATAATCTTTATGAAAGCAAAATTAATTATTGAGAAAAATCACTGCCCCCTGTGCAGTCTGTTTCCATCAGTAAGTGGCCACTTTGGCCAGTTAATTGTCTCAAACATCTGGAGATGGGGCTCCCGATTTATTCAGCAGTGTTTTATGGCCTATTTTATCATGGAGCTCCATCTGTATAAAGCTAGAGGAGAGAGTCTCAAAGCTCATTCATTAACTGCATTTACACAGAATTTGACATGATCTCGGCTTTCTATAAGCATCGGGCTTATAGCAAAAATGCTTCCTTTAAGTTCTGTCTTTTTTCACAATAGATGTCACACTAATAGGACAATAACTACCAGGGGAATGCTTTGGGCATTTTTAATCCAACTGGAATCTCATCAGTCTTCCAGGAGCTCCAGGCTATTAATGAGCTTCCGAGTTTGGGCTGTGGCCCCTCCTTTTCCTGATTTTACTTGAGCGCTCTCCAGTGATTTCCATTTGAGCCCTGTTTATGAATATTTTACCAGTCTACTTTCATGTCTCTTTAGTCCCTTGGCCACTACTTTTCTTACAAACTTAAACGCCTGCTTCATCATCTCACTTACCAATTTGATTGGCTTCTAATGCATCAGGCACTAATCTACATTCCAACCTCAGTAACAGCATCATCCTTTAATGCTTGACCGATCGCTCGTTATCTGTGGCAATTTCATTCTGCAATTTCCTCTCTTCTGCCTAATTATTTTTACACTACATTTTACGTTTCTGTAATTAGAGTCTCCCTTTCTCCTGCAACCCTCTCCATACCCATAAAATTTACAAAAATGTTTTCCCTTCCTTATCTTCATTAATGACTTTGCTGTGAATTTTAAAGTTGTTCTCCTATTCCTACAAAGGTCAAATGCCCCAAATCCATTATTAAATCCCTGGATACACATACTGTCCACAACCTTATGGAGATTCCTACCTCATCCAAATAGCAGTGAGGGAGTCATTGACCTGCCCATATGAGAACACATAGTCAATGCCTGGCCCAACAGAAACTATTAACGTCAAATCACCAACATAAAAAGTGTTAATTTTGATTGGAGCCATTCTTAGACAGTTCATCCCAGTTTGGCAAAAGAATCAATCAGGGAAGGTAGTGCACCCGTGGCTGACAAGGGAAATTAGGGATAGTATCAATTCCAAAGAAGAAACATACAAATTAGCCAGAAAAAGTGGCTCACCTGAGGACTGGGAGAAATTCAGAGTCCGGCAGAGGAGGACAAAGGGCTTAATTAGGAAAGGGAAAAAAGATTATGAGAGAAAACTGGCAGGGAACATAAAAACTGACTGTAAAAGCTTTTATAGATATGTGAAAAGAAAAAAATGATTGGTTAAGATAAATGTAGGTCCCCTACAGACAGAAACAGGTGAATTGATTATGGGGAGCAAGGACATGGCTGACCAATTGAATAATTACTTTGGTTCTGTCTTCACTAAGGAGGACATAAATAATCTTCCGGAAATAATAAGGGACAGAGGGCCCAGTGAGATGGAGGAACTGAGGGAAATACATGTTAGTAGGGAAGTGGTGTTAGGTAAAGTGAAGGGATTAAAAGCAGATAAATCCCCAGGGCCAGATGGTCTGCATCCCAGAGTGCTTAAGGAAGTAGCCCAAGAAATAGTGGATGCATTAGTGATAATTTTTCAAAACTCTTTAGATTCTGGACCAGTTCCTGAGGATTGGAGGGTGGCTAACGTAACCGCGCTTTTTGAAAAAGGAGGGAGAGAGAAACCGGGGAATTATAGACCAGTTAGCCTAACATCGGTAGTGGGGAAAATGCTAGGGTCAGTTATCAAAGATGTGATGACAGCACATTTGGAAAGCAGTGAAATCATCGGACAAAGTCAGCATGGATTTGTGAAAGGAAAATCATGTCTGATGAATCTCATAGAATTTTTTGAGGATGTAACTAGTAGAGTGGATAGGGGAGAACCAGTGGATGTGGTATATTTGGATTTTCAAAAGGCTTTTGACAAGGTCCCACACAGGAGATTAGTGTGCAAACTTAAAACACACGGTATTGGGGGTAAGGTATTGATGTGGATAGAGTATTGGTTGGCAGACAGGAAGCAAAGAGTGGGAATAAACGGGACCTTTTCAGAATGGCAGGCAGTTACTAGTGGGGTACCGCAAGGCTCAGTGCTGGGACCCCAGTTGTTTACAACATATATTAATGACTTAGATGAGGGAATTAAATGCAGCATCTCCAAGTTTGCGGATGACACAAAGCTGGGTGGCAGTGTTAGCTGGGAGGAGGATGCTAAGAGGATACAGGGTGACTTGGATAAGTTAGGTGAATGGGCAAATTCATGGCAGATGCAATTTTAATGTAGATAAATGTGAGGTTATCCACTTTGGTGGCAAAAACAGGAAAACAGATTATTATCTGAATGGTGGCCGATTAGGAAAAGGGGAGGTGCAACGAGACCTGGGTGTCATTGTACACCAGTCATTGAAAGTGGGCATGCAGGTACAGCAGGGGGTGAAAAAGGCGAATGGTGTGCTGGCATTCATAGCAAGAGGATTCGAGTACAGGAGCAGGGAGGTACTACTGCAGTTGTACAAGGCCGAGACCACACCTGGAGTATTGTGTGCAGTTTTGGTCCCCTAATCTGAGGAAAGACATCCTTGCCATAGAGGGAGTACAAAGAAGGTTCACCAGATTGATTCCTGGGATGGCAGGACTTTCATATGATGAAAGACTGGATCGGCTAGGTTTATACTCGTTGGAATTTAGAAGATTGAGGGGGGATCTTATTCAAATGTATAAAATCCTAAAGGGATTGGACAGGCTGGATGCCAGAAGGTTGCTCCCAATGTTGGGGAAGTCCAGAATGAGGGGTCACATTTTGAGGATAAAGGGGAAGCCTTTTAGGACCGAGATTAGGAAAAATTTCTTCACACAGAGAGTGGTGAATCTGTGGAATTCTCTGCCACAGGTAACAGTTGAGGCCAGTCCATTGGCTATATTTAAGAGGGAGTTAGATATGGCCCTTGTGGCTGAAGGGATCAGGGGATATGGAGGGAAGGCTGGGGCGGGGTTCTGAGTTGGATGATCAGCCATGATCATACTGAATGGCGGAGCAGGCTCGAAGGGCCGAATGGCCTACTCCTGCACCTATTTTCTATGTTTCTACTTCTGATCATGCAATATCAACCAGTTTAGTGCATGTTTCTGTCACAACCAGAGGTTTTTTAAAAAAAAGAAAAGATTTTTTTCATTTAGTAAGTGGATCGTATTTTCTTGGTGGAACCTCATGGGTATGCAGAGTTCTTGGAGTGCTTACCTTTTATACCTAATTGTTTGTCTTTGTACTATCTCTGGGTTTTCTCTTCATTTTGCAGGTATCTCATTTGGTATCATGGGGATTGTTAAGCTTCCTTTGTATTTATCACTGTTATTCAATTTGGGGTCATTGAATTAGCATGGGATTTTCAATGTAGTTATTGTCTTTGAGCGTTATTGCTTTGTCTGGACACTGGGGCTGTCTGATTGGTCCTGAATTGTTGCATACTCCTGGATGTATTTCACGGGGAGCTTGTCAACCCCTCTTTGCTCAGTGGTTGTGGATCACAAACGATTTCAGTTCTTCAGGATTCAAGATTCTGTATAGTTTGCTAGACTTCTTGTCAGTATTTGCTAGTTAATTTCTGTAGTACTTCTTTTGTTTTGTTTGAATTGCTGAAGTCTCTGGGATTCTTGCACTTGAGTTTGCTCGTGACGCTGATAACTTCCTCTCAGATCTTTGAACTCGGTGTCAGAGGTTGCCAAATCTGAACCAGAGAGATGAACCTTTACTTGGTGAAATCACTCAAACTGACCTGAACAAACCAAAGGAAGTCCCAAAGGGCAATTGAGACCATTCTGACTATAAGAACATAAGGAGTAAAAGCGTGCGTGGGCTTTTCAGAGCCTTGTGCCTTTTCTCACATTCAAAGCAATCATGGCTGATCTTTTAGTGATGAATTCAGTTTTAAGTACTCTACAACTTTAGTATTATTCATTTACTATTTATTATTATTACTTGTTTTCTTTATTTGAACATTTTATCTTCTTATTTACATTGGTTATTTGTAAGTCTTTGTTTACGTGTAGTATTTCATGACTTCTATTATATTTCTTTGTTCTACTGTGAACCCCCACGAGAGACTGAATCTCAGGTGACATAAATGTACTTTGATAATAACTATATTTTGAACTTTGAACTTAGCAGTGTGCCACCTTTCTGGTACCAATTCTAAATCCCTCAAGACCTAGAAATATATTATACGCTACTTGGAATATATTGAAGGTGTGAGCCTCCACTGTCCTCTCGCATAGAGAAATCCGTAGAAATTTCTTTTCACTTTTGTCATTAAAGCCAATCCCTTATTTTGAGCTTTTCACCCTTGGTCCTAAGCAACCAGACAGAGAAGCATCAACTCAGTGCCTATTCTCTCAAGCCCTGCTAAAAATTTAAAATCACCTGACATCCTTCTAAATTCAAAAGACTCAAAAGATTATCCTGAGCAATTTCGGGCTTCTCCTCTAAGAAAAGATGTGATGGTATTAGACAGGACCCAGAGAAGGTTGATAAGAATGATCACAGAAATGAAAGGGTTAATGTTTGAGTGTTTGATGGCACTGAGCCTGTACTCGCTGGAGGTTAGAAGAATGAGGTGGGGTGGGGGGATCTCATTGAAATCTACCCAATACTGAAAGTCTAGATAGGGTGGATATGGAGAGTCTAGGATCATGCAGCACAGTCTCAAAATACAGGGACAGTACTTTAGAACAGAGATAAGGAGGAATGTCTTTAGCCAGAGAGTGGTGAATCATTGGCATAGACAACTGTGGAGGCCGACTTATTAGGTATATTTAAAGCGGAGGTTGAAAGAGTTTTGAAGAGTATCAAAGGTCACGGGGAGATAGCAGGAGAATGGAGCTGAGAGGTGCATTGAATCAGCCCTGATGGAACGGTGAAGCAGACTGAATGGGTTGAATGGCTTAATCCTGCTCCTATGTTTTATGGTCTTATGATCTAAAGGATTAATGTGCTTAATCTCCCCTGCAATAAATCATGGAATCAATTTGGTATCCTAAATTCTTTCATTTGCAAGTAAGCTTGGGTTGGAAGACAAGACCAGTAGACAACACTCTATTTGTGGTCTACATAATTGGAGTACACTGTTTTTATTCTTGCACTTAAATCTCTTGCATTAAATCCCAACATATTATTTGCTTTCCTAATTGTTTGCTGACTTGCCCGTTAACATTCAGTGACTCATATGGTAGATTACTCTGGCTCCTCATGCTCACCATTTTAAAAAAATCCATCTTTTTATTATTCTGCTTTTTATTTCCAAAGAGGGTGACCTGACAGTTTTCTGCATAAAATTTCATCTCTTAACTCTTTTGCCCATTCACTTCATAATTTGAGATTTCTCACCATTCTCCTCTCATCTCACACTGACACCAAAATATGTCTCTTGGACAGACTGAAGGACATACACTTAGCCACCACTTTATTAGGTACCCCTTTCACCGTCCTGTTAATGCAAATATCTAATCAGCCAATCATGTGTCGGCAACTCAATGCATAACAGCATGCAGACATGGTCAAGGGATTCAGTTGTTGTTCAGACCAAACATTAGAATGGTGAAAAAATGTGACTTCGATTGTGGAATGGCTGTTGGTGCCAGACAGGGTGGTTTGAGTATTCCAGAAGCTGCTGATCTCCTGGGATTTTCATGCACAACAGTCACTAGAGTTTATAGAGAATGGTGCGAAAAACAAAAATCATCGAGTGAGCGGCAATTCCATAGGCAAAAACTCCTTGTTAATGAGAGAGGTAACAGTAACACCAATAACCATTGAATATATCAGGGATGTGCAGAAGAGTGTTTCTGAATGCACAGTATGTCGAGCCTGAAAGCGGACTACTAACATACACTCAGTGGCCACTTTAATAGGTACAGGAGATAGCTAATAAAATGGCTACTGAGTTTAATACATTTAATCCTCTCACCCAGATCACTTATATAGGTAATGAACAGCAGGGGCCCCACACTAATCCCCTTGGCACACAATTTTCTACAACCTCCCAGCCCTACATAACCTTAATCTCTTATTTGTCTGTTAACCAGCCTTGCATCCATGCAGGGTGTTGACCACTACACTAAACACTAATTTTAGTTGTTAATCTCTTCTGAGGGACTTTAACAAGGCTTTCTCATTTTCCAAATGCACCACAGCACCAATATGCCATTATCTAGGCTGATAATTACATTCTGGAGAAAAATTCTAGCAGATTGATCAAATGTTATCTCTTTTTCATAAATCTGTTGAGGCTGCCCAACCTTATTGCTGTTTTATTGAAGCAAACTAGTCTATACGTTCAGTAGCCACTTTACTAGGCCACTGAGTGTATGTTTGTGGTCTTCTGTTGCTGTAGCCCATACAGTTCAGGTTTTGACATGCTGTGCCCTCGGAGGTGCTCTCCTGCACACCACTGTTCTTTGAGTTACTGTCGCCTTCCTGTCAGCATGAATCAGTCTGGCCATTTTCCTCTGATCTATCTCATTAACAAGGTGCTTTTGCCTACAGAACTGCCGCTCACTGGATGCTTTTTATTCACTGTGTGTTTTTTTTGTTTCTTGTACCATTCTCTGTAAACTCTAAAGACTCTTGTGCATGAAAATCCCAGAAGATCAGCAGTTTCTGCAATACTGAAACCACACCATCTGGCAGCAACAATCATTCCACAGTCACAGACACTTGGATCACATTTCTTCCTCATTCTGAACCTCTTGACCATGTCTGCATGCTTTGATGTATTGAGTTGCTGCCACATGATAGGCTGATTAGATAACTGCATTAATGAGCAGGTGTAACTGATAAAGTGATCACTGAGTGCAGTTCCCCATTTTCACATGAAGTAGCGGGGAACGTCAAATGGGTAACATTGCCCAGAACTCAACACCAACATTCATAAAACATAAATTCAGGCTGGAATAAAAAAAAATAGAAGTTACGTATGACTATGGAAATTGCATTACAGGAAGTTTCAGCCTTGGAAGCAGCTCACTCCATCTGCTGACTCTATCCTTCGCTGTTATTCTTGAGATTAGACTAGATTCATTTGTTACTTGTGTGTCAAAAACATACAGTGAAATACGTCATATGCACCAAATCAGTGAAGATTGCGCTGTAAGTGTCGCCACACTTCCATTGCCATCATTGCATGCCCACAACATACTAACCCTAACCATATGTCTTTGGAATGTGGGAGAAAACTGGAGCACCTGGAGGAAACCCATGTGGTCACGGGAGAATGTGAAAACATCTCATAGACAGTGACGGGAATCAAACTCCAATCTTAGAATTGGCACTGTAAAGCAATGTGCTGACTGTGCCGTCCCATATTTCTCCACTTCAAATACTTAATTACTCCTTTTAGGACTAATTTCTAATCTCTAAGTCAATATCCATGTCGTGAATCTTCCCATGATTTGATCTGAGCAACTTCCTTCTCCTTTTAACTTGCCTCATTCAGTGAGAATAATTCTATCTCGGTGCACTTACTCACATTTCGGTTCCCAGCTTCACTCGTCCCCTTATATCTGCTGCTCTACTGGGACACTCTGCATTACTGGTGGTTAACCCAGCTGTTTCCCACCACTCACAATCCCTTGTCACCCTGTTCCCAATCCTCATTCTCTGCCTCCCTCCAAACTTTCCTTCTGATCCCAGTATACCAAACTCTCTGTGAACCATATCAGATCGACTGCAGATTGATATCATGATGAATTGATTGGGAAATGCCCGGAGATCTCTCTCTTTTCGCACGGGCTTTCAAGTGTGCAAGCTTTTGTCTCGGTGGGCTTAGTTCATAGCTCCCTCACAGTAAGTTGACCAGAGTGTACCATTACAGTCATGCCTAATTAAAATCATTTAATCATACAGCTCTGTTGTCATTCTTGCTCTGTGCATATGTAGTACTCTGTAGTGACAAAGATGAACTGGGAAGTTAGTCCTGACGAAGGGTCTCGGCCTGAAACGTCGACTGTACCTCTTCCTATAGATGCTTCCTGGCCTGCTGCGTTCACCAGCAATTTTTATGTGTGTTGCTGGGAAGCTGTTAGTTGCAAATGTTTTGGCAGGAAATTTGAAAAGATTAGACTTTCAGTACATTGATAAAGCAAATTTCATATTCTCAGTAGTTATGGACAACATAGTATCTTTGCCCCATTGTCACTGCTGTAATCGAGCAGCCAGTTTCTGCAAACATTGATCTGGATTTCTTTAATCTGCTCATTCACGTGATGCAGACATCATTGGGTATGACAATATCTATTGCCCATCTCTAATGGGACTTGAAGTGAGAATGCAGATAGGACTGGCAGATCTGGATTCACTCAGAGACCAAAACTATGAAATCTGCAGATCTCTTTCCTTAAAAGACAATAAATCTAGATGTTTTTACAATACTTGTCATCATTCCATGGTCAACATTAAGATTAGATTTGAATTTAAATTTCATAACTTCTACTCTGGGATTTGAACTTACTTCTTAAGGTCAATGGTTCTGAGCTCTGACAGCAGACCAGCATTTTTACTATTAGGCCCATGGTACTCCATGGACATGCTGAATGAAGGATAAGTATTAGTCCCAGGACTCTAGGTATAGCTCTTCTGTTCTTCAAAGAAGTGACAAGGTATATTTTCTGTCTATCTGGGACATCCCCTGAGTATCGTAACTCATTGCATCAAGACTTGACGTGGAAGCACCAATGTCAAGAAACAGAAAAAGCTGCAGGAAGTGGTGAATGCAGCCCAGGCTATCACAGGCAAATCTCTCCCACCATTCAGCATGTTTAAAAGGAGTGCTGCTGCAAGAAAGGGTCCACCATCAAGCACTCCTGCCATTCTGGCCATGCTCTCTTGTCATTGGTACCATGATACACAGGAGCAGAATTAGGCCATTCTGACATTCCATCAAGTTTGATGTATTATCCCTCTCAACCCATTTCCCTACCATCTCCCCATAACCCTTAGTAATCAAGAACTTATCAACCTGCACTTTAAATATACCCAATGACTTGGCCTCCACAGATTCATCACTCTCTGGGTAAAGAAATTTCTCCTGACCTCTGTTGTAAACGAATGTCCCCCTATTCTGAGGCTGTGCCTTCTGGGTCCTAGACTCATCCATGACTGGAAACATCCTCTCCATATCCACTCTATGTAGGCCTTTCAATAGTCAATAGGTATCAATGAGATCCTCATCATTCTTAAAAACTCCAATGAGTATAGGCCCAGAGCCATCAAATGCTCCTCATATGTTAACTCTTTCATTCCAGGAATTATTCTTTTGCACCTCCTCTGGACCTTCTCCAATGCCAGCACGTCTTTTCTTTGATAAAGGACCCAAAACTGTGTGATAACTGGAATCTCCGGAGCAAAAGGCCCCGAAATCCTCGGCTTTGCTTGTTTCAGTGGCCGGGGCTAGATCGAAGGTGCTCAGCAGAGGATGGCGCTCGGGAGGCTGCATCGGAGGGGCTGGTCAGAGGCTCGAAGTTTTTGGACGGACGGACTCAGTGTCGGTTGTGTCCAGCTGCTTCCAAGGCATTGGCAAGTTGATGGTGCCTGAAGGTTTATGGCAGGGAGTTTCTTCCTTTTGTTGCCTGTTATCGGGGACTCGGGAGTCGATCGGCTCGGGGACTTTGAGACTTTTTTTTACCGTGCCCATGGTTTGTTCTTCCTCAAATTATGGTATTGCTTTGCACTGCTGTAACTATATGTTATAATTATGTGGTTCTGTCAGTGTTAGTCTTTGGTTTGTCCTGTTTTCTGTGATATCACTCCGGAGAAACATTGTATCATTTCTTAATGCATGTATGCATTTCTAAATGACAATAAAAGAGGACTGAGTGTTCTCATAATCTAATCTAATCTAAACTGCTCACAATTTTCCAAGTCAGGCCTCACTAGTGCCCTATGAAGCCTGAACAATATACTCTTGCTTTTATATTCTAGTCCTCTTGAAATGAATGCCAACATCACATTTGCCTTCCTCACCACTGACACAACCTGCAAGTGAACCTTTAGGGAATCCTGCATGAGGACTCAATGAACCTCAGATTTTTGAATTTTCTCTCCATTTAGAAAATTGTCTATGCTTTTAGTTCTTTTATGAAAGTGCATGACCATACACTTACCGACTCTGTATTCCATCTGTTACTACTTTGTCCATTCTCTGAATTTCTCTGTCCTTTTTTATCCTCTCTACTTCCTCAAAACTACTCATCCCTCCACCTATCTTCTTATTCTCCGCAAACATGGCCACAAAGCCATCAATTCCATCATCCAAATCATTGACATATAACTTAAAAAGAAGCCATCCCAACATAGACCCCTATAGAACATCAGTAATCACTGGCAGCCAACCAGAAAAGGCTCCCTTTATTCCCACTCTTTGCCTTCTGCCAGTCAGCCAATGCTAATATCTTCCCTGTAATACCATGGATTCTTAACTTGTAAAGCAGCCTCATCTGCAGCACCTTGTCAAAGGCCTTCTGAAAAGCAAAGTACACAACATCCACTAATTCTCCTTTGTCTATCCTGCATATTATTTCTTCAAAGAATTGCAACAGATTTGTGAGACAAGATTTTTCCTTAAGGAAACTATGCTGACTACTGCCTATTTTATCATGTGCCTCCAATTATCCTGAAACCACATCATCAACAATCAACTCAACTGATTCTGGTAAGATCATTACTAATGCCTCCACAGTCTCTTCAGCCACTTCTTTCAGAACCCTGGAGTGTAGTCCATCAAGTCCAGGTGACTTATCTACCTTCAGACCTTTCAGTTTCCCAAGCACCTTCTCCTAGTAATGACCAGTTCACATAGTTCTGCCCTCTGACATTTTCAAACTTCTGGCTTACTGCTAAAGTCTTCTACAGTGAACACAGATGCAAAATACTTATTCAGTTTGTCCGGCATTTACTTGTCCCCCATTACTACCTCTCCAGCATCATTTTCCATCAGTTCGATATCTACTGTCACGTCTCTTTTACACATCATGTATCTAAAGAAACTTTTCTCTCATTGTGGCATTTAATTGCCTTCTGTTGGTTTTTAAAAGCTTCCCTGTCCTCTAACTTCCCATTAATTTTTGTGACATTATATGCACTTTCTTTTGCTTTTATGCTGTCTTTGACTTCCCTTGTCAGCCACTTTTGCATCATTCTCCTTTAGAATACTTCTTCAGCTTTGGGATATATTTACCTTGTGCTTTCTGCATTGCCCAACAGAAACTCCAGCCATTGTTTTTATGGCATCATCCCTGTTAGTGTCCATTTGCAAACAACATTGGCTCCCTCCTCTCTCATGCCTCTGTAGCTCCTTTTACTCTGCTGTAACACTGATACATCTGATTGTATCTTCTCCCTCTCATACTGCAGGGTCAAATTTTCATTCAGGACTAACTGAATGGTCTCGGCCTGAAACGTCAACTGTACCTCTTCCTAGAGATGCTGCCTGGTCTGCTGCATTCACCAGCAACTTTTATATAATGCTTAACATGCTCTGGTGAAGATCACGGATTTGAAACTTTAACTTTATTTTTTTCTTTCCACAGCTGCTTCAGTGTTCAAGGCTTTCTTGGTTTTATTCCTCTCATTATGCTTTTTCAGGAAATAATAGTTTTAGTATGTTCAGACCTCATTGATAGTTTTAGCCTCAGTTCTGTAAAGAGTCTTGTTTTCTTTTAATTTCTGCAGTCTTGAAATGGTGAGTCTGGAATTGTGTGCCATATTCTAAAGTGTAATCTAACCAATTTTTGGGATGAACTTAACCATTTTTCTTACCTTTTAATTTTAGTTTTCCTAGAAGTCAACCTAATAATTTGTTTGGCCTTTTATAGCTTTCTTAATCAATGTTGTCTTGTTAATTTCTGTGGCAATATTAAATGAAAATAATTGTTCATTATTTCTGCTCTTTCATGATTATTACAGTTTCTAGGAACTTAATGGATTTTCATTGGACCTGGGGAGGAACTTTGTATTGTTGTTCTAGAGCTGGCCAGTAATTATTTTCAATATTTGGCCTTTCCCTGAGATTTTGGTTTGAGTTGCTAATGTGTTCGACTCACCTTTAATCTTTGGACTGTTGTTTTCCCGAGATCATACAATAATATACAGTCAGTGCCCATTTTATCAGGTACAGGATTTAATCCAATGTGGTTGTTCACTGCAGTAGCTCATTCACTTCAAGGTTTGAAGTGTTGTTTGCAGAAGAGCACCTCTGAACACACAACTGTTGTAATGCAGGCCTCTTTGAGTTACTGTCACCTTCCTGTTAGTTTGACGTTCCAGTCTGGACATTCTTCTTTGGCTTCTCTCAGGGCATTTTTGCCCACAGAACTGCTGTCCACTGGATTTTCTTTGGCTTCTTTCACCCTGCTCTGTAAACTCTGGAGACTGTGGTGCATGAAAATCTCAGGAGATCAGCAGCTTCTGAGATACTCAAACCACCCCATCTGGCACCAACATTCATTGCACGGTCAAAGTCACTTAGAACAGCTCAGAATATCTTTGTTTTTAATGCTGTATACTTCACGAGTACGGTGGTATTTCAGAGTTGGGGGAGGGGGTCACATTACACATGTTGAGTTCACAAATTATTCAGTCTGACTGATGTTACCTTTTTATTCTCCTGCAGTCTTTGACAGAACTGTGGCATTATGGATGAATTATCAGCTCCAAATGGCTATGATGGGATTAATGCGCTTCAGCATCATAAATCTAACATGCAACGCAAGCAACAAACTTTGATGCTGACCCACATGGCAAGCAGGTAATCTTTATTTTGATTTCACCAAGGTTAATGCCTTGCAGTTATGGAAGACAAAATGATACCGGTCCCTATAGGAAACTGCAGGTCTTTCTTAAGAATTATTTCTGATGCTGATATTAATGAGTCATTATTTTTTCCAGGCAAATTTAACCTCAAGTACTTTCTTATTCTTCCATTAATATTTTTTTCAACAGACGCAGGTATTATTGATTTTGGTTTTAATCATGTACCTTCTGGTAAGTTAGTGTTTGATCATTGCAGCTTCTATGGGGCCAACCAAAGGTGTTATCATCCATTTTAAACTTTTTTTTTTCTGATCACGAAACCCTGCTGGACTTTAAGGACTTAAAGTTTGGCAGATCTACCTCATCAGCGAGTCGCTCATTGGCGGATAAAGCGAAGGAGCTGAACTTGGTGTACTGAGGTGGAGCAGAGTCTAACAATGAGAGATCGTCTGGTTGTTTTTCTTGTTGGGCTTGTTAATGTGGAATGGTGCAAGTCTGATTCACTGATTTATTGGAACACAGCTGGCATATTGTGCGGCCTTGGTTGTCGTAAGGACTAGGCCTCAAGCCGCGGTGTCGCCTGTTTACAGCCTCCCAGGAGAGAGGCATCGGAGTTGGTGTACTCCATCGGAAGTGGTGTGTTGCCGCATCTGAGCTGGAGATGGTGCTGCCCCCAGTATTCGCTCAGCAGAAGACAAGCTGTATGCGTTCAGCTGCAGATTTCTGCAACATTCATGGACTCAGGGTCTTAGGCTATATATATTTTTTGTGTGACTGTATTTTACTGATATCTTATATGTGATTGCTATCTTGTAGGAGCCTTGTGCTGTGTGCGACTGTTGGTTCTGTGTGTTGCACCTTGGCCCCAGAGTAGCGCTGTTTCGTTTGGCTGTATTCATGTATGGTTGAATGATAATTAAACTTGAACTTGAATTTCTACGAACTGACATCAACCTCCCCCTGTTAGTCCAGTGAATTTTGAGTGTGGTTCCTAAGGAATTCATAGGATATAAACATCTCTGCCACAACCTTTATTTATTGTCCATCCTTAATTGCCCACGATGACGTAGTGGCAAGCTGTCCTCTTGAAATGCTGCAATCTCTGTTGTGAAGGTAGAAAATGGTTTTAGTGGGATGTTCTGGGAGAATCTCCCAACAATTAAGAATTCGAGTGATATCTCCTAGTGAAGACATGTGTGAATCAAAGAGGAATTTGGAGATGGGGTAATCCCACATTTTTACCACTTTAGGTGGTAGAAGCAGGGGGTTTTGCGAGAGATGGAATGTTTCTGACGAGTTGATACAACACAACTTGTAGATGGTACTCAGCAAAGCCAAATCCTGCATTGGTGGTGAAAGGAATGCAATTTAAACGCGTTGCTTTGACCTAGTGCTGAGTTCCTTGAGCCGTGATGGAGCAGTACTCTTCCAGGCAAGTAGACAGTTTTCTATCACAGTTCGGACTTTTGCATTTCAAATTCTGGAAAGGATTTGAAAAGTCAGAAGGTTTGGTACTCATCCAAAATATGCAGTCTCTGGCCTGTTCTTTTGCCACATTACGTAAGTGTCAGGTCAGGTTAAGTGTCAAGTCAATTAAGAAAGTAAGATTAGCATTTCTGTAGCAACCTCTGTATGTCCAGGAGTGCTTTACAGCCTATTGTTATAAAGGAAGCACAGGGGTCAAGTTGCTCACAATAACTTGATGACCAGGTTACCCAATTTTCACACAGTAAGTGTCTACTCAGTACAAGGATTTCTGTTCATGTGCACATTTTTCATCTGCTGTGATAGGATTATAGCTCTCACCGCTTATGGATTCAGAAGCCCTGATCCAAATCTTAACAGTCAATGAGGGGATTCCAGGACCACAACTGTGGGGAAAATCTCAAGCATGCACACAATCTCATATTGCTTTGAAAGAGCCTTCCAATCATTCATGGAGTCCAAAGGCATTATTTCACATTTTTAAAGGTTTCAAAGGTACATTTAATGTCAGAGAAATGTCTACAATATACATCCTGAAATGCTTTTTCTTAGCAACGGTCTTCAAAAACAGAGAGTGCCCCCAAAGAATGAATGACAGTTAAATGTTAGAACTCCAAGGTCATCCCCCAGCTCCCCTCCCTTCCATGTGTAGGTGGCAACAAGCAACGATCCCCCCTCACCCACCAGCAAAATAAAAGCATCAGCACCCACCACCCAGCACTCAAGCGTGCAGCAAAGCAACAGTAAAGACACAGACTTGCAGTACCCCGAAGACCTCTTGTTCACCTGGTATTCGACATCCAACAGGCACTCTCTCTCCCTAATAGGGGAGAAAGAGATGTCTCTGTTTCACAGCGAGAGGGAAGACATAACAAACAAGTCACTGGTTTACGATCTTAAAAGTCCGTTTTGTCGCTTTTTCCAGGCTCTGTGCCCAAAGATCTCAGGTCTCAGCCATAGATCTTCCGACTTCCACAACAACACACTGATCTCTAGCCATGACCCCGACCTTCAATCCACCCGTCTCCAGAGCCATGAAGTCTCAGACCTCCGTAGGTGAGCAAAGCTCTTAGGCCGCGCCCTTGGCATGTCGAATAACGGTCAGTCGTGAAACCTCGAGAGCAGGTCCCATTCCCGCAAAGAACCAAAGTTAGCAAGTAACTCTGGGTCAGGGTCTTCAAAAGAACCCTGAAAGGGAAAAATAGAGATAGTAAGGATAGAAATAGAGCTGTTTCCGAAGATGCAAGCGAAGGAGTCGCCGTTAGGCGCCACTGACTCTACAAAGCTCCTCCCCTTTTTGTGATAAATTCCGTTCATTCAGTGGGGAAATCACGGGTGTTGATTCACATTCAATGGAGGAAAAGCCTACCCCTCCACTGAGCATGTCCAGAGGGAGAGCTGCAAGAAAGAGTCAAGAATCCCCAGCATCCACAGCAAGATTCCTTCTTGCTGCTGCAATCAGGAAGGATGCACCTGACTCTTAGCTGCCACAACATCAGATTCAGGAACAATTATGACCCTTTAACCATCAGTATGGATAACTTCACTCACCTCAACTCTGAACTGATTCCACAATTCAATGGACTCAGTTTCAAGGACTCTACAACTCATGTTCTCAGAATGATTTATTTATTTATTACTTTTTTTTTCATTTGCACAGTTTTTATCCCTTTGCAAATTGGTTGGTTGTCAATGTTTGTGCATAGTTTTTTTTGTTGATTCTATTGGATTTATTCCTTCTAATGTGAATGCCTGCAAGAAGTCTCAGGGTAGTATGCGGTGACATATATGTGCTTGATAATAAATTTACTTTGACCTCTGAACTTTGAATATCCCATTATTTTAATACTCCAGCTCTCTGCAAAAAAATCAACAGCTTACGTCCACTGCCTGGCATTCCCTATACCAAATGCAGACATAGGCAGTTTTTCATTGCTCCAAATTATAAAATGAAAGAGGTTAAGTCAGATATTGAAAGTGAGTCTGCTTTCGCTGATGTCAATCCAACCCATGTAAGCCAACGGTATTAAGATACTCTACAAACATTGGAAAAAACTTGATAAAACTTGCAGACACTGGAACCAGAAAAGATTGAATGACCCCAAAATATAATTGATGTTCAACACAATCGAACACTCTCATGCAGAACCATTCTAACATCCAACAGACAAAATAATGTAATTTAATGAAATATCACAATAAATTCATCCAAAGGCTTTAGAAAGCCAAATGCAAAGGGGAAAACTTCAAACAATATTAATGCCAATTTTGAACGGACCCCAAATAGCAACAGAATCAATGAATGTAGCAATTATATTAAATATGAGAATTAAATAAAAAACAAGATTAAGGAGTTGATGCAGCAGTTGTGCAATTAGCTGGAAAAAGAGGTCTTTAATTGGGTTTTTGAAGCTCCCAGGAGGTTCTTTGGCATACACAGACAAGCAAATTTGTTTAATCAGTCATTGGAATGAGGCCTTTCCTCATCATTGGTTAATGTCAGCTGCTCTGCGAGGCAAGAACTTAGTCTAGCAGTGATAATGCCCATCTTGTACCCATATAATCTTTTATAAATAGCAACCTGTAAACAAAATAGCCAGAGCAGTAGGCAGCTTTATTGCCAGACTCCCATTAGATTGATGGCAAACCAAACAAATACATAAGTTACCCCTCATTTCCTTTTAAAGGTCTTATGTTCTCATCTAGTAAAAGCATAACATCACGTGGCATAAAGTTAGGATTCAAACACTGAACGTACAACAATACAGTACAGTTCAGGTCCTTCGGCCCATGATGTTTTACCCTTTAACCTCCTCCAAGACCAATCTAAACCCAACATGCTGCTCTGTTTTTCTTTCATCATCAGTGAAATGCAAAATTTGTGTCAACAAGCTACATAGTCCAAGGATGTGCTTGGGTCAGGCTGCCTGTGACGCCATGCTTCCAGTGCCAACAGAGAATGCCCACAACTTACTAACACTAACCCATACACCTTGGAGGAAACAGGAACAACTGGAAGAATCCCACATGGTTATGGGGAGAATGTACAAACTGATTACAGACAATGGCAGAATTGAACCCTGGTAGCTGGCACTTATAAAGTGCTGCACTAACCACTATGTGACTGTGTGCCCTCACTGATTAATTTCGCATTTCTCAACAGACACAGACTAATTTATCTCTCTGTCATAATGATCAACAGTCCTGGGTTTTAGTTTTGTTAAGCTTCCCATGTGACAAAAGAAAATTCATCTATAGCTTAATCGAATGGAGTTGTAGAACATTAATGCACCTGCTCCTTCAACCTTCTGAAAAACAGCTTCTTCCCGAGGGCTATTGTGCAGCTGAATAATGCTATACCCCATCTTGCCAATGGCTTCCATTGTTATGGACTATCAAAGCCACTTGTTGCATGTAAATATGGAATTTTTAAAATTAAGTCATATCACATGCATTGCAGATATCTCAAACAAGAGAAAATCAGCAGATGCTGGAAATCCAAGCAACACACACAAAATACTGGTCCTGATGAAGGTTTGGTCTTGGGTCAGAGCGCCAACTGTTTACTCTTTTCCATAGATGCTGCCTGGCCTGCTGAGTTCCTCCAGCATTTTGAGTGTATTGTAGATATTTGTTTTGCATGAGTAGCACCACAATCTTGTAGTCGTAAGTAATGACAATAAAGTTCTATTCACACACTGCTGAATGGAAGAAGTCTGTATGTCTTTTCACAAATCCAAATCAAACCTGTGAGACTGATAGATTGATACTTGGATCCAGAGGTTAATCCTTGGAGTCAACATTCTCTGAATTCCATCCATTCTGATTTGCTGCCTTGTTATTCATTGCTCCATGGCAACAATAAAAACCAAGCTCGAGATCAAAGGAAGTTTACAAAGTACTCAATGTGGAATATAGATTATTTTTAGTAGATGATGCTCTTGGAAATTGGGAATAATGGAAAACCAGTAACAGGAGAGTAAGCTAGATACTTGCCTTAACAAATGGTGCTTTGAATAAAAGAGAGGGAGTTTCGACTGGAACTTTATGAAACTTTAGCTAGGACAGTGCAGGGCTGCACTGTGTTCTAGTCGTCACTTACATTCTGGGAGGGATGTGATCATATTAGTGGGGATGAGGACAGAACCATGAAGATGTTGCTAGCTATGGAATTTCAGTGAGAGGTAGATGAGATTGGAGTTGTTCGGTGTGGGAAAAATACTATTTTTAATTGAGGTGCATAAAATGAAATGATTTACGTTTTAGAAGTGAGATCAAAAATTATGGGGATAGATATTTAATTGGGAAGAAAAAGTTAGAGAGGGTTTGAAAGGAATGTTTTAGAGTCTGGAACTGACTGCCTGAAAGTGTGAAGGTGGCATAAACTGAGATCAGCTTTAAGGTCAAGATAGTCTGTAGATAATGGCAGTGTTCAACAGTACACACAAGCTTTAAGGCAGGGGTTTCAATCCAGAGGTCCACAGGAGGGGTTTCATAGCATAAAAACGTTTGGGAAACTCTGCTTTACAGAACACACAATGTACAAGGCAAGAAGCTGGGAAGTAGGAAGTGGCATTTGCCAAAATACATTGAAAAACTGGGACAAATGTTGCTCTGTGCCGTTAATTTCTATACTTAGTGAGAAAAAAAACTGCTGAAACAAAAACATTGATGAAACTAGACCCTTGGTACTCTGAATGGCCTGAACCTCCAGCATTCATTTTCACCAGAGTTGCTGTTCAAAAGGTGCCTTGAAGTTTTTCACCCTGATTACCCACATCATATCAGAGCCATGTGAACTCATGGTCTGAGTGCCCTGTTGTGTATGCAACGGATAAAGGATGAGTTCACTTGTGGCTCAGACCAGCTTTCTCAAAAAGAACAGGATGTGTTGAATATCAGATAAAGCTCACAGTAAGTGATTGCATATTGCACTGATCATTGTTGTATGCTCTACCCTGAGACAGCACTTTCCACATTTTTATTCAGTGACATTTTGTGTGAATGAATAAATATTTTGTGAACACATTGCAAACCAGTCCAGTGGGGTTTAGATTCTCACTTCAAAATTCACTGCACTAGGTCATGGAGTCAAAAGCCTCAGATATGCAGCACAATTTCAAGACACATCTCTGAAGGGGCAACGCCCACAAAATGCTGGGGGAACTCAGCAAGTCAGGTGTAATCTACGGGGGGAGGTGGGGAGGAATGAATATGTTGACTTTTTAGAAATGGAAAGGAAGGGGCAGAAGCTAGAACAGTTCTGGTCACCGAATTATAGGAAAGATGTCAACAAAACTGAGAGAGTACAGAGAAGAATTACTAGTGTGTTAACTGGGTTTCATCTCCTAAGTTATAGAGAAAGTTTGAACAAGTTGGGTCTTTATTCTTTGGAATGTAGAAGGTTGAGGGAGGACTTGATAGAGGTATTTAAAATTATGAGGGTGATAGATAGAGTTGACGTGGATAGGTTTTTTCCATTGAGACTGGGAGAGATTCAAACAAGAGGACATGAGTTGAGAGTTTAAAGGAAAAAGTTTAGGGGTAACATGAGGGGGAACTTCTTTACTCAGAGAGTGGTAACTGTGTGGAACGAGCGTCCAGCAGAAGTGGTTGAGGCAGGTTCGATGTTGTCATTTAAAGTTAAGTTGGATAGGTATATGGACAGGAAAAGAATGGAGGGTTATGGGCTGAGTGCAGGTCGGTGGGGCTAGGTGAGAGTAAGAGTTCGGCACGGACGAGAAGGGCCGAGATGGCCTGTTTCTGTGCTGTAATGGTTACATGGTTATATAGAATAAGAAGGTGGGAGGAGGGGAAGGAGTACAAGCTAGAAGATGATAGGGGAGATCAGGTGAGGTGGTGGGTGGGCAAGGAGAGTGAAGTAAGAAGCTGAGAAGGGATATTTGGAAGAGGTGAAGGGCTAAAGAAGAAGGAATCTGATAAGGGAGGACAGTGGACCCTGGGAGAAAGTAATAGGGAAAGGGGATCCAGAGGGAGGTAACGGGCAGATATGGAGTAGAGAACAGTTAAGAGGGAACCAGAATAGGGAATGGGAAAATGAGGATCGGGAAAGGGGGGAGAAATTACCGCAAGTTAGAGAAATCAATGTTCATGCTATCAGGTTGCTATCTAACCAGTTGGAATATGAGGTGTTGTTCCTTCAATCTGAGCCCAGCCACATTGTGGCAGTCGAGGAGGTCATTCTGTCATGTCAGAATGGGAATGGGAAGTTGCGTTGAAATAGATGGCCATCAGGAGATCCTGCCTTTACACATTTTATTTCCAGAAAACTGGCTCTCATTTTGGTTAACCTATAATTATGCTAACCATAATTTCATAACTCTAGAATGATCCCTAACTTTTACCATACCTCTCAAACAGCTCCATCTCACTTCCTGGTCACTCTCCAAACCCCAGTACTCTCTTCATTCTCCCTGCAATCATTGTAGGTAATTGTCGACATCCGCCCCTGAAACAAACTTCCCTTCATTTTTCCTTCAAACACCAGTGTCTCTGCCTCTGATCTTCCTCCAACCCCACGTTATCATTCCATCACCAACCCCTAGCCCTCCAATTCATCCTGTACGCCTCAGCTCTTCCACAAAAATGCACCTGGACCAGAGCTGGTGAGAGTAGGTAAATTCACTGTAATTGTTACCTCAAATTCTGAACCTTTGGCTTTTAATCATGTCCTTTGTGCACTTTGCAAGCATGTCTCTTCATCTCTTCTCCAAGACACATCATGAGCTATCTGACACCAGGTAACCCAAGGAAAAAGTATGAACCATAATGCAGAATGTTAATAATCACAGTGGAATGGCACAGAAAGGAATTGACGGTTTCTACATTAATGGATTAAAAAGAGGAAATGCTGGGGATATTCAGTTCTGATGAAGGGTCATTGAGCTAAAATATTAACTCTGATCCTCCTTCATCAGATTTCCAGCAGCTTTTATTATAATATTGCAATTGACAATAATGGAAATGGCCTGAATCTAAATGCAGCTCCTTGCTGTTGAATTTTAACTGTTCATTTCACTTGCTCCATTCAGCAGGATCAATGGATGTGAAGAAAAATTCATTCAGGTATTTCATGATTCTTTTTTGTGTCCAGATTTATTGTCAAGCATTGAAGAAAACTGAGCTAGCGGCCTTTATTGGTTAACCTTGGGGGTTGAGATAATTTCTGATGAACTGCTTTTTTCCAAGATTCTCCTTCGACTTTCTCTTCTTATCTGAAAGTACTGGCTCTTGCTAGGGCAGCATTCAGTGATGCATAAAACTATGAGGGTACTGGATTGTATAAACTTGAAGAACATCCTCTCAGTGGCCACTTTATTAGTACACTTGTACACCTGCTCAGTAATGCAAACATCTAATCGGGCGAGCATGTGGCAGCAACTCATTGCATTAAATCCATACAGACATGGTCAAGAGGTTCTGTTATTGTTCAGACCAAATATCAGAATAGGGATGAAATATGACTTTGGCAGCGGAATCATTGTTGGTGCCAGATGGGGTGGTTTGAGTATTTCAGAAAATGCTGATCTCCCAGGAGTTTCATGCACAACAGTCACTAGAGTTTACAGAGAATGGTGCGAAAAACAAAAAAAAATCCAGGTTCTGTGCGAGAAAATGAATTGTTAATGAGAGTGGGCAGAGGAGAATGTCCAGACTGGTTCAAGCTGACAGGAAGGCGACAGCAACTCAAATAACCACACATTACAACAGTGGTGTGCAAAAGAGCATCCCTGAATGCACAACACATCGGACCCTTGAAGTGGATGGGCTACAGCAGCAGCAGACCATGAGCATAAAAATCAGTGGCCACTTTATTAAGTCCGGGAGGCACCCTAATAAAATGACCACTGAGTGTGTTTCCCTTAACAATGAGGTTAAACCTTCTTTGCTGGGGGGTGGGGGAGGAATTAATGTTTTAATTTACTGTTAAAAGAATTAGGAGGGAGGTGAAGACTGGGAATTCCATCCAGATTATGGTAAGGAAATTCAGTGCCTGAAGGGTTGTAGAAAAAGTCGAGTAATAAAGTTAAAGATAGTTGAAGCACGGAACTTGCCTTTCAACCATCAAACTCCTCTTTACATTAAACAGTTTTATTTACCCCACAGTCCCATTATCTGCCCCCAGATTCTACCTCTTATCTTAAAGAAGAAAGATTAGCTTTATTTGTCACAAGTACGTCGAAACACACAGTGAGATGTGTTGTTCCTTGGCAACAGAATCAGAAACAGGCTTAATATCACTGGAATATGTGGTAAAATTTATTGTTTTGTAGCGGCAGTACGTTGCAGTACATAGTAACAAAAAACTATAAACTACAATAAGAAATATATATTAAAATTAAATTATGTAGCTAGTGCAATAAAGAGAGCAAACAAAAATAGTGAGGTCACGTGCATGCATTTCAGTCCTTTCAGAAATCTGATGACAGAGGGGAAGAAGCTGGTCCTAAGACATTGAGTATGTGTCTTCAGGTCCTGTAACTCCTTGTTGATGTTAGCACTGAGAAGAGGGCATGTCCCAGGTTATGGGCATCCTTAATGATGGATGCTGCCTTTTGCGTAATCACCTTTTGAAGGTGTTCACAATGCTGGAAGGCTAGTTTCCGTGATGGACCTGGCTTAGTTTGCAACTTTCTGCAGCCTTTTTCCAATCCTGTGCAGTGGTCCCTCTATACCAGACAGTGATGTAACCAGTTAGAATGCTCTACACAGTACATCTGTAGAAATTTGCGAGAGTCTTTAGTGACATAATCAGTCTCCTCAAACTTCTAATGAAATACAGCCGCTGTTGTGCCATCTTTATAATTGCATCGATATGTTAGGCCCAGGATAGATCCAACACATAAACATGAGAAAGTGTGCAACTACTGGTCTTAGCCTAAAGTGTCAACTGTTTATTCATTTTCATAGATGCTGCTTGACCTGCTGAGTTCCCCCAGCATTTTGTGTGTGTTGCTATAGATCCAACACATTCTGGGAATTGTGCTGGGAAGTAAGCCTGGAAGTGTTGCTATGCTTCCGGTGCCAAAATAGCATGCCTACAACTCACTAACCCTAGCCGTATGTCCTTGGAATGTGGGAGCAAAGCCACACTGTCGCAAGGAGAATGTAAACCTCCTTACAGACAGCGGCGGGAATTGACCCCGGGTTGGGGTTGCTGTTGCTGTAAAGTGATTTTGGTGAACACTACACTATCATGCTGAACCTTGGGGGCAGAAAAGCAAATTGCTGAACAAAAGCTGAAGGGAAAAAAAACCTACTTTGGAAAGGGCAATGCTTTACTTCAATAATCAACCCAAATAGCTAGGCAAATTCCATTGTTTCACTGTTCGCCTTGAGAAAATGGCACTCATCCTCACTTCCTAGTTATTTTGAAGAAGTGGTCATTACCACACATAAACACAGCCACAGAACATCACAGCTGCTACTCAGCAGGCTAAATTGCCTTTTGTCTATGTGTTAATTGATGTGTAATAACAATCAGCTTCTCCAGGCCAGAAGCTCATTTTAATATCTTGTAAGTCCTTGTTAGAAATTTAAAGCTTTTACATTTTAACCTGTATGTTTGTGTCTCTTTCTTTCCTAGTCTGTTTGGTTTGTTGATCTCAGTGATTTAGGGCACAAATTAGAGATTCAACATTCAAGATTGCTTATTGCCATTTCTAGTACATAAGTGTAAAGGAGAATGAAAGATTTATTTCAGATCTGAGGCAGCACAAAAAAAACACATTAAGGTACAGAACATAATAAAAAATGCATTAAATATAAACACGTATGTAAGATAGCAAACATACGTTGATTCATTGTAGGTCTATAAAGTGGCACGTGGCACGAGGCACAGGAGTGTCTGTTCATATGGTGACAGGAAATTATAAAGTAGTGGTGGTTGTGGAGTGGGTTATTGGGTGGAGGTGTTGATCAGCCTTACTGTTTGGGGAAAGTAACTGTTTTGATTCTGGTGGTTCAGGCATGGATGTTACCTAGTCTCGACCCTGAAGGGACTGGGTTGAACAGTCCGTGAGCAGGGTGGGTGGGATCCTTCATGATGTCACTGGCCCTTTCCCGACACTTTTCTGCACAGGTGTCCTTGATGGCAGGTAGGCCGGTGGCACTAATGCATTGGGCAGTTTTGACGACCTGTCGCAGATCTCCTCATCCACGGCAGTGCAGTTTCTGTACCATGCAGTGATACAGCTTGCTGGGAGGCTCTCCACTGCACATCTGTTGAATGATGTCGTCTAGAAGTCCGTAGTCCAGCTCTGTTCAGCCTCCTCAAAAGTTTCCTAATTATGCACAATGTGTTCTGGGACCATGAGAGTTTGCATGAAATGAGCACTCCCAGCATAGGCAGCCTTAAGCATCTGGAGGCCCGTTTCAAAAGAGTTAATGTGGGGCCCTACCCCCAATTCCCAAAAAAAAGAAAGAAAAAAAGCGAATATTCAAGTTGGTTTGCATCAATAATGATATAATTTCGGACTTAAATTTTGATGCATTATATGCACTTTCAGCATAATGGACAGACAGCTCAACATAATCCAAACAATTCTCTTAATTAAAAACTGAATCAATGACATTTTTTGCTTTGGAGTGAGAAGCCTCGCCCTTTCCAGCAACTAGTCTGCGTTGAATGGCACTATGTGTTAGGTATCAGCTGACATAAGAACAGCTTAAACAATTTTCCTCTAGTTAAATTAATAACAAAAACAATGTCATATTTAATGAAAATTCACACTTTTTTTATTCAATGAACAGTGTCTGAAAGTTAACTACTGGAAGTTTACAACAAACTGCATCGCGTGCTCTTTCAGCACCACGGACAGCTCACGTAAGGCCTGGAGAGTGAACAGGAGGAGAGTGAGAGAGCGAGGGGACGCAAGCGGGAGAGAGAAATTACGATTTGTGGAAACGCTGCCTAATCGCCTATACATATTTTGAGTGAAATATGTGGTTTATTTTATTATTTTAATTATAAACTTTATTTCTGCTAAAAATGTGTTAAAAGATTTACCACTAGATCTTCACCACCCTCCTGTGCTTGAGTGCTGAGAATGCTTTAATGAGCTCATCTTTGTCCAGCGATCTTGTTATTTCATACTCAATTGATTTCTGAGCAAGAGCTGACAGATGCTCCTGGAGCATGGTTGTCCTCAAATGCGTTTTGAAGAGCATTAGCCTCAAAAAACTTCTCTCTCTCCACTCGCTACAGTCACAGGCACTGTCAGCATGAGTCTTAGAGCAATGGTGAGGTTAGGATACAGTTCAACCAGATTGTTGCTGTAAATGTAGCTCAGAATCTGCAGGCCAGTGGTTTCTTTCGCAGGCACGGCACTGACAGCAGCCGACACCTCACGCAAAAGGTCCTCAGCATCCATATCACCAAGTGTCGTCTCCATGTTTACACAGTTGTCTTTCAGTGTGCGACTTTGGGTGGCTTTTTTCATTTCCTCTCTTCCATAAATGAAGCCAAACGGACTGTAAAATGACTCCATCAGCTTGAAGCGCTCACTAATGCCTGTGATGGCAGAGTCCACTAGTGGAAGGAAAACTTCTCTCTTGTACCGTTCCTCGGGTGCCACTGTCAGGGAAGAATCTGCACTTTGGGACTTGTACTGGAACTGGCGTTTTGGTTTTCTGATTTTTGCAGTGGGAAAGACCATTGGCATCCCTATCTCTTCAGCTATGTCTCTGGCATCTGTTTGGGTGGATGAAAGGCTCTTCTCTCTGCATTCCTTGTTGAATTTCAGAACATATTACACCTCGCGCTGTAGCACATCGATTCCCACTTGTGGGCTCTGGAGCAGCTTGCTGACACAATTCACCTCATGTAAAACGTTGTACCAGATGATAACAGTCAGCAGGAATTTCCATGACATGATCTCCTGTTCTAGGCCTCTGGCTGCAGATATGGTTTCACTGTCACCTTTCTGTGTGGCATGTTCAATCAGTCACAGGAGTGCGTTGCCAACATCAGGAAGCTGGTAGCGCAGGACTTTCACATTTTTCACGCGGCACTCCCATCGCATGTTGGATATGGCCTTGAGGGTCAGCTGTGGCACGTTCTCCTTGAAAAGCTCCCGTCTCTGAGTCGATGAGCTGAATAGTGTGTATAGACGTTGCAGCACCCCAAAGAAGCTCACAGACTCCACTGTTGATTTTGCAGCATCAATAATGATTAGGTTTAGTCTGTGGCTGGCGCATGGCATGAACAGTGCTTTTTTGTTAATATCTAGCACCCTCTTCTTCACCCCGCTATTTTTCCCCCGCATATTGCTCCCGTTATCATATGCCTGCCCCATGCATTTTGAGATATCTAATCCTAACTTCTCCATATGCATTAAGAAAACGTCGGTTAGGCCTGCACCTGTTGTGTCAAGCACTGGTAGGAAACGGACAAAATGCTCACTAACAATAGCTCCGACATTTACTTGGCATGTGACAATGCGCAGTGTCACAGAGAGCTGCTCTATGTGTGCAGCGTCAGTGGTGCAGTCCATTATCACCGAGTAGTAACGTGATTGTTTTACTCTCTCTGTTATCGCTTCCAGTGTCTTGTCTCCAATAAGTGTGATTAACTCATTTTGTATGGTTTTCCCCATGTAGTGGTTAGCAATCTCTTTTTTCTCTGCTCGTCTGACATGTTCGCTCATCACTGGGTCGAACTCGGCAAGCAGCTCCACCAGACCTAGAAAGTTCCCATTATTTGGTTCATGTAGGGTGGAACTGTGGCCACAGAAAGCAAGTTTTTGTTCTGCAAGGTGACAGACTATGGCAATGAACCTCTTCATGACATCATTCCAGTGTTTTTTTTCCAGCGTTTGCATTTCTCGGTACGTGCTGTCAATGGCACTGTACGTTCTTAAGCACGTTTCCAGCCTGCGCCAGCTATCCATGTTGGCACGGTGCGCATTTGACTTATCATGATCCTGGAGTGTGAGAGTGAGTCTTTCCCACACTCTGAAACTTCCGGAGGTGAGATTGTGATTTCGCTTGCCAAATAGGCTACAGAAGAAACAGAAGATTGAATCAGATGATTCTGAGTACACTAACCATGACCTACGAATGGTTTCTCCAATTTTCATCTTCATAAGATATCTGTCCTTGGTAAAACGACGGCGTGATTGGCTCTGTGGAAAGTTAATGCCCTCTAACTGAACAGGACCTCTCCTAACAATGTCGATCCGTTGGTCACTGGTAATATGCGTTGGCCAATGTTCCGGTTCGGTCTCTGTGAATGTTAGTGGGGCTTTCTCTCTGCCTGGTGTGTTTGTGGCAGCATCTCCCTCACCTTTCTCAGTTGTAGGACTGTCATCATGCTGTGGTGCTTGTTCATCAAACAAAGTTTGGTCATCATTATCACCATCTGTTTGAGTAGAATTGTTCTTCTCATTTTCATTGCTCTGATTATCAACATCTCCTGTACCACTTACACTGCCACTTCACTTGGCACTGCAGCCCCATGCTGTGACGATGGTGCAGCAGCAACTGCAGTCGGCGGCCTTTTCCAAATGCTGGACCAAAGAAAGATGTAACTTTTGGGAGACTATTTAGATGTTTTGTTTTTTTTGTCTAATATTTTCCATTTTTCAGCACCACTAGGATAGGAGTATTTCGTTTTCCTCTCATTGAAAAGTAGCCTTCTTTGCTAGGAGCAATGTTTACAAGTGAAGTAAATATTTTAATGTATTTTCTCAGCGGTCAGTCAGTGAGCGCCCACTGGTGGTGCAGCTGGTAATAGCAGGAGAATATTGTGGCGTCTGGGAGCTGTGCATTAAATTTTTGCATGTCAGTTGGGGGCCCCTGGGAGGCCGGGGCTCATTTCATTTGAATGTTGAAACATAGCTAAGGCCGCCTATGACTCCCAGGAATGTCAAACTGTTCGCAGTTTCCAAAGCTGTGCCACTGATGTAAAGAGGAGTGTGAGTGAGGCGAGTACCCCTGAAACTGATGACTATCTCCTTTGTCTTGATGACATTAAGGAAGAGGTTATTTTCCGGGCACCAAGACTCGAGCTCTTCCACCTCGTCTCTGTAAGCCATCTCATCATTGTTGGTGATGAGCTCCACCACTGTCGTGTCATCAGTGAACTTGACAATGTGATCACCTGGGTGTTTGGCTGTGCAGAGCATACAGCAATGGGCTGAGCACTCAGCCCCGGGGGGCACCCTTGTCGAGGACAGCGATTGTTTTGTAACTCCAAAACATTAAGCTAATTTAAAGGAAAACAAAAGAGCCGAGACATGCAAGTTTTAGTTAGTGTTTAAGCGAGGCACGAACATATCATGTGGTAACATTATTACATATGCAATTCACTTATTTTTACATATAACCCATAATGAATTATTTAAATGAACAAGGATGTTTAATAAAACAATATATTTACAATATTGCTCAAATACTGCTGTAATATTAAATACACAACTAGGATGATGGGGAGGGAGGAGTGCTTGTGCATCCTGACTCTCTGAGGTCCATGGTACGGAATATTGCCATGGGCTGAGAACGGATGAAATTTAACTATAATACGTCCTTGCTATCAACAAGGCTGCCTGTCCTCAGTGGTCAATTCATAGAACTAGACTGGAGCTCTGGAAACAACACAAAGAGGGGCCAACTTTTCTAGGGCAGAAACAGAAGTAAAGATAAAGGAGATGAGTATGACCATATCTGGCTACTTACACAGAATTTTGAAAAGATATTTTTAAACATTCCTAGTTCAGGTACTTGTAAGCATTTGGTGTGGATAAGCACAGAACATAAAAGAGTTCAGCACAGGAACTGGCCCTTTAGCCCACAACAAATGCAATGTCACATCCCAGTAAACAAATTCATCCCGCACCCCCCCCCCCGCTTCTCTATTCCCACTATCCTTTTACTTCTCACCTGCCTATTACTTCCCCCTGGGTCCCCTCTTCCTTCCCTTCCTACTGTGGTCCACTCTCCTCTCCTCTCTTTCTTCTCCAGCCCTTGGCCTTTCCCACCCACCTGGCTTTGCCTATCACTTTCCAGATAGCCTCTCTCTCCCCTCCCCCACCCGCCCACCTTTTCATTCTGGCATCTATCCCCTTCCTTCTTAGTCCCGAAGAAGGGTCTCAGCCCGTAACATTGACTGTTCATTCTTTTCCATAGGTGCTGCCTGACCTGCTGAGTTCCTCCAGCATTTTGTGTGTGTGTGTTACATTAAACTATATCTCTTATGCCTGTACATAATTCCATTATTCTAGCTTCCACACTAACTTGGCAGTCCATTCTTGGCACCTACCACACTCTGTGCAAAATACCTGCCCCACACATTGCTTATAAACTTCCTCCCTCTCACCCTGAATGCATGCTCTCTAGTACTTAATTCCACCCTGGGGAAAGACCATGTATGACTAAGGGCCTAAGAAGAATAATGTGGGCTGCCTTAATAACTATCGCTCAGTAGCACTCACATCGACAGTCATGAAATGCTTTTGAGAGGTTGGTCATGACTAGACTGAACTCCTCCCTCAGCAAGGACCTGGACCCATTGCAATTTGACTATCGCCACAATAGGTCAATGACAGACGCAATCTCAATGGCTCTCCACGCAGCTTTAGACCACCTGGACAACACAAACACCTACGTCAGGATGCTGTTCATCGGCTATAGCTCAGCATTTAATACCGTCATTCCCACAATCCTGATTTGAGAAGTTGCGGAACCAGGGCCTCTGCGCCTCCCTCTGCAATTGGCTCCTCGACTTCCTAACAAGAAGACCACAATCTGTGCAGATTGGTGATAACATATCCTCCTTGCTGATGATCAACACTGGCGCACCTTGGGTGTGTGCTTAGCCCACTGCTCTACTCTCTACATACACATGACTGTGTGATTAGGCATAGCTCAAGTACCATCTATAAATTTGCTGACAGTACAACCATTGCTGGTAGAATCTCAGGTGGTGACAAGAGGGCGTACAGGAGTGAGATATGCCAATTAGTGGCACCCAACATCAGTAAGATGAAAGAGCTGTTTGTGGACTTCAGGAAGGGTAAGAGGAAGGAACACATACCAAATCTTATCGAGGGAACAGAAGTGGAGAGAGTGAGCAGCTTCATGTTCCTGGGTGTCAAGATCTCTGAGGATCAAACCTAGCCCCAACATTTCGATGTAGATATAAAGAAGGCAAGACAGCGGCTACACTTTATTAGGAGTTTGAAGAGACTTGGCATGTCATTGAATACACTCAAAAGCTTCTGTACTGTGGAGAACATTTGGACATGCTGCATCACTGTCTGGTGTGGAGGGGATACTGCACAGGACCAAGAAGCTGCAGAAGGTTGTAAATCCAGTCAGCTCCATCTTAGGACATCTTTAGAGAGCGATGTCTCAGAAAGGCAGTGTCCATTGTTAAGAACCTCCAGCGCCCAGGGCATGCCCTTTTCTCACTGTTACTATCAGGAAGGAGGTTTAGAAGCCTGAAGGCACGCGCTCAGCGATTCAGGAGCAGCTTCTTCCCCTCCGCCATCCAATTCCTAAATGGACATTGAATCTTCGGATACTACCTCACTTTTTTTTCATATACAGCATTTCTGTTTTTGCATGGTTGTTTTAATCTATTCAATATATGTAATTGATTTAATAGTTTATTTATTATTATTATTTTTATTTTATTTAGTATTATTTTTTTTCTCTCTGCTAGATTATGTATTGCATTGAACTGCTGAGAACTTAACAAATTTCACATCACATGCTTGTGATAATAAATCTGATTCTAATTCTGATTCAGATCTCTCTCATCCATGTACAGTGCCCTACCAGTAAGGAAAATAGGTCTTTTTATTTCTTCATTCAGACTCCTTATAATTTTATGTATCCCTTATGCAACCTTCCACTTCCTCTTTCACCTCCTGAAAGACAAAGAATAGGTTAAGCTGATACTTCCAAGCAAGGCTGTTAAAGATCTTACTTGTTGGATGAGGTATTAAAGTGATGACTTATCAGCAGTCCTAATGACTATAAAGCTTTTATCAAAAGGAGTTAATTCATTGGAGTCCTGTGTAATATTTATCCCTTGGCCAAATCACGTGCTAGGCTACATTGGGGAATTAGCAACAGAGAGAGTCAGCAACTTTAATTACTATGGGCATTAACATATAGGATAACCTAACCTGAGCCAACCACATAGGAATCAAAATGAAGAAGCACCAGATCTTGTTGGAGGTTCGGCTTATGACCGAACTCCCTAACAAACTTCTACAGATGTACTGTGGAAAGTATCCTGACTGGTTACACCATGGTCTTGTACGACAATTCGAATGTTTGAGAACATAAAAAGTTGCAGAACGTGATGAACTTGGTCCAATATACAGTATCATGGGCACATTCCTCCCCACCACCGGTAGTATACATAGTAGGTGTTACCTCAAGAAGGTAATATCCATCATTAAAGATCCCCGGCAACTTCTCACTGCTACTATCGGCAGGAGGTACACGGAAGCCTGAAGTTCTGCATCACCAGATTCAAGAATTTCCTTTCAACCAGTTGGTTGTTGAACTATTCTGCACGAGCCTGTTGCAAGGATTACCCCTTAGTCTTACTGTTCAGTTAGGCACAGAAAGAACTTTCATTTACCCACACGTACTTCTATTGGCTCTGTTCACAAGCATGTGAATTTAAACAACTGAATAACCGTGTGCACACCTACTAAGTTTTCCTGTCCCTCCATGAACAGACAAAGAATAGAAAAGGTAATACCCGGAAAAGGAGTCAACACTGGCCATGCATTCCTCGTGGTCCCGATCCAATCTCCATGTGCCCATGTGGTACCCCGCATCTGCGGTGGTTGGTCTCTGCAGAGTTGCCGCTCTGTTGCATTCAAAACCTCTGCTTTTATACACTTTTCTCACCAGTTCAAATGTCACATTTCAGTCTCGTTGGCTGTGGGTCATCTGACCGACACTCTTATTGGCTCTGGTTCAAGTCAGCATCTATTTATCGCCCTCTTCCTTAAGTGACAACTGGTAATTTATGGCTCTTTGTTCTAAGGGAGGGAGGAGAGAGAACAGCGCACCGCGCACGTGCGCAGCCCTCCGGTGAAAAATGATATCGTATCTGTTAAATAGGGGCCGTGGACAATTCTGATTTGATGGAGAATGGACGTGAAAGCACAGAGGAACATCTGGAGAAATTTCTGAAATGCTCGCTTGCTGCTGTCGTTACTGCGTGGTCGGGAATCTTTCGGAGGGTAGGCCTCAAAATCCCCGGCTTTGCCTGCTGTTGGCGACCGAGGTTGAGGTTGAATCGTTCGGACAGAGATGGCACTCAGTACTCGGTGTCGGAAAGATGATCAGAGCTCGAAGTTTTCAGATTATTCAAAGTCGGACTGTGGTCGGCATGGCAGGGAGAGTTCTTCCTTCTCCCGTCTGCGTGGGATGTGGGACATTTGAGAGACTTTGAACTTTTACTGTGCTCATGGACTTCTTCATCAAGTTATGGTATTGTTGCACCGTTGTAACTATATGTTATAATTATGTGGTTTTGTCCATTTTTTCAGTCTTGGTCTGTCCTGTGTCTTGTGATATCACACCAGAGGAAATATTGTATCATTTCTTAATGCATGCATTACTAAATGACAATAAAAGAGGACTATGTGTCTTCATAATCTAAATCAGTTACTGAGCCAGTAACCAGCTCAAATTAGTTAGAGCAGATACAGACCCAATCATTTGCAAACCTGTATGTTATATCTAAACAAAGAACACTTCACAAATAACTTCTTATTCAAAATTATCTCTAGTCCAAAAGATTACCTGGAGAATCATTGTGTCTACTTTAAAGCATTGATTCAGCCAAACAAAACCAATTCACAAAATGAAGGATGCAAGGCAGCTTCACAGCCTCTATTCCTTCAAGCTCATGGCAAGAACAAAGATAATTGGTCTGTCTGCTTCTACTGTCCTAGATTTACTCAGATCCATTGATTGGCAGACTGTAGTTCTTTCTGGCCAACTACTCTAATTACTACCTCAGGAAAGCAACACTATGACCACTTTGACAACTTTGCACAACTTTCTATTTTTGTTATTATTTTATAATCTATGTTTAATTTTTGGTTTACTTGTGAATGCTGTTTATCTGATGCTCTGTGCCTGTAATGCTACGTAAGTAAATTTTTCATTGCACCTGTACATATATGACAATAAAATAAATATATGACATGACTTAAACAAATTGACTAGTCATTTCAACATTGTGTTCATACAGGCAATCTAATAGCAAATTAGCTGCTGCTTGCCTCCGAACAATAATCATAATTCAAGATATTTAATTGGCTCTGAAACTCTTATAAATAATCTGAAAGTACCACCATCATCATCATGTGTGACCATGATTGTTCTTGGCAAATTTTTCTACAGAAATAGTTTACCATTGCCTTCTTCTAGGCAGTGCCCTGACAAGATGGGTGACCCCAGCCATTATCAATACTCTTCAGAGATTATCTGCCTGGAGTCAGTGGTCACATAACTCAGACTTGTGATATGCACCAGCTGCTCCCATGACCCTGATCTGGGGGTAGGGCTAAGCAGTTGCTACACCTTACTCAAGGGTGAGCTGCGGGCTAGCGGAGGGTAAGAGCGCTTTGCGCCTCCTTTGGTAGAGCATACCTCTACCCCACGATCGGCTTGAAAGTATAACCTACCGAATATTGAGAGGCCTAAATAAAGTGGACGTGGAGTGGATGGTTCCAAATAGTAAAAGAATCTATGATGAGAGGGCTCAGAATAGAAGGATATCCTTTTAGAAAAAAATTGAGGAAGAATTTATTTAGCCAGAAGGTAGTGAACCTATGGAGTTCATTGCCAGGGTTGGCTGTAGAGGCCAAGTCTTTGTGTGTATTTAAAGCAGAAGTTGATTGGTTCTTATCAGTAATGGCATCGAAGATTCTGGGGAGAAGGCAGAAGAATGGGGATGAGAGGGTGTATAAATTAGCCGTGATTGAATGGCAAAGGAGAATTGATGAGCTAGTTCTTCTCCTATGTCTTATGGCATATTTCTATATTCCTATCTTTATGTCTTATTCCATTATGGTCTTATGGAAAGGAATGCAAAAGGCACTACTTAAATGCAAGTTTCCTTCACCCAAAAACAAGGCGCTAAATTGTTACTGTAAACCTACAGTCAACAACAGTAAACATCCCTCGAGAAAACAGGAATTTCAAGCAGCCCAGGATATCCACGATTGACTGACAATTAGTGAGCTGTCATTAGTGGTTTTTCCGTCCTCTTAATTAAATGCGCTTTAAGTGGGTTTACTCCATGTAAGCAAGGCAGTCTAACAGGTGTATATTGTTTAGGATTCCACGGCTGATCTGGTCCTTGAGTTTTTCATACCAGGGAGAGGGCAACCAATTTGTTTTGTGCAGACAAGTTTGGTACTGCAGCTGTATTGCAGCAAGAAGAAGAAAGGAATTGGATATTAAGGAAAGAATGGAGAGCTACATGCAACTTGACAAAAGGTCATTGTGACAAGACTCAGCGAGAATAACAAGTGAAAGAGGCATGTGAGAGATAGACTGGAGACAGCAGCTGGATGTTGTAGACACAGTAACATTGGAGGTAATATCACATGAATAACTTATAATGGGAGAAATCAACACCACGAAACTTATTCATGGTTGGTGGTGCTACAAATAAAACATAAAGCAACTGCACAATCTATCACACACTTTGAATACTTTCAAAGTTCATAATGAAAGTAAATTTATTATCTAAGATTCAAATTACATTTATTATCACAGAGTATGTACGCAGTAAACAACCCTGAGGTTCATCTTCCCCACAGACAGCCACAAAACAAAGAAAACCATGGAGTCTGTTCAAAGATCACCAGCAAACCCTGCCACGTGCAAAACAAAATGCACAAGCAGCAACAAAAAACAAGAGTGAGAAACACAAAATATAAAGCACAAATCAAGAGTCCAGCATATTCAGATCAGCTCAGTGTTCATTATCGGCAGGCCACCCTGATTCAAAGTTACCCAAAATAGCAATTTAAAAAAAAGGAGTGACCAGAAACCAGAAACACATCACAATGTGAACTACAGACTCCAATCCACAAACCACATTGACATCATCCTCCAAGAAGATCAAGGGAGAGACCATTCAAATGCAAGTATATATATACATATATATCACCATATACTACCATGAGATTCATTTTCTCACAGGCATTCAGAGCAGAACAAAGAAATATATTAGTCCATGAGAAACTACAAAGAACAAAAACAGACAAGCAACCAATGTGCAAAAAAGACAACCATGCAGATACAAAAAAATCTTAATTAATAGTAAGAACAAATAAATAATTAATCCAACGATACTGAGAACATGAGTTGTAGAATTCTTGATAATGAATCCGTAGGTTGAGTTCAGTGTTCAATTCAGTGTTGAGGTGAGTGAAGTTATCCCCACTGGTTCAGGAGCCTGATGGTTAAAGGGTAATAACTATTCATGAATCAAACTTCAATGAACTGACTTTCAGCAATGGATTACAATCTATGAAAAGAGGCTGTTATTTTGTGAAGCTTCTCTGCATCCTCCACTTTATGAATTAGTTTCTCCAAAATGCTACTGGCCAGGGATGAATGTGAACAGAGATAACTGTTGCCTGTGCTAACTAGGGAAAAGCATCTACAGTTGAAAAATTCACATTGAGTTTGGCAAAGTAAAAACTGGTCAGAATTGAAAGAAAAACACTTTAAATGGCTAATTTTCTTGAAGTTTAACCACAGGGCTAGACCAATTTTCCAATTATAAATATCCGGTTTAAAAGAATAAGTAAAAGCAATAAAATATTCAATTTTCTTGAATCTTAACCACAGGGTAGATTTATTTTCCAATTATAAAATCTAATTTTTAAAAAAAGCAATAAATGTTCTGTTTTGTTTTAGGGATTCTGTCAAGTTCACGTTTTCATTGCCTGCTCCCGGCCAACATCTAGAAACAGTGAACTTCTCATTAATGAACATTTAATTTTCCTGAGAAATAAAAATATCAAAAAAAAAACTGCAGATGTTGGAAGTCTTAAAAATAAAATCTGAAAACACTCAGCATGTCAGGAAAAAGAAAAAAGAGCTAATGCTTCAATTCCAAGACCCTTGATGCTGCAAGGTGGCACCAACGACCAATGGTGATGTTTTGCAGACAGCTCACAAAATTAGTAGATACATACTAGTAGATATACTTCTTCTGAACTGTGATCACTGCAGACTGTAGCCTTTAATTTCCCTCAGCACTTTTGCAGTCTCCTGGGGGATTTGGCAAACCAGACTCTGGAGAGTGCAGATACAGCCGAGACGGCCATTGCTGGGGATCGTCGCTTGATAACTGAAGATGAATCCGTGCTCGGCTCCATTACACCACAGCGATTAAAGTATCAAATAAGATTAAAACTTTTGAGGACAAGAGCGGAAAACAAACAGGTGTTCAGCAACATCTACCTTTGCAACTACCTTCAGGCCGGAGGTGCAGAAGCCTTGGGTCCCATGCTGCCAGGTTCGGGAGCTGTTGTTGCCCAGCAACCATCTGGATCCTGGACGGGCTTCGCTCACCTCAGCTGTGAGTTCACTTTCGGGGACTCTGCAGTTCATGGTCCACGTATTTTTGTTTACTTTCTTTTAACTTCTTGCCCAATTTGTCCTCTTTTGCAAATTGGGTATGTGGCAGGCTTGTTGGATATGTGCTTTACTGAATTATTTCTTTGTTTTGTGAGAACTGGCAAGAAGGTGCACCTCAAATATAACATATTCAACTTTGAAGCCGACTGTAATCAAAGTTCAAATTTATATCACATGCATACTTTAATAATAAATTTGAACTTTGAAGTCTGATTAGGGTCAGCTTCATTTTGCTCCCCTTTCCCCAGGCAAATTGTCACAGCAGGTCATATGAATGGTCCAAGACAAGAAACTCGGATCTGCCCCTTGTCAAGGGCCTTCACAAAGAATCGGATCCCAACATTTAGAGTCCTAATATCAAAACTGGGAATTGATAGTTTTTTTTTTAAGTAAATGTGGTTGATTTGAGCATTAAGCAGCAAGAATAAATTTTATTTGTTCAGCAGGACTTGACCAGGCCAGTCCAAAGATATGTCTCATCCCATTTACATTGGAAACCCATGAGGAAGAATGTGTAGTGGCAGAGTTACCCAAGGGAATATTAAACAGATTGCTCCTGCCCTGGTGAATTAGTGCAATACGCTACTAATCATCCAAGATTCCACATGCCTTTCTTATCGTCGCATGCCAGTAGAGTTATGCGAACGCACTAGGGTTAAAGGCTGTTATAAAGTAACGGGAACAGATTCTTCAGGTGAGACCCAAGCTCACAGAATTTATTTATTTATTGACATACATCATGGAATAGGCCTTTACAGCCCTTTGAGCTGCACCACTCAGCACTCACCTAGTTTAATCCCAGCCTAGTCACTAGATAATTTACAATGACCAATTAACCTACTAACTGGTACATCTCTGGAATGTGGGAGGAAACCAGAGCACGCAGAGGAAACCCACACGGTCACGGGGCGAACGTGCAAACTCTATACATGCAGCAGCAGGAATTGAACCCGGGTCCTTGGTACTGTAAAGCATTGTGCTAAGCACAATGCCACCATGCCAGGTTAGGGCTAGTAAGTTGCGGGCAAGCTGTGTTGGCGCCGGAGGAATGGCGACACTCGCAGGCTGCCCCCGGCACATCCTCAGACTGTTTTGGCTGTTGACGCAAATGAACAATTTTTCCATATGTTTCACTGTTTTGATGTACGTGTGACAAATTAAGTTAGTCTAAAGCTACTCCATTAAGAATTGCAGGGACAGGTAACTATGGGGGTCAATATCAGCAAGACCACTTTCAGATGAATAACTGACCCACTTGATCGATGTCTTTAGGTACTGCCTCATTCACCACAACCTGTCACACATCTGTCTGCTGCCGTTGTCTGTCAGCACTCATAGCATATTCATGTGCTTTATCTGAGCCTCATGCCACAAGCCTTAGACCCACAACTCACCATGCCCACTATATGACGACAACAACGAACAAGAGAAAATCTGCAGATGCTGGAAATCCAAGCAACACACACAAAATGCTGGAGGAACTCAGCAGGCCAGGCAGCGTCTATGGAAAGGAGTACAGTCGATATTTCGGGTCGAGACCCTTCCTCAGGACAGGATAAAAGAAGATGAGGAGTCAGTTTTAGAAGGTGGTGGTGGGGGAGGAGGAAACACAAGGAGACAGGTGAAACCAGGAGGGAGCAGCTGTGGGTTTATTGGTGAAAGAGATACAGGGCTGAAGAAGGGAGAATCTAATAGGAGAGGACAGAAGGGCACGGAAGAAAGAAAAGGGGGAGGAGCACTCAAGCAAGGAAGTCACTCATGGAGTTCAGCAACTCTTGTACAATTGGTATTGGTATCAGTGTCATGTGTACCAAGATATAGTGAGAAGCTTGTCTTGCATACTGTTTATATAGCAATGTGACCTCAAGAAACTGCAGAGTTGTGGACACAGATTCGTATATCATAGGAACCAGTCTCCCTCCTGTGGGCTCTGCCTACACTTTTGGCTGCCTCAGTAAAGCAGCCAGAATAATCAAACCCACTCACCCCGGACATTCTCCCTTCTCTCCTCTCCCATTGACCTGAAGGTAGAAAACTCTGACAGCACATACCACCAGGCTCAAGGACAGCTTCTACCCCTCTGTTATCAAATTCTTGAATGTATTGTGCATCCCAGCTGTGCCGGAACACTGACAGGGATGGGAGTAACCAAGGAAGGTGAAGGGAATGGAGGGGAAAACACAGACACCTGAATTTTCAAGGCGCTCCTGCTGAGGAGATCGGTTTCACCATCTCTGGGTATCCTGAGCCCTGCAGTGTGTCACAGAGCATTGGGCTGCTTGGTTTCTTGAGTACCTGTATTTACCAAATGACTTGACCAGAGTCGTTAAGCCCTTGTGTTTTCTGTTTAATCTGGTCAAGTTAATTGTGACTGGCACCGGTTTACTACTTTCTATTATTTAATGCGGACTGCTGTTTAGTGCTCATCGCGGAGTCCTTGTGTTGAGAATGATTTGTCTCGCAGTGTTACTTGGTCATGCCGCCGATTCTCCGCACAAGCTTTTGTTTCCGTCTCTACGTGGGACTCTGCCGTTCCTATGCGCCTGCGTTCAGTCATTGCCAGTGCTCACCGTTGCACTGGGATGCTCAGCATAAGAACAAGACTGATGCTTCTGCAGGCAACAAGAAACGAGAGACCTCGTGAACTCTGGTCTCATTTTCTCTCAGCTCACAGTCTCCCCTGCAGCACTTCCAGAAATTTTTAGAATCAAAGTGAGGAAGAAAACAACCCAAGTTTCAAATATAGCCAGAGCATAAATCCATGAAAGTTAGCTTCTTGCAGCTACAGCACAGCACGTTATGAGGACAAAGATAAGTTAACATTGGCTTAAATTAACTCAGCAACAATACTACCCAGTTGGTGGCTGAAGGCGCTGTAAATAGCAATGGAGCAAGCTCTCCCTGCTGTGGACTGAATTGTACTCACATATCCAAAACCACAAGTTGTACACACTTTCTAGGTGAACATTGGCAGAAAGTGGAGCCTGGCTGCCTTTATTTAGTCTCTCTACTGTGGAAATAATGAGATCTGTTTTATAGCGTGGCTAGCCTCAGCTGCCTCAGCACACACGGTATCATTTCTCTACCACTTTGAATCAAAACCGTTGCTTGACCTGACTCTTAGTCCAGCAAGCTGAAGGTTGTGAGCTCACATCCCATCACAGCAAGTTGTGTATTGAATTGCCTTCACAGCAAACATCAAAGCACTGAATAGTTGCTAAATAAAGTACTGCTCATGAATATCCTTCCAGTGTGGATAACTTCACTCACCTCAACTCTGAACCGATTCCACCACCTACAGACTTACTTTCAAAGATTCTACAATTCTTTTTCACATTGGTTGATTGTCAATCTTTGACTAATTCATAAATTCTGTTGTAGTTTTTCAGTTTCCTGTAAATGCCTGTGAGATTGATTCTATGGCGCTTCTATAAGTATTTTCCGTCCTCCTCCCTTTTTCTTATATTCCCTACACTGATCACTTGCCTCTTCTCACCAGACTATCATCTCCCTCCAGTCTTCTCCTCTTTCCGTTTCTCCTATGGTCCACTCTCCTTTCCCACCTTCTTCTCCATCCCAAGGAGGGGAGGAGAAGATGGCAGCACGATGCAGCGCACATGGCTGCTCCAAATTGATATTGTATTTGTTAAATAGGGCCGTGTACAATCCTGATTTGATTAGATTAGATTAGATTATGAGGATACGCAGTCCTCTTTTATTGTCATTTAGTAATGCATGCATTAAGAAATGATACAATGTTCCTCCAGTGTGATATCACAGAAACACAGGACAGACCAAGACTGAAAAACTAACAAAAACCACATAATTATAACATATAGTTACAACAGTGCAACAATACCGTAACCTGATGAAGAACAGGCCATGGCACAGTAAAAAAGTTCAAAGTCTCTCCAATGTCCCACATCTCACGCAGACGGGAGAAGGAAGAAAACTCTCCCTGCCATGCCTGACCACAGTCCGACTCTGAGTCGTCCGAAAACTTTGAGCCTCCGATCAGCCCTCCGACACCGAGTACCGAGCACCATATCTATCCGAACGATTTGACCTCAGTCTCGGTCGCCAGCAGCAGACAAGGCAGGGGATTTTGGAGCCTTCCCTCCGGAAGATTCTCGATCGCCCAGTAACAGTGGCAGCGAACCGGTATTTCAGAAATTTCTCCAGATGTTCCTCTGTGCTTTCACGTCTGTCTCCATCAAATCAGAATTGTCCACGGCCCCTATTTAACGGATACGATATCATTTTCACTGGAGAGCTGCGTGCGCGCGGAGTGCTGCTATCTTCTCCTCCCACCACGGATGTGAGAAGCACAGAGGAACATCTGGAGAAACTTCTGTAATGCCTGCTTCGCTGCCACTGCTACTGTGCAATTGAGAATCTCCGGAGGGTAAGGCCCCAAATCCTCGGCTTTGCCTATTGCCTGTTGCCGGGGCCGGGGTTGAAGCGCTCAGCAGAGATGATGTTCGGTGCTTGGTGTCAGAGGGCTGGTCGGAGGCTCAAAGTTTTCGGACGGACTCAGAGTCGGACTGTGGTCGGGTGCTTCCAGGATGCTGCATCGGCAAGTTTGCGGCACTGGAAGCTCATGGCAGGGAGAGTTTCTCCCTTCTACCATCTGTGTGAGATGATGGGACTTTGGAGAGACTTTGAGACTTTTTTTACCGTGCCCATGGTCTGTTCTTCATCAAATTACGGTATTGCTTTGCACTGTTGTAACTATATGTTATAATTATGTGGTTTTTGTCAGTTTTTTTTGGTCTTGGTTTGTCTTGTGTTTCTGTGATATCATTCTGGAGGAACAAATTATATCATTTCTTAATGCATGCATTACTAAATGACAATAAAAGAGGACTGTGTCCTCATAATCTAATCTAATCTAATCCCTTTATTTTTCCAACTCACCCAGCTTCACCTATCACTTTCTAGTTTATCCTCATTCCCCTCCCCCCCACCTATTTATCCTACCACCTTCCCCTTTCCTTTTCAGTCCTGAAGAAGGGTCTTGGCCTGAAATGTTAACTGTTGATTTATTTCTCGACATGCCGCCTGACCTGCTGAGTTCCTCCTGCATTTTGTGTGTGTTACTTTGGATTTCCAGCATCTGTGGACTTTCTTGTGTTTTTGATTTACTGTAGATGCCTGCAAGAAAATGAACCTCAGTGTGGTAAATCAAATCACAAACAAGAGAAAACCTGCCGATGCTGGAAATCTAAGCAACACACACAAAATGCTGGAGGAACTCAGCAGGCCAAGCAGCATCTATGGAAAAAATGACAGTCGACGTTTCGGGCTGAAACCCTTTGCAGGACAGTGATGTATATGGTGATGTCGACATGCTTTGATAATACATAGAGTTTGATATTTCAAGAAACTTCACCTTCCTATGTAGGCTGGCCCACATCAGATATAGTCCAAAGTATATGGTTGTTTTTTTTTATAGGCAACAGTTTTACCATGGGTCACCCTATCCCTCTAATTAAAACAAGGAGGATGAACAAATAACAGCAGCATGGCCATCCACTAAATCCTCAACACTGGTTAAAAAAAAACAATAATCTTATGATTGGTATTTTCTTCCCTGGTCTCAGCTGCTGACAAATTCCTGCATGTAATCTCCCAAAGAGCTGCGCTGATGCATTTCTGCTACCTCAGCTCTGTGAGAACAGTAAGAACATCACATCCAGGTAAACGTTGTGTAAATCCAGATAAAAATCTCTGCAGGGAACAGATCTGAAGAAAGAAATAAAATGAAATAGTCTAATTAGTTTTTAAAAAGCTGCTTTGGGTAGACAGATGGATTACTGATCAATCTGAGTTGAGTTTGCTCCGTTAAGATCAGTGTCGCTTCCCCCTGCTGAATGAGTAAATTAATGCAAGGTCCAGCAGACAGCTTATTAATTCAATACTACAAGCTACCATAGTAATGAGCCATTTTAACAAAGAACCATGGTGCACTAGCACAGTGACAAGTTGGAACCCATGGAGTCGAAGGCAAGGGATCACACCTTCAAATGAGAAACAGGCTACTCATGAGGACTTACTCACTTACTGCCTGTTAGACTGCTGGTGCTTAGGGCAGCAATGAAGGTCCTCCATCTCTGGTGTTGTTCAGGACTTCCTTCATCATGTTAGTAGCTTCCTCTGGTTTTTCACTATTGTCAGTCACGCAAGTCCCAGCTGGAAACTCAGGAATACCATCGCACTCAAATGTAGAATGAACCTTCATTCCTGTTTCCATAACAGTTTTGGTTTGCCAGTCAGGGTTGTTAGACCTGAGCTGAACCCCCAAACCTGGAGGGTCAGTGGACCACTCTTAGTCTGCCCTCCACTCTCTGACCTGTTTGGCATGGATGACCCAACCAAGAGTCAAAACATAAAGTACTGACTTCAGCCAGCACAGCTCTCTGGGTCATTGAGGCACGCAAGCCTCCAAACCAAAACAAGGTTGTGGTCCTCTTGGAAGGTTCAGGAGTAAACACATACAAAGTGCTGAAGAAACGCAGCAGGTTCGACAGCATCAATAAAAAATAATGAAGAGCTGACGTTTCAGGCCGAGACCCTTCATTCGGTCCAAAATGTCAGCTCTTTATTCTTTTCTACAGATGCTGTCTGACCTGTTGGGATCTTCCCCCATTTTGTGTGTGTTGCTCAGAATTTCCACTATCTGCAGAATCTCTTGTGTTTCTTCAGGAGGAAAGATAGGAAATATATCTTTGCTTAAGACAATAAAACCATAACATATAGTAGTAGATTTAAGCCATTTGGCCCATCGACTCTGCTCTGCAATTTCATTAGGGTTGATCCAGTTTTCCTCTCAGCCCCAATCTCCTGCCTTTCCCCCCCAATACCATATCCCTTCATCCCATGACCAATCAAGAGTCTGTCAGCCTCTGCCTTAAATATACATAAAGTCTTGGCCTCCACAGCTGCCCGGGCAAAGAATTCCACAGATTCACCACTGTCTGCTGAAGGAAATTGCTCTTGACCTCTATTGTTAAAGGACACCCTTCTATTCTGAGGCTGTGTCCTCTGATATTAGACACTCCCACCATAAGAAAGATCCTCTCCACATCCACTCTATCAAGGCCTTTCACCATTTGATAGTTTTCAATCAGGTCACCTCTCATTCTTCTAAATTCCAGTGAATGCAGACCCAGAGGCATCAAATGCTCTTCATATGACAAGCTGTTTAATACTGGAATCATTTTGGCGAACCTCCTTTAAACTCTCTCCAGTTTCAGAGTACCTTTCTAAGATAAGGAGCCCAAAACTACTGACAATACTCCAAGTAAGGCCTCATGGTATATCTATAGAAGTTTTTGAGTGTATTTGTTGACATGCCAAAACTCTTCAAACTCCTAATGAAGTATAGCCACTGTCTTGCCTTTTTTATAACTGCTTAATATGTTGAGATTAGGTTAGATCCTCAGAGATCTTGACACCCAGGAACTTGAAACTGCTCACTCTCTCCACTTCTGATCCCTCTTTGAGGGTTGGTATGTGTTCCTTCGTCTTACCCTTCCGGAAGTTGACAATCAGCTCTTCTGTCTTATTGACATTGAATGCCAGGTTGTTGCTGTGGCACCATTCCAGCAGTTGACATATCACACTCCTGTACGCCCTCTCATGACCACCTGAGATTCTACTAACAATGGTTGTATTGTCAGCAAATTTATAGATGTTAGTTTGTCCTTCTCTGATTTTAGGGTGAATTTGATCATATTATGTTCATAACCCCTAAGGGTTCCTTTACCATAAGCTCTCTAATCAATTCTGGTTCATTGCAAAACATACAATCCAGAATAACTGACCCCCTAATGGGCTCAACCATGATCTGCTCTAAAAAGCCAGTGCTTACCAGGACACTCCATCCAAGCTAGTCCCATGTGCCAGCTTTTGGTCCATAACCTTCCAAACCTTTCCAATTCATGTTCCGGCTAACAGTTGTTTATATGTTGTTATTGTACCTGCCTCAGCTATTTCCTCTGGCTGCTCCTACCACATACTACCCCCTTTTTTTGTCAGAATTCTGTGTTTTGTGTAAAAAAAAAGTTGTCAAGCCACTTGTAATGTCTATGAATGTCTCTGACATTTACAAACATACCAAAAAAAATTATTCTAATAAATCATTAAAATGGTTCAAAAATGTTTTAAATTTTAAAATGTCAAAGTTCTTAAAATACCAGAAACACTTAAAGTAATTAAATGCATCTCAACACGTCTGTTAACTCAATTCTGATCTGACCCATCTCCCTCACAGCTGCTCCTCTTCACTGGATTGAAAGCAATGACTGAACCTATTCCTGGTCAAATGTGGCGCAACTGCAGCAGCAGCCAGATTTTCTCACCAGCAGTCCAACGTCAAGGTGTAGTCGGAAGACCCAATAGAAGAGACCACTAAGCAATTTCAGAGCAACACACACAAAATGCAGCAAGTCAGGCAGCATCTGTGGAAATGAATAAGCAGATGATGTTTCAGGCTGAGACCCTCCATCAGGACTGCAAAGGAAGGGGGGAGATGCCAGAGTAAAAAGGTAGGGGAAGGGGGAGGAGGACAAGCTACAGGGTGATAGGCAAAGCCAGGTGGCTGGGGGGGGGGGGGCGCGCGCGAGGTGTGTATGAAGTGAGCAGCTGGGAGATGATAGGTGGAAAACATGAAGGGCTGGAGAAGAAGGAATCTGATAGGAGAGGAGAGTCATCCATTGGAGAAAGGGAAGGAGGAGGAGCACGGCAGGGAGGTGTCAGCAGGTGAAGAATGAGGCCAGAGTGAGGAAATGAAGAAAAGGGAAGGTGGAAGGGGAAAATAATTACTGAAAGTTGGAGAAATCGATGTTCATGCCATCAGATTGGAGGCTACCTATTCAGAATATGATGTGGTTGTCCTCCAGCCTGAGAGTGGCCTCATTGTGGCAGAAGACGCCATGGGCTGACATGTCTGAACCGGAATGGGGATTGGAATTGAAATGGTTGGCCACAGGGAAATCTTACTTTGTTGCAGATGGAGTAGAGGTGCTCCACAAAGCAACCCCCCCCCCAACTTACATCAAATCTTTCTTTATCCCTTTCCATAGATGTTGCCTGTCCTGCTGACTTCTTCCAGCATTTTGTGTGTGTTGCTCTGGGTTTCCAGCATCTGCAGAATCTCTTATACTTTCATTGAGGAAGTTCTAAGTTCATGAATGGACTTCAGAAGCTTTCGAATTACCAAGGTAATGTGTACTTTGCATTAAAAGTATATGGCACTGATGTAATTAACAACTCAGAAATGGCCATTCTGAGATTGGAAGCAGGTTTAATGATTTGCTGCTGTTTAATATATTCTAATAACAAGTTATGTTAATACAGCACCTTTAACAAGGCAAATGTCCTTTATTGGGTCATAGATTAAACATGAAGACAAACTGTAAAATTAATGTAGCAATGAAGTGTATGCCATTGCAGAAGATAACCACATACACATGTACAATAAAAAGAACTATACACACATACCTATATAAATTGGCAGGTGATAGGCGATACCTGGTGAGGGAGAAGATGGGTGGACGGAGGGGTGAAGGGGCAAAGTGTGAAGCTGGGAGGTGATAGGCACGTAGAAAAGGTAACAGGTTCATGAAGGAGGAATCTGGTAGGAGAGGACAGTGGAACAGGAGATAAAGGGAATGAGATTGGGGACCAGAGGGAGGTGATATTCAGGTATGGAGAAGAGAGGGAGTTAAGAGGGGAGCCAGAACTGGAAATGAAAAAGGAGAGAAGGGGGAGAAGAAAGCATTACCAGAACTTGGAGAAATCAATGTTCAATCTGCACTCTGTGGCCACTTTATCAGATATACCTGTACAACTACTCATTAATGCAAATGTCTAATTAGCCCACCATGTGGCAGCAACTCAAAGCATAAAAGCATGCTGACATGGTCAAGAGGTTCCGTTGCTCAAACCAAACAGCAGAATGGGGAAAAATTGTGATCCATCTGACACTGGTCATTGAATGGTTGTTGGTGCCAGATGGGGGTGATTTGAGTATTTCAGAAACTGCTGATCCTATTGGATTTTCAGACACAACAGCCTTTTGTAATGGATAGGCTAACTGGATCCTGGCTAACTGGGAGACATAGGAACCAGTGTATTCTGGCCTAATTAAGCAGCTGTCCTAATTAGTTAAATTTTCATGGAGAGAGTTAAAAAGGTACAAACAGGACAAACTACAATTTAGCTGAGTAACAAATTCCATATTTAAATGAGATATAGATCAAATTAGAACATTAGCAATACTATTACAGTACTATAAAATGTGTATTAATTCCTAATAGTTATTGATGAAGCAATTCATTCAGAGTTCGCTTCCACATTCTTTTGATTGACTGTAAATGAACAAAATCAGCAGATGCCTAGCGCAGATAATGAATTGCCTTCATACAATGATGGGATCCACTAATTTTTTATTTTCATTGTAACGTTCTAAATGGTTGTCAATACCTTCAAATTCCGTGTAGTTCCTAACTTGTTGAAGTAGTGAAATAGTTTCATCTTTACTGCTGGAAGTTTCTGGCATCTCCAAGCCCAAATGCTTGAAATCACCGTGAGCAAAAAGGTTCCAAATTGTCTTGCTGTTTATTTATCGCCAAATATCAGTGCCAAAAATCACTGCTTTGTGAACACAATCACACGCAACTGACGCTATTTAAAAAAAGTTGGCTCAAAGCACCTTGTAGTGTCTAACAGCTGCAAAAGTGCATGTGACTGATACTAGCTGGAAACTGTTTGGCAACAGTCTCCTGACCCATTTAAGCAGCAGAACATCCTAAATAAACAAAAGTAAACCCTGGCCATTTTTGATTATTTTTTGTTCTTTAACAGTTGTCCAAAATAAGCAGCTGCCCTGATTAACCAAAGGCCCAATTAACCAGAATCCACCATGTAAGTGAGTGTGTACGTGTGTGTGTGTGTGTGTGTGTGTGTGTGTGTCTTAGCTGTTGATGCATGAGATATGTTTCAGCTATAGCACCTTGAGACATTCTACTGCGTTAAGGGTGCCATATAATGCATATTGTTGTTATTACGTCATAATGCATTTTTCTGTACTACATTTACTCACCTTGGCTACCTTGCAATACCTCCCAAGCCAGTGTGGTCTCCACGATCAAGAAGAGCAATTGATTCAGGGACTATACTTCATGAGGGGTTTGGAAAGATTTGGTCTATCAAGAAATACACTCAAAAAATTCTATAGATGTAACGTGGAGAGCATTCAGACAGGCTGCATCCCTGTCTGGTGAGTGGGGTGGGTGGGGGGTGCTACTGCACAGGACCGAAAGAAGCTGCAGAGGGTTGTAGGTTTAGCTGGCTCCATCTTGGGTACTAGCCTACAAAGTACCCAGGACATCTTCAAGGAGCGGTGTAGTGTCCATTGTTAAGGACCTCCAGCACCCAGGGCATGCCCTTTTCTCACTGTTACCATCAGGTAGGAGGTACAGAAGCCTGAAGGCACACACTCAGCGATTCAGGAACAGCTTCTTCCCCTCTGCTATCCATTTCCTAAGTGAACATTGAACCTGTGAATACTACATCACTTTTTAATATAATACTGTTTTTGCATGATTTTAATCTATTCAATATATGTATACTGTAAATTGGTTTGCTTATTTATTTAACATATTTTTTCTTCTTCTATATTGCATGTTGCAAAGGTAATGCTACAGATGTTATGGGGGATTTCAACATGCAGGTAGACTGGAGGAATCAGGTTGGTGCTGGACCCCAAGAAAGGGAGTTTGTGGAGTCCCTCCGAGATGGATTCTTAGAACAGCTTGTACTGGAGCCTACCAGAAAGAACGCAATTCTAGATTTAGTGTTGTGCAATGAACCGGATTTGATCAGGGACCTCGAGGTAAAGGAGCCATTAGGAGGTAGTGACCATAATATGATAAGTTTTAATCTGCAATTTGAGAGGGAGAAGGGAAACTCGGAAGTGTCAGTATTACAGTTGAACAAAGGGAACTATGGTGCTATGAGGGAGGAGCTGGCCAAAGTTCAATGGAACAATACCCTAGCAGGGATGACAGTGGAATAGCAATGTCAAGTGTTTCTGGGAATACCGCGGAAGGTGCAGGATCAGTTCATTACAAAGAGGAAGAAAGATCCTAAGGGGAATAAGGGGAGGCCGTGGCTGACAAGGGAAGTAATGGACAGTATAAAAATAAAAGAGAAGTATAACATAGCAAAGACGAGTGGGAAGCTGGAGGATTGGGAAACTTTTAAAGAGCAACAGAAGGTAACTAAAAAGGCAATACGTGGAGAAAAAATGAAGTAGGAAGGTAAACTAGCCAAGAATATAAAGGAGGATAGTTAAAGCTTCTTTAGGTATGTGAAAAGGAAAAAAAGCTAGTTAAGACCAAAATTGGGTCCTTGAAGACAGAAACGGGTGAATTTATTATGGGGAACAAGAAAATGGCAGACGAGTTGAACAGGTACTTTGGATCTATCTTCACTAGGGAAGACACAAACAATCTCCCAGTTATAATAGTGGCCAAAGGACCTAGGGTATTGGATGAACTGAAGGAAATTTATATTAGGCAGGAAATGGTGTTGGATAGACTGTTGGGTCTGAAGGCTGATAAGTCCCCAGGACCTGATGGTCTGCATCCCAGGGAACTTAAGGAGGTGGCTTTAGAAATCGTGGACACATTGGTAATCATTTTCCAATGTCCTATAGATTCAGGATCAGTTCCTGTGGATTGGAGGGTGGCTAATGTTGTCCCTCTCTTCAGGAAGGGAGCAAGAGAGAAAACAGGGAATTATAGACCGGTTCGCCTGACGTCGGTGGTGGGAAAGATGCTGGAGTCAATTATAAAAGATGAAATTACGACACACCTGGATAGCAGTAACAGGATCGGTCCAAGTCAGCATGGATTACGAAGGGGAAATCGTGCTTAACTAACCTTCTGGAATTTTTTGAGAATGTAACTATGAAAATGGACAAGGGAGAGCCAGTGGATGTAATGTATCTAGACTTTCAGAAAGCGTTTGATAAAGTCCCACATAGGAGACTAGTGGGCAAAATTAGGGCATATGGTATTGGGGGCAGAGTACTGACATGGATTGAAAATTGGCTGACTGACAGAAAACAGAGTAGCGATTAACGGGTCCCTTTCGGAATGGCAGACGGTGACCAGTGGGGTACCGCAGGGTTCAGTGCTGGGACAGCAGCTGTTTACAATATATATTAATGATTTAGATGAGGGAATTAAAAGTAACATTAGCAAATTTGCCGATGACACAAAGCTGGGTGGCAGTGTGAAATGTGAGGAGGATGTTATGAGAATGCAGGGTGACTTGGACAGGTTGGGTGAGTGGGCAGATGCATGGCAGATGCAGTTTGATGTGGATAAATGTGAGGTTATTCACTTTGGTGGTAAGAACAGGAAGGCAGATTATTATCTAAATGGAGTCAAGTTAGGAAAAGGGGAAGTACAACGAGATCTAGGTGTTCTTGTACATCAGTCACTGAAAGCAAGCATGCAAGTACAGCAGGCAGTGAAGAAAGCTAATGGCATGCTGGCCTTCATAACAAGGGGAATTGAGTATAAGAGCAAAGAGGTCCTTCTGCAGTTGTACAGGGCCCTGGTGAGACCACACCTGGAGTACTGTGTGCAGTTTTGGTCTCCAAATTTGAGGAAGGATATTCTTGCTATTGAGGGAGTGCAGCGTAGGTTCACAAGGTTAATTCCTGGGATGGCGGGACTGTCATATGTTGAAAGATTGGAGCGACTGGGCTTGTATACGCTGGAATTTAGAAGCCTGAGAGGGGATCGTATTGAAACATATAAGGTTATAAAGGGATTGGACACGTTGGAGGCAGGAAGCATCTTCCCGCTGATGGGTGAGTCCGGAACCAGAGGCCACAGTTTAAGAATTAGGGGTTGGCCATTTAGAACGGATTTGAAGAAAAACTTTTTCACCCAGAGAGTGGTGGATATATGGAATGCTCGGCCCCAGAAGGCTGTGGAGGCCAAGTCTCTGGATGCTTTCAAGAAAGAGATGGATAGAGCTCTTAAAGATAGCAGAATCAAAGATTCTGGGGATAAGGCAGGATCTGAATACTGATTGTGGATGATCAGCCATGATCACAGTGAATGGCGGTGCTGGCTCGAAGGGCTGAATGGCCTACTCCTGCACCTATTGTCTATTGTCTATTGTCTACTGAACTGTTGCAGCTAAGCTTACAAATTTCACGACACATGCCAGTGATAATAAACCTGCTTCTGATTCACTTTCACACGCATCTCCCTCCAAGTGATACACCACACTGCCCTCTCATATTTCCATATGACACAGAAAAAAGCTTTAGAGAGGGTGCAGAGATTTACCAAGTGGCTGCCTGGATTAGAGAGAGTAACTTATGAGGATGGGATAAGCGAGCATTTTTCCTTGGAACAAAGGAGGATGAGAGATGACTTAATAGAGATATTTAAGATGATAAGAGGCATAAATGGAATGGCAGCCAGTGCCATTTTTCCCAGGGCAGAAATGGCAAATAGGAGAGGGTAGTAATTAAAAGTGACTGTTTGAAAGTATAGGGCGGACGTCAAAAGTAAAGCTTTTCACACAGATAGTTGCGGGTGCATGGAACGTGCTGCCAGGGGTGGTGGGAAAGGCAGATACATGAGGGACATTATGAGGGACGCTTAGATCGGCACATGGATGAAAGAATAATGGATGGCTATGTGGAAGGAAAGGTTTAGATTGATCTTGGAGCAGGTTAAAAGGTTGGCACAACATCATGGCTGAAGGGCCTGTACTGTCCTGTACTGCTCTATGTTCTATGTTAAAGAGACCATTTGATTTATGGAGCCTAAAGAAAGAATAGAATTATACAATGACCTAAATCACTAATCTTTGATTGTCTCCAGATCTGAATCCTAGACTTTCCTCCTCAACAACATTCAGTAATTGTGTTAATTAACAGGATGACAGCAGGTCAGGAAAATGGCTCACCACCTCCTTCTCAAGGGTAATTAGGGATGAGAAATAAATGCTGGCGCTGGCTCTGCCTCTGATGAGCAGATCTTGAAAACTGGATTTAAAACGTATGATGTGGTATGAAATTGATTTTTATGCAATGGTTACTTATAATTGCCATGTGAAGAGAGGTCAATTAGATGGTGAACCAGTGCCCACCATTCCTATCAAGTAGTTACAGAGAAAGAGATTAAAAAGAGCCATTTCTCAAAATAAACATGAATAAAAATTAGAAAAAAAAAGAAAAAAAAAATAAAATGTGACAGAAATTGAAGAGTGAGCTCCTGTTTAAACCAGGCAATTGTTGTCAAAAGTTTTAAAGAGCTTTTTAGACAGACAGATTAAGACCATAATCGTTCATGAAGCTCCGTTCCGATTAATCAATCTGTCCAAAATGAAGTTGGATTGTGAGTCTTGTATGAAATTTTACCATGGGTTGTGAGCTTGAATGTTAGGGAGCTATCAACTGGGAAAGTTTACAACTGACAGGCCCATGTTCTTGAGAAAGTGTGGGATTTGTTAGGACAAGGCTGTTTGCAGTTAATGAAGAACTTTGAAGTATTCGCTGTATTGACATAGTTCTGTTCTGTTCATCTGGGCTATGTGAGCATTTAGTTGGGATGCACACTTTCCCCGTTATGGGCATGCACACAATGTGTGGAAGTGAATTATGGGTAAGAAGATGGCAGCCCTTATGTACTGAATGTTAAAGGAGAAAGTCAAGTTGTTTAAAAAGAAAATCTTGGCGTTGTTGTTTGAGCATTAACAGTGGTAGCAGAGGATGGCTTCCTTGTATAGGATCCTGCCAGCATTCAACAAGAGCAAGCCTTTGCGAAAGCTGGAGAAATGAAAAATATGGATTCAGGTAACGGGGTTCAAGAAAAAGAAACAGGTCCTTGCCATTGTACTGACACTTTTGAGAAGAACAAGGGAGACTGGGATGGGAATTTTGGTGGAAGGCCTGATCAAAGATGACGGAATGAATACACTAGTAATTCCACTGGACTCAGTTTTTCTGAAGGATCAGATTTATGGGGCATATTCAGACCTTGACAAAATTTCCAGAGACACTTCTAGATATAGGGAAGATTATGTTATTGATTTTGAACAAAAGTACAGTCGCATGCATAAATATAAAACGGAACTTTCTGATGCTGTATTAGCTTTTAAAGTGTTGGATGCAGCCTATCTAGACAAAAAGAACAGATAACTAGTGTTAGCTGCATGTACAGAACTTACAGCTGCATCTGTGAAATCAACACTGAAGAAAAGGACTCCAAGACAACAGTTGGGATTAGTCTGAGTCAGGAAATGGCATACTTCACTAAGCAGAAACAAGAGTGTAGAAAGTGTAGGTCCCAGAGCAACCAAACGAGGATACCATTACCTGGAAAAATCCACTAAACGAGTATGGCAGGAGGTCAAATATCATACCACTGGGCAAGAACCTGTCTGCACAGAACCAAACAAGTTTGGCTATCTGAAGAAAATAACAAATCTAAAGATGGAGAAGAGTGCCATATCACATTTCTGGCAAAGGAATCACTTACTAATGCAGAAAAATCTATGCAGAGATTTTGATGATAGCATCTCTCGGATCAGCAGTTATTGATAGAGCATGCAAATGCCCAGAGTGTGGAGGAAAATGGCTTGAAAGCTATGTAAGTGAAGTAAACCCGAGTGAAGTGCAGAAACTGGTGAACACAGATACACCCAGTTACAAAGCATTCAAATTTGGAGATGGAAGGATCGTACATTCTACCAAAAGAGTGAAAATTCACACAAGAATAGCGTAGACAAAATGTTACATTGAAACAGAGTTGGTATCAGTGAACATTCCATTACTCTTGAGAAAAACTTCCCTAAAGAAACCAGGAGGCAGTACTGGATATGGAGAATGAGCAAGCAACAATGTTTCAACAGCCAATGTCTCTTGAGCTCAGCAGCTCTGGACATTTCTGTGTGAACGTTCTAGATAAAGACATTACTGAGAATCAGTGTGAGAATGGAGTACTATCTGTCACAGGGAACATGACCATAGATGAGAAACGCAAAGTGTTGCTGAAACTTCACAAGTCATTTGGCCACACTTCAATTGATAGACTTCAAAAACTGCTCGGGAGTTCAGAAAACAAAGAAACAGACTATGTTTGCATTCTAAAGCAGATAATTGACAACTGTGAGACATGCCAGAAATTTGGAAAGCCCAAACCCAAGCCTGTGGTTGGTCTACCACTAGCATCTGAGTACAATGAAATAGTAGCCACAGACCTACATGTAATGGAATAAGGAGTGTGGTATCCCCACATCATTGATGAGTTCACATGTTTCAGTGCCAGTAGCATGGTGAAAACAATGAGAACTCAGAGACAGAAAAGGCTTCATCCATTCCTGGATAAGTAGGCATGGCCCACCTCGGAAAGTGTTCAGTGATAATGGTGGAAACTTTAGTAATGATGAATTCAGAGATGTGGCAGAGAACTTTAACATTGAAACAAAGACAACAGCAGCATACAGGCCTGGGAGAATGGGCTTGTGGAGCTACTCAACCAAACGTTTACTGAAATAATGCTGAAGGTAAAGAAAAGCAATGGTTGTGATTGGAAAACAGTCCTGGACTGGGCCCTTATGGCGAAGAATACCACCCACTCAGGTCAAAGATAGGTCAGATTCTATGTGTGGCAAGACAGAGCAGATCTGACATCATGTTTGATGCCTGCAACTTACCATCCAGCTCAAAAAATACCACAGTGTGAACCTTACATGAGGTAAACAAGATAGTGCACAAAATTCAATCTGAAAAATTAGACTTGAAGTTGCAGTAGCTTGGAAGAGACGGTTCACTGAGGCTCGTTGTCTTCAGTGATGCCTCACTTGGAAATCTTCCTGATGGCGGTACCCAATGGGGACTTCTTTCTTCTGATGGGAGAAGAGGGAAGATTTTCACCCCTCTGTTGGCAACCAAAAAAGATCCGAAGGGTTGTGTATAGTATCCTGGCAGGAGAAATCCTTGCAATGTCTGATAGTATTGACAATATTATTTATCTGGCCACTCTCTATTTTGAGTTTGTCCATGGTGGTCCAAGGAAGAACACTGTACAAGTACGAGGGCTGATTAATAAGTTTGTGGCCTAAGGTAGAAGGAGTCAATATTAGAAAACCTAGCACATTTATTTTTCAACATAGTCCCCTCCTACATGTAGACACTTAGTCCAATGGTCATGGAGCATACAGATCCCTTCTTGGACCTCCAGGCGGTCCACAGCAGGGGTGATTGGTAAGTTCATGGCCGGAGGGAGAAGGAGATGAGTTATACAGCTCTTGTTACATGCATGTGCAGTTCAACTCCTTGAGTGAAAATGCAGAAAGTTTGAAGTTAATAACTCATCTCCTTTTACCTTAGGCCACGAACTTATCAATCACCCCCCGTAATTTGCATCACAGACATCTACTCTGTGGCTGATGTCATCAAATCTACCAACTCAGTTTCAAAGAGGCTTCGTCTGGAGATAAGCAGCAACGAAGGAACTTATCGAAGCACTGAAAATTCATACGTGCTATGGTCTGCTACAAAGGAACAACTAGCTGACTGTCTAACAATGAAGGGAGCACAGCTCTTGAACTGTTGAAGGTACTTAGTGAAGGCATTCGGTACTTTAAGAACTGTATCAACATCAGAAGTTAGAACTAATTCCCATATCCTAATGGACATTGGAATTGATATATATTTTAAATTTTTGAACATACATAAAGAGGAAGGGAGATTGTTGAGTTCTGTTCATTTGGGTGATGTAAACATTTAATTGGGATGCACACTTTCGCTGTTAAGGGCATGTGCACGAAGCATGGAAGGTACTTGTGGGTAAGAAAACGGCAGCCCTTATGTACTGTACATGAATGAAGAAAGTAAAGTTGTTGAAACAAAATAAATTTTGTCTTTGTTGTTTGAGCATTAACAGGGGAAACACAGCAGCTAAGTTGCAAACAGGAAGCTCCCACAAACAGCAATGATCAGATAATCAGATGAATGGAAATGATTGAAGTGTGACTGGGTCCTGAATTACCCCTATGAACTGTGCTTTTAAAAGAGTGAGAGGGAGAGTTGTGGAACACAGACATCAGTTAAAAAGAGAGAAAGAAAGAGAGAGAGAGGTGAAGACAGCTCACAGTTTGTTTATACTTTCTGCAAGGACACTGGCAGCTTCCAAGTTCTAACAGAGAGAGAGGAGGAGCTGCTTGATGGACAGCTGGTGTTCAACACAGTGAGATAAATAGAAGGTCAGCTGTTAGACCTACAGACACATGGTTTTGGACACCGAATGAGCTCTGTTGTGCCCACAGAAAAGGTGGGTTTTGGAGGATCGATCAGGCGGATCGATCAGTGGTTCTTGCAGTGTGAAAAGGGTGTGACCGGTGAGGAGTTATTTGTGTCCAACCCTCGCCTGGGTTGATAATTCCACCACAGAAGAACGTTCCCCTTTGTTGTGGTCACTGTCGGTGACTTCTAAAGGATTTCGGAGGACAACGGAAAGATCGACGGCGTCAGTTCACCTGAAGACTCAGATCTCTCCCTCTCTCTCTCTCCATCACTACTCAACTCAATACCACAAACTGAACTGAACTTTACTCAACATCGTAAGACTATCTATTTACCCCTGGACTTGAAGAAGCTTGGTTTTCATATATTTCTACACTTAAACATATCTAATCATTGCTAACCTGTTTTATATATATGCATTTATATTACTGTATTGCGTAGTTACTAAGAAATACCATTAGTTAATAGCAATACCAGACTCCAAAGTGTTTTCCATTTCTGCTGGGTCTTTAACCCATCACAGGGTACGTGACAGAAGGGCCAGTCTTACCAGCATCATGGAAGCAGGTCACCAGGCTTTCTTCACAATAGCCCCATGTGATCTTCTATGTCTCCTTGAGAGAAAAAGGGCTGAGATAATGTCTCATTCAAAAGACACCTCCAAGTGTGTAGCACACCCTCATGAGTGGTGAGTGTATGGAGTGTACTGCCAGGGTTGGTGGTGGAGCTGAGATATATTAAGGACACTTAAGAAACTCTTAGATAGGCACCTGAATGAAAGAATAATGGACTACCCGTGTCTTTACGTTTGTTCCAAGGCTCTGGAGGAGTCTTGAATCCACCGCCGTCCTACTCAAAGGCAAGCATGGCATCAGCTCAGTCACAATTAATGAATTTTTATGTAGAAGCTACTTGATAATTTGCAAAGCAACAGGAAAAGTGCAGAGCAATGAGCTGATTGTTTCATTTACAAACGGCTAGAAAGGACTGAGGGGCAGAATCACCTCCTTCTAAGCTGTTTCTCTGGGTCCAGGTCTCTATGATAGTTGGAAAGTGAGAAGATAAGTGCATTGGGTGGACAGGTTTTGACAGAAAAGTTGAAGGCAAGTTTCAAAAAGTGAAGTAGTATTCTCTCTAAAAGCTGAAATGCCTTTCGCTAGTGCCAGACTTTCTGAGTTCCTCCATCTTAGTGCTTGTGGCTCCAGATTCCAGTATCTGCCGTCTCTTGTGTCTCCATTTTGCTTTTCCTCAGCAAAGTCTCTGAAGGGTAAGCCACCTTTAAAAATGGACCATAACCATAAGGTGGAGGAGCAGAATTAGGCCATTTGACCCATTGAGTCTGCCCCAACATTTCATCATGGCTGATCCATTTCCCTCTCAGTCCCAGTCTCCTATAAGACCATAAGATTTTCATCCTCTCTTCAATGGGATTTCTGTGAGACTCTCTTTTATTGCTCCCTCTACATGACCTCAGCTATACTCCTGTTCATTTTGACTCCCTACCCGCAGCCACAGTTCCTTCCTTGGGACTTGTCTCCCCTGACATCTTGTCCCACTTGGCCTCCACCTCAATTTCCAGGCCTCCCAGCCAAGATACAAGGTATCTGTCCAGACGAATGTTCTCCACTCAAAACCTTGCTCCATTTTGCTCCACAGGTATTGCCTCATCCACTGAGTTCCCCCAGCTTTTTATATGTTGAAACAAATTCCATCATCTGTGTCTGCTATTATCTAGTGCCTGACTGAGCTGTGCTCTTAACCCCTCCAGCATCAGTGAAATAGTGATCTTTATTTTTATATATCTTTATTTTATTTTGTGATACCATGCAGAGGAGGCCCTACCGGCCCTTTGAGCCACTCTGCCCCAGCAACCCCTAACAAACGTGATTAACCCAAACCTAAACATGGAACAATTTACAATGACCAATTAATCTACTCACTTCTCTTCTCACTTCCCAACTACCATAGAGACCTTGACTCAGAGAAACAGCTCAGAAAGAGGTGATTCTGTCCCTCAGTCTATTCCAATTTACAAATGATGCAATCAGCCCATTGCTCTGCACTTTTCCTGTAGCTTTGCAAATTGTCAAGTAACTAAGATTGTGGGAGGTAACCAGAGAACCCAGGGAAAACCCATGCATTCCACAGGGAGAACATACAGACTCCTTACGAACGGCATTGAAATTGTACCTCCAAACTTCAGAAAGACCCAAACTGGAATAGCATCACTCTAACCGCTATGCTTCTCCAAGAGGTCCAGAGTCTTGCTGTGGTTTGGAGGCTTGCGTGCCTCAATGACCCACAGAGCTATGCTGGCTGGAGTCAGGGCCTTGTGCTTCAGTTCTTCATAGGGTCACCCACGCCAAACAGGTCAAAGGATAGAAACCAGATTAACAGTGCTGCAGGTTCAGGGGGCTTCAGCTCAGGGTTACAACCCTGACTGGTCAAACCAGAGCAGAAGCAGCAATGAAGAATCCTTCTATATCTGAGTGTGACAGTATTCCTGAGTCTCCACTCTGGAGTTGCGTGACTGACGGCAGTGAAAACCGAGAGGAAGCTACGGACATGATGAAGGAAGCCCGCAACACCGCCAGAAATGGAGGACCGTCACTGCAGCCCTAAACGCCAGCGACGTAATGGGCAGTAGGTAACCGCTATGCCACCCCAGTGCCCAAATCTAACCCTATCACTTTGTCATACCCACCATTCATTCAATCCACATTTTCAGTCCCACAACTATCATCTTGTGAATAAATAAAACATGAAACAGAAGCCGCTGAATGCGGACTTTGATGGAATTATTTTACAAATTGTAACAAATAATAAGCAACATTGCACTTCAAACATCAGCCTGGAAGCCCTGTTGGGAGAATTAGATACAGTGTGCCAGGGGCGGTGAAGAGAAATTGGATTGTAACATCCCGACCTACATCTTAATCACTTTCCCAAGACTCATTGAAATGCACAGAGAACGTGCAGAAACAAAAGTCACATCGCTGGGGGAGGGGGCAGTGACAGGCTAAATTGGACTACTGCGCTTATTTGTGAAAATAATCTGTCTTCTGTTGCGAAAATAAAATTAAGCGCAAATATCAGGGAAAAGGGCAGCAAATGACTTAAAGTGGCAAGCAGAAACGCTGCCAATGGATTTTGGTTAAATTTTAAGTGAATCTGATCTGATCCTCCAGCGACACAATAGGCCAATAATGCTGAGCAGAGAACAATAGACTGACATATTAACTATCAGAAACGGCACAAAGGATCGAAGTGGGCTTGAAATTTACTTTCATTTGAGATGGAATTCACTTGGAGTCACAGAAGCAGAAAACCGTGACTTAAGTCCAAAAGGAACCCTTGCGAAGTGCGCTTTCTGTTGAAATCTGAGGTGGAAGTGGCGGATGCTAGAAATACTTAGCAAGTCCATCAGCATCTGTAAAAAGAGAAACATAGTGTTCCAGGCATTTTTTTCCCCACACCACCCTCCCTTTCCATTGGGAAAAAGATTGAAAACATGTAACACCAAGCTCTAGGAGAACTTCTGTCCCATTGTTATAAGATTCTGGAATGGGTCTCTTGTACAATGATGATGAACTCTTGTCCTCACAATCTACCTCGCCATGGTCCTTGCCCACTATTGTCTATGCGCACTGCTCTTCCTCGGTCATGATACTGCAACAATAAACCCAGTGGCCACTTCATTAGGCTTTCACCCACAGAACTGTCATTCACTGGATTTTTTTTTGTTTCTCGCATCATTTTCAATAAACTCTAGAGACTGCTGAGTATGAAAATCCCAAGAGATCAGCAGTTTTTGAGATACACGAACTGCCCCGTCTGGCACCTACAATCATTCCACGGTCGAAGTCACTTAGAAAGCATTTCCTCCCCATTTTGAAGTTCGGTCTGAGCAACTGAACCACTTGACCATGCCTGCATGCTTTTCTGCATTGAGTTCCTGCGGCATGATTAGCTGATTAGATATTAGCATTAATGAGCAGGTGTACAGGTGTAATAAAGTGGCCTCTGAGTGTATATTCTGCATTCGGTTATTGCTTTTCAATTTGTACTACCCTGATGTACATGTTTTGAAAGGATCCGTATATATGACAAGCAAAACAAAGTTTTTCACTGTATTTCTGTACATGTGACAATAATAAACCTATTACCCTTCCTCAGAACTCTTCATCAGATGCTGCTTGACCTGCAGAGTGTATCAAACATTTTCTGATTTTGTCTCAGGCTTTCAGTGTCTGCAGTTTTTAAAATTGTTTTTAGTTACCTGACTGGACAAAGAAGGTTACTCAGAGTTGTAACATGGATACCAGAGAAGCTCATTTGAATCTAGCACACAGTTCTCTATATTTAGTCTGTAGAGAGGTTGCTGCTTCAATTGTAGAATCATGTGATTCTCTGCCAAAATCATGCATTGGTATTTTCAAGTTTTCAAAGGTGTAATAACGTGGCAGAAAGCACAAGGGAGCAGTTAGAATAGGAAGATATATCACCGAGTGACAGCAAGCTAAATAAATCATGAGCAGTGTGCAGTATTCTATACATATGCTTAACAAGAGATCAGCAGTGAGTCTAGGGATCCCAGCTTTTACAAACTACACACTCCAGTCTACATTCAAATTGAATATCAAAATTCTTTTTAAATTGTTTCTTTTGTCAGTGTTTTTTTTAATTTCTTTATTCTAAGACTCTAAATCTTACACTTTCACCTTTATATGTTATTTCTTCTGGCTATATTGTGCACTCCCTTCCTCTACATCAGCCCTGAAAACATTTCCACCTATCTGTAACACGAGGAAATCTGCAGATGCTGGAAATTCAAGCAACACACATCGAAATTGCTGGTGAACTCAGCAAGCCAGGCAGCATCTCTAGGAAGAGGTACAGTCGACATTTCGGGCCGAGACCCTTCGTCAGGACTAACTGAAGGAAGAGCTAGTAAGAGATTTGAAAGTGGAAGGGGGGGGGAGATCCAAAATGATAGGAGAAGACAGGAGGGGGAGGGATGGAGCCAAGAGCTGGACAGGTGATTGGCAAGAGGGATATGAGAGGATCATGGGACAGGAGGTCCAGGGAGAAGGAAGAGGGGGGGGACCCAGAGGATGGGCAAGGGGTATAGTGAGAGGGACAGAGGGACAAAAAGGAGAGAGAGAGAGAAAAAGAATGTGTGTATATAAATAAATAACAGATGGGGTACGAGGGGGAGGTGGGGCATTAGTGGAAGTTTGAGAAGTCAGTGTTCCTGCCATCAGGTTGGAGGCTATACAGACGGAATATAAGGTGTTGTTCCTCCAACCTGAGTGTGGCTTCATCTTTACAGTAGAGGAGGCTGTGGATAGACATATCAGAATGAGAATGGGACGTGGAATTAAAATGTGTGGCCACTGGGAGATCCTGCTTTCTCTGGCGGACAGAGGCGGACAGGCTCCACCTATCTGTGCTTTGAAACATACGTGGCCTTTCCACACATGTAACATTACATTTTACACTTTGCCCTCTGACTTACGACAGCCTCAACATATATTGTATCTTATCCACGTTCCCTCCATCGTACATGGATCTCCATCCTCTCTGCTTTTGTTTTCTTCAACCATCTCCTTATTTCTGACTCCATCATGCTTCATCTTCAAAGTTCAAGGTCAATTTTATTATCAAGGTGCATATATCTCACTATATATAACCCTAAGATTCATTTTCCTGCGGGCATACTCAGCAAATCTTTAGAATAGTAACTATAACAGAATCAATGGGAGGTTAACTAGAATGCACAAGACGAGAAACTGTGCAAATGCAAATATAAATTAGTAGCAATATTTATATAAATAACAGGAAGGTGAGATATCACAATAAAGAGTCCTTGAAGTGAGATCATTGCTTGGGCAAATAAGAGTAGTTATTCCTTTTGTTCAAGAGCCTGATGTTTGTAGAGTAGTAATTGTTCGTGAAACTGGTGGTGTGAGTCCTGAGGCTCTTGTACCTTCTACCCAATGGTAGCGTTGAGATAAGAGAAAGGAACATGGCCTGATGCACTCCAGGCTGTGATGCAGTCAGTCAATACACTCTCCTTGCTGGACTCTAAATCCAAACTCATTGCATTATCTTCTAGTCCATTCATCTCTTTTCCAGTATCTTGGAGCTCCCTCAATGTTCCCAACTCCCTACAAGATCAATGGTGGTCCTCATACATTTGTCGATCGGGTCTCTAGTAATGGCTATGCATTTGAATCCCAAAAAGAAATGAGTCTATTTTCTTCTACTTGGGTTTATTGCCAGGCACTTGAGTGAAACAATTTCTGCTTTCATATTATCAGCCCATGCCTGGATGTTGGCCAGATCTTTCTTGAAATTGATATGGAGCATCTTTTGACTCTTTTTTTTACTTTAAGCATTAAAACCATCACAGACCATTCTGACATCTAATATTAGGAGGATGTGGCATCACTGTTGAAATAACTCCAAGATAATTGGATCAAGAACAGTGCTTTCCGGAAGATTTGCACAGTTGCTCTATTTCATGATTGCCTCTCAAAGTCCGGCCTTATGACCTCATCAATGGAGGTGGAAATGGATAAGGCCAGCCAACAGGGCTCTGGTGAATCTGTATAGGTCAACTTCCTGTACAGTGGATGCAATGGATTGACGAAGCATTGTTGAACTCCAAGCATACCATTGACTTCAGAGGACGATGGAGACAGGAACTCATTAATGGCCTATTCTCCACTGGGAGCTAACAGCCTGAGTAAAGTAAATGAGTTTGTTTCATTACTAGCCTCTACAATTCTCTTCCTTCAAACTAGGTACAGGTCCAGCCATGGTAATTCTCCCTTAATCCCCATTTAGCTCAGTTTAACATGATTAAGATTTATATAGTTGAATGCTTCTTAATCAGTCTAGTTCTCTCAGTTCTTTTATCTGTGTCTGGAGCCAAATAGTCCTGCTGGAACCAAAAGAAAGCACTTTAAGATCCATTTGTTGGCACTAAAGTGTTCCTTGCTTCATTTTTTTTTTGTTGCTTCGTCCTTTCAGCCCTGCAAATGTCCTTCACCCAAGTCCTTGATGGCAACGCTGTTGCGATGATAGAACCAATTTAATGACTTCCTCTGGGTACTCAAAGATCAAAAGTACATTTGTTATCAAAGTATGTATGCAATATACAACTCTGAATTTTGTCTTCCCCACATGCAGTCGCAAAATAAAAAAAAACCATGGAACCCGTTCAAAGGAACACCTCACCCCCCCCAAAAAACTGCGCAAACAGCAACAAGAAAAGAGTGATAAACACAAAATATAAAACACACTGTTGGAAGAGTCCAGGCATATTCAGTTCAGCTCAGTGATCTTTATCTACAGGCTGCCCCAATTCAAAATCGCTCAAAATAACAACAACAGAGGGAGTGATTAGAAACCAGAAACACATCATAACATAAAACTACACAGTCCAATCCACAAAGTGAGTCAATTAAACCTTGCCCAAGACCCAGCACTCTGGTACCATACTCCAAAAGGATCGAGGGAGGGTGAGACTACAGGGTCTTTCCTCCGAGAGCAGCAAGCCAGGGGGAGAGAGAGACAGTTAGATGCAGACACCTTCCTTCGGCAGCAATGAGTGAGAGGCTTATAGTTGGCGCCGAACACCCTATCACCTCTCGCACTCACCTCGATAATTTCAGTCTCCCTCGGCACTTTAATTGGTTTCCTCCAATATTCCAAGGATTTATGGCCGGGGTTAGTGAGTTTGGGCATGCTATATTGGTGCCTGAAGCATGGCAGCTCTTGTGGGCTGCTCAGCACCATCCTCACTAATTTGATATTATGTAAATCAGGGGTCCCCGACCTTTTTTGCACCGCGGACCGGTTTAATATTAACAATATTCTTGCGGACCGGGGGTGGGGGGGGGTGGGGGGGGTGCTCAAGTAGAGTTAAACTCACTTCAACATGTCTTTTACAGTTCGGGTTGCCAACTTTCTCACTCCCAAATAAGGGACAAAAGTAGCAGTCAAATCCCAGGACACTTTACCCCAGGAAAGACAACCATGACCATGAAGCCTAGCGCGGGCACCTGTGTGCGCATGTGATGTGCACATGCACATACATGCTGATTTTTTTCCCCACAAATCGTTTTTCACTTAATCTTCCTGACTATACTGTACATACATTATTTCTGCTTGATAGAGGCTGTGTATTTATCATATCATTCCTGCTTTTACTATATGTTAGTGTTATTTATTTTCGGTTTTATGTGTTATTTGGTATGATTTGTTAGGTTATTTTTTGGGTCTGGGAACGCTCAGAAAATTTTCGCATATAAATTAATGGTAATTACTTCTTTGCTTCTTGCTATTTCGGCTTACGAAAGATTTCATAGGAATGCTCTACCTTAGTGGGGGAAATACAGGACAAACCAGTTTAGCCCAATATACGTAGGGTTGCCAACTATCCAGGCAAATATGGGACAGTTGGCAACTCTATGTTCAAGTTCAACAGTGCGTGACAGGGAATGAGGAAAGGTGCAGCTGACTTATCTCGTTTACTCATGACCCAGTAGCACATGCTTTGCAGCCCGGTACCGGTCCGCGGCCCAGTGGTTGGGGACCTCTGGCGTAAATGACGCATTTCACTATGCGTTTTGATGTACATATGACAAATAAAGCTAATCTTTAATCTGATTTAAAGGGGAATCCAAAGGAGATTCTCAGTAAGTGAACTCAACATTCTTATTCAGCCTTGCCTATGGGCTTATGCATGTGACTTTGGACAGTGCCAGTCTCACCTGTGGTGAGCAAGACTTGAAACAAACGTGAAAAATTATTGAAGAAACATTTGAATTGTCCTGTAAAATATTGAATTGGAAGATAATTGGATCGAGGACAGCGTTCTTGCAATTTTGCTCTAATTGATAGCTGACCTCCACAATTTTCTTCTTTCAAACCCGGTACAGCTGAAAGAAAAGAGAGTGGGGTTGAGAGGGGTAATAAATCAGCCATGATAGAATGGCAGAGTGGGCTCGATGGGCCAAATGGCCTAAATCTGATCCTTTGTATTGTGGTCTTAACTTGATGAGATAATGAAGAGACGGGTTTACTCTCCATCCACCCCAGCACCTGAATGGGGCCAACTCAGGTAGACACCTTGGTTGGCATGGATGAGTTGGGCCAAAGGGGCCTGATCCCAAGCTGTCGAAATCTATGACTCTATGCGTACTATACCTGCAATTAATTCACCAACGTGGGAGGTTTATCCTCACTGGCAGCGTCTTGCACTCTGATGAAAACAACTTTACTGTTGGCTGAACTGTCAAACTGTGAAATAAGAAGGATTGTGTGTTCACCTGGTGTATTGTGTGCACTTGAGGGGAAGAAGAGCCATTCCTTCAAATTTCTTTTCTAACAGGTAATGGATGGACATAGACAAAGCATCCGATGGGACCCTCCAGGAGTGAGGGAGCATGAGCTTAAAGAAAAATCATTGCAGAGACGTCAATCAAAAATATCAGAGTCAGAATTATCAACTGGTTGCAAACAAGACTGTCAGAAAGCGAATGGGCTCATCATATATAACTCAACACCTGCAGTTTTTATTTGCAACATGATTTCCCTGTGAGAGTTCTGCTTTTGTTTTGCAAATCCATAAAATAAAATCCTGCACAGCTCTGCCAGATAGCTCAGTTGGTGAAAGCTTCATCAGCTGTAAATAGCAAATCAGATGCCTAGAGAAGAGCTGACCTCCTCCTTCACGAGGTGAGCTGCGATGCCCTTCTCAGGATGATAAGCTGCTGGCACTCATTGCCTGATGTTATGGATGGATGAAGGACGGAGTGGAAAAAGACTGCATGGCTGTCATCAGAATTCTTTAAGGAGAGTACAGGACACAGAGCAGAAGGAACAAGGCAACAGACAAAGGGAAGCTGAGGGATGAAGAAAGGAGAAGGCAAATATCGTTGGGAATAGAAGTTAAAAGCATGAAAAAGTATTCCTTCGCATCCCCTTCGAATTTTGAAAATAAAATGCTGGAGGAACTGAGTAGGTCAGGCAGCATCTTTGGAGTGGAATGAACAATTAATATTTCAAGCTATGAACCTTCATCAGGATTGGAAAGGAAGGGGGAAGAAGGTAGAATAAGAAGCTGGGGGAGTGGAAGGAGTACAAGCCGGTATGTGATAGGTGAAGCCAGGTGAGGAGGAAGTTGGGTGGATGGATGAGGAGCTGGGAGGTGATTGGTGAAAGAGGTAAAGGGCTGAAGAAGAAGGAATCTGATAGGAGAGAAAAATGGGAGAAAGGGAGGGAGGAGAGGCACCAGAGGAAGGTGATAGACGGGTAAAGAGAAGAGTGGAGCCAAAATGTAGAATGGAAAAAGAGAGATGGTTTCAAAGGTTTATTTAATGTCAGAGAAATGTATACAATATATATCGTGAAATGCTTTTTCTTCGCAACTATCCACGAAAACAGAGGAGTGCCCTAATGAACGACAGTCAAATGTTAGAACCCTAAAGTTGTCCCCCCCAGCTCCCTCCCACTTGCACGTAAGTGGCAGCAAATAACAATCCTCCCTCCCTCCATGGGCAAAACAAAAGCATCAGCACCCACAACCAGGCACTGAAGTGTGAGCAAAGCAACAGTAAAGACATAGACTTGCAGTCACCCCAAGGACTACATTGTTCACCCGGCATTCGACATACCACAGGTTCTCTCTCTCCCTAATAAAGGAGAAAGGGGTGTCTCCATTTTCACAGCGAGCGGGGAGACATAACGAACAACTTGCTGGTTTACGATGTTAAAACGTCTGCCACGTCACTTCTTTCGAGCTCTGTACCCAAAGATCTGGGCACACAGCCATAGATATTCTGACTCCCCCAGTGACACATGGGTCTCCTGTCGTGACAACGACCCTCAATCTGCCCGTCTCCAGGGACCTGAGATCCTAGGCTTCCAAATCCGAGCTGAATACTTAGGTTGAGCCCTTGGCATGCCGTACAACAGCCAGTCCTGAAATCCCAAGGATGGGTCCCATTCCCGCAAAGAACCGTAGTTAGCATGTAACTCCAGATGGGGAGAGGAGAAATTACCATAGGTTAGAGAAATCAACTTTCATGCCCTCAGGTTGGAGGCTACCAGGATGGAACATGATGCGTTGCTCCTCCATACTGAGAGTGACCTCATCATGGCAGTAGAGGAGGCCAGGAACTGACATGTTGGAATAAGAATGGGAAGTAGAATTAAAATAGCTGGCCACTGGGAAATCCCACCTGTTGTAGCAGACGTAGCGAAGGTAAAACATTAATATTGCAGAAGCTTAAGATCTGATTAATTCACTGTGTGAAAAGCTATATAATAATTCAGCAGGAGGTACATCAAAATCTTAATATCTTTGCTTGTTCAGTTCTACTCCATTTGGAGTCCAAAATCATCAGGTATGAATATAAATGAATGCCAAAAAAAATAATCCAGGTGACAGATTACCTGGACTCGAAAATCATTCTGAAGAACCTGAGTTAGAAGGAGAGGTGACGTAGACTCCTACAACACAGAAGACCGAGGGCTGATCTGATAGATATACTGTATGTGAGGGGTGATTGATAAGTTCGTGGCCTAAGGTAGAAGGAGTCAATTTTAGAAAACCTACCACATTTATTTTTCAACATAGTCCCCTCCTACGTTTACACACTTAGTCCAGCGGTCGTGGAGCATACGGATCTTGGACCTCCAGAAAGTGTCCACAGCATGGGTGATTGATAAGTTCATGGCCTAAGGCAGAAGAGGATGAGGTATTAACTTCAAACTTTCTGCATAACCACTCAAAGAGTTGACCTGCATGTGCATGTAATGAGAGCTGTATAACTCATCTCCTTCTACCTTAGACACGAACATATCAATCATCCCTCATATAAGATCAAGAAGGCACAAGCAGGGTGAAAACACAGTCCTTTTCCCAGAAAAGGAGTGCTAAATGTTTTAAGATCAGAAATAAGAGATTTAAAAGGGACAGCCAAGGTAGCCTCTTCATGCAAAGGATGGTGCATATTTGGAATGAGTTGCTGAAAATAGTGTTTCAGGTGAACACATTAACAGCCATCATGGATAGAGGAGGTTTATAAACACAAGATTCTGTAGATCCTTGAAGTCTAGAGAAGTGTGCACGAAACTGTTGGGAGAACTCAATAGATTAAGGAGGTATCCATGGAAGGGAATAAAGAGTTGATGTTTTGGGTGGGAGGATTGGACAGGAATGGGACAGAAACCAGAACAAGAAGATGGGGTGGGGGAAGAAATTACTAGAAGTTAGAGAAATTAATATATGACGGGAAGGACATGGTGGGGATGGCAAGGTCCCAACTGCTGGTGGTCGGCTGTGTATCATAACAGGACACCTCCCCTACGGCTGACTCCTGACAACACTGGATGCTCACTTTGCTTCTTTTCCACCTCACTGCTTTGTATTCTGGCTTCCTTTCCAGTCCCATTGAAGAGCCTCAGCCCAAAACCTCGACTGTTTATTCACCTCGACAGATGCTGCCTGACCTGCTGAGTTCCTCCAGTGTTCGGTGTGTGATGCTGAAGGAGAGGTTTAGGGGGCCATGGGAAGTTGACAGCAGATGGAACTAGCTCGCCAGGCAGTATAGTCAGCATGGACAGCAGGGCAGAAGGGGCTGTTTCTGTGCTGTGTGATTCCAATGCTCTTTCTGAGTTCAAAAATAATACTGAAGAACATCAGAAATTTATGACTTCTGTGACAGCATCCAGGTTTTCTCCCTGCAAGAAGCTTTGCCTTTCTGCTACTGTCCACTTGCACTAAGCTCAAATGTTTCATCACTTTTGCTTACTGCTGTAATACAGACATTCCCTCCTGTTTTCTACTCCCCTACCATCTTCCTTTTATGATCTTTTTATGTCTAACATTTTGTGGTTCTAATGAAAAGTCATCACCAATGTTTCACTCTCTGTAGGAGCTGTCTGAGCTGCTGAGTATTTCAAGCATTTATTTAGAATTTGACAGTATGTTGCTTTGTATTCTTTTTCCTGGTATGATGTGTATGTCCAGAGCTCCTTTCTATATTTCTTGGAGTGCTGTATTTACTGTAACACTTTTAGTGTGAGTATTGGGCCCACCAGCAGATCCTGAGAGTGAATTTCACTTAAAAACTGAAACATCTATCAAGTGAAGTCCATCTGAAAAAAAATCAGACAGGGATCCTTCACAGTTCTTAATCTCCTCTGCGGCTCCCTTGACAATTCAAAGATTGACTATTCACATCGCAGTTAATTGAATATATAACTAATCTAGTGTGTGTAATGCTCACATTCAACATATTGATCTATCTGTTTAATATCACCTGTCTTGATAAGATCATTAATAGAACATTTATTGTACTCTATGCAGTCAGAATGGAACTCAGCTCGTTATTAAAATGAAATAATCTCATTAAAAAATTCCATTTTACCAGTTTATGCTGTGTTTGAGGGTTACTAATTGAATTTCTTCATTATTAACTAAAGCAATTGAACAGCATTTAATATACATATTGAGGTAAATCATTGAAAAATATGTTTATTTCTAATTGTTCATTTATTCAATGAAATAGTAACATCTGCCTATAACTCAAAGATATCTCTTTGTCATCTGCTTCAGAAGATTTTTCAAACACACATCCACCAGATCTCCCACCACCACAACATTCCATGCTTCCCCCTCCTTGGACAATGAGGATTCCTAACATTGTTTAGATGCATTCCCAGAGCAGTCATCTCAAGACTTTATGATGTCGACTCTCCACTGCAATTGGGAAAGAGAACACATACTCATTAGCTGAGTTGATGGTCCTTATCAGTCATTCATTTAGCATTGTCCTCTTACTCAAGTATTTGAAGCAAGCAAAAGTGTTCAATAAACGTAAGTTAAAAAAGAGGGCTGTAGTTTATAATGTCCTAAAGACCTTTCTCTCTGAAGGCAGTCAAAGCTGTGTCCCTGGAGAGCAATCTTCAAATCCTGGAGACTTTAATGAATAGCTTCACTCACCCTTCTCTCCTCTCACAACTCCTTTATTCTACTTAGATGTTTCCTGTTTGGTAAGTACACCTCTTAGGTAATAAAAAACGAGAAAATCTCAGATACTATTCCAAATTCATCTGGACAGTACCCAGCATTAAATGCCTTTGAGTTTGGAAGAGGAGAACTTTCCAACTTCGATTTTCCTTATGACATAGAAGGAGGTAATTCAGTCCAAGGCTTTGAAGATCACACAGCAATCTTAACAGCTACTGTTTTTCTTGTGGCCTATACTGCCCACCTATAATTTTATGTGGCTTATAATTCCCATCAATTCAATCCCACTCCTCACTCACACACAAGAGATAAATTACTGTTGCCAATTAACCTACCAAGTCACATGTATTTGGGATGTGGGAAGAAACATATGCAGTTTCAGAGGGAACATGCAAATAAACAGTGCCGGGGTCAAGATCAAATCCCAGATGCTGTATTTGAGGTCTACCAGTCTACCAGCCGGACCTCTCTGTTGCCCTGCTTTCTGCTTCTAATTACTATCCAGTGAGCAATGATATATGGATGTCTAACATAAGACAGTACCTAAAATTTTGGACTGAAGTACAATATATTCTTAGCAACTAATCTCAGAAGTAAAAAATTCCAATCCATCAGGAACACTAACCCTGTCACATTTCTATGATCTTACAGTTGTAGAAAAGTTTTTAGTCTGCAATTCTGTATAATTATTTTTACAAAGAGCCTGAAGTGTGAAAATCTGATGATTAAAACAGAATTTTTTAGTGGAATTAGAAAACTTAAATCGAGCTTTTGCTCTTCAAAGATGTTCAGAAAAGCGTTTTCTTTTTCAATGGCAACCTCCTGCTGCTTGTATTGAAAACTAAACTTTAACTGAGAAAGTAAAAGATTTGAGAAAAAAGTCTCAGAAATCTTATATCTAAGTGCACCAATTAAGATCAATTTGTTATTGGTATACAAGATATTACTGGCAAGATCATCAATTATTTCCTATCTCTGATTTTCTAACAAGATAGTGATCAGCCAACTTTTTGTATCAACTGAGTGACTAGCTCTACACTTAAGAGTCAATTGCATTCCTATGGGCCAGAGTCACAGGACAGTATAATAACTTCATAGTTGCTATTTCATCTCATTTATTTATAATATGTGAATGCCACTGGCATTGCTAACACACATAGCCCATCACTCATTGACTGTGAGAAGGTGAAAGGAAATGACGTTCAAGGTCAAGTCTATTGCCACCTGTGCAAGCACACATATGCACAGGTGCAATGAAAAATTTGCAGCAGCATCACAGAGACATACTTTATACTTTATTGTCGCCAAACAATTGATACTAGAACATACAATCGTCACAGTGATATTTGATTCTGCGCTTCCCGCTCCCTGGATTATAAATCGATAGTAAGTATTAAAAATTGAAATTATAAATCATAAATAGAAAATAGAAAAATGGAAAAGTAAGGTAGTTCAAAAAAACCGAGAGGCAGGTCCGGATATTTGGAGCGCATGGCCCAGAACTGGGTCAGGATCCGTTCAGCAGTCTTATCACAGTTCCTAAATTAGATATGCAATATTCACAAGAAAAAGAAGTCATGCAAAATTATTCAAGAAATTACATAATTAGAATAAAAAATTCCATTGATTGCAGAGTGGTTATAGTATTGCTGTACTGAGGTAGTGTTATGTAATGAGCTCTTTGGGCCTGTGTAGGGTGCTGGGGAGCATTGGGCTCAAGGCGTTTAGAGAACTTGAACTGGTTAATTGTTGTTTAATGACAGCTTAGAGTTCCTTGTGTTTTTCTTGATTGACTAGCTCTTTGTAATGCAGCCTCCTAGTACTTTCTGTTTAAGCTTGTTAAGCTTATTTAGACAGGCTTGGGCATTCCATGTTACTTGTATTATTTCAGCAGATGCCTGATTAGCTCTAATTGTGGGGTCCTAGTTTTGGGAATGTTATGTCTCGCAGCGTCTCTCGTCATTATCTCCTCATTGAAGTTTGTCTTTCCTCCACACTCGCGTTCCGATATTGCCAGCGCACATCAAGACAGGCCAGGATTATGCAGGTTGTTTTTTTGTAATTCCCTAAACCATTGCAATTCTTCAGGTGAAGATACCAGTTCTTATTCCAAATGTTACTTAATTAACCAAACTGAAGCTCCCCCCGGCTCACAAGATGAGATTTGGTCTCGCATCTCCAATCCCCTTCTCGTGTCTTCCGGATTTATTGCTTTCATCCCCATTATGAATTCCAGTGCATGCCCTATTATGAATTCCAATGTGTACTCTTATGGAAGTCCCCATTTTGTAAACTGGTTATACTTTAATTATACATTTAAAAGTGGTTTAATTACAGGGTTCTGATTTTACAAATGTGGCCTCATGAGCGAATAACAGAAATATAAAAAATATTTCTTTAAATGGTTAGTGTAATTCAATCTCCTACAGTTGCAGCCTAATAAATATTGTAGTTGTGTTGATTATTCTCTCCACAGGAATCAGCGACATACTATTTTGCAATATCAGTTAATAACAATAACCACTTGCATTTATATTACTTTCCGAACGTTGTAACATTCCGAGATGATTCACAAGGTTCAATGGTTCAATAGTTCCATTTAATATCAGCGAATGTATTCAATATACAACCTGAAATTCTTACTCTCCAGACATCCTCGAAACAGAAGAAAAACACCAAAGAATGAATGACAGATAAAAGACCAGAACCCCGGGGATCCCCTCCTTCTCTCATGCACAAGCAGCAGCAAAAGCATTAATCCTCCTGGCTCTTATTCAGCAGAAAGCATCAGTAACCCTCCCCCACCACCCACCATGCAAGCAACAGCAAAGCTCCCAAGGAGACACCATAATCTGCAGAAAACTCTCCCTCACCATCAAGAGAGAGAGAGAGAGAGAGACAGAGGTCACCTGAGTGCAGAGGCGTCTGATAGCTGCACCCGCTGTCTCGATGTTACAATCTCTCACGACACTTCAGTTGGACAACACCGGGAGGGAACTGAGTCGTCCACAGGACCGCGCTAGGCTGTACCCCGAAGGCGCTCTTCTTCCAGGTCGCTCCTGAAGGTATCCAAATGCGGCCGATCGGCGGGCTCTAAGAGCGGGAACTACCATCGAGAAGAAGCGTAGTTTGAGTACAGCTGCAGATCATGGGCTCTGCCAGGACCCCAGCTACCTCGAAAAAGAAAGAAGAGGTATTAGAGAGAAGAAGAGTTTAAACTGTCTCATAGATGGCCTGGGAGAAGTCACCCACTGGCACCATCTGAGAAAAGATATGATACAGGTGGCCCAAAGATTGATCAGCAAGATGTTAAAAGAAGAAGAAGACTGCCAATACACTGCCACCCTCAGTTTATGAGGATAGGTGGAGTGAGTGTGAGCTCTTTAGAGCCAAGTATGATAAGAGGTGACTTGACAGAGATGTACGAGATAAGTGGTGTAGACCAAATGGAGAGCCAGAAACTTTTCCCAGTGCCTAATACGAGTAATCATAATATTAAGATGATTGGAGAATAGTATAGGGGGATGTTAGAGGTAGGTTTTTTTTTTTTTTTTATTACAGAGAGACTGGTGGGCGTGTGAGACACCATGCTAGGAGTGGTGGTAGAGGCAGATACATTAGGGACATTTAAGATACTCTTAGATATGCACATGGATGGAGAATGGAGGTCTATGTAGGAGGGAAGGGAGGGAAGGGTTGGAGTGATCTGAGAGTAGGTTGTAAGGTTGTCACTATATGATGGGCTGAAGGGCCTGTACTGTGTTGTGATGTTCTATGTTCTATGCTCTTGGGAAATTAGTGAGCTGGTCTTGCCAATTTTCAAGACTATTGAATATTACTTCTATTTTAATAACCAAAACCATTTTAATTCACAATTGTTTTTAGTTGTTACAAGGTAGAATGATACATTTTATAGTCATCCCTGTGATTAAAAGAGGCATGGGAACCGGGCTTTCTGTATGTTTGTGAGCAACATGGGAAACAGAGCCAAATAATATTGAAAAGGACCAAAGGAGAAGGGGCCCTGGTAAATTTTAAGGCAATTTTAAGAGGAAATGAGAATGAGGGAATAAGAGCTTAAAAGAGCATTGGATACCAGACCCTAGTGTGGGAGAAGGTGCTCTGGAGAGCTTAAAGCTGTAAGGCCTTAGACCAAGGAAGACCGAGTTTTGCACCTTGTTCCTGGAGTAACACTGTTCCATTTGGCTAAATTGATGAGTATTCACGTATGGCTGAATGACAATGAAACAAACTTGAACTTGGGGTAGAATTAGGACATTCATCCTATTGAGTCTGCTTCAGCATTTAATCATGGCTGATTTATTTCCATCTCAATGCCAAACTTCTGCATTTGACACCATTACTAACCAAGAGGCATCTAATTTAAATAGACCCACTGACTTGCCTTCCAAAGCCGTCTGTGACAATGAATTCCAGAGATTCACTAAAGAAATTCCTCCTTACTACCTTAAAAGGAATCCAGGAAACAGGGCCAGATGATGCATTTGCCAAATCGTTAGGGATTCCACACATGAAGAGCAGATTGTTGAGGTGTTATTACAGAAAGGCAAAATGAAGGGATTCCAGAGCTTAAGGGCCAGGAGTTAAAGGTGCAGACATCAACGGTGAAAAAAAATTAACCTCATTGACAGATTATGCAAGACCAGGCATGGTAAGAGTGTTGTGATTTCTCTTGAGGTCTCAACACTTCACTGAAAATACCTTTCTCCGACTTATTTCAGCTAAAAACCCATTGTCAGTCAATGCCCAGATCAAAGCCCTCAATCCAAAACACATAACACTAGTTGACTATACATACACAGCTTCTGATTGAGGTTTTATCCTCTGACTTGATTCATGCAAAGATTTTAGACAGTTTTTGATAAACCAGTCCTTAGTCTGACTGCATTGATAAGTATTACAGCTGAGCAACTTCATATATTTAATTTAGGTGAAGTTATCAAAGGGAAATCTTAAGTAATGCATTAACTACATCAATATTGCTTAAATAGCAAAAAAAATGCTGATTACCTAACTGTTTGGCATAGCAGATATTAGGGAAGTGATAACTGGCTACAAACTCTAGTACACTAAATAACATAGATTGCAGGGATTATGACAGACCTATTAGGCTTTTATAATATTTAGGTAATTTATTTATTGAGTGGATGGGTCTCTACCAAAGGAGGTGTGAGATGCCTCTTCCCTTCACTAGCATGCAGGTCACCCTTGGACAAGGTGTAGCACCTGATAACCTCCCACCCCCCCCCCCCCCGCAAGGTCAGGGTCATGTGAAGCCATGGGAGCAGGTGGTAGATGGTCGTATGAGCAGCTGGTTCATATCACAAGTCCTGGTTACCACTGATGCCAGGCAGACAATCTCTGAAGAGCTGATAATGGTTTAGGTCACCCATTTTGTAAAGGCCCAGAAGAAGGCAATGTCCGACCACTTCTGTAGAAGAATTTGCCAAGAACAATCATGGTCACGGAAAGACCACGAGAACCCACGTCATATGACACAGCACATGATGATCAAATGAGTTTATTTATAAACTTAAGAACACAGAAATATAAAAACAGGACTATGTAACCTAGCTCCTCAAGCCTATTCTGTCATTGAAAACCATCTTAACTGCTTTGCCCAGATCTCAATTCTTCTCTTCAATTCCGCATAGCCGCCAATTTTTGAAAATGTACTTATCTCCGCTTTAAGTGCATGGCCAAGTGGTTAAGGTGTTTGTCTAATGATCTGAAGATCACTAGTTCGAGCCTTGGCTGAGGCAGCGTGTTGTGTCCTTGAGCAAGGCACTTAACCACACATTGCTCTGCGACGACACTGGTGCCAAGCTGTATGGGTCCTAATGCTCTTCCCTTGGACAACATTGGTGGCGTGGAGAGGGGAGACTTGCAGCATGGGCAAATGCCGGTCTTTCATACAACCTTGCCCAGGCCTGCGCCCTGGAAACCTTCCACGGTGCAAATCCATGGTCTAACGAGACTAACAGATGCCTATATAAACATCTGGAATTATCTATCAATGACTGGATAGAGAAATCTATAGCTCCATCACCTTCTGCCCTCTGCCTTGTCTCTACCGTATGGTGGCAAGATAACATTGCAGTTAGTGTAACACTGTTACAGCACCAGCGATGTGGTTCAGTTCTACTACTGTCTGTAAGAGTTGGTACGTTCTCCTTGTGATCATGTGGGTTTCTCCTGGGTGCTCCAATTTCCTTCCACTTTACAAAGACCTATGGATTAGTAGGTTAATTTGGTCAATTGGGTGCAATTAGGCAACATGGGCTGGAAGGACCTGTTACCGTGCTGTTTCTCTAAATAAAATAATAAATGACAAAATAAATAAGAAACTCTTCTATAAATCTATTTTTAAAATAGTTACTTTAAAAAGTAAGTAATATATAACAGAATATTGATTTGCTGTATGATTTAGCAGACGGGTGTGAGCATATATGTAGGGTATACAATAGCTTAGCGGTTACCACAACACCAGCAATCTCCAGATGGGGCTCAGTTTCTTATGCGGTCCGTAAGAGGTTTGCACGTTCTCTCTGTGACCGTGTGGACTTCCTCTGGGAGCTTTGGTTTCCTCTCACAGTCTGAAGACACATGCTTAAGGTGAGGGTTAGTGAGGCATGGGCAATCTATGTTGACACCAGATGTGTGGCAACCCGTGAGGGTTGCTCCTGCACATCCTCAAGATGCAGTGGTCATTGATGCAAACAATACATTTCACTATGTGTTTCGATATTTCGATTGCATGTGACAAATAAAGCTAATCTTTCTGAGGATTCCCTGGGAATGCCAGAATCAGCACAACTCCAAAGGAGTGTACTGCTCTAAAGATTATCAAAGTCTTTATGAAGAATCATGTGTTTTGCCATGTATGAAGAAGTGGGCTTTCACTGAAAAAGGTTGAGAGTGACAGTCACCAGATGATAATGTCCATTTCAGTTTTGGCCCCACACCTGTTAACATGGTAGAATCTGTGAATGTTGCTACCTTGAGTGTTAGTGAAAGGATATCGCAGGTTTTCATGGCGGAAAATATGCTGTCTGGCACTGAAGCAGGCTGCAAGGTTCGTTGGGGGGAGGATGAAAAGGAGCTTGTGACCACTGGCTCATTTGAGACCTGGAGTTACTGATTAGGCAAATGGTTCTTGAGGTGAAGGATCTGGGAGTAATTGGGAGGCTGATATAGATATTTGGTGCCACAAAGAGGAAGACAGGCCTGAAGATCAAAGGTCAATATGGGCCTTATATTGATGGTATCACAATCAAGAAGAATGTTGATTGATGGTTAATCCCCATGATGGTTAATCTCAGGATAACTTAATCTAGATTTCTCCGTAATACTCTAGGGCAAGGGTTCCCAAACTTTTTAATGTCATGGACCAATACTATTAAGCAATGGTCCTTGGACCCCAGGTTCAGACCCCTGCCCTAGGAGAAGCTTTGCTTGGGGAGTAACTCCATCCATCATGTGACCTTATGGAGATTCAGGGTAATATTTGTAAGGTTGATCAATTTTAGGAGCAGAATCTCAAAAGTGATATGTCATAACTGCATTTTAACCCAGAAAAAAATCAGTATTTCAACCACCTGAGCACTGAGAAAAAAAAATGCCAAGTATAGAAATTTTAGGCCTTTAAACTCAATTTTCCTGTCCTTTTCCCATAGGTCCAACACTTTGGTGACAATTCCCAGCCCCTTTTTTCACTCCCCGACAGATATCCAGTCAACTTCTGATTCTATTTTTGTACAAATTATTTCCATGTTCTTACCTGGTATCTAATACATTTATGATCCTCCCCAGATACTTTGAGACATTTCATAATTAGTACCCCATGGGTTTGGTCCCATACATGGTGGTGAGAATTTAATGGGACCAGCTTCATCCATTCAGTTCACCATCTTCAAATGTTGAATAAGATTCTCCCCACTCAGCACCCACACACAAACTCTTCCTTTTTTCAGGAAAGGTCTAGTTTCCTTATTGCTAGTCAGAACACAACCTGCTGCATGCCCTCGGAGCTAAGATTTGATCCTCAGAATCTCCAGAGTAGCACGTTGCATAGGGAATGCACTTCTCACTTGTGGACTGACCCCAGCATATCCTTTGATACACTTCAATGTATGGTTTGAAGTACATGTGATAAATAAACAAATCAGAATCTATATCCACTGCAGAGAGAATGGCAAATGTTAATTGAGTGATATGCCATCAATATTTCAGTAATGGGAAAATCTAAATCTTCTGCACTCAAAGGAGTACAGTTCGCCACAGAAAAGAACATCACATGTTGTTTCTACGTTCAGTGACCACTTTATTACGTGCATCCTGTACCGAAAAAAGTGGTCATTGGGTGTATGTTCATGGACTTTTGCTGCTGTAGCCATTCCACTTTAAGGTTCAAAGTGTTGTGCATTCAGAGATGTTCTTCTGCACACCACTGTTGTACCTGTGGTTAATTGAGTTACTGTCACCCTCCTGTCAGCTTGAACCAGTCTGGCCATTCTTCTCTGATCTCTCTCATTAACAAGGCATTTTGCTCACAAAACTGGTGCTTGTTGGATTATATTTTTTTTTTGTTTTTGTTCTTCACACTATTCTCTGAAAACTCCAGAAACCGTTGTGCATGAAAATCCCAGGGAGATTAGCAGTTTCTGAGATACTCAAACCACCCCATCTGACGCCAATATTCATTCCATGGTCATCGTCATGTAGATCACATTTATTCCTCATTCTGAATTTGGTCTGGACACCGACTGAACCTCGTGACTATGCCTGCATGCTTTTTTATTGAGCTGCTGCCACATGATTGGCGGGTTAGATATTTGCTATTTGCATTAACAAGAAGATGTACAGGTGTAATGGATAACATGACTACTGAGTGTATATCCACCTTCCTCCTTGCTTGCTAAAACGCGACTTTTCATCTCATCCAGCCATACATTACTGTAGAACTCTGCAATATGTTGATGGCTGTTCCCAAGGCTCGACTTTACTATTCCATTTATTAATTAACAACTGCCAGAAATACCCCGTCCAGCCTGCATGTCTCTAGCTGTCGGCTTCTATGAGACCACTTCAGTTATTGGGAGCCCTTGCAATTCCATCAGTGGGAGCAGATGAAGAGAGACTGCGAGGGAATAGCATAGCAGAAAGATGCCCATTCCAGGATTGAGGAAAGTAGAGGCTGAGGAAATGGAGATCGGTAACTTCCTGCTAACAATACACTGAGGTCAGAAGTGGGTCTGGCCGCTCCACGTTCAGTTCCATTGACAGATGCTCAGTAAATGAACCAATCCATACCAGCAGGTCAATCTGGCCGGCGGTGTAGCAACATCCACACCAGCCTTTGAGGCGAGCCGTCCTGGGTTCGAATCCGGACGGCCCCTTGCACGCTTCCGATCGTGCTGGGTTGAGCGTCAGCTAGCAACTCGGCCTCATAAAACAGACAAATGCTAAAGAAACGGCTATGTTGCTGCCCTATACACCAGTGAGGCATGGGAGGATTGTACTTACACTATACCGACATGCAGCAAAGCCTAGACAGTGAGCAGGGCAGGGTTGATCAGCGGCATCACACCACAGAAGTGCTACATAATCACCATATTGAATTGAATGCCAGTGCATTTGTACCCTATAGGATTGAACCCCGATCGGGTTACCATTCCCCACACTGCCTTTAAGTTCTCTTTGTGGCTGCACAGATTTCAGTTAGATGTTCCGATTTTTTCCCACATTTCGAAGTTGTACAGATTAGGGTTTGTAAGTTGTGGGCATGCTATGTTGGTGCCAGAAGTGTGGCTGCACTTGCCTCCAGCACATCCTCTCTTATTTGATTTGATGCAAAATGATGCATTTCACTGTACATTTCAAAGTTTTGATGCACATGTGACAAATAAGGCTATTCTTTATAATATTTATCTTTATTTTGATATTTAACAATAAAGTGTCATTTAATTCATATCATCGACAAATTCCATACAATCAACATCCTAGAGGGAGGGAAATGGGTAGGGATTGTTGATGGACTTCATTAGCAAGACATACAAATACTACGACCTTGAATGCAGCTAGGGGGCATGGTATCCTACGTGATTCATCGCTTGATACCTGCGGAATTTCCACTATCTTCAACGTACTGTTCAAGAGTATATAGAATACTCTCTCTACTTGACCTGATATATATGTCTACCACAATTCTCAAGGAGCTCACAACCATCCACAACAAAGCAGCCCACGTGACTAGTACCCCATCTACCATCATTCCTTCCACCTACCACCGCAAAATGACTGCAGTGCACACCCACAAAATAATGCACTGCAAATATAAACCTAGGTTACTATGGCAATCTCTCCCAAACCCATGAATCAGAGGCATTGCCTCAAGTTCTCCAATCCTCCTCTAATCCTACCTTGAAATTGGAATAGATAAAATGAGAAGCACTACAGCACAGTCCAGACTATTTGGCCCACAATGTTATGCTAACCTTATAACTTGTTCTAAAATCAATCCAGCCTCCCTTCCTACATGGCCCTTCATTTTTCTACCATCCAAGTGCCTATCTAAGGGTTTTTTTAATGCCTTAAATCTCCTTACAATTATGCCCCCTTGTATTAGCTGTTTCAGCACTGAGAAAATATCTCTTGCTAGCCACCCAATCTATGCTTGCTATTCCTTCATCATCTCGTCACAAAACAAAGAAAGAACATGGAAATCTTTCAGAGAGATACATCAAACCCATACCCCCACACAAAAAGTAATGGCAACTCGATCATCAACCGCCAAACCCCCTCCCCCGCACAAGTGGCAACAAAAACATCGACCCTTAACCCCCACCACCACCTCACCGCACAAAAAAAACTAATAGAATGCAGCAGGAACACCAACCCCCAAAATCCCTACTCTCGCTCAACAAAATGGAAAGGAATGGGCAAAAAACACAGAATATAAAATAATATAAAGAGGATTCAGGATGAGTGAAAAAGATCTGGCCTTGCTGTCATTGTCCAGATCTCAAAGAATGAATGCCTTTATTAAATTTAACGCTTGACTGAGGCTTAACATTTAAGACTTGGAGTTCGCTGTTCACAGACATTGAAAATCTGAAAAAAGTGCCCATTGTGAAAATTGTCAAATGACACCTCATACCATTTGTGGGAAGATAATGAAAGAGGACCAAAACCCAAACTTTCTTGACTCCTTCATGTACCTACCATTTTTCCAAAGAACTTTGTTGAATGTTCTTGAAGTACATTAGCTATACCTCATAACAACCTTGTTCTTGGCAAATTGAGGGTAGGCAGAAAGTAGGGAACCAACGTTGACATTGTTAACAACATCCACATGCTTACAAATTTCCCATTGAGTAGTTTTATCATGGCCTGAATCAGTGTGGTTTCTATCAAAGTAATCGTAACAGCAACTTGTGTTTATTTTGAGGCTCTAAGTCTCACAAAATGGCTTAAATTTACCTCTAGCAATCTCACATATATATTTCTTTGTATCTTTTTAATCAATGTGAAATCAGAACCTGTGAAATTGAAGTTGATCCCAGCCTGATGCTTACTTCATCTAAACCATTTATTCAAACTTTAGCTGCACAGCTGCCACTTCAAGAATTATCACTGAGCAAAATCTTTAAAAAGTTGTTGGGATTCATTTTGGTACCACCTCATTAACAAATTAACTTACCTTCATTTATTCCAATTAATCAGCCCCCAAGTTCCCAGTTCTATATGTTGCTGCACTTAAATGGTTTCACTTAGGTCCACTTGGTCTCATCTCTCCAGATTTTCCTTGGTCCATTGCAGATTGAACCCCACTTGAGTGCCAACGTCCTTTAGTACTAACAGGAAGGCCTCCCTCAACAAGACAGGGATGACTCATTGATTAGTTCAATTGATCTGTGTGCATAGAAAATGGCCAATTTCAAAATCCAACTGCAATGCTTACACCAAGTTCATATGGCAACTATCCTAAGAAACATATCCATTTTAGTAGAAAAAAAAGATTGTTTCTTAAATGGTGAGAGATTGTGAAATGTTAATGATTAAAAGGGCCTGGACATCTTGTGCACTATTTGCTCAAAACAATCATTGAAGTCAATAGACAATAGACAATAGACAATAGGTGCAGGAGTAGGCCATTCGGCCCTTCGAGCCAGCATGGCCATTCACTGTGATCATGGCTGATCATCCACTATCAGTATCCAGTTCCTGCCTTATCCCCATAACCTTTGATTCCACTATCTTTTTTTGAAAGCATCCAGAGACTTGGCCTCCACAGCCTTCTGGGGCAGAGCATTCCATATATCCACCACTCTCTGGGTGAAAAAGTTTTTCCTCAACTCTGTTCTAAATGGCCTACCCCTAATTCTTAAACTGTGGCCTCTGGTTCTGGACTCACCCATCAGCGGGAAGATGTTTCCTGCCTGCAGCGTGTCCAATCCCTTAATAATCTTATATGTTTCAATAAGATCCCCTCTCAGCCTTCTAAATTCCAGAGTATACAAGCCCAGTCGCTCTAATCTTTCGACATATGACAGTCCCGCCATCCCGGGAATTAACCTTGTGAACCTACGCTGCACTCCCTCAATAGCAAGAATGTACTTCCTCAAATTTGGAAACCAAAACTGCACACAGTACTCCAGGTGTGATCTCACCAGGGCCCTGTACAGCTGCAGAAGGACCTCTTTGCTCTTATACTCAATTCCCCTTGTTATAAAGGCCAGCATGCCATTAGCTTTCTTCACTGCCTGTCATACAGTCATACAATTGAGTCATACAATGAAAACAGTCGTTTGGGCCAACAAATCTGCATCTACTAAGCACGCATTTACACTAAATCCATTTTATTACTTCACATACCCTTCAACTCATCCACTTCTACAGAATCTAGAGGCAATTCACAATGCACAATTAACCTGCTGACCTAAACACCATTGTGATGTGAGGAGAAAATGGAACATCTGGCACAAACTGAGGTAGTTACAATATGAATGGGCAAATTCTTCACAGAGAGCATCATAAGCCAGGTTCAAACTCAGATCACTAGAACCAGGAGACAACGGCTATATGACCTGCATCCTGGCAACGCAAGTGCAATACATAAAGCAAATGATATGTTGGCCTTTATCACAAGAGTAGGGGTATCTTACAATAATCACAATGGACCTATAGTAACACTGCTTCTGGGAATTTCAGTACAATTCAGTCCTGAGAGGTGTTGCACACTAAGTCAGAGGATGAGAAGTGGTTCTTCAAGTGATTGGAAAGTTAAAACAACAGGTAATGGGTTCATGATCACTCCTACAATAGAGCAGAAGTGTTCTGCAATGTGGAAATTCAGTCTACATTTGGTTTCTTCTGCAGGGAAGAAATGACATTGTGAGCATCAAATGCAGTATGTCAAATATACAAGTATTTAACCTGGAAGTGTTTGGGCCCTAAATGGCAAGAAGGGGATGAGGTAAAAATTGTAGATTCTGCATCCTCAGTGGTTACATGGGAAGGTCCCCTGAGAAGAGGAGTAAGTATTTTTGGAGACAGATAAATGAAACAGAGATCTGCAAAGGTAATGCTCTCTTTGTTTTGATGAGAGTAGATGTTATAAGAAAAAATTATATTAAAAGGTTGAGTAGGTCAGGAATTTATTCCTTGGACCCTAGAAGTTTGAAGGGAGATTTGATAGTTATACAAAATTATGAGAGGTATAGATAGGGTAAATATAAGCAGGCTTTTTCCACTGAGGTTGTGTGAGACTACAACTAGAGATCATAGGTTAAGGGTGAAAAGTGAAATGTTTTAGGGTAACTTGAGGGAGAACTTTTTCACTCAGAGAGTTGTGAGAGTGTGGTGTGCGCTGCCAGTGTGAGTGCTGCATGCAGACTTGATTTGATCATTTAAGAGCAGTTTGGATAAGTACATGGATATCAGGGGTATGGATGGCTATGGTCCAGCTGCAGGTCAATGGACTAGGCGGTTTAAGTAAGTTGGCATGGTCTAAGTGGGCTGAATTGCCTGTTTCTGTGCTGTACTTTTCAAGAATTCTATGACTGTATGTTCAGATCAGCCTCATTCATATGGAAAGAGAAATTAAAACCTCAGGTAAGTTCTAGGACTCCCCGCCGCGTGTGCACGCGCGCGCGCACACACACACACACACACACACACACACACACACACACACACACACACACAATATTTCCTCTTCACACACAGCTGCACATTTCCAATCATTCTTACTCCAGATTCAAGGCATTTAAGTTTGTAACTTTTTGACATCGGGCCAAGTTCTTTCAAAATCACTCAGGTGTCTTTTTTTTAAGAAGGAGGAGTCAGTAGGAATAGCGACAGGCTCGCAGAGAGAGGGTAAAAAAGAGTGTATGAGAGGAGAGAGAAAATGATATGAGGGTTGGAAAAGGAAAAATGGGAAGGGGAAAGGACAGGAAGAAAAATAGGGAGAAAAAGGGAAAAGGAAAAGGGGACATCTTCCTCAAAAGTTAATGGGGGGGGGTGGAAGGAAAAAAATTATTTGCAGAATTTTTAATCGTTTTTATTCTACACGTCCTCTAATTATAAATATAGCAATTTAATTTATTCAGTTCCAGCCGGAACATTATGCCAAAAAATGGCTGTCATTTATTCTGGAGCCTGACAGTGTGTGCTTTTCTTTGTCATTTCTTTATAGAGTGACAGAATGTGTTGCTAAAGTGACACACAATTACTTTCCCAGTACAGTTCAGCAAATATTAATTACTACAATCCAACACCACTCATGCAGGACAACATCTGCTACAGAAAACAAGACAAGAGTTTCACTTCAGAACACACTGGAAATGGAGCTAAGGGAAATAAGACTGAAATGTTAAAAAGCTCTGTGTAACAAATCGAACAGAACATAAACGAGGCAGAACGATGACTGCTAAGATCAGCCACAACAGCCATCATTTACTTGCAGAATCTGGATTTGGGTCCAAATTGCAAAAAGAACAGAGTGTTTTCTCTGCATCTAATAGCTAAGGCTTTCAATAAAATGAGTGCAGGCTGTCCCTACTGACTCTGAACAAGCTCAATGTATCATTATATTGAATAGAAAACTGCCAGTTGTTGTACATGATCATCAAAAAAAAAACAATTTCAAAAGCCGCAGTTGCAAAAAATCTGAAATAAAAACAGAAAATGCAGTTAAGACTCAGCAGGTCAGGTAGCTACTTCCAGTATAGTTCAACGTGCAGATGCATTTCAACCGATGGTGCGATGACAAACTCCGCCACCTTAATCAGGGTGATGCCTAGGCATGTCTAGTCCAGTAGCATATACTCACAACTCCCGTTGTCCGCCCCTCCTGTCGGGAGCTGAGTATATATACCGCCGGACTAGACATGCCTAAGCATCATCCCTGTGGAAGGTGGCAGAGTTTGTCATCCAAACGTCGGCTAAGATCAACACCTGAAGGCCCGAGAAGAGTTTATACGTCATATATACCAGGAAAGCACTGGAAATCTGTGGTGGAGCCTGTTCCTGCTGGGATTCAACACTACACTGGGAAATCCATCCCTTTGATCTCACTTCCTACTCCTGATCCAGATAGTTCCATTTCACATTCTAGCTCCCCTCTTACCCCTTCTCTTCTCCTCACCTGGCTATCAACTCCCACTGGTGCACCTCTTCCTTCTCTTTCTCCCATGATCCTCTCTCCTCTCCTACCAGATTCCTTCTTCAGCCTTTTACCTTTTCCACCTATCACCTTCCAGAATGTCACTTCATCTCACAACCCCCCCAACCACTCACCTTCCCCACTCACTTGGCTTCACCTATCACCTGCCTGCTCACCTCCCTCCCCCACACCTTCTTATCCTGGCTTCTTCCCCCTTCCTTTCCAGTCCTGAAGAAGGGCCTCAGCCCCAAACATCGACTGTTTTATTCCTCTCCATAGATGCTGCTTGGCCTGCCAAGATCTTCCAACATCCGCAGAATCTCTTGCGTTCATTACTTGTTGTTTTAAAGTTTTGGTAATGTTTAAACAAAAGTATATATTAATTAATTCTTAATTTGAATAAATAAAATTGGAAAATGCAGAAAGAATGATACTGTACTCAGGGGAAATTTGTAACAGAAATAAAAAAAAATCTGGAAATATTCAGTAGGTCCAAAGCCTCTTACAAATAGAAATTCTCCAAGGACACTATTGCTGTTGGACGATTCACAGACAGTGACGTGTGTTAGGACTGGCTGAAACTGAACCTCACGGAAGCTACAACTGAGAAATATGAATGTCTATTGGAAGTAACCACATGAGGAACTGCCTGAGTAAGGTAACGTCTCTCATCAACGATCGTTATGGGCTGAGTGCAGGTTGGTGGGACTAGGTGAGAGTAAGAGTTCGGCACGGACTAGAAGGGTGGAGATGCCCTGTTTCCGTGCTGTAATTGTTATATGGTTATATATGATCTGCACCAGTCTTGCAGCTACCATTGGGCAGGAGGTACAGGAGCTTGAGGTTCCACACCACCAGGCTCAAGAATATCTACATCCCTTTAGTCTTTCATGTCTTGAACACTTAGTCCATTTTTGTCACTTGTCACAAGCAATAATTAGTTTTCTAAAAATGTGTGTTTTCCTGTGGCAGCAATACGATGCAAGGACATAAAATTACAATAAATTACAAAAATAAATAAAACAAAAGGATAATGAGATAGTGTCCATGGATTCATGGAATCTGATGGTGGTGGAGAAGAACCTGATCCTGAATCATTGAGTGAGTTTCTTCAGTCTCTGTATCTTCCCCCCACCCCGCCAGGGGTAACAACAAGAAGAGGGCATGCCAGATATGAGATCCTTTCTGATGGATCCCACCTTCTTGAAGCAAACAACAGTGGAAGCATTGTAGAAATGATACTATTTCTACTCCTGTAAAACACCATTCCCTGTGATGCTGACTGGCTGTAGAAAAATGCAGGTATACCAGCATTCTGAAAGCTGCAGACAGTGTAATTCACAGAGAGATGGTAGGAGAGAGGCAGCCTGATCTGTAATTCTATTTAATAACTATTCACTGACTCTGTAATTCTAATATGTGAATACTTATTCATTTTGAAATTCTTCTGGGAAATGGCAAGGGTTGCTCTCATGTTCAAAGTGGATGTCATACTCTGGGTACGCACCCAATCAAAAGAGACCCTAAGCTTGTAAATTAAAATAATAATGGACTGTTGCCAACACCATCCACGTCATTGATTGGCAGCTAATCTTACTGGGGACAGTTGCTTGTAATTTCGGACTTACTGGCACACTGAAGGCATGTGCACCTCTTAAAAGGGAAGAGTACTTTGACTGTAAGTAATTTTCTAGGGGCACAGGCAGGCACAGAAGAAGATACAAAGACCACCCTGGATTTCAAACATTGTTTTGGAAATTTTATAGGTTAGGGTACAGATGGAGGGCATCTTCTATCAATCAGATATTAGATTTTCCAGATAAAATGTTCAGTGCAGCCAGCAAAGTCTGCCAACAAGAGGATGTGAGTGCAATGGAGGAAGAAATTGAATGACCTCTCAGGAATATCTAAGGTAATCATTCTGACATATCTATCATTCCTCTTGCAATTAGCATTATACAACCTGTCACCTCATATATCTCTCCTTTGATTACCAGCGTTCTTCTACAATCACGGCTTCTTCATTTTCAGCCGCAGAACATTTTATCTCCAGCCTTCATCTTTGTACTTCCTTTAGTGTTCTACGTTCTGCTGCCTTGTGCACAGCAGTTGCCCTGCTCCACTCTCACCAGCATGTCCGCAAAACAATTCTCAACAATAATGCCGACGCATTTATGTTTGAAACACAAGGTCACACACAATAACAGGTGAAAAGACTGAGAGTGATACAGTAATACGCATAGAAACAATCCTTCATCTCAAAGCGCCCTTGCCAACATGCTTCCCACCAAGCGAGTCCCATTTCAGACTCAGATTCCGATTCACTTATTTATCACATGTAAATCAAAACAGAGAGTGAAATGTGTTATTCGCACTAACAAGCAGCTCAACCTGAAGACGTGTTGGGGGTAGCCCATAAGTCTGCCCGCAACTGATCCACATCCCTCTAAATCCTTCCTACCCATGGACTTACTGAAATGTTTTCATTCCATCCACGTTCTATCTCCACTTCTGTAGCAAATCAGGGGTATATAGATATAAGGTGTGCTGCGTACACGAGAGATTCTGCAGATGCTGGAGGTCCTGAGCAATACACACAAAATGCTGGAGGAACTCAACAGGTTAGGCCGCATCTCTACGAAGGAGAATAAACAGCCGATGTTTCGTGATGAGACCTTTTGTCAGGACAGGGAGAGCCAATCCCCATGAAAGGTCTCAGCCTGAAGCATCAACTATTTCCCTCCATAGCTGCTGCGTGGCCTGCTGAGTTCCTCCAGCATTTTGTGGGTTTGGTAGGTACATGGTGATTCAGCAAGTCTGAAGACCCTTCAGAGTTTTTTAACCACCCCCACCTAATTTCATATTTTTGAACCTAAATCTCACAGTCACACTTAATTTTAGGAGCTGCATCTTGCTTGACTATGACACCAAGCTCTAACTTTTTGGGCGTCCATTAAAATTCAAGTCCAGAAGATGCACCCAACTCCCAAAAGATTGAAAACACTACATTCTGCATTTGCAACACTATATTCTGAATTCTGTTTTACTCTTTATCATCTCAGCGCCTTTACATATGGTCTGTCTGAATGGCACACAAACAAGATCTTTTCACTACATCTCACCAAATATGACAATAATAAACCAATTCCAATACCAATAGAAGAAGAGGAAGCAATGGAGATCAGAAAACAGCAACACTTCTCAGAGATTGGTACTAAGTGTTGATCTGTGGAAGATCATATGGTAAGTGATGTTCTGATAGCCTGAATTATTTTATTCAGAGATAAAACATGGTAACAGTCCCTTACAGCCTAATGATCTCTAATGCCCAATTATAGAATATGATCAATTAGCCCACTAACCCACACATCTTTGGAACGTGCAAGGAAACCAGAGCACCTGGAGAAAATGTATCCATCTCAGAATTGTTAATCTGGATCATTGGCGTTGTAATTTAAGGCATCCGTTAGTCTTGCAAGACCATGGATCTGTGCCTGGAAAGTCTTCAATCTCCTGGGCAAGGTTGTATGGAAGACCGGCAGTTGCCCATGCTGTAGGTGTCCCCTCTCCACGACACCAATGTTGTCCAAGGGAGCAGCAAGGGCTGATGCAGCTTGGCATCAGTGTCGTCGCAGAGCACTGTCTGGTTAAGTCCCTTGCACAAGGACACAACACGCTGCCTCGGCTGGAGCTCCAACTCACAACCTTCAAATCGCTAGTCAAATGCCTTAACCACTTGGCCACGTGCCCACACACGTACCCATTGGCGTTGTAATAGCATGACGGTAACTTCTACACTACCATGCTGCACCTATGGAGAGAGGTTGGACAGGCAAGGATTTTATTCCTTAGAGTGTTGGACAATAATAGACAACTTTATAGAGGTGTATAAATTTGAAGGAGTTTGAAGAGATTTGGTATGTCAAAAAAAGCACTCAAAAACTTCTATAGATGTACTGTGGAGAGCATTCTGACAGGCTGCATCACTATCTGGTATGGGGGGGCGGAGCTACTGCACAGGACTGAAAGAAGCCGCAGAGGGTTGTAATTCTAGTGAGCTCCATCTTGGGTACTAGCCTACAAAGTACCCAGGACATCTTCAAGGAGCCGTGTCTCAGAAAGGCAGTGTCCATTATTAAGGACCCCCAGCACCCCGGGCATGCCCTTTTTTCATTGTTACCGTGAGCTAGGAGGTACAGAAGCCTGAAGGCACACACCCAGCAATTCAGGAACAGCTTCCTCCCCTCTGCCATCCGATTTCTAAATGAACATTAAATCCATGTGCACTACTTCACTGTTTAAATATATATCATTTCTGGTTTTGCACAATTTTTTAATCTATTCAATGTACATACACTGTAATTGATTTACTTATTTATCTATTTTTACTTTTTTTATCCTTCTATATTATGTATTGCATTGAACTGCTGCAAAGTTAACAAATTTCACAACACATGATGGTGATAATAAACCCGATTTTGGTTCTGATTATGATAAGGGACATAGATAAGGTGAAGGCACTCTGTATTTTCCCCAGAGAAAGAGAATCAAAAAGTAAATGGCATAGGTTGAAGGAGAAAGGGGAGAGATTTAAAAAGGACCTGAGGAGCAATTTCTTAATGCAGAGCTTGGTGCATTACAAAAAATAACTGCCAAGCAAGGTGGTAAATTATGACATTTAAAAGACAGTTGGACAGGTACATGGATAGGAAAGGTTTAGAGGGATAGGGGCCAAATACGGGCACATGGGACCAGTTTAGTTGGGTTGATGTGACTGGCATGGATAAGCTGAGCTGAGGGGCCTAATTCCGCGTCATATTACTCAATGATCCTATATTTGGGAGATGACAGAACCATGCAGGAAGCTGTAATAAAGTATACACAATTTATTCTCCTCTAGATTCCCAACAAGCCCCTAGCCCCCACACCCAGATTCCATGATTCACCTCCACACCAGAGGAAATTTACGGTTATATATTTCCTCCTAGCCCATGCATCTTTGGGATGTTTGAGGGGAATAGACCATCCAAGGTAATACATGTGGTCACAGGAAGAACATGCAAACTCCACACAGACAGTACCAGAGTTCAGGATTGAAGCTGGGCCATTGGACCACGGGACAGAAGCTTTCAGCAGATGGGGCCACAGTGCCAACCATGATCCTACAACTCAGGCTGGAGACAATGGGATATTACTCATCAGAGCAGCAAAATAGATATGGCAAGCATAAAGAAACTAAAATCTCTGCTGTGGCTCACTTGGTAGCATGCTTCTCTCTGAGTAACAGGGCCTTTCCTCCAACTTGCAGGGTTTTTTGTACCTGGAGTGCAGGAGGCTGAAGGGGAACTGACAGAGGCACACAAAATAATGGGAGGCATATCTTATCCAAACAGTGTTTGGTTGATATCTGGAATGCGTTATCAGAGAAAGCGCTGGAATTAAGTACAATCATTATTACATTCAAGAGGTATTTAAGCAGGTGTTTAAATACATATGAAACAAAAAGATATGGATCCAATGCAGAAAAATGAGATAGTGTAGATATATACAATGGGTAGTATGGACATTCCGGGCTGAAAGGCCTATTTCTGTTTCGCAAAACTTCGAAAGTCAGTGATTATGAGTTCAAGTTCTGTCCCCTAAACGCAACAGTCTAGAATAATGTCCCAGTGCACTGTTGCAACATCCTGATTATTTCTTGGGCATTTCTATAGTTCCACAGTGGAATTATAGAAATGGTTGCATCATGGTCTGGTACAGAAACACCAGTGCCCAGCAACTGAAAAGGCTAAAGAAAGTGGTTGATGCAGCCCAGTCCATCACAGATGAAGCCCTCCCTACTACTGAGTATATTTACATGTTTCTTATCTACCCTATCAACCTGTGAAGCCACTTATGGGGAGCTATGAATTTGGACCACAAAGTCCCTCTACTCTTGAACACTCTTAAGGCTCTCGGCCTCAACAATGCACTGTCTCTTTAAATTTGACCTACAATAGTGCAACATTTCACATTCAGCCGGGTTAAACTCCACCTGCCATTTCTCCGCCCAATTCTGTAACTGATCTCTATTCTGCTACACACGCAAAGTGCTGGAGGAACACAGCAGACCAGGCAGCAACTGTGGAAAAGAGTAACCAGTCGACGATTCGGGCCAAGACCCTTCATCAGGACTGGAGAGAAAAGATGAAAAGTCAGAGTAGGAAGGTGGGGGAGGGGAGGAAGAAGTACAAGATAGTAGGTGACAGGTGAAACCAGGAGAGGGGGAGGGATGAAATAGAAAGCTGGGAAGTCGATGGTGAAAGAGATAAAGAACTGGAGAAGGGGGAGTCTGATAGGAGAGGGCACCAGACCGTAGATGAAAGGGATGGAGCGAGGAGCATCAGAGGGAGGTGATGGGCAAGTAAGGAGATAAGGTGAGAGAGAGAAATGGGAATGGGGAATGGTGAAGCAGAGGTGGGTGGAAGGCAATTACCGGAAGTTCAAGAAATTGATGTTCATGCGATCAGGTTGGAAGCTACCTGGACAGAGTTGCTCCACCAACCCGAGAGTGGCCTCATCACTGCAGCACTTTCGGAATGGGAATAGGAATCGGAATTAAAATAGGTGGGACCAGGAAATCCCGCTTTTTCAGGTGGATGGAGCATAGGTGCTCGGCGAAATGGTCTCTCAATCCACATTGGCTAGCACTGCTATGTTGGAGGCCACACTGGGAGCATTAGCTACACTAGATGACCCCAAAAGGCTAGCAGGTGAAATGTTGTCTCTCCTAGAAGGACTGCTTGGAGCCCCGAATGGAAGTGAATGAGAAGGTGTAGGGGCAGTTGTAAAATTTATTTCCCTTGCAAGGATAAGTGCCAGGAGGGTGATCAGTGGGGAGGGACAGGTGGACAAGGGGGTCGCGTAGGGAACAAACCCTATGGAAAGTGGAAAATGGTGTGGGGAGGACAAGAGGAACCCTATCACTGGTTAGGTAGTGGGTGAATGGGGTAAGGGCCGCTCTGCGCATAATGGAAGAGATGTGGGTGAGGGCAGTGTTGTTGGTGAAGGAAGGGAGTCCCTTTCTTTGAAGAAAGAGGGTATCTGCTTAGTTCTGGAATGAAAAGCCTCATCCTAATAGCAGAGGCAGCGGAGACGGAGGAACTGGGTGAATTCTTCCCAAGTAACAGGGTGGGAGGAGGTATTGTCCAGGTAGCTATGAGAATCAGTGGGTTTATAAAAAGATATCAATAGATAAGCTATCTCCAGAGACACTGACATCGAGAAAGAGGAGGGAGGTGTTGGAAATGGACTACGTTAATTTGAGGGCAGGGTGGAAGTTGGAGGCAAAGCTGATGAAGTCAATGAGCTCTGAATGGGTCCAGGAAGCAGCACCAGTGCAGTTGATGTAGTGTAGGAAAAGTTGGGGTGTGATACCAATGTAGACTTGGAACATAGACTGTTCCACTTAGCTAACAAAAAGATAGGCATAGCTGGGACCCATGCGGGTGCCCATGGCTACACCTTCTGTTTGAAGGAAGTAGAAGGACTCTGCTACATTCTTTGCTAGTCATTTATACTACCCGCAACATCAGCAATCTTTGTACCATCTGCAAACTTGTTAACCCACCCATGTTCATTTTCATCCGGTTTATTTACATAATTCCCAGTACAGATCCCTGCAGAACACCACTAATCACAGACTTCCAGTTAGATTAAGTCCCTTTGACCACCGCTGCCAGTCTTCTATGGGCAAGCCAGTTCTGAAACTAAATGGCCAATTCACCATTGATCCCATGAATCTTAATCTTCTGGATGAGCCTCCCATGAGGGACTTTGTCAAATGCCAAATACATTTGCATGTAGACAACATCCACAGCTCTATTTTCATCAATCACTTAGTCACCTTATCAAAAGATCAATCAAGTTAGTAAGACTCAACTTTCCCTGCACAAAGCCATGGTAGCTGTCCCTAATTAGGCCATGGTTTTCCAAATACTCGTAAATCCTATCCCTAAGAATTCTCTTCATTAGTTTCCCTACCACAATCATGAGACATTTCGGTCTATAGTTTCCAGGATTATCCCTAGTTCCCTTCTTGAACAATGGAACAACAATAGATACTCACTGGTCCTCCAGCACCTTTCCTGTGGTTAAAGAGGACACAAAGGTATTGGTCAAGGTCCCATCAATCTCTTCACTTGCTGTTCTCAGTAACCTGGGGTATATTTTACCAGACTGTGGAGACTTATCCACCTTCCTGCTCTTTAAAAGACCCAACATTGCCTCCTCCTTTATTTCAAAATGCTGTAGCATATTAATACTCTCAGCAACGATTTCCCTATCCTCCACATCCTTCTCCTTGGTAAATACTGATGTAAACAACTTATTAAGGAGCTCGCCCGCATCCTCCGCATCAAAGCAAATATTCCCCCCTTTATCCTTGAGTGGTTCCACTCTATCCCAAGTTATCCTCTTGCTCCTGATATATATATATATATATATATATATGTAGAGTGCCTTAAGATTCTATTTAATCCCGCTTGCCAAGGAATTTTCTTGGACCCTCTTGGCTTTCCTAATTCCCTTATTAAGTTCTGTTCTGGCTTCTTTACAGTCCTCAAGGGGTCTGTTTGACTCTAGCTTCCTAAGCTTTAGATACTTTTCCTTCTTCTTCTTCTTCCCTCAGGCTGTGAGACCAGCGAACACCCTGTCACCACGAAATTTCGTCACTAGGCAGCAAGTTGTTTACTGTTTACCTGTGCTGCACTTCTCTACATGCATTTTGAATTATATTTTATTAACTTATTTATAGTATAGTATTTTGGCTTATGTGCTGTAGGTGATATATGATGCGTGAGTGCACCATGTTCTGGAGAAACGTTGTTTCGTTCGGTTGTATACTTGTACAGTCAGATGACAATTAACTTGAACTGGAACTCGAACTTGACTAAATTCATTACCCCTCTTGACATCCAAGGTTCTCTTACCTTGTCATCCTTGTCCTTCTTTCTGACTAGAACATACCAGTGCTGTACTCTGTGCAGTCGGTCTTTAAACATTATTTACATGTCAGATGCAGACTTAACTCAAAACTGCTGTTCCCAATTAACTTTCCCTAGTTTTTGCCTGATGCTCTCATAATTTGTCCTGCTCCAATTTAGTACTCTCCTACAATGCCCATACTTAATCTAATCTACAGTATAGCTATCTCCAAACTTGAGGAGTTGTGGTCACTATTCCTTAACTGTTCACCCACTAAAAGATCCGTTACCTGGTTAGGCTCGTTACTCAACACGAGGTCCCATACAGCCTCTCCTCTTGTTAGACTACCTACATATTGATTTAAGAAATCCTCCAGAATGCACCGAACAAATTCTGCCCCACCTAATCCAGTTGAACTAAAAGTGTCCCAATTTATATTAGGGAGGTTGAAGTCCCCCTAGTCAACAACCCAGTAGGAGGGAGGAGAAGATGGCAGCGCGACGCAGTGTGCGCGGCCGTTCCAAATGAATATCGATATGTGTAACTAGGGGTGCCTCGCACAATCCGGATTTGATGGGGACAGACGTGAGAAGCACAGAGGAACATCTGGAGTAACTTCTGAAGTGCCTGCTTCGCTGCTGCTGCTACTGTGCGATCGAGAATCTCTGGAGACGAAGGCCCCAAATCCTCGGCTTTGCGTATCGCCTGTTGCTGGGGCCGGGGTCAAAACGCTGGGCAGAGATGGTGCTCAGTGCTTGGTGTCGAAGAGGTGGTTGGCAGCTCAGAGTTTTCAGACGGACTCGGAGTCGGACTGTGGTCGGATACTTCTGGGATGCTGCATCGGCAAGTTAGTGGCGCTGGAGGTTTACCGTCAGTGTGAGATGATGGGACTTTCGAAAGACTTTGAGACTTTTACTGAGCCATGGTCTGTTCTTATCAAATTACAGTCTTGCTTTGCACTGTTGTAACTATATGTTATAAGTATGTGGTTTTTGTTAGTTTTTAAGTCAGTTTGTCATGTGTTTTCATGATATCATTCTGGAAAAACATTTTTATCATTTCTTAATGCATGCATTACTAAATGACAATAAAAGGGGACTGCGTCTCCTCATAATCATAATCATAAACATACTGTTTTTACAACTTTCCTTAATCTGCCTGCATATCTGTTGGTCGATGTCCCAGTGGCTATTGGGAGGTGGGGGGAGGTCTGTAATACAATTCCATCGGATCGATTCACACTTACCTTTTTAGAATTCCACCCATATAGACTCAGTAGACAAGCCTTCCATTATATCCCCTCTGAGTACAGCTATGATATTGTCCCTGATTAGTAGTGCACCTCCCCCACCTCTTTCAACCTTCTCTCTATCTTTTCTAAAACATCAAAACCCAGGGGCATTAAGCACCTGTTCATGAAACTTTCTGTCATGCCACAACATTATAGCTCCATGTACTGATCCATGCTCTAAGTTCATCACCTTTACCCATTATACTCCTCAGAATTAAAATATTCACACTTCAAACTATCTGTCCTATCACATCTATTATTTTCCCCGTCTCCTGTTTTACTGGCCCTGACATCTCCATCCCTTCACTATCTGACCTGATGCTCGGGTTCCCATCCCCCTTTTAAACTCTTTTCAACCCTCCCATGTAAGCCTAGCAAATCTCCAGTGCAGGGGTTCCCTTCCAGTTCAGGAGCAACCTGTCCCTCTTGTATAGGTCATCCCTGCCCCAGAGTGGTTCTAATGATCCAAGAACTTGAAATCCTGTTCCCTGCATCAGTTCCCCAGCCACTCATTCATCTGTACTATCATCCTGTCCCTGACCTTATTAACATGTGACAGAGCTTCAGTCACTTTCCTAACTGCCAATACTCTCTTCAGAGGACCTCTTTCCCCTTTCTACCTATACCATTGGTGACAATGTGCACCACGACCGCTGGCTGCTCACCCTCCCACTTGAGGATATTCTGCAGCCACTCCAAGACGTCCTGGATCCAGCACCTGGGAAGCAACACACCATCCTGGCATCTCTTTCTCGGCCACAGAATCTCCAGTCCGTCCCCCTAACTATTGAGTCTCTATCACTATTGCTCTGCCCGATTTTATCCTTCCCTTCTGAGCCTCCAAGCTGGCCACAGTGCCAATGGCCTGGCTGCTGCACCTATGCCCTGATGGGTCACCTCCTCCCTGCGGTATCCAAAGGGGTATATTTGTAGTGAGGGGAATGTCCACAGGAGAACCTGCACTGACTACTTACATCCCTTAGCTCTCCTGGTGGTCACCCATCTACCGTCTGAGAGTGACCACCTCAGTAAAAGTTACATCTGCGAGATTTTCATCTTCCGAGATGGTCTTTAAAACATTCAGCTCTAGCTCTATTTCCTTGAACTTGTCAGTCAAAATCTGAAGTTGGGTGTACGTCCTGCAGATGGAGTCATCATGGAGACCGTTAGGTTCTCCAAAACCCCACATCTCACAGGAGGAGCATTTCACGGCCTTGACCATCCTGTCTACGATGACTAAGGATTTATGTATAATTTTAATAATAAACTTATCCATGCCTTCTATCTGAAAACTTTGAGTTTCAGACCCACCTGGGTAATTTACTCAGCCTCCCTCAATGAGCTTGTTATAGCTTTGGCTCCAACATCTCAAGCCCAAGTTTCACAATCAAAGACAAATGAAAGCAAGTGACTCAACACCCTTAGCCTCCGCCTATTCTTGCCAAAAAGAGTTGAGCCAAAGCCTGACCACTTGAACACTGGCCCACTCCAACAGTGGCCACTTCCACAATGGTCATTCCACTTAAACTTCCCTTCTACTTATTGGCTCAAATAACACTTGCCCTACAATGAAGTCATACTCTCAATCACTAATTCAAAGCAAGTCTCACTCCCGATGAGAGATGTTCATTTCAAATGGCACCTACTCTGCAATGGTGTCACGTCCTCACTCCCTAATTCAAAGCTTGTGGAATGAGGTACTTTGGTAATATATTTACTTCAAATTTTCGATAAGGTTTAATTGAGGTCCATCTGTTCTGAGGTGATGTAAAAGATCTTGTGGAACTTCTCCACAGAGGAAATATCCTCTGTGCCCAGGCCAACATTTCTACTCCCCTAAAAAGTAGCAAAAGAGATTTTCTCGTTACTATAACATTGTTACTAGTGAGAACTTGCAGACTGCCAATTATTTTATTCATCCTTACAATATATCAATGATTCCAAATGTGTACATGGAAAGAGATGACATGACTGGCAGATTCAAGATGGTTTATTGTCATTCCTCAGGACATGAGAGTACAGGAGAACTAAACAATTGTTACTCTGGATATAATACAGCATAAAAAACACAATAAACATAAAAAAAATATAAAGATAAAAGCAATCCTATAAAACACAATGTAAGAAATAACTGTTGAATGTAGGCATATACAGTGTACTTAAGATTATGTTTTCTACATACTTATGAGCAACAATTAGTGACTCGGCTTCATAAGCCTGCCTATCATTCACTGGTCTGTTTGTAACCTTACCCACTGTCACATTTCCCATGGCAACCTTTCATCCTCATGCTTATTTTGAATCTTTCAACCATTGCCCCCAAAATATTCAAGGACTCTGTTTCCAGCATCTTTTAAGAAGAGAGTTTCAAAGACCTCTGAGCCACTGAGAGAGTAAATATCTAACCTCTGTCTATTTGGAATCTCTAAGGCCACTCAATAGACTGTGAAATGAAAATCAATAGCTGACAAACCTTTAGATTCAATCCATGCAGTCACAAAATATGCCTCTGATCTGGTTTAGAGCACCAGTGGTTTACACTGTGAGAACGTTTGTTGGTACAAGTCTTCCAATATAGCATCAACAAGAGCTCCTGTCTGTGACTTGATATTCCAGAGGGCATAGATCAGATACTGAGAATAGGGCACTTGTCTCCTCAGAGACAATTTGACATCCAGTGGTGTGGATGGGACAAAACAGATTTGGGGACTGTGCATAAAAAATGCACAGAACAAGTGCCAAGATTCTAAAGGAGGCAAGAAGGTAAACAAAGCAATGGATGGCAGGTCAGAGCTGTGAGCTGCTAAAGGTGTTCAAAGTCAAAGTAAAATTTTTTCAGGGCATGTGCTCATTGATGACTGAACTCAGCTGCAGAGAAACGACAGACTCCCATGTAGAGACGGAAACAGGAGTTTATTCATAGGAATTTCAACAGAACATCGGTGGCACGATTGAGTGACACCGTAAGACAAATCGTACTCAAGACATGAGGACCCCGCGCTGCGGGCTAATCAGGAGTCCAATTTAATAGTCACAGTATGCAGAAAACTTGTGCCAGTCAAAATAAACTTGACGAGATTAAGCAGAAAGCATAAAGGTTTAGCAACTCTAGATAAGACAACAATTAACAAATACAGTTGCACAGGGCTGCAGGGCTCATGACAGAGTTTTATTAAAGTGCGTATATGTTACCACATACCACGTTGAGGCTCATTTTCATGCAGACATTTACAGAAAAATAAAGAAATATATTAGACTTTACAAAAAAACTGCTACACATAAACAATGACTGGCAAATGTGCAAAAGAAGACAAATTGTGCAAATACAAAAAAATACTGAGAACATGAGTTGTAGAGTCCTTGAAAATGAGTCAGTAGGTTATTGAATCAGTTCAGAGTTGTGACATAAATATGAGGAAGACATGCCAGTGGCTATATGTCATTCGGTGTTTGAGGAGATCTGGTATGTCACCAACAACTCCAGCAAATTTCTACATATGTACCGTGGAGAGCATTCTAACTGGTTGCATCACTGTCTGGGATGGACGGGCCACTACGCACAATTGGAAAAAACTGTAAAGGGTTGTAAACTCTGCCAGCTGCATCATGGGGACTAGTCTCCCCACCACTGAGGGCATCTTCAAAAGGCGTTGTTTCAAAAAGTTGGCATCCATCTTTAAGGTCACCGATCACCTAGGACATGCCCTCTTCTCATTACTACCATCAGGGAGGAGGCACAGGAACCTGAAGACACACACTCAACATTTTAGGAACAGCATCTTTCCCTCTGCCAACAGATTTCTGAATGGACAGTGAAACCATGAACACCCTTACTATTTTTGCTATCTTTTTGCAGTACTTTTTAAATATATATATTTCTCTTGGTTACTTATATTTTATGTATTGCACTGTATTGCTGGTGCAAAACAACAAATTTCATGATATACAGTCTGTCAGTGATAGTCAATTCGAATCTGATTCTGGTGAGTGAAGTTATCCATGCCTTTTCGGGAGCCTGATGGTTGTAGAGTAATAACAAACCTTGTGGTTTTGGACTGAAGGCTCCTGTACCTTAGGATACTGGTAGAAGTGAGAAGAGATTATAGCTGGAGGTTGGGGTTCCTGATGAAGGCTGTTGGAAGAGAAGAGTTAGATAAAGCAGAGGATGCCAGATCAGAGAGTTGCTAAAGGTCTTGGAAGAAAATTCCTGTGATCATTTCCTTCCATGCCCTTGGTTCCTGAATTTGACCAATAGTACTGTGCAAAAGTCTAGAGTACATATAAAAAAAAATCTGTAAAGAGAAGATGTTTTCAAAAATCATGAAATGAAGATTCTAAATATCAGAAAATTACTATAAAGAGCAGGAAACAGTAAAGACAAACAAAATCAAATCAATATTTGATGTGACCACCCTTTGATTTAAAACTGCATCAATTTGCTTAGGTACACTGTCATGCAGTTTTACAAGTATATCAGCCGGTAGGTTGTTCCAAGCATCCTGGAGAACTTGATGCTGTGCTTTCTTCGAAATTGTATTTACATGCTGGGCTTCGGACAGGTCCTCCAAAATAATAGCACAGAGGAACTTAATTTGCTGACTCTCTCCGCCTCTGAATATCTGATGAGGACTGGCTTATGGATCTCTGGTTTCCTTCTGCTGAAGACAATTATCAGCTCCTTAGTCTTGCTGACATTGAGTAAGAGGTTGTTACGACACCACTCAGCCAGATTTTCAATCTCCCTCCTGTATGCCGATTTGTCACCACCTTTGATTCAGCCTACAACAGCAAACTTGAAAATGGCATTGGAGCTGCGCTTAGCCACGCGGTCATAAGTATAAAGCAAAGCAGGTGGCTAAGCACACTGATTTGTGGTGGGCCTGTGCTGTTGCAGATCATGGAGGAGATGTTGTTGCCAATCCAAACTGACCGAGATCCGCAAGTGGAGAAATCAAGGATCGAATTGCACATAAAGACATTGAGGCCAAAGACTAGGGGTTTATTGATTAGTTTTGAGGGGATGATAGCATAGAATGCTGAGCTGTAGTCAATATAGGGCATCCTGATATATGCTGATCAGAAGTTGTTGAGGGAAGAGCCAATGAGGTAGAATCTGCTGTGGCCCTATTGTTCAGGTAGGCAAATTGAAGCAGATCTAAGTCGCTTCTCAGGCAGGAGTTGGTACATTTCATCACCAATCTCTCAAAACACTTCATCACTGTGGATGTAAGTGCTACTGGATGATAGTCATTGAGGCAGGTCACCGAGTTAACTGCACAATTTAAAACATTAACACATTTCATCCAGTGGGTTGATAGAAAGGGAAAGAAATTGCAATTGATTCTGCATGACATTTAAGTTTTTAGGCAATTGGGTGCATTAGAAGATATGGATCACGGCAACAATTATCATGAATGACCTCAACATTGAATGGCAAAAATCACAGAAGAATAGAATCAGAGGAGCGCTGGTTAAAAGAATGAAAACAGCTCCCACTCACCCTTGTAGCTCTTGTCAATCGGCACTTAATAATTCATCACTGGTGATGGGAAAATTTGGTCTGGGTGTTTTCTTTCTTAAATTTGCCCAAGATCATTTTTCTGCATTCTGCTTTCTTTGTCTGAAGCTGAGAGTAGGCCTTAGTTTGATCCCTTGTGGGTTGATTTAACTGTGTGACGATTGTGAATCAGAGGCTGGCGTGGGGGAAGGAGTGGTGGGGAATTTTTTCTTTTTGGTGCTATTTGGGAGTTTGCCTACACTTCTTTAAATCATGCAATGGATTCTCCACCTGAAATAGCAGACAGGGTCCTAGTTTAATGCCTCCTCTGAGAGACAGGTCCCTATCACAGTACAGCGATCCCTCAGTACTGTTCTGAAGTGTCAGGCTAGATTAAATAGTTTTTCCTGGAATAGGGTTTAGTACCCACAGACAATAATGACAGCAATTTAGCCAAGCTGACATTTAACGTGATTAATAAGTCACCGGACAATCTGATGGCATTAAATTGCGCTATACACAGTAATTGAGGGAGAGGCAATTATTCACAAGCTGAATTGACATACCCTTATTCAGCAGTGATATGCATTTGTATTTACTTTGAGCTTTCTATTTCTGAATTTTTTTTTTATTTATTTGCTCTGGAGATGTATGAAATTATTTTCTTATCAGCAATTCCTTTTTCTGCTGTTTTAACTGTTCGGGAATGATATTCGGGATAAGTGGAACTGCTGGCCTCTATCTATTGATGCATATAAAACCCACAACAGTAAAAGCTGACAGTGGAATCTATTACCCTTAGGAATCAGCTAGACATCTCATCTGGGCAGCTGAATTCCTGTGTCATCATCGTCTGCAGCTTGCTGCTTCGTCTATTTGTAAGGAAGAAAAAACAAGGAACATTTAATTGATGAAGCAACTCAGTGTTTCGAGGAATAACCCATGTCCACTAATTATTCATACTGGACACGAACCCACTGAAGATCACACTATAATTTACACTCAGTTTCAAAGGCAGACAGTGGGACTGAGCCAAGCTGCAATTCCAGCAGTGTCCTAAGGTTTGACCTCAACACTGAATGGCGAAAATCACTGAAGAATAGATTCAGAGGAGTGCCAGTTAAAAGGATGAAAACATCTCCCACTCACCCCTGCAGACCTTGTCAATCGGCACTTAATAATTCATCATTAAGAGGTCCATTGTCACGAATAATATAATTGTCTGAAAATATTCTATTTCTAAAAACAAATTGGCCAGTTATACACTAAGTATCTGTTATTTCAATGATTATCTACTCATTTTACTCTGAACAGTGTATCCCAAAAACTAGATAGTTCATTTATTTTAAAGTTTCATTTTTATACTGGATCATTATTAAACCAACACCTCCTCCTTAAGCACAGAAGGTCCAGAAAAGGTTCCCAAGGATGATCCCAGAAATGAAAGGATTAATGTATGAGGAGCATTTGATAACGCTGGGGATGAGAAGAATGGGGGGAGGGGCATTCTCATTGAAACCTATTGAATACTGAAAGGTCTAGACTGAGTGGACGTGGAGGGGATGTTTTATATGGTGGAGGAGTCTAGGATCAGAAGGCACAGCCTCAGAATACAAGAGTGTACCTTCAGAACAGGGATGAGGAGGGAATTTCTTTAGCCAGAGGGCAGTGAATTTGTGGAATTCATTGCCTAGATGGCTGGGGAGGTCAAGTCATTGGGTAGATTTAAAGTACAGGTTATTAGGTCCTTAATTAGTCAGGGCATCAAAGGTTACGGGATAAAAGCCGAATGGGATTGAGGGAGTTAATAAATCAGCCACAATAGAATGGTAGAGTAGATTTTAATGGGCCAAGTGGCCTAATTCTGTTCCTATATCTTAAGGTCTTATGATCTTATGGTGTTAAGAGCAGAACATGATTTCTAATTAAATTATAGAGTAAAGCAGCCAAAAACAACCATAAGTTGTCGCATTTATTTTAATAACTGCCCTTCAACATATGAGATGAGTCAAAGCACTTCTCTTCAAATTTCAAAGTTCAAAGTAAATTTATTATCAAATTACGTAGATGTTGCTATGTACTACCTTGAGATTCATTTCCTTGCAGGCATTTGGAGGACAGAAAAACAAATACAATAGAATTTACAAAAAACGATACCTGGCCAGACCAAAGACTGACAGCAACCAATGTGCAAAAGAAGACAGTTTGAGAAAATAACAAAAAATATCTACTGAGAACATGAGTTGAAAAGAGCCTTGAAAGTGAGTCTGCAGCTGATAAAATCAGTTCAGACTCATGGTGAATGAAGTCACCCATGCTGGCCCAGGAGCCTGAAGTTTGTAGAATAATAATTATTCCTGAACCCGGTTGTGTGGGAGCTAAGGTTTCTGTACCTCCTACCAGATGGTAGTAACGAGAAGGGAGCATGGCATCTTTGATGACAGATGCTGTTTTCTTGTGCAGTTCTTCATGTAGATGTACTCAATGTTGGGGAGGGCTTTGCCCATGAAGAACTGGGCTATATCCAACAGATTCTGTGGCCTTTTCTGTTTCCATATTAGGCTGTGATGCAACCAATTAGCATACTCTTATTACGCAAAGACAATCCCTTGGGAATGAGAATAATTCACTTCTCCCACTGCTTCTGCTCTGTTCCCTGGAGTAGGAAAAACAGAGACCTGTCCCTGCATAGGTGAAACAGAGAGCAGCCACACTTGTAAGCTGTGGCCATAACGTTGTCATGGTGACGCAGCAACATGGAATGTAAAGAGGTGCTGACTGGCTTTATCACTGTCTGATACGAGGGGCGGATTACTGCATAAGGTCGAAGTAAGTTGCAGAAATTTGTAAAATTAGTCAGCTCCATCATAAGTACTTGCCTCCATCGTATCCAAGACATCTTTCAGGAGCAGTGCCTTAGCAAGGTGGCGTCCATCATTAAGGACTCTCACCACCCAGGACATTCCATCTTCTCATTGTTACCATCAGAGAGGAGATCCAGAAGCCTGAAGGCACAAACTCAGTGATTTAGGAACAGCTTCTTCCCCTCCGCCGCACGATTTCTAAATGAACATGACCTCACTACTTTTTTTATTTCTGTTTTTTTTGCATTCCTTATTTTAACTTAACTATTTAATAGACATATATATATATATATTTACTGTAATTTAGTTTTTTTTCTATGTACTTATTTATCATGCATTTAATTGTACTGCTGCCGTAAAGTTAACACATTTCACGAATTTAATGAATTTCCCAGTGATATTAAACCTGATTCTGATTCTGTAGATCAAATCAAAGGAGATAGAGTATTGTTGGTTATTTTACCAAGACTATAATAGTGTACCTCCGTTGGGGCTCATTGAGCTTTCTGCCCCTCAGGTAATGGGCTCAATGTGGACCAAGTGTTGCACACTGTGTGGGTCTGCCCTCCATGCTGATGGCCTCCCGTCTATTCCTCAATGTCTTTGTCCTAAGGGACTGAAAGAGAGACTTGGAGCAACCTTTCAGTGGATTGATCGCTGATGTAGAACATGAAATATCAATGGCTGAACAAATGCACAGGTCGTTGTAGAATGGGGCAAGGTTTGTAAGATGTACAGATGAAATAATGACGGATGAGGTTAACAATTTACTTGCTTAATTTGTGATTTGTGTGTGTGTGAGAGAATGCATGCTAACTTCATCAAACAAAAATAGCTTTTATTAGGTCCAAGACTTATCTTGACATTCCTTGTAAGATGATGAAATTTCTTATGGCATTATTTCATGGTTCCATAACTCTCACTCCAGGTCGACCTCATCTCACCCATTTTCAGGTTTTAACAGCTGCCCTTGTAGATCTCCAGACATGCAACCACTCATGCCTAGTCCTAGCAGACTGAAGCTTCCTCCTTTCCTCTAGTTCCCACAACAGTGGACAAGAGAAAGCCTTTGCACTTTCCCCATCCCTCCATCAGCCACAGTGGATGCTTCTGCTCCCTAGTTACCATGGGGAGCAAGCCTTTAAGACTGACACCCTTCAGTAAATGTCTGCAGCTACACTGAATTGTGTGTGATCATGCCTGGAACCATAACTGTCTCATTTTAGTACATGATTCTGTACCTCAACAGTAAATGTTAAGGTACAGAATTTATAGGAAGCACAAGGTACATTGTAACATAAACTGTAATAAAAGAACATGTTTTTGCAGCAATTCATTATGTCATTCCAAACAGCTTCCTGTACACTGAATTGTATTTAAAGTACATTTACTGGTGTGATGTACATAACAATAGCCTAGGGGTATGGCAGCAAAATGGTTATGATCATCTAATAATCCAGAGACATAAGCTCAAATCCTGCTATGGGAACTGGGGAGTTTAAATTCACTTAGTTAAGCAGATCTAAAGTAAGAAAAAGGTAGACCTGGTAATGGTGACTGAGAAATGACTATATTGTTATTAAAACATAACTGGATGTTAGCAAAATAAATCTACGGTTTTTATTGTGTGTGGCCAGATAGTCAAATCTGAAATAATCTAGTCACTGAATTCAAAAGTACTGTAGATAAGGTTGGAGCGACACATGAAGGCAACAGAGGAACTCAATGGCTCAGGTAGCATCTACAGAGAGAAATGAATTGTTGGCAATTCAGGTCAAGACTCTCTCCGAAATGTCAAATGCCCATTTGAGGTAGCTGTATTGACAGGATAAACACAAGTGATTCTGCAGATGCTGAAAATCCAGAGTAACACACACACACAGTACTAAAGGAACACAGCACGTCAGGCAGCAGTTATGGAAAAGAATGAAAAGTTGACGTTTCCGGACAAGGCCCTTCATCAGGACCTTTCCTAAATAGAATAAAGAGGAGGGCTTTCAGGCCCTCTTGATGCGGGATAGTAGTATATAAGGACTGGACATCCACTGTGAAGATAGATAGATATACTTTATTGATCCCGAGGGAAATTGGGTTTCGTTACAGCCGCACCAACCAAGAATAGAGCGTAAATATAGCAATACAAAACCCACAAACAATCAAACAACAAATGCAAACTATGCCAGATGGAAAATAAGACCAGGACCAGTCTATTGGCTTAGGGTGTCAGACCCTCCACGGGAGGAGCTGCAAGTTCGATGGCCACAGGCAGGAACGGCCTCCCGTGCCGCCCAGTGTTATATCTCGGTGGAATATGGCCCAAGTCAATAAGTTCAATATCCGGTCTACAAACATGTTCCTCAATCGTAATACAACCCGGATTGCACCATCTGTTGTTAACCAGAACAGTAAGTACCCAACTCCTTTACGCTTACCGCTCTCAGTGCACTTCCGGTCAGCAGGAATGGTCTGGAAGCCGTCCATGGAAAAGTTTTGATCGGGTATGTCCTCGTGCAGCCCCGTTCCAGTGACACATATAACGTTGCACTCCTGAAAAGTTCTCTGAAGCTTGGCTAGCGCCGTGAACTCGTCCATTTTATTACCCACTGAACTCCTCTTCTCCATAAGTCTCTGTCGTCTCGACCCAGTCCTCTTTCCTCGACTTTGTGATCCCCCCCTGCATCCTCTGTGTGTTTTCCACCAGATTTCAGCAGGGGTGTCCGCCGCTCTGCTTGCTAAACCGGCCAGCATTAGCGCAAGCAGCTGGTCCCTGGAACAAACAATGTGACCATGCTTCTGTCCCGCTAATGAGAAGTATCAGAATGTAACTATTTCGCTAAAAACCCAAGTAAAACTCTCTCTACCAGCATGTAAGGTGATCAGGGCCAGGGAATTGAAAGTTGTTGAAGAGATCGAGAGCATGTGATGTGTCACAGATATAGGAGGGAAGGGACTGAATTAAGGGAATTCAAAGTTTCAAGGGTTCATTTATTATCCAAGTATACATCTCTGAAATTCTTCTTCTCCAGAGAGCCACAAAACCAAGAAAGAAAGGAACAACAGCACAATCACCAACCCCCAAATCCCTTCCCACACAATTCACGCTCATTTTTGACACAGTTGTCTAGAAATTAGATGTCATCTCCTTTTGCTGCTCTAAAACGTCACTGCATTTATTACCGTCGTCGTCGTTAGGTCGCATCTGGAATTTCCAGTTGGCGGGCGATTTCCCTCCACGCCGCTCTGTCCCGACACTTGTCCACAACATCCCTAGTCTTGTCCAGCTTGGTCCAATCCTTGATGTTATCCAGTCACGTTGTTCCTTGCCTTCCTCTTCCTTTCTTTCCCTCCACCTTTCCATATAGCAAGTCCGACAAGATGTTATCTCTCCGCGTAACATGTCCACAATAAGCAACTTTTAACTTCATAACCTTATCCGTGGTCTATCAACTTCGGACAAAACCCTTTCATTTGAAGTTTTCTCTACCCAGCTGATCTTCAACATTCATTGATAGCACCACATTTCAAAAGCATTAATTCGTTTCATGTTATTCTTCTTCAGAGTCCATGTTTCTGGTCCATACCTCAGTACTGACCATATGTAACACTCAAGGAAGTGGATTTTACTTTGGATGCCTACCTTCCGATTGCGTAGTAGATCTTTTAGCTTCATGAACTGGGTCTCAGCCATATCTATTCTTCTTCTGATCTCAACTTCACATCTCCCGTCATCTGTCAGAAAACTGCCAAGATATTCAAACTTTCGCACCTATTCAATGTCTTGTCCATCCACTTGTAACAATACCATCATGAATGAGTTTTTAGTGTTTGTTTTGCTTACTACCATCGATTTTGTTTTCTTAGTGTTGATTTTAAGTCTGTAGTCAAGGTTTTTCTCATTCACTTTATTCAGCATAATTTGCAGTTTGCATTCGCTGTCAGCTGTCCGCATACTCGACATTATCCACCTTCTGGCCTCTGATTGAAATACCTGTCTCCTGATAGTCGCATTCCCAAAAAATCCTTTCTCCTTAGAGGTTGAACAAATCTGGTGATCCAACACAGCCTTGCCTTACGCCTTGTTTAGTACATGCCCATGGTATTAGCTCATTTTCTACCCTGACCACCACTTTCTGTTTCCAATACAATGTCCTTATTATCTGCACATTCTCCCATCCCAGATCGTAGTTGTTCAGTACCTCTATTACTTTCTCGTGTCTTACTTTATCAAAAGCCTTTTCATAGTTAATAAAGCATAAGTAGATGGTCTTTTGTGCCTCAATGCATTGCTCCATGATGTTTCTCATCGCAAATATTCCTTCCCTTGTTCCTGAGCCTTTACGAAAACCAAACTCCGTTTCTCCAATTTCATTGCTGATTATACCTTTCATTCTGCCGAACACTATTTTCAACAGTAGCTTGACGCAGTGAGACATTATGCTTATCGTGCTGTGTTCGTTGCATTTTATCGTCCTTGACTTTTTTGCTGAAGGTGATAAATACCGATTTGAGAAAGTCCTCCAGAAGATTTCCTGTCATATAACTGTTGTTTCGTATTGCTAAAAAGTTTGTTTTTCCCTTCAGGTCCAGTTGACCCAGCTGGTAGCACCAGGTAAGGGTCCCTTGCTCGGGGTTACGAGCAATGGCCAACGGTGGACCCAGAAGGAGACTGGTGGGGAAAGCGAAAGAGCTACAACCTTTGAAGACAATGGTTGCTTTGCAGGCAGATGATCTACCAAGAAGAGAGGTGGTGATCTCTTTAAACTCACCTGGCAGAAGACAAAGGCAAACCACTGCTGTAATCTGCCAAGCACATGATTTCCCAATATGTCACTCTCAATAAAGGATCAAAACAACGATGTTAACGAAGCCACGAATAACAGTAGTGGAGTCGCATCCGGCAACGATAGGAATGGGGCCACCAGGGTTGTCATCAAGCGAAACCCTCATGTCAGGATAGCTACGTGGAATATTAGATCTCTTCTTATACGAGGTAACCTAGAAAATGTGGTTATGGAAATTAAAAGACTGAAGATAAACATACTCGGACTACGTGAAACGAGATGGACAGAGGGAGGGATGGCTTAAAAGGGATGATGGATACCAACTGATTTATTCAGGAGGAAGTGAATGTAAGCACGGAGTTGGAATTTTGGTAGACAAGGAAACAGCGAGAACTATCAAAGGCAGTGTATCCGTTAATGAAAGAGTGATGATGATTAAAATCTCGGTTAAACCATTTGACATTAACGTCATACTGGTCTATATGCCAACCACGGACTATGACAATGATGAAGTTGATATGGTCTATGGAGAAGTTGAAAAGCTAACGAAAAAGACTAAAAACAACGAAGTAACTGTGAGTCTTGGTGATTTTAATGCCAAAGTTGGCAGCGCAAGAGAAGTTTTGACTGTAGGACCCTTCGGGCTTGGGGAAAGAAATGACCGCAGAGAAAGACTAATACAACAGGAATTCTGCAGATGCTGGAAATTCAAGTAACACACATAAAAGTTGCTGGTGAACGCAGCAGGCCAGGCAGCATCTCTAGGAAGAGGTGCAGTCGACGTTTCAGGCCAAGACCCTTCGTCAGGACTAACTGAAGGAAGAGCTGGTAAGAGATTTGAAAGTGGGAGGGGGAGGGGGCAATCCAAAATGAGCAAAAATTACTAAGGAGAAAAGTAAAAGTGGCAGGCCGACAAATCCAGGGCAAGCATTAAAAAGGGCCACTTTTCAACATAATTGTATAAGGGCTAAGAGAGTTGTAAAAGAGCGCCTGAAGGCTTTGTGTGTCAATGCAAGGAGCATCCGTAATAAGGTGGATGAATTGAAAGTGCAGATTGTTATTAATGATTATGATATAGTTGGGATCACAGAGACATGGCTCCAGGGTGACCAAGGATGGGAGCTCAACGTTCAGGGATATTCAATATTCAGGAGGGATAGACATGAAGGAAGGGGAGGTGGGGTGGCGTTGCTGGTTAAAGAAGAGATTAACGCAATAGAAAGGAAGGACATAAGCCGGGAAGATGTGGAATCAATATGGGTAGAGCTGCGTAACACTAAGGGGCAGAAGACGCTGGTGGGAGTTGTGTACAGGCCACCTAACAGTAGTAGTGAGGTCGGAGATGGTATTAAACAGGAAATTAGAAATGTGTGCAATAAAGGAACAGCAGTTATAATGGGTGACTTCAATCTACATGTAGATTGGGTGAACCAAATTGATAAAGGTGCTGAGGAAGAGGATTTCCTGGAATGTATGCGGGATGGTTTTTTGAACCAACATGTCGAGGAACCAACTAGAGAGCAGGCTATTCTGGACTGGGTTTTGAGCAATGAGGAAGGGTTAATTAGCAATCTTGTCATGAGAGGCCCTTTGGGTAAGTGTGACCATAATATGGTGGAATTCTTCATTAAGATGGAGAGTGACATAGTTAATTCAGAAACAAAGGTTCTGAACTTAAAGAGGGGTAACTTTGAAGGTATGAGACGTGAATTAGCTAAGATAGACTGGCAAATGACACTTAAAGGATTGACGGTGGATATGCAATGGCAAGCATTTAAAGGTTGCATGGATGAACTACAACAATTGTTCATCCCAGTTTGGCAAAAGAATAAATCAAGGAAGGTAGTGCACCCGTGGCTGACAAGAGAAATTAGGGATAGTATCAATTCCAAAGAAGAAGCATACAAATTAGCCAGAGAAAGTGGCTCACCTGAGGACTGGGAGAAATTCAGAGTTCAGCAGAGGAGGACAAAGGGCTTAATTAGGAAGGGGAAAAAAGATTATGAGAGAAAACTGGCAGGGAACATAAAAACTGACTGTAAAAGCTTTTATAGATATGTAAAAAGGAAAAGACTGGTAAAGACAAATGTAGGTCCCCTACAGACAGAAACAGGTGAATTGATTATGGGGAGCAAGGACATGGCAGACCAATTGAATAATTACTTTGGTTCTGTCTTCACTAAGGAGGACATAAATAATCTTCCAGAAATAGTAGGGGACAGAGGGTCCAGTGAGATGGAGGAACTGAGCGAAATACATGTTAGTAGGGAAGTGGTGTTAGGTAAATTGAAGGGATTGAAGGCAGATAAATCCCCAGGGCCAGATGGTCTGCATCCCAGTGTGCTTAAGGAAGTAGCCCAAGAAATAGTGGATGCATTAGTGATAATTTTTCAAAACTCGTTAGATTCTGGACTAGTTCCTGACGATTGGAGGGTGGCTAATGTAACCCTGCTTTTTAAAAAAGGAGGGAGAGAGAAACCAGAGAATTATAGACCGGTTAGCCTAACGTTGGTGGTGGGGAAACTGCTGGAGTCAGTTATCAAAGATGTGATAACAGCACATTTGGAAAGCGGTGAAATCATTGGACAAAGTCAGCATGGATTTGTGAAAGGAAAATCATGTCTGACGAATCTCATAGAATTTTTTGAGGATGTAACTAGTAGAGTGGATAGGGGAGAACCAGTGGATGTGGTATATTTGGATTTTCAAAAGGCTTTTAACAAGGTCCCACACAGGAGATTAGTGTGCAAACTTAAAGCACACGGTATTGGGGGTAAGGTATTGATGTGGATGGAGAATTGGTTAGCAGACAGGAAGCAAAGAGTGGGAATAAACGGGACCTTTTCAGAATGGCAGGCGGTGACTAGTGGGGTACCGCAAGGCTCAGTGCTGGGACCCCAGTTGTTTACAATATATATTAATGACTTGGATGAGGGAATTAAATGCAGCATCTCCAAGTTTGCGGATGACACGAAGCTGGGTGGCAGTGTTAGCTGTGAGGAAGATGCTAAGAGGATGCAGAGTGACTTGGATAGGTTGGGTGAGTGGGCAAATTCATGGCAGATGCAATTTAATGTGGATAAATGTGAAGTTATCCACTTTGGTGGCAAAAATAGGAAAACAGATTATTATCTGAATGGTGGCCGATTAGGAAAAGGGGAGGTGCAACGAGACCTGGGTGTCATTATACACCAGTCATTGAAAGTGGGCATGCAGGTACAGCAGGCGGTGAAAAAGGCGAATGGTATGCTGGCATTTATAGCGAGAGGATTTGAGTACAGGAGCAGGGAGGTACTACTGCAGTTGTACAAGGCCTTGGTGAGACCACACCTGGAGTATTGTGTGCAGTTATGGTCTCCTAATCTGAGGAAAGACATCCTTGCCATAGAGGGAGTACAAAGAAGGTTCACCAGATTGATTCCTAGGATGGCAGGACTTTCATATGAAGAAAGACTGGATGAACTGAGCTTGTACTCGTTGGAATTTAGAAGATTGAGGGGGGATCTGATTGAAACGTATAAAATCCTAAAGGGATTGGACAGGCTAGATGCAGGAAGATTGTTCCTGATGTTGGGGAAGTCCAGAACAAGGGGTCACAGTTTGAGGATAAAGGGGAAGCCTTTTAGGACCGAGATTAGGAAAAACTTCTTCACACAGAGAGTGGTGAATCTGTGGAATTCTCTGCCACAGGAAACAGTTGAGGCCAGTTCATGGCTATATTTAAGAGGGAGTTAGATATGGCCCTTGTGGCTATGGGGATCAGGGGGTATGGAGGGAAGGCTGGAGCGGGGTTCTGAGTTAGATGATCAGCCATGATCATAATAAATGGCGGTGCAGGCTCGAAGGGCCGAATGGCCTATTCCTGCACCTATTTTCTATGTTTCTATGTTTCTATAGGAGAAGACAGGAGGGGGAGGCATAGAGCCAAGAGCTGGACAGGGGATAGGCAAAAGGGATACGAGAGGATCATGGGACAGGAGGTCCGGGAAGAAAGACAAGGGGGGGGGGACCCAGAGGATGGGCAAGGATGGGGTACGAGGGGGAGGTGGGGCATTAGCAGAAGTTAGAGAAGTCGACGTTCATGCCATCAGGTTGGAGGCTACCCAGACAGAATATAAGGTGTTGTTCCTCCAACCTGAGTGTGGCTTCATCTTTACAGTTGAGGAGGCCGTGGATAGACATGTCAGAATGGGAATGGAATGTGGAATTAAAATGTGTGGCCACTAGGAGATCCTGCTTTCTCTGGCGGACAGAGTGTAGTCCATTCGTCCCCCCCATCCCTCCCCACTGATGTCCATTCGTCCCCCCCATCCCACCCCACTGATGTCCATTCGTCGCCCCCATCCCTCCCCACTGATCTCCCTCCTGGCACTTATCCGTGTAAGCGGAACAAGTGCTACACATGCCCTTACACTTCCTCCCTTACCACCATTCAGGGCCCCAAACAGTCCTTCCAGGTGAGGCAACACTTCACCTGTGAGTCAGCTGGGGTGATATACTGCGCCCGGTGCTCCTGATGTGGCCTTTTATATATTGGCGAGACCCGACGCAGACTGGGAGACCGCTTTGCTGAACATCTACGCTCTGTCCGCCAGAGAAAGCTGGATCTCCTAGTGGCCACACATTTTAATTCCACATCCCATTCCCATTCTGACATGTCTATCCACGGCCTCCTCTACTGTAAAGATGAAACCACACTCAGGTTGGAGGAACAACACCTTATATTCCGTCTGGGTAGCCTCCAACCTGATGGCATGAACATCGACGTCTCTAACTTCCGCTAATGCCCCACCTCCCCCTCGTACCCCATCTGTTACTTATTTTTATACACACATTCTTTCTCTCACTCTCCTTTTTCTCCCTCTGTCCCTATGAATATACCTCTTGTCTATCCTCTGGGTCCCCCCCCCCTTGTCTTTCTTCCTGGACCTCCTGTCCCATGATCCTCTCGTATCCCTTTTGCCTATCACCTGTCCAGCTCTTGGCTCCATCCCTCCCCCTCCTGTCTTCTCCTATCATTTTGGATCTCCCCCTCCCCCTCTAACTTTCAAATCCCTTACTCACTCTTCCTTCAGTTAGTCCTGACGAAGGGTCTTGGCCTGAAACGTCGACTGTACCTCTTCCTGGAGATGCTGCCTGGCCTGCTGCGTTCACCAGCAACTTTTATGTGTGTTGCAGAGAAAGACTAGTTGAATTTGCAAAAAACTAACAAATTAATGATTGCCAACACCTGGTACAGTCTGCCAAAACTGATACTGTACACGTGGACCAGTCCTGACTGGTCAGTGAAAAACTAAGCTGACTATATTTTAGTACCCAATCGGTTCAGGAATGGAGTGAAGCAGGTGAAAACGTACCCTGGTGCTGACTGTGATACAGATCACAGCCCTGGGGTATTGGACATGAGTGTGTGTTTGAAGAAGATGAGAAAGGCCAAACCATCAAATAAGATAGACTGTGATTTACTCATTACGGATGAAGCAAAAAAGATCGAATATTTGGTCAAAATGGAGAATAGATTTTCAGTCTTAGATAACGAGGGTAGCAACATGGCAGTGGAGAACATCTGGGAAGAGTTTAAAACAACAGTGACAGAAGTTGCGGAAAAGACTTCGGGTTTTCGGAAAAAAAAGAGCATTTATTACCAGCACCAAGTTTTTTTCATGAAATGGATAGAAAAGGTCTAGAATGGTTTACACACAGAGAGATGTTCTAAAACAGGTCCAGTGTGATTCCTAATGAAAGTATAGCAGGTGTGGATGTTTATAATCCCACTGAGACTGTCATGGAGGAGAGAGAAGAATAAATTAACTGACTAGATGCTGAAAATAAAAGCTAAGTGTAATTTTCTTTATCAAAGTACATACAGTTAATGTCACCACAAACAACCCTGAGATTCATTTTCCTGTGGGCATACTCAACAAATCTATAGAATGGTAACTATGACAGGATCAATGAAAAATCAGCCAGAGTGCAGAAGACAACACACTGTTCAAATGCAAACATAAATAAATAGCAATGGATGGACAAGTGAGTGTAGTTATCACCTTTTGTTGTTGGTTGAGGGGTAGTAACCACTTTTGAACCTGGTGGTGCATGTCGTGAGGCTCTTGTATCTTCTACTTGATCTGGAAATAATGCGTATGAAGTCAAGCAACATCAACATAAAGAAATTCAAAGTTATGTTTTGCATTGATGACTCTATATTAGAGCTGAGAGAGAGAAAATTATATAGTTTTAAGTTGCAGAGACAGCAGCAGGGCGATGGATGGAACTAGAGCAATACTTCTGATAGGGTGATACCAGGTTGCTGTGGCGACAGGCTGTTGATGAAGTCATCTGCTTGATAGGTTAACGAGGGTGGCAGTAGAGAGATAATATTTACATATAAAAATGTCGAGAAGTGAAGGTCAGGCCTGTTGGATGATCAGGCAGCATTAGTGGAGAAAACAGATGTATGACCGGATACGAAAAAGAAAAGCAGTCATTACTGAATTCGATATAACCTCTGGGAGGTTTCAATGTACCCCCGATGGAAGGCAAAGTTGTTGTTCTTTAGGTATCATTACAACAGAGGCCACAGGCAGATCGGTTAGAAAAGGAGTGAGAAGGAGAATTAAAGTAACAGGAAACTGAATGTTCAGGGCACTTCTGCCTACTGAATGCAGGTATTCTGTCAGCTGATGACCCAATCCCTGAATGCACTTCCCAATGACTAGACACTATGGCATAGTATGTACGATCACATTGTGAACAGCAGTAACAATACACCAGATTAGAAGAACATTGTTGGAAGGAACACAAATGTTCCTGGTCCTTGGCAGGGAAGAGGTGAAAAAAGAGTTGTTCTGTCTCTTGGGGATGGTTAATTGCTGTGGAAAATTGGACCAGTAGACAAAAGCAATGATCCTTGCAGGATCATGCCCTGAGATTGTAAAAAAATCTATGTCCTCATCCCTGTCTTATAGGGTAACATCCTATTTTTTTAATAGTGACCTTTGTTCTAGATTCATCCACAAAAGACAATATTTTTTACCTTGCCAAGATGCTACGAGATTTGACATATTTTAGTCAGGTTGTTTCCTGTCACAACGTACGCTGGCAATGTCAGAACCCAAGTGCAGGGGAAAAACAGACTCCGATGTAGAGACGGCTACCGGAGTTTATTGATAAGAATTCTAACAGAACATTGATGGCTCAGCCGAGCAATCTAGCGAGATGTAACATTCTCAAAACTAGGACCCCGCAATTAGCACTAATCAGGCATCCACTTAAATAATACAAGTAACAAAGAATCCCCTAGCCTATAACAATTAACTTAACAAGTTTATACAGAAAGCATCAGGAGACCACATTATAAAGAGCAACTCATTTGAAGACAACACAAGGAACTCCGAACGATTAATGATTCTCATTAAACAACAATTGACCAATTCAGGGTGCTCTAAAAATCTCTACAACTCCCCACATAGGCCCAAAGAGCTAATTACAGCTTCTCACACCTCTAAACCCCATGGATAAAATCCCAGCCTTTCCTCATAAGACAATGAAGCCCACAGACCAAAGTTGGTGAGTCCAGAAATCGAAGCCCAACAGTTGAAGACGTTGGATTGGTATGTCCAGAAGCTGGATGCCCAATGTTTGCAAGATTGCAAGTCCAGACCAGGGACTGGAAGTTGGATGCTCAGTATCTACGAGTCTGGGAGTTTGAAGCTAAGTACCTCAGAGGCAGCCTGTCCTGCAGTTGGAGGCCTGTCTGTATATGTGAGTGGGTGGGAGGGTGGGGAAAGGGCTTGCTTTGTTGCTGTTGGTTTGTTTTACTGTTGTTGTTGCTGTTGCTTGGGTTGTTTTTCTGAACATCGTGGGCATGCTATCTTGGCGCTGGAATCGTGGAGACACTTGCAGGTTGCCCTCAGTACATCCTTAGGTGTGTTGGTTGTTAACGCAAACAACACATTGCACTATTTTGATGTACATGTGATAAATAAATCAGTGAATCTGATAAATCTGAATCTCACTGTTACAGTCATTAGCCAAGTGAATCTTCTTTGAACTACACTCTTCCTTTGATAGAAGGTAAACCGGTCATAACAATGCCCTCTATAAATGAAACATTCCCTTGGTAACAAATAATGTTTACTCATTCACTTAAGCCATCTATATCACTTTGAGTGATGTTTCCCGTCAGCAATTTGAGACACTCTGGAGTGACCTATGTGATTGTGAAATAATTGGACATGATTTACAGGTGCCACATTATTTGTCAGATAAAGCACCCTACAAATGGTTGGTCCTTAACCTTTGTTTGAACTGCTCTTACATGGCCAACACATCTCAACGAGCCCTGTGACATTTTCCACCATAGTCCTCATATTTTGGTTCTTCCATGGAAGAACTCAGAAGGTCAGGCAGCATCAATAGACAGAAATAAACAGTTGACATTTCAGCCTGAGACCTTTCACCAGGACTCTTACTTCTCTCGAAAGATGCCACCTAACCTGCTGAGTTCCTCCAGTATCTTGTGTGTGTGTGTGTGTGTGTGTGTGTGTGTTCTAGATTTTCAGCATCTGCAGAATCTTCTGTTGATATTTTGTTTCTTCCATCCTCAGCTACTGTTGCTGGAGAGCAGACTGGCATGAGAACTATGGCAGTAAAGGAAGCAAAGTTCTCCAGCATCTCTTCTTCTCAATAGTACTGCTAACCGAATATATAAATGCATTTCTTTATTAAGATACAGCACACAACAGGCTCTTTCAGCCCTTTGAGCCGCACCACCGAGAAAGCCCCCGAGTTAATCCCAGCCTAATCACCGGACAATTTACAATTACCGATTAACCTACCAACCGGGTTTGTCTTCGGACTGAGTTAGGAGACCAGAGGACTCGGAGGAAACCCATGTGATTATGGGGAGAATGTACAAACTTCTTATAGGCAGAAGTGGGAATTAAACCGGAGGTCATCAGTATTGTAAAGGGTTGTGTCAACCACTACACTACCGCTGTACTATATCTGGTAGTACAAACATTCTCGGGATGAGTCATACATCCTTCCAGAAATTTGACGCTAATGTACAGTCCAGATATGAAGCGACAGGGAAACTTTCTTGTAGTCTATACTTTATAACGGCACAGAAGGAGGGAATTTGGTTTGCCAGGAGCACACAAGCTCTCAGGGCAACAGTCCCGCTATTCCTGCAAGTTATTCCCTCCCATACATTCCCACCAAATCCCATCTATTGGGTCTGCATGGCAGCATAGTGGTTACTGCAATGCTATTACAGCACCAGTGACCCAGCTTCAGTTCCGCCGCTAACTGCAAAGAGTTTGTGCTTTCTCCCTGCGACCGTGTGGGTTTGTTTTGGATTCTCCAGTTTCCTCCAACATTCCAAAGACATACTGCTAAGCAGGTTACATGGATGTAATTGGGCAGCACGGGCTCATTGAGCCAGAAAGGACTCTTCCCATGTTGTATCTCTAAATGAAAAAAAAACTAAAATCCCCTTTTTAAAATTCCTTCTTCCATTACTGGGCTTATTATCTTTAAGCTAATTAATGTAGCAACACATCTTTAGGATGTGGGAGGAAGCCCACACAGTCACAGAGATAACAGCCAAATGCTGTACAGAGGGCTCCTGAGATCAAGACCAAACCTGCGTACCTGGAGCTATACAACAGCAGTATTAACTGCTGCAGCACTATGATACCCCTTTTGAAAACATGGTCAAGGATATTAAATTGACCGTCTATTAAAATCAAAAAGCGTGTGGGGGATGGAAGTCTGAAATGCTGTGTTGAAATGCTCGGCTTCTGTTGAAAGTGAAACAGATTTAACCTTTAGGTCGATGTCCCCTAGAGTGAGTGACTCTTCTCTTGTGGGAGGCTTGAAATACTGGCAAGTCCTGGTCCTTATCTGCCACCTCTGAAATCAAAGCAGATGAAATCACTTCTTCATCAAAAAGATGCCTGGGTGTTAACACTTCAGGATGCTGAGACTGAGATTGCTCACAGAGAGAGATGCTTTGGGAATTCAAGCTCCAATATATGATGGTATGAGCAGAAATTAGATGTGTCATTAGATGTACGACTAAGGCCAGGAGTACGTCTGGAAGGTCAGTGGGATGGACTGTAAGTTGAAGATCATAGGTAAATCATAGAACTGACGTAACTTCACTTGGAAAGCACCACCAGTGCACTTTATAGAAGTAGTATGCCGCTAAAAAAATACATTATGCAATCCAGTTTTTAGGTATATCTATTGTTGCAGCTCTATAAAATTCTGGTCTGACCACAGCTAGAATATTGTGTTTAATTCTGGTCCCCATTATAGAAAGATTGTGGAAGCTTTAGAGAGGGTGCAGAGGAGACTTACTATGATGCTACCTGGATTAGATAATGTGTCTTATGAGGAAAGGTTGAGCAAGAAGGGGTTTTTCTCTTTCGACCGAAGGAGGATGAGAGCAGCTTGATAGAGGTGTATAAGATGATAAGAGGCCTCAAGCCGAGGTATTGCCTGCTTACAGCCACCAGGAGAGAGGCATTGGATCTGGTGCGCTGCACTGGGGGTGATGTGGTCCAGGATCCAATTGGCTGGAGTCGGTGCTGCTCTCCAGTGTTCGCTGGGCAGAAGACAAGCTGAATTGTGGTCGACTGCAGGTTTCTGCAGCGATCCTGGCTCGGGTCTGGACTTTACCATTGTGTGGCCGTATCCTTATGTGCTCGTTATCTTGTATGTGCTCCATGTGCTGTGTGTCTGTTGGTACTGTGATTCATACCCTGGTTTTGTTTGCCTGTATTCATGGGTATTCATATATGGTTGAATGATAATTAAATTTGAATTGAATAGATAGAGTGCACAGACAGCACCTTTTTCCCAGGGTGGGAATGACTAATAAAAGATGACATAATAATAGGGTGGATGTCAGAGGTAAGTTTTTTTACACCACGAGTGGTGAAGTGCATTCCCAGAGGTGGTGGTCAAGGCAGGTACATTAGGAACACCTGAGGAACTCTTGGATGAAAGAAAAAGGGAGGGCTTTGTGAAAGGAAAGCATTAGATGATCTTGAAATAGGCTGAATGATCAGCAGGAAGTCATGAGCTAAGAGGCCTATACTGAGCTGTGCTGTTCTATGTTCTATTTTCTACCAAGAAAGTTACTCAGCTTTGTTATGCTGCAAAAAAGACATCTTGTATAATGTTGTAATGAAGTGCTAGGTTACATTGCAAGCTGATTTAGTGAAATTGCATTCTCTGTGTGGAGCTTTAACAGGATTCATAGTCAAGATGAACACAGTTCTCTTATTTCCTATTCTGCATTTGACAGTGAAACTTTTCACCTCTGCACTCAAGTCCAGTAATGCAACTTTTAATATAAAGTATAAAATATATAAAATATAAAGAGTAAATAATACAATATAAAATATAAAGAATAAAACCTTTTAATATAAAAGTGAGATTGCCATTCATTAACTACAGACATTATACCCTGCAAATCTAGAATGGTGATGAATATATCACACGTTGAACTCTACACAAGGATACTAATCAATAGAAGCTCTGAATAAATAACTGTGACTTCTTACTATGATTCATTTCAATGTTAATAAGCATTTGTCAGGAAGGATGGAAATTCAATGTCATTATAGGTAATATACAAGGAAATCACAATGGAAGATGAACTAAAGTTGCAGCTGTAACTAATGTTTCGTCAATATTTTTCTTGCACAAAGAACTAAGAGTAGAAATTCATTCACAGTGTTCAAAAAACATACAATGCAATGCTATTGAAAATTGGGTAAACATAGCGTAGAGCAATTTTACACCTTTTTTTCTAGGTGCCTTGGTGCTTGTAGGAGAATTTTTCACCTCATTGTTCAGCCCAAATTTCTTTCTTCCTAGCACACTTCTTCAGGTGTGAGAGTGCCTCAAATAAAGTCAAAAATAGGGTAAAGTGCATTTGCAACAAGATTATCTATCTCATTGGTCTGGGAAAAAATATTGACCCACAGAACAGGCAGCATTTATGCCCTTCTGAGCATTTTAAAGACAAGCATTCAAAATGCATCATTTGTCTTCAGTGAGATCTCTGTCATCCTAGAAGCTGAAGACAACTTCACACACATACAGTTGAAGTCAGAAGTTTACATACACCATAGCCAAATACATTTAAACACAGTTTTTCACAATTCCTGATATTTAATCCTAGAAAATATTCCCTGTCTTAGGTCAGTTAAGATCACTACTTTATTTTAAGAAAGTGAAATGTCAGAATAATAGTAGAGAGAATGATTTTTTTCAGCTTTTATTTCTTTCATCTCTTTCCCAGTGGATCAGAAGTTGACATATACATTGTTAGCATTTGGTAGCATTGCCTTTAGATTGTTTAACTTGGGTCAAACGTTTTGGTCAGCCTTCCACAAGCTTCTCACAATAGGTTGCTGGAATTTTGTTCCATTCCTCCAGACAGAACTGGTGTAACTGAGTCAGATTATGAGTGGGATGGTGCTCTTTGGTGTTCTTTGGCTTTCAAGCCTCACCCTTTTTCCTCCAAACATAACGATGGTCGTTATGGCCAAACAGTTCAGTTTTTGTTTCATCAGACCAGAGGACATGTCTCTAAAAAGTAAGATCTTTGTTCCCATGTGCACTTGCAAACTGTAGTCTGGCTTTTTTTATGACGGTTTTGGCAGTGGCTTCTTCCTTGCTGAGCAGCCTTTCAGGTTATGTTGATTTACCATACCAACCATGAAGCATGGGGGTGGCAGCATCATATTGAGGGGGTGCTTTGCTGCAGGAGGGACGGGTGCACTTCACAAAATCATGAGGAAGGAAAATTATGTGGATATATTGAAGCAACATCTCAAGACATCAGCCAGGAAGTTAAAGCTCGGTGTAAATGGGTCTTCCAAATGGACAATGACCCCAAGCATACCCCCAAAGTTGTGGCAAAATTGCTTAAGGACAACAAAGTCAAGGTATTGGAGTAGCTATCATAAAGCTCTGACCTCAATCCGGTTGAAAATTTGTGGGCTGAACTGAAAAGCGTGTGTGAGCAAGGAGGCTTACAAACCTGACTCAGTTACAGCAGTTCTTTCTGGAGGAATGGAACAAAATTCCAGCAACTTATTGTGAGAAGCTCGTGGAAGGCTATCCAAAACATTTGACCCAAGTTAAACAATTTAAAGGCAATGCTACCAAATACTAACAAAGTGTATGTCAACTTCTGATCCACTGGGAAAGTGATGAAAGAAATAAAAGCTGAAATAAATCATTCTCTCTACTATTATTCTGACAATTCACTTTCTGAAAATAATTTGTGATCCTAACTGACCTAAGACAGGGAAAGTTTTCTATGATTAAATGTAAGGAATTCTGAAAAACTGAGTTTAAATGTATTTGGCTACGGTGTATGTAAACTTCTGACTTCAACTGTATATATAATGTTGCGGCTTGGAAAATAGCTTGTTCAGCCCAGCTCTTCCACATAACCAAGGTGTCTTTCAAAGCCAGTTCCATTGGCTTGCAGTTGACCCAAAACCCTTCAAATCACACCCCTCACCCTCCACCCCCAAATATGTTACTATCTGAGTGACCCAGAGCAAAGTTTAAAGTTGATTAATTTAACGATAGATCTGGGGTGATACTGAAGGCCACAGCATCCAATTCAAGCATCATCTTTCTCATAAAGGTTTCAAAGTACCTGCATGCCTACCTCCTTATGATCTTACACCTTACTGTTCACCTGCAGTGTTTTCTCTGTAGCTGCTACAGTTTATTCTGCATTCTGTTTTTGCCTTACTTTGTTCTACCTCAATACACTGTGTAATGATCTGATCTGTTTGAAAAATATGCAAAACTTTCAGTGTATCTCAGTACAGAAAGGGAGGAGGAGTATGGCCCGACGGTCTGATTTTTCGAAGTGAGTTCGTGGGACGGAACGGTAGGCATCCTTGACTGCTGTGTAGCAGTGGTCAAGTATATTCGGGCCTCTAGTGGGGCAGGAGACATGTTGGTATAACTCTGGCAGCGCCTTTCTGAGATTGGCCTGGTTAAAGTCCCCAGTTGTAATGAGCAAAGCCTCCGGATACCTGGTCTCAAGTTCACTGATGTTGGCATACAGTATGTTCAGAGCACACTCCACGTCCGCCTGGGCGGGGGGAATGTAAACCGCTGTCAGTATGACTGAGGTGAATTCCCGTGGCAGATAGTAGGGACGATATTTCATCGACAGGTGTTCCAGGTCCGGGCTGCAGGAGCTTGTCAGTGCCACTGTGTCTGAGCACCACCCAGTGTTGATCAGCAGGCAGACACCACTTCCCCTCGTCTCGTCCGAAGATGCCGTACGGTCTATCCAATGGATCAAAAATCCCTCCGGTCAGATGGCACAGTCGGGGGTGGCAGGGGAGAGCCAGGTCTTGGTGAAACAGAATACACAACAGTTCTGCATCTCCCTGCAGTAGGTGAGTCTCCCTTTAAGATCATCCACCTTGTACTCTAGATCCAGGGAGTGTGAAGTGCAGAATGAAATATCGCTGTGATGATTGTACGTTCTAGTACCAATTGTTTGGCAACAATAAAGTATAAAGTAAAAAGTACCTGTGACAATATAAACCAATTTTCACTTCCAAATCCAATTCCAATAATGGACTAAATTGGCATTAGCTACAAAATTGAAATTGCTGTGTATGTTTCAGTTGCTTTGCTTGTGGAGGTCGGGGCCATAGTTACTTCCAGCTTCTTAAAAAATATTTGTCTCAGGCACAGTGAAATACGCCATTTGTGTCAACGCCCAACACTGTGCTGGGGGCAGCCCACAAGTATTGCCATGCTTCTGACACCAACATACCATGCCCACAACTTACTAAGTTAACCTCTACATCTTTGTAACATGGGAGGAAACCCGAGCACCCACAGGAAACCCACACAGTCATGGCGAGATCATACAAACGTCTTACAGGCAGTGGCGGCAATTGAACCCCAATCTTCCAATCAATTGCCGGAGCTGTAATCTTTTACACCAACCACCTCACTGCCCTGCTGCTTCAGTGCCGCCATGCCACTAGGTCACTGCTAATCTTTACCACATCTCTCAGTTTGCTTCTAAAAATTGCAGTAGGGAAATCACTCAACTCCAAACTCAAGGAGAGTTCACTCAGCCCACAGCAGCATGTAAAGAGGGCACAGGAATCTCCCCGTATCACGCTTGTGTGTACGGGCTGCGTTCTTGTCCCGGTAGAGATCTCGCTGGAAACGTACTGCCGGAGCTCCTGGCTGTGTCCGTACAAGGTCCTCCAGGCCTCTATGCACACAGGACATGCCTCCTACACACACACACACACACACACACACAGTTCTTCATTTGAATCCATCTCCTCACCTCATTGCAGCATCCAGTTATTCAGTCTTAACCTTCACCTGTAGGTGGAAAAGTGAAGCTTGCATTGTGATATATAACTCTTTTAAGGCATATAGTTTCTGCTGTGCCGAATCAGGAGAACGACAAGAATGAGTAACACAAGAATTTCAGAGTCGGCACAATATCACACAAAAAGTTCCAACAATGTTGTACTGTCAACCTTACAATTGAAGTTCTTACGCAGATTTCACACTAAAGTGACCCACAATGCTGTCTCAACACCATGAAAAAGGATTGGAACAAATTCTAGGCCCTGAGCAACAGAAAAAAATTGTTACTACTCTCAAGAATGTTATTGCTGCCATAACCCTTCATCATGAAGAGTATCAGCCTGAAATGTCAACTGTTTATTCCCGTCAATTGATGCTGCCTCATCGGCAGAGTTTCTCCAGAATTTTGTGCACAATACTCTGGATTTCCAGCATCTGCAGAATCTCTTGCATCTGTGATTAGCCACTAAACAAAGTTTGGTTTGAAGATAGATTTGGAGACAAGCTTCTGGTTGGGTTTTGACTTTTGAGATGTTTCCAGTACATTGTACAATTTGTATTCCATATCGTTTACTGGCATGCCTGCAGTTCATCTTCCTCTCCCATCCATTTAAATATCTCATTTGTTTGTCTTGCTGTTGACGCAGTTCCCAGTCATACAATTTTCCAAGGCCCTTTGAATGCACATTTGTAGAGACTTGATGTTACATCACAACAGCTTGCTAAGGGACATCAACTAGTACATTAGAAAACTTGAAGCAGCTCTGATAAAGATGTCCTGGGTGATACAGACAACCAGATAAAATAAGCGGTCCTGCATGGTGTTAAGAGGCAAATGTCTTGGAGAAAATAACAATCTGCTCTCATTAAATTAATCTGTGATTTGACTACATTTGCAATCAAATTTCTTCAACGGAGTTTAGAACCAATGTCTTGTTAACGTTTCACTGAATTGGTTGGTCACATTTGTTCAGGTTTCATCCTTTCCTTCCTGCAGCTAAGAATTTTTTATTTGTTTCATTAAAATTAAACAGACTGGGAATGAAGACTTAGCATACAACCCAGTGATATTAGTAAGACGTGTGGAAGTACCAGCTCCAAAGGATTCATGTGAGCTACCATACCCTATACATGATAAAGAGAATATACGTATATTAAATATAGGAGTACAAACAGGCCACATAAAGAACACCATATTATGTTGGATCTTTAACAAAGACAAACTTGCATGGGTAAAAATACTAGAACTATTTTATTCACAGATTTACAGAATGGTTTCAGCTCGACCACATTTTACTCTGGACACCCCAACCCGCCAAGCTCATTTGAGAGTCCCATTCACCGATGTCACTTCCAGTTCCTGGTGAACACCTGCAATGCAGACTGGTAACTGAGGTTCTTTACTATGTGCACACATAATCACACATCTTCCCCCTATAAAGCAAGCAAGCACAGTATTCATTCTTGTCCAGCTTTCTTTAATATTAGAACTTACAGTACTGTGCAAATGTCTTAGGCACATGTATATAGCTAGAGTGCCTAAGACTTTTGCACAGTATTGTATTTGCGGAGAACAAGCTTGTGAATCTAGCGGGAGTAAAGTATGTTGGGAATAGTGAGGGTGGAATGCCACAGGAGGGGTATAGGGCAGGTGGCAGAGGAGTGCCAGGGTCGGGGGTAGCACAGGGGCAGATACACCCAGCCCTGAGACACCGGGCAAGGTCTTTTGATCATTACAGAATGTCTCTCTGGTGTTTCCTGTTCCCTCCCCTCTCCCTTCCCCTTTTCCCAACCATGATTCCCCTCCCCCTGCCCATTCTCAGTCCACAATAGAGACCCAGATCAGAATCAGGTTTATCATCACTCACATATGTCATGGAATTTGTTTTCTTTTGTGGCAGCAGCACATCAAATTTCTACAGTACTGTGCAAAAGTCTCAGGCACCATATATATATATTTTGTGTGTGCGTGTGCACGCGCACGCGCACTTGGTGCTCATTAAGGATACTCTACATGAGAGTGACTTCCACTGTGCTTCAGAGAACGTGCAGCAGCTGCAAGAGGAAAGACTGAAAACTCAAAAGTCCCAATGACTAACAACAGGCCACCACTTACTCATCTCCACATGGCACCAGAATATGTAGATCCTGGACAGGTTTCTACAGCCACCTGAGGACCCACCAATAGGCAATCCTTTTGGAGAACATCATACTCGACTTGAGTGATTGTACTACTACTATTAAAGATACAAGTTTCAAGATCCAGCATCTGGGCATTATTTGGGCAAAGACTTCCAAAATTAACAATTCTCAAGAAAAAAAAATATTTCCTTCAGCTGTCTTCTATTCCCTTTGGTTGTAAATTCACCGACAAGAGAAAACATCCTTTCCTTTCCTTCCTTTCATTCTTCTAAGTGCTGCTCAACTTTTCTTTAGGGAACAATCCCTTCAGCCCAGGAATCAAGGCAAGTACTAACCAAAACGTTAGTCTCAAAAAGTCCTACACAATTATTTTAAGATGCCCTTACTCCAGTGTTACAACCCTCTTGCAATAAAGGCCACCATTACATTTATCTTATCCAATCAATAAATGTATATTAATTTTGTACGCATCTTGTACAAGGACATGTAGATCTCATTGAATAACTAATAGTGTCATGTCATTTAAATAAAGCACTTCTGTATAGATTAACAAAAGGGGAATGTGGAATATGAAGTCAATGTGGAATTAGACTTATTAAATAGTAATGAAACTGTCTACTTCTATCTTGTGTTCTTTTAAGTTAAAGGCAAAAAGAGACAAGCATGAACCTTCCAATACTTCTTACATGGATGTTGATTAGAATTCAGCAACGTTTTTTAATTAAGGTTTCTGAGGCACACACACAAGCTGACAAGTAAAGAGCTTTATCGCAAAATCTGCTTCTAAGGCTTTAGCAACTTAGAAGTGAGGTCTGTTTCTGGAAGTGATTTAACTCACATTCGTGCCATTATTTCATTAGAGGTCAAGATACCACAGAAGCTTTGATTCGAAATTATAATGGGATATACTGGAAATAATCAGCAGGCCAGGCACCAACAGAGGGAAGAGAAAGATAATATTTTGGGTCAGTGACCAATTACGACAAAATTACTTCTGTTTCCATACTCTAAGGTCTATTGAGTACAGCTAACATTTACTGTTTGCATTGAAATCAGGGATTCAAAATCCAGAATCTACAATAATACCATTCCCCCATCCTTTTTTTTATGGTTACAATGCTCTACAGTACCAGTCACACTGGTTCAATTCCTACATTCTCCCAGTGACTGGTGGGTTTTCTTTGGTTGCTCCAGCTTCCTCCCACATTCCAAAAAATGTACCGGTTGTAAATTGTAAATTGTCCCGTGATTAGGCTAGGATTAAATCGGGGGTTGAAGGACGGTGCAGCTCGAAGGGCTGGAAGTTGTATCTCAATAAGTAAATAAATACATAAATTCATCTCCTTCCTGCCCTTCTCAATCTGTAGCCTCCATATCTTTACTTTCCCTTCCTGCCATTCTCTGCCAGACTCCTTTACTCTCCTTAGATTGATTCATCATTTGCTCTTGTGGCACTGTTGCCTGGTTATTTGATTGACATCAACCAATCTTTGTGTGGAAGCCAAGCATTTGGTGCATACAGGATAGCCCACACAACCTGAGATCTCTCCCAATGCAAAAGACAAGCCCCTTTTTGTTTGCACTTTTTATTGTTCTTATAATTTAAAGTCGTTGTACTGTACTACTGATGCAGAGTAATAAATTTCACCTCATAAGTCAGTGATACTAAATCTGAATCAGATAATGGTGAAACCTAACCCCAGATTACCATTCATCCAAGCTGCTTTTCATACTGAATATATGTTAATATCTTATACAAACTTCCTCAGATCCTACTGAAAGCTAAAAGTAACATTAATGGAGCTATTTTCCTAAACTGAACTTAGCGACCCGGGTTCAATTCCTGTCACTGCCTGTAAAGTGTTTGCATGTTCTCCCCATAACCGTGTAGGTTTCCTTAGGGCTCTCTGATTTCCTCCCACATTCCAAAGAAGTATGGTTTAATGCGTTAATTAGTCACATGGGTGTAATTGGATGGCACAAGTTCATTGGGCCGAAATGGCCTATTACCATGCAGCATCTCCAAAATAAGAAAAATATACTGTAATTTGCATTGTGAAGTACTCATAAACTTTGCAGGTAAATTCAACTGTATTTTTGATGGACCTTCAAGCAGGTAAGGAGGCAATTAAATTAAAAAAATGAAACAATAAATGAGCACATTTAAAACAACTTTTAACATTTAAGCTCAATTAACTAATTCCAATCAACACCTTCATTTGCCTATGAGCCAGCAACTGATTTCTCCCATTGATTTCAACGGGTTAGCTGGCTAACTTAACATGTTCAGCAGATGGTTTTCCCAGCCTGAGGGCGTTCACTCTGCCCAGTGGAGCTCCATGAGCAGCACCGAGCAAAAGACCGCTTTGCAATTGTTTCCCTGTGGATGCATCCACTTGAAACTCCAACAAAAATACTGAAGAATTTGCCCTTCTGTTGTGTGGGCCACATAATACAACAGCAATGAAAATTGAGATCAAATTGGACATTTGGGACTCTATGTGAGTTGCCCAAATTATTTGATTTTCATAAATATTCTCCATATGTTGACATAACCCAGCACAGAGGATCCTGGACCTGTCCGATGGCTTCCGAGAGCATCCGGTCTCACTTGGAGGGCACTTTTAATGATAAACCTGAAGGCTACCCATGCCAAAGTAGACATGCTATGTCAGCCCAAATGAGGTAAGTCCTCTTTAAAAGATGTACACTGAATGGTCACTTTATTAGGTACTTGCTTTACAAAATAAAATGGCCACTGAGTGGATGTTCATTTCCTTCTGCTGCTGGATCCCGTCCACCTTAAGGTTCAACATGTTGTGCGTTCAAAGATGCTCTTCTGCACACCACTATTGTAATACGTGGTTATTTGTCACTTTCCTGTCACCTTGAATCAGTCTGGCCATTCTCCTCTGACCTTTTTTACTAATCAGTCATTTTCACCTACAGAACTGTCGCTCGCTGGATGTTTTTGTTTGTTTTTTGCACCATTTTCTGTAAACCCTAGAGACTATTGTGTGTGAAATTCTCGGGAGATTAGCAGTTTCTGAGATACTCGAACCACCTCTTCTGGCTCATTCCACGGTCCACACTCATTCCACGGTCAAAGAGATTTATATCACATTTCTTCCTGATTCGGATGTTTGGTCTAAACAACAACTGAACCTCTTGACCATGTCTGCATGCTTATATGCATTGAGTTGCTGCCACATGACCAGCTGATTAGATATTTACATTAAAGAGCTGGTGTATGGGTGTACCTAATAAAGTGACACTGAGTGTACTTACTTGGCTCCTCTGCAGAAAGCCTAAAATCCCAATCTAACCAACTTTCTCTCTCCTAGCTCATTCAATTGGTTACAATCCCTTTGCTTGCCCACTGATCCATTTACTCAACCCAAATTCTCCACCAAGTTAAGGACAGCTCCCCCGTGAGTCTGCAGTCACGTTGTAGATCTCATCCACTGACGACCAATACCATCTCCTGACCTCCACATCTAAATCTCAACCTCCTAAATACTGACACCATCATCTCCTCCATATCCTTGAGAACTATAAACTCTTTCCCCTCTCCACGACAGCTACAGCTTGTTCCTACACATCAGTTGCTTCCCTGACACTCCCTTTATTCTCTCCCACCATCCCAGCAAGACCCAGGACTCCTTCTCTCCAATCCAATAGAGTGACCCACAGCTGAGTCACAACCAAGTTTCATTACATATTCCACAATTGTAGAATATGCAGAGATGAGACATTTTTGGGCAAGTTTTTTCATCAGCGTGCTGTGTTGGACCTAATGCGCTACCGAACTGCCTTTGGAGGCCCTCGAAGAAAGCAATTGTTAGCCCACAATAAATCACTTGAATGATCGGACTTCACAGATGCCAACCGATCTGTGAACACAAATCTTATGTCCTCTCTTTCATTTCCAGCATCATGACCAAACCCCACTGTACATCACCGAGAAAGCCTTGGAAATGAGAAACAGTTGGATTTCTATTGAACATCAATTTTTTGGGGCACCCAACATCATAAAGTGAACACTTAGTTTATTTGTTGGATGTATCTGTTGCTTCTGTCTCCCTCTCTCTCTGTGAAAAACAGATCATATTGCAAATGCAACATTTCATTACTGACACTGATGGCAATTTTCCGAGCACTGAGCTGATCTGTGGTCACCTCATTGGGAAAAGCTTAGTGATGTCTTGTGAGATCAGCAAGAATCGGCATTTGACGTGGAGGAAGCTGTAACTATTTCACATCATGATCCGTCTAATTGACACTGAAAAATAGGCAGCTGTTCAACACCCTGACTAAATCAAGCTGGGCAGAAATAGGCATGTCAGCACTATTTTCCATTGTGGCCACAGTTTTGTTTTAGCCTCCCCTGTCCACTTGTCTGTCCTTTATCTGTTTACTATTTCCTCTTATAATTTATTTATTCATTTGATTGAGATACAGTGCTGAATTGGGCCTTCTGTCCCTTCGAGCCACACCACCCAGCAATCCCCCAATTTAATCCTAGCCTAATCACAGGACAATTTACAATGACCAATTAACCTGCCAACCGGTACGTCTTTGGACTGTGGGAAGAAACCCACGTGGTCATGGGGAGAAGGTACAAACTCCTTACAAGTAGTGGTGGGACTTGAACCCAGGTGATCCATACTGTAAAGCATTGAGCCAACAGCTACGCTACCTTGCTGCCCGATGTGTGCTAAGATCTACATCTCAGAACATAGAACATCACAGCATAGTCCAGGCCCTTCAACCCATGAGGTTATGCCAACCTGTTAACCTGCTTTAAGATCAATCTAACACTTTCCTCCTACATTGACCCTCCATTTTAAATCCTCCATGTACCTATCTAAGACTTTCTTAAATGCCTCCAAAGCATGTAGGTTTACTATCATGCCTGACAGTGCATTCCATGCACTCACCATTCTGTGTAAAAAAGACCTACCTCTGACGCTCCCATGTACTTTTCTCTATTCAGCATAAAATTACCTCATATTGGCCACTTCCACCCTGACTATCCATTCGAGCCATGCTTCTTATTATCTTGTACACCTTTATCAAGTCACCTCACATTCTCCTACCTTTCACAGAGAAAAGTCCTTCTCACTCAACCTTTCCTCACAAGACATGCTCTCTAACCCAGGCAACATCCTAGTAAATCTCCTCTACATTCTCTCTAAAGCTTCCACATCCTTCCTTTAATGAGGGCTAGAACTGAACACAGTATTTCAGGCATGTCTTGACCTCAAGGCTTTTGAACTCAATCAACTAACTAATGAAGGCCAACATATCTTACTCTCTCCGAACGACCCTATCAAACTTTGAGGGGTAATCACCTCACACTTCTCAGCCCAGTTTTGCATCCTGTTGTAAACTATGACATCCTTCTGCACTAACCACAACTCCACCAACCTTCGTGTCATCTGCAGACTTACCAAACAACCTTTCTATGTCACTGCTTCTTGAGCTGTGATTTTTTGGAATGTGAGCACAACTGAAGGCCCATCCACTGTAAAAATGCTAATCTCATCCCCTCGTATCCCACTTTATATTGTCCCATACTCCTCAATGCCTTTAATCCTTCTCCACACTACATACTGAAAGTGATATTTCTATCCTTTTTCTTCTTTACTTAAAACCTTTGCTCTAACACATGTGAATAGTGAGCTTAATTATTATTTTTTAGAATTACGGCACAGTAAGAGGTCTTTCCAGTCCAACAAGCATGCACCACCCAGTTACAACCACATGGCCAATTAACCTACTAACCCGTAAGTCTTCGGAGTGTGGGAGGAAACTGAAAGCCAATATGGCTTCAGAGACAATGTACTAACTCCTTACAGACAGTGACAGAATTGAACCTGGGTCACTGGTGGTGCAATACTGATGTTAACTACTATGCTATAGTGCCACCTCCTAATAACTACTCCCCGCTTTCAACCTTTGAACTAAAAATGAAGACAGAATTTTGCTTGACATCAAAAAGTATCGAATGCAAAATTGCATTATCTGAAAGTGAATATAGTCAGGCTCTCATCATTCACAAAGCATGTACTGCTTCTGTTCATGAGCACAAACATGTGAAGTCAAAGACCCCAACATCAAGGACACCCCCACCACCTCTTTTCACTGCTACCATCAGAGAGGAGATACAGGAGCTTCAGGACCCATACCACCTTCAAGAACAGTTCAGGAACAGTTATTACCCTGAAGGAACAGACTCTTGAAGCAGAGGGGTAACTTCACTGAACTTCATTCACTCCATCACTGAACTGTTCCCACAACCTATGGACTTACCTTCAAGGACTCCTCACCTCATGTTCTCGATATCTACGGCTTATTTGTTTATTTGTTTGTTTGTTTAGTTAATTTTGTATTTGCTCATTTTTTAACATTGGTTGTTGTCCATCCTGTTGGGTGTGGTCAAAGTTCAAAGTACATTTTATTATCAAAGTACATATATGTCATCATATATAACCCTGAGATTAATTTTCCTGTGGGCATACACAGAGCAAATCTATAAAATAGTAACTATAACAAAATCAATGAAAGATCAACTAGAGTGCTAGAATCAAGTGCCTCACTCTGTTGTGTTTCTTGTATTTACTCTGATTGCCCGCAAGAAAACAAATCTCAAGGTTGTAAAGTATGGTGACATCTATGTACCTCTGATAATAAATTTACTTTGAACTTTGAACTTTGTAGTTACTAAATATCCTGAGCAATATAACCCAACAACAATTACAAAGAAGGAATTGACCAAGTAAATATTAATAACAGTATTCATCCAGGCAGTCAGCAGAAGACAGACTGGTCATGGATAATCAGAAATTAATCAATCACAGTCTACCCGGAGTCATTTCATATCAACTATTGATTAGTCGAAACTGCTTTGCACAGTCAGTCAGGATGAAGCAATCAATTACTTACGACTTGATTACACCAACTTTATTTTTGATATAATCCAGGTTCAGGTGCTTGTATGCTGATCCAGATGATGAGCTGTTTGAAAATAAGTGTACATAAAGAGCTCTATTCCAGTGGTGCTAAAAATACATGTATCAAATAACTTACTAACTAAAAGTAATGACAACAAACTTCACTTGATTGGCTTTTCACCATCAGCTTCTGGGATCCATCCATCTCATTGTAAAATCTGCTGCAACAAAATTTATCTTCAGTTCTTTACTGTTAACTAAAATAAATAATCTCACAGTCACAAGGCTCTAGTGAGGCATTGTTCTGCCCTATAAATTCCTTGTATTTTCAGACCAGACAAAAGCAGAAATCATTTTCCAGACTGTTGTGTGATAAGAAAACACAGAGGAGATCAAGTGAGATTGATCGCTTCTGAATCAGTCAAAGAATATGCATTGATTTTTTTCATTTTATGTATTTTGACAACAGAATATACAAATCAGTGAATAAGGGATCAATATGCAAACAAGTGAAATTAATTTTGAAGAGACTAATTAAGATAGAAGCTCTAGGATGATTTGATGCCTATCTGAATAAAGGAAATTGAAACTTCTGTGACTTAGTATGGCATTACTCTGTCAGTAGCTCACTGGAACTCCGCCAGTGGCTTGCTGTAACGCCACCAGTGGATAGGTATTATACTTCTGTTTCTTTAGTATCACACTACTTGTGGTTTAATCTCAGTTCACAAGCCATCCAGCCAGCTCCAGAGTTCACAATACCGACTATAACAGAAACAAATACAATTCAACAAGAGTTTCACAGAAAGAAGCAGATATTGTTCGTTCTACTAAAAGTAAAATGTGTCCTCAAGACTTGCCATTTCAGAATCCCTCTCTAAACCCCTGCTTTATCTGACCTCAGTTTTCTATTTAAGCATCTCCTTAAAACCCAATTCTTCACACACTCACTTACATTTCTGATCTCCTCAATCCTTGGCTCAATGCCCAAATTTTCTTCGCTCTCTTTAATGTCTAAGGATATACAATATTTTCCCCATTAAAGCCATAACATGTACTGGTTGTTACTTTCCTATCTACCCAGGATAGATGATAGGATTATATACTATCACAACCTGAATCCAGATTCTTTGGCACTACTTTAAAGGCTTGACAAGGATCAATCACTTCCGTTAAAAAGACATCCTCAGATGGAATTTTCAGGGGACCTGTTTCCAGGCCACATATCTCCACGGCTCCATAGCAGCACTGCCTGGACCTAAAAGAGAACGGCTGTCCTCCCCTTGGTCCTTAAAGCAGCATCTTTCACACCAACTACAGGACCTGATGACTTTTAACATGTGAGATACTTTTATCAACTTCTTTCAATATATCAACATCAAATAATTGTCACCAATATTTGTTTCTCAATACCTGACGAGGCACTGTGAGGAAATAATGGCTACAGCAAATGCCTAGGACTGCCATCAATGTGTTCCTCCGGTTAGCATTGTCAATACTGTAGATATTCAGAGTGATGTGGGCAGTTATCACTGACAATAACAATTAACAGATGAAGAGGAAATCATTGGTTAAACGTCTACTTATCACACCAATCATTGCATGATTAGGGTATGAACATTCAGTCATTACCTGCCAGATTTGCAAAGCATCTGTTTCTTTTCGGGCTGTGCTGCCAAGCACAACCCCAAAACTGAGGGAGTACATCTCTATCGGAACTGTTGACCTCAGCAACAATGTTACACCACATGCCATCCGCCCGTCAACATCGCAAACAATCCCGTGACACTATTCTGAAACCGAGTGTGCAGGTTACCTCTGATGTTCTGTTTAAAGTATCATCGTTATTCAGTACCACACACAGGGATTGTGTGGCTTTAATTATAGGAGTGTGTGGAAGATTGCTGTGTGTAAATTAGCTGTCATGGTTCCCAACAGTGACCACATTTCAAAAGTAGTCACTATGGCTGTGAGCAGTTATTATTTTTTAGGTTAGATTAGATTAGCTTTATTAGCCACATGTACGTTGAAACATACAGTGAAATGTGTCGTTTACATTGAGGGTCTGGTGGGAGCAGCCAATAGGTGTAGCCATGCTTCCAGTGCCAACATAGCATGCCCACAGCTTACCAACCCAAACACAGATGTCTTTGGAATGTGCAATCAAATCAGAGCACCATGAGGAAATCCACGTGGTTACGCTTTATATGGACAATGGCTGGAAATGAAGACCAATCTTATAGCTAGCACTGCAAAGCATTGGGTTAGCCATGACACCACTGTTCCACTCCAATTTTTTTGGAACCTGGAGGCATCATATAAAATCAGATCTTTTTTTCAATATTCCTAAACCCTTTTGCATTGTTAATTCTCTCCTCTGTCCAGAGCTTTTGACCTCAGTCCATTCTCCCAGCACTTAAAACCACATTCACCTCTCCCAACACCACACGAAGAAACGCTTGCTCAATTTTCCCACTTCGCTGAGCATCTACGCTCCATCCACCAGAACAGGCAGGATTTCCCAGTGGCCATCTATATTAATTCCACTTCCCATTTCCATTCTGATATGTCCATCCATGGCCTCCTCCACTGTCGAGATGAGGCCACGTTTAGGTTGAAGGAATAACACCTTATATTCCATTTGGTAGCATCCAACCTGAAGGCACGAACATCAATTTCTCAAACTTCCAGTAACGCACCTCCCCCCATCAACATTTCCCATCCCCTTTCCCCTCTTTCATGTTATTTCCTTGCCTGCTGTTCACCTCCCTCTGGTCTCCTCCCCTTTTTCCTTTCTTCCATGGCCTTTTGTCTCTTTCACCAATCAACTTCCCAGCTCTTTGCTTCATCCCTCCCCCTCCAGGTTTCACCTACCACCTGGTGTTTCACTCTCTCCTCCCCCACCTTTTAAATCCACTCCTCAGCTTTTTGTTCTCCAGTCCCACCAAACGGTTTTGGCCCGAAACTCGACTGTACATTTTTTTCCATAATGCTGCCTGGCCTGCTGAGTTCCTTCAGCATTTTCTGTGTGTTGCTCGGATTTCCGGCATCTGCAGGTTTCCTCTTGCTTATGACTTGCTCAGTTCTCCTATAGTTTTGCATGACCCTTTAGGGCGCAGGATTACCCTCTCGTCTTTTTTAATTTCCCTTCATGGATCTGCTCTACTTATTTGAGTGGGTATCTCGAACCTTAAGACGAGTCTTGTTTTGTCCACACACACACTCCCACCTCCGCCACATTACCACATTGAATGATCCTTCATGGTGGGAAACTTGGCCCCAACCTGACCTGACTTGACCTGATCTGACACAACCTGCTGATGATAGCCAATGTTATTTTCAAATGGAGCAGCCACAAAAGGATGATGGAAACCCAAATGTAAGCAAGGTATTGCAATCATTTTCCAAGACCAAAGCCAAACTGACAGAAGGATTTCAACTGGGTGGATAGTAGCATAGCAACAGGGCAAACAGCAGCATAGCAACGGGGAGGTAGCATCATAGCATGGCAACAAGTCATAGCAACCAGGAAGGGATGGCATAGCAACATGGCGGAGGCAGAACTGAAACAGGGAAGGGAACAAATCGAAAAAGCATGGCCAAGAACAAATGTAGAAGAACAACAGAGCAGATTTAGCATCGGAACAATGCAAAGCAGTTGGATATAGGCACCATGGTAACTAAGTAGGATGCTTTTTCATGCTATACGACTTGCTGCTGATAGAAATCAATTAAAAATTACTTCGCATCATTGCTGATGGGAAAGTTTGAAGCCTTTACAGTTAAATGAAATTGTCAAATTGATCCTTTTGCAGTCTTTGAAGTGGTCCATCAAACACTACACATTGCATTAAAATGGATAGAAGAAGTTATCTATATCGGAAAACAGTCACCTCCAGTACTGTAAATTAATCAGGATTCCTCCCACCCTATCCCATATTTTGGAACATATCACCACGACTCAGCTCCTTATGCAACTTTGGAAAAGAACACAAGAGTCCTCACCAGTACTCTAGCCACTCCCTAGTTTTTAACCAGTTCTGAAAATCAGATCGTGTTTCTGTAAAATTTTGCAGCTCTGTACTTCTGTCTCGACGTGGAACTTCATCAGGTCTAGAAGCTGCAGATCATCATGTCTCTCCTTATGCCATTACCACGACACCCTGAGGGAAGTTTGCTGTCCTGACATTCAATTGGAAACGCTACAAATCACCGAGCGAAGGAGCAGAACAAATGGAAAATATTGTTGATAAATTTGCACACTGTGGGACTGAAAATGAAAATAAAATTGATCTCAAATAATTTGAGAAATGGAAGCAGCCGTTGAATAATTGTCTGCTCAAACCTGCTCAGCCATTCAGTAACATCAAGGCTAAAATCAACATTGGACTCAAGACCATTTTCCACTTTTTCCCCAGATCCATTCACTCCCTTGAAGTTCAAATATCTGTCATTCTCTGGCTATGTTCAGTAATTTCACTTCCACAGTTCTCGAGCAAAGAATTCTAAGTAGTCACAAGCCTCGAAGAAAAGACATTGCTTCTCGAAAACTTTCCAACCATCCATTCACTAAATGTTGATTGTACACCAGTAGAAAGGCAGCATGAATCAAAGTTCTTTTTTCAAAACAGCGGTAAATAGGAAGTGTGTCCGAATGTCTTACGTTAACAGGACTACTGTGTGACTGTGCAAGAAAAAAAGTGTGCGTGCCTGTGTGTGTGATGTGCGTGCGTGTGTGTGTGTGTGTGTGTGTGTGTGTGAGAAAGATAGATTGAAAGACAGAGAGATAAAAATAAGCAGCGGTAGAGAGAGGTAGAAGGACAGACAGAGAAGAAGATGACCTGAGTCCCGTGTCTTTTGGCTGCCCAGAGAAACATAACATTCATGATAGTGTTGTAAAATGAAGACTCCATTTAAAACCTTCTGTCCTAGAACTTTAAAATCGCCAATAATCAAAAATTACTACAGCCAGCTAAGAGCCCTTGGAAGAAGTACTCATGGTCCTGTTTATGTATAGAAACATAGAAAACCTACAGCAAAATACAAGCCTCTTGGCCCAGAAAGCTGTACCGAACATGCCCTTACCTTAGAAATTACCTAAGATTACACATAGCCCTCTATTCTTCTAAGCTCCATGTACCTATTCAACAATCTCTTAAAAGACCCTATTGTATCCGCCTCCACCACCGTCGCCAGCAGCCCATTCCACACACTCACCACTCTCTGCGTAAAAAACTTACCCCTGACATCTCCTCTGTACCTGCTCCCAAGCACCTTAAAACTGTGCCCTCTCACGCTAGCCATTTCAGCCCTAGGAAAAAGCCTCTGACTATCCACACGATCAATGCCTCTCATCATCTTATACACCTCTATCGGGTCACCTCTCATCCTCCATGCTCCAAGGAGAAAAGGCCGAGTTCAATCAAACTATTCTCATCAGGCATGCTCCTCAATCCAGGCAACATCCTTATAAATCACCTCTGCATCCTTCCTATGGTTTCCACATCCTTCCTGTAGTGAGGTGACCAGAACTGAGCACAATACTCCAAGTGGGGTCTGACCAGGGTCCTATACAGATGCAACATTACCTCTCGGCTCCTAAACTCAGTCCCACGATTGATGAAGGCCAATGCACCATATGCCTTCTTAACCACAGAGTCAACCTGCGCAGCAGCTTTGAGTGTCTTATGGACTCGGACCCCAAGATTCCTCTGATCCTCCACATTGCCAAAAGTCTGACCATTAATACTATATTCTGCCATCATATTTGACCTACCAAAATGAACCGCCTCACATTTATCTGGGTTGAACTCCATCAGCCACTTCTTAGCCCAGTTTTGCATCCTATTAATGTCCTGCTGTAACCTCTGACAGCCCTCCACACTATCCACAACACCCCCAACCTTTGTGTCATCAGCAAATTTGCTAACCCATCCCTCCACTTCCTCATCCATGTCATTTATAAAAATCACAAAGAGTAGGAGTCCCAGAACAGATCCCTGAGGCACACCACTGGTGACTGACCTCCATGCAGTTTATGACCCGTCTACAACCACTCTTTGCCTTCTGTGGGCAAGCCAGTTCTGGATCCACAAAGCAATGTCCCCTTGGATCCCATGCCTCCTTACTTTCTCAATAAGCCTTGCATTAGGGGTGGCATCCTGTATCATTGTGCAATTTGCTTAGTTTGAACTAATAGCACGCTCTGAGAATGTTCGAAACTTTTCATTGTTCTCTTCACTAAACATGTAATGCCATTGTAAAAGCATAATTCAGTTGAAATCTCTTCACCACAAGTAACTTTAGAATTGTGACTTTGCAACATTTCAGCAATGTATCCAAGAGCTGGCCAGGAGTATGACCAGGAGGAAGAGGTGAAGAGTATTTGTTCAGGCAAGAAGGAAAAAGCAGAGAAAAACCTAACTTTAGGTTGGAGGGCAAGATGCAGGCTCAGCTGGTTATGGGCAATATGATTTTCTCAAAGATTGTTCAATCACAGAGAAACAGCAATCAAGAACATCAAGGGGATTAGTCAATTGAAGTCATGTCTAATTCGATAGAGTCCCAGGACAGGGTTCCACTTGCATCCGAGAGGATACTGAGCAAAGCATGGGTTTACTCTTTCTAGCTGTTAAATTATGATTACTGTAATCTCTTAACTTTGAATGAAGATTTTATATATATATATAATACCCTGGTTCACATTTTTACTGTTATGCTGTATGTATTTCATTTAGTAGTTCTGTAAGAGCAGCCTGTTCTACTTTCAGCCTGTTTGGGTTATTGTTGAAGACAAGGAATTATGAGGAATGCGTGCAATCCAATTAGGATGGTAGAACTTAGCAGAGGTTTATCTGGTGAGGGACACTAAGGTTGGTCTTGGTGTTTTTTTCGGGAGGAAAGGAAGAGAGGAGACGCTGGGGAGAACAGGTCGTAGGATGCAACCCAGTGGGAGACCCGTTTGATTGAGATGGATTGCGAGCGACGTTTGGAATGTGGTGTGTGCTTTCACGCTGACTGAGGGCCCAGCGCGCGAGTGACAGAGAAGTTCAAGATGAACTCTAACTTGTGCACATTTGACTGTTTAATTAAAATGGGCCCTTTTCTTTTTTGTTTTTCTTTACTAACCCTTTAGTTAAGCTAAGATTCATAAGTATAATTCCCTTAATCGTATGCAGTGTTCTGTCTGTTATTTTGTGGCATTAATTTACAACAGGGTAGCAAATTACACAGCATCCACACAAACCAAGGTTTGCGGCAGGAGAGTTGTTTCACTCTCACAAGTCTGGTGGGACTGGAGAGTGTTTTCCCTAGATTTACACAGCCAAAGAAACCAGGGACTTTCATATATAAAAGTTCAAAGGAAATTTATTATCAAAGTAAATTCTGTATGTGCCCATATCCCACCCTGACAATCATTTTCTTGTGGGCATTCACAGCAAAAACAAAGAAACACCATAGAATGAATGAAGACAACAGACAACAAAGATGAACAACCATTACACAAAGGATAATCAGTTATGCAAATGCAAGAAGAAAAATCAAAATAATAATAACAAATATTAAAAATATGAGTTGTAGCATCCTTTGAAAACCATAAGACCATCAAACATATGAGCAGAATTAGGCCATTCAGCCCATCAAGTCTGCTCTGCCGTTCCTTCATGATGATTTAATATCACTCCCAACTCTATTCTCCTGCCATTACCTCATAACCTTTGACAGCCAGACTAATCAAGAACTTATCAACCTCCACTTTAAATATAAGCAATGACTTGGCCTCCACAGCTGTCTGTGGCAATGATGTTCACAGATTCCCTACTACTAAAGATATCATTCTTCATATCTGTTCTAAAGGGACATCCCTCTATACTGAGGCAGTATCCTCTGGTCCTAGACTCCCCCTCTATAGGAAACATCCTCTCTACATCCACTCTACCTAGGTCTTTCAACATTCGATAGATTTCAATGAGATCCCCCTTATCCTTCTTCTAAGCTCCAGCAAGCACAGACCCAGATCTATCAAATGCTCCTCATACATTAATCCACCACTAAGCAGATATTTCCCTCCCCCCCACTTTTTGCTTTCTGCAGGGAATGCTCCCTACACGACTCCCTTGTCCTTTCATCCCTCCCCACTAATCTCCCTTCTGGCACTTATCCTTGCAAGGAGACTAAGTCCTACACCTGCCACTACACCTCCTCCCTCACTACTATTCAGGGCCCCAAACAGTCCTTCCAGGTGAGGCGACACTTCACCTGTGTGTCTGTTGGGGTCATACACTGTGTCCGGTGCTCCCAGTGTGGCCTCTCGTATATTGGTGAGACCTGACATAGATTGAGAGACTGCTTCACCGAGTACCTATGCTCCATCCACCAGAAGAAGCAAGATCTCCCAGTGGCCATGGTCTCTTCCACTGTCACGATAAGACCACACTCAGATTGTAGGAACAACACCTTATATTCTGTCTGGTTAGCTTCCAAACTGATGGCATGAACATCAATTTCTTGAACTTCTGGTAATGCCCCCCCCCCGCCTCATTATTCCCCATCCACTTTTCCAACTCTCATCTTATCTCCTTGCCTGCCTATCTCCTCCCCCTTTTCTTTCTTCCAGGGCCTTGTGTCCTCTCCTATTAGATTCCCCCTTCTCCAGCCCTGTATCTCTTTCACCAATCAACTTGCCAGCTCTTTATTTCACCCCTCCCCCTCCGGTTTCACCTGTCACCTTGTGTGTCTCCCACACCTCCTCCCACCCTTTAAATCTACTCATCTTTGTTTCTACAGCCCTGCTGAAGGGTCTCTGCCCAAAACGCCAACTGAACTCTTTTCCATAGATGCTGCCTGGCCTGCTGAGTTCATCCAGTATTTTGTGGATGCTGCTCATACATTGACCTTTTCATTCCCAGAATCATTCTCATGGACCACCTCTGGACACTCTCCAATAGCAGCACATCATTTTTAGATAAGGGGCCCAAGACTGTTCACAATACTCCAAGCGTGGTCTGACCAATGCCTTATAGAGCCTCAGCATTATATCCTTGCTTTTATATTCTAGTCATCAGGAAATGAATGCTAACATAGCGCTTGCCTTCCTTACCACTGATTCAGCCTACAAGTTAACCATTAGGAAATCCATCACAAGAACTTGTAAGTCCATTTGCACCTGACTTTTGAATATTCTCCCTATTTAGAACACTCTCTACACCTTTATTCCTTATTCCAAAGTTCATGCCCATATATTTCCCTACACTCTATTGCATTTGCCCATTCTCTCAATCTATCCAAATCCTTCTGAAGACTCTCTACTTCCTCAGCACAACCTACCACCCCACCTATCTTCACATCATTCACAAACCTGGCCGCAAAGCCATCAATTCTGTCATTCAAGTCATTGACATATAACATGAAGAGAACCCCAGTCACCGACAGTCAACCAGGAAAGGCCCCCTTTATTCCCTCTCTTTGCCTCCTGCCAGTCAACCAATGTTCTATCCATGCTAGTATCTGTCCTGTAATAACATGGGCTCTTCTCTTGTTAAGCAGTGTAATCAATTCAGCGTTGGAGTGAGTGAAGTTATCTATTCCGGCTTAGGAGCTTAATGGTGGAGATGTAAAATAATTCTGGGAGTATTTTTGTTACTTACTCAGAATCCCCAGCCAGGTCTTTGACATAGCTGTCAGCAATTATTTACTAGACCCTCAAGTGACGAAATGTGAACTGGAACGTCTGGCCACACTTGCGGGCTGCTCCTGGAGAACCCTTGGGTATGTTGGTTGTTAATGCAAACAATGCATTTCACTGTATATTTTGATGTACTGTAAGTGTGATAAATAAAACTGAATCTGATTCTGTCAAATGCCTCTCAAAATCCAACCCTACGTGCCCGTTATGACAGGTGGAAATGGGTAAGGCCGGCTTACAGGGCTTTGTTGAAGCTGTATCGGCCATTCTCCCGTACAGTGGATGCAATGGATTGCAGAAGCACTGATGCACTCCAGCCGTACCATCGGCTTCAGAGGACGATAGAGATGGGAGGGCATCGATGGCCTACGTTCCAATGGACCAAGCTATGGGCCCAAGTGAAGTGAAGAGAAAAGGAGATTTCAAGAGAAAATCTGCAGATGCTTCAAATACAAGCAACATGCTCAAAATAACGCTCACAACACGCTGGAGGGACTCAGCAGGTCAGGCAGCAACCGTGGAAATGATCAGTCAACGTTTCGGGCCGGAACCCTTCATCAGGACTGAAGAGGGAAGGGGAAGAGGCCCTATAAAGGAGGTGGAGGGAGGGTGGGAAGGAGAAGGCTGGTAGGTTCCAGGTGAAAAACCAGTAAGGGGAAAGATAAAGGAGTGCGGGAGGGGAAGCAGGGAGGAGATAGGCTGGAAAGATGAAGAAGGAATAGGGGAAAGCACAATGGGTAGTAGAAGGAGGTGGAACAATGAGGGAGGTCATAGGCAGCTGGGGGAGGGGGCAGAGTGAAACTGGGATGGGGGAAGGGAGGGGGAGGGAATTACCGGAAGTTGGAGAATTCACTATTCATTCCAAGGTGCTGGAGGCTACCCAGACGGTACATGAGGTGTTGCTCCTCCAACCTGAGTTTAGCCTCATCATGGCAGTAGGGGAGGCCACGTATGGACATATTGGAATGGGAAGCAGAGTTGAAGTGGGTGGCTACCGGGAGATCCTGTGTGTTGTGGCGGACGGAGCGGAGGTGTTCGACGAAGTGGTCCCCCAATCTGCGTCGGGTTTCACCGATGTAGAGGAGGCCGCACCGGGAACACCGGATGCAATAGATGACCCCAACAGACTCACAAGTGAAGTGTTGCCTCACCTGGAAGGACTGTTTAGGGCCCTGAATGGTGGCAAGAGAGGAGGTGTAGGGACAGGTGTATCACTTACGCTTACAGGGATAAGTGCGGGTGGGAGATCCATGGGGAGGGACGTGTGGATCAGGGAGTTGCAGAGGGACTGATCCCTGCGGGAAGTGGAGAGGGGTGGAGAGGGAAAGACGTGCTTAGTGGTGGGGTCCTGTTGAAGTGGTGGAAGTTGCGGAGGATGATGTGCTGGATCCGGAGGCTGATGGGGTGGTAGGTGAGGACAAGGGGAACTCTGTCCCTGTTGTGGTGATGGGAGGATGGGGTGAGGGCCGAAGTGCGGGAAACGGAGGAGATGCAGGTGAGGGCATCATTGATGATGGCAGACGGGAAACCACGATCTTTAAAGAAAGAGGAGATTTGAGATTTCCTGGAACAGAAATGCTGGAGAAAGTCAGCAGCCTGGTAGCATCTATGGAAAAGAGCTTCAGGCCGAGACCCTTCAACGGGACTCATACATCAAATACATCTTCTCTGGAAATATATCCAATGCAGTTGCACTATATAACAAACACCATTAACCATTCCTTTATTGATTAATAAAGGTAATTTTACATTTATACGAAAATAATATTAACTGACTTAAAAGAACACACAAGAACTCAAGAAAACAGGAGCAGGAATAGGCCACTTGGCCCATTATGTCATGGCTGATCATGCTACTATATTCATGTAATGTGATTGTGACGAGGACGGTTAGGACCCAAGAGCTGCAGTATCTGAGACCAGAATCGAGACATGATACGAGACTGAAACAAAGACAGACACTAACCTAGACGCTAGATGAGAATCCGGAGCAGAGCTAACAATTCAGCACCAAACTTCAGTTCAGGTGCTCTTTAAATATGAAAAGCTTGGTGCCAAAACATGGCTGGCAATTAGCAGAGTGGGCCTGGATCCTTAAAGTGGCCGCGCCACCTATCCATATTCTGGAGAGTTCGAGCGCCAACCCTGGAGGATGGCGTGGTTGAGTGCTGGTCGTAACACCAATGTCACAGAACTTGTCAAACTATTTGTTAATGACTTCTGGTGGAATTATATTCCTTGGTCACCCAGTAAATACGTTTTGATATATGCATTGCAATATTATATTTAACGAGAGCGTTGAAAATATCTAGGTGCAAGTGAATAGCTACATGTTTATAAGAGTTCCTTTGTTTTACCAATAGTTGCATATGAAGCGGACTCTGTGATGTTAAGGAAAGGCTGCACTGATAGATTGACATTTGCTGATGCAGTTCTGTATCTAGTTTATTGCAAATCCTTCAAACATATTGCCTCATTTATTCATAAAATATAACTGACATCATCCTGCATTAAACGATGATGAAGGTCACAGTGATTTCAATGTCTTTCTCTCGAGAGTGACTTCTCTTTTGACAGCTGAAGGTGTTTGAAGATTAAGACCAAATTACCTGGTCCACCAGACATCAGTGATCCTTGCCCATCTGTATGCTTTTGAAACTAATACCACCTACGGCAGGCACGTGGAGCCAATGGAGGGTTGCCACCAGTTCTCTCTCCACGTGATCCGCTGGAAGAATGTGTTAAACAATCTCAATGCCTCCTTCCAGACTAATATCCCCAGCACCCTGGATGTCAAGGCCTGTTGGCCAGAGGCCCGGATCTGCGAATCTCTTCACATTTTCTTGGATAGCTGAAAGCCCTATGTCTATGTGTCCAGGCTGCAGAAGAAGAACTATCTTGCAGTTAGAGGTCTATATGAGCATAGATTGAAGGGAGGAACGAAGCTTTTGTTGCTTGTTGATTTCAGTTTTGTTGTGTTCTGTATTGTTCTGCCAAGCAATCCGAGCTTGCTATATTGGTGCTGGAATGTGTGGTGACACTTGCGGCTGCCCCCAGCAAACCCTTGTGCGTGTTGGTTGTTAACGCAACTGATGCATTACACTGTATGTCTTGCTGTACACTTGATTAAGAAACTTGAATCTTGCATCTTGAATTGAAGTACTAAGCAGAACAGATAGTTTCCTTGCCTGATGCTAGACAGCATTCCAAGCTCTGTCAACAGAGATTTCTAGGTGGACAGAGAAAAAGGTCAAAAGATATTCTCAATGCCTCCTTAGAGAATGCAACAACCCCACTGATTCTGAGGAACTCCTGGTCCATGAACACTCAAAGTGTAGAAGATACATTTAGGATGTCACAGAGAAGCACGAGTCTGTGTGTTTGGAGCTCATGGATGCAGCATACGTAGCTGACGGACTGCACTATTCTCAAACAACTGACCCACCAGCACAATCGGGAAACCTGTACTCCCATGTGATCAAGGTTGTTCACCTGTCAGATTGGAACCCACAAAACCAAAGTGGGACCTCATCACCCTCAATCCTGAGAACATAACAAGAAAGAAATATACCCTAAATATATATATATATATATATATATATATATATATATATATATATATATATATATATAATCCATTAACGTGTGAATCATTATCACATTATTACCACATCATTGCACTGCAGATGTTAAGTCCCAGGTGGCACATTCTAGTCGTCACACTTCAAAGTCTTGCAATTCATTCTCAATAAACTGAACCAGTCTTCCGCCTGCATTTGGAATCTGGAAATGGCTACAACTGTGGCCCCAGTGGATGCTTTCCCTCCACATAACTATTAAAAGCAAAAGAACTTTTCAGGAGTTTTGAGGCGTATGGACAGGGTACCTGAAAGCAGCTTTTTCCACTGAGGTTGGGTCAGACTTGAAGTAGAGGTCACAGGTTAAGGGTGAAATAGTTAAAGAGAATATGAGGTGACACAGTGGCATAGTAGTTAGCATGATGCTTTATAGTACCAGCGACGGGGTTCATTTCCTACCGCTATCTACAAGAAGATTATACGTTCTCCCCCAGACCACGTGGATTTTCTCTGGGTGCTCTGGTTTCCTCCCACAGTCCAACAACGTAACAGTCGGTAGGTTAATTGGTCATTGTAAATTGTTCAGTGATTAGGCTAGGATTAAATCAGGGGTTGCTAGGCAATGCAGCTCAAAAGGCCAGGAGGGTCTATTCTGTGCTGTATCTCAATAAGTAAGTTAATTAATATCTTCACTCAGAGGGTGGAGTGAGCTGCCAGAGGAAGTGGTAGCTGCAGGCTTGATTTCAACATTTAAGAAACTTAGGATAGTTACATTGATGGGAGATGTATGGAGGGCTATGGTCAGGGTGCAGATCAATGGGTACAGGCAGAGTAATAGTTCGGCATGAACTAGATAGGCCAAAGGGCCAGTTTCGGTATTGTAATGTTCTATGACCTTATGAGGAAAGCAGCCAAAGTGAGAATTTTATTCCAGCGGGCAACTTTGAGGTGGGGAAGAAATCAGAAAGAATATGTTGTAATGCAGTGACCTCATGAATGATACAATGCAGAGTCGAAACCGGCATTCCAAACAGAATGCCAGCATTTTTACAGGCTATCGAAAATGCTAAATACAGAAGTCGTCACTTAATTGACAGCCCACGCAAGTGTGGTACTACCTTTATGTAAGTGAATTGCTGAGCAAGTAGGCAAAGGAATCGCAGTTCACTCTGCGGAATAAATATGTATGAAAGCTATACTTCATTGAGCTTCAAAGCACTAATGAAATCAAGAAATGAAGCACACTGCGAAACAGTGAATACCGTGATCCTTGGCAGCCATTTTATTCTTGTAGTCAGCTGTATTTTTGTATACTATCCATGATAATTTAACTCCAAAGTCCATACTTTGAAGAAGAATAGGGAGGGAGGAGAAGATGGCAGCGCGACGCAGCATGCATGGCTGTTCCAAATTGATATCGATATGTGTAACTAGGGGGCCGTGCACAATCCGGATTTGATGGAGACAGCCGTGAGAAGCGCAGAGGAACATCTGGAGAAACTTCTGAAATGCCTGCTTTGCTGCCGCTGCTACTGTGTGATCGAGAATCTCCAGAGACGAAGGCGCCAAATCCTCAGCTTTGCGTATCGCAGGTTGCCGGGGCTGGGGTCGAAGTGATGGTGCTCGGTGCTCGATGTCAGAGAGCTGGTCGGAGGCTCGGAGTTTTTCGGATGGACTCGGAGTCAGACTGTGTTCAAATGATTCCAGTATGCTGCACCGGCAAGTTGGCGGCACTGGAGGTTTACTGTCTGCGTGAGATGATGGGACTTTGCAAGAGACTTTGAGACTTTTACTGTGCCATGGTCTGTTCTTATCAAATTACGGTATTGCTTTGCACTGTTGTAATTATATGTTATAATTGTTAGTTTTTCAGTCAGTTTGTCATGTGTTTTTGTGATATCATTCTGGAAAAACATTTTATCATTTCTTAATGCATGCATTACTAAATGACAATAAAAGGGGACTGCGTGTCCTCATAATCATAATCATACTACTCCAGATCCTCTGCACCATAAGATTAGTGATACATCTAGAGTCATATAGCACTGAAACAGGCCAACATTGGCCCAACCAGTCAATGCCAGCCAAGGTGCCTCTCTAAGCTAATCCCAATTGCCTGTGTTTGGTCCATACACCTCTAAACATTTCCTTTTCAAGTAGCTATGCAAGTGCCTTTCAAATGTCACTTCATATATTGAACACCGTCTGTGTGATAAACGCCACTCAAGTTCATATCACATCCTATTAGTATTCATTTCAAGAGGACTAGAATATAAAAGCAAGGATGCAATGTTGAGATTTTATAAAGCACTGGTGAGGCCTCACTTGCAGTATTGTGAGAAGTTTTACGCCCTGTATCTTAGAAAGGATATGCTGAAACTGGAGAGGGTTCAAAGGAGGTTCACCAAAATAATTTCAGGATTGAATGGCTTGTCGTATGAAGAGTGTTTGATGGCTCTGGTCCAGGATTCACTGGAAATCAGAAGAATGAGCGGAGACCTCATTGAAACCTATCAAATTGTGAAAGGCCCTGATAGAGTGGATTTGGAGAGGATGATTCCTATAGTGGGAGTGTCTAAGACCAGAGGACACAGTCTCAGAATAGAGCGGAGTTCTTTCAGAACGGAGATATGGAGGTACTTCTTTAGCCAAAGGGTGGTGAATCTGCAGAATTCTTTGCCACAAGCAGCTGCGGAAGCCAAGTCTTTACGTATATTTAAGGCAGAGGTTGATACATTCTTGATTCGTCAGGGCATGAAGGGATACGAGAGATGGCAAGAGATTGGGGCTGAGAGGAAAATTGGATCAGCCATTATGAAATGACGGAGCAGACTCGATGGGCCAAATGGTCTAATTCTACAGCTATATTTTATGGTCTTATGGTCTTATCTCTCTCCTCTCACCTTAAACCTACGCCCACAAATTGGTTTGATTCTCCAACCCTAGGAATAAAGATGGTGTGCATTCACTTTATCTGTTTGATGATTTCTGTTTGATCATCTTCAATATCCTAAGCTCTGAAGAATAAAGTCCAAGGCTGCCCAGTCCCTCTATCTATAACACAAGTCCTGGCAACAGCCTTGTAAATGTTTTCTATTTACTTTTGATGATAGAGTGTTTAATGGGCCCTTCCAATCTTCAAGCCACACTACCCCAGCCACCTTTGGCAAACCCGATAAACCGTACCCTCATCACAGGACAATTTACATTGAGCAATTAACCTACCTTGTATGTCCTTGGACTGCGGGAGGAAACCGGAGGACCTGGAGAAAACCCACGCATTCCACGTGGAGAACGTACAGAGACTTCTTATGGAAAAGCACCAGAATTGAACTCCGAATTCCGGGATGCCATAATATTGTCGAGCTAACAACTATGTCATCGTTTTTTGCGTGTGAAGGGGAAACTAAATAGTTTCAAATAGGTCAGGTTGAACAACTAGGATTAGCATGGCAGCTCCACCTACGTTTGTGTTATACATCACAAAGAATAAAATATAGTATTTGGAAATATACTGACATAACAGGTATTATGAAAAGTATTGCAATGAGAGAAGGGCATTGATATTGGATTTTGGAAAGGATTTAGTGAAATGGTTTGGCATTTGCTGGATATGATTGGGTGTGGGGAATATAGTGCACTCTTTCCGGCTTAATGGCACCTTCCCGACAGTAGGGTGACCTAAACTGAACAAACAATAGTCCGGGTGCAGCCTCACCAATGTCTTGTTTAACTGCAACATAACATCTCAAATTTTTATGCTCAATTCCGTGACTGATGAAGGCCAGCACTCCTTCACTACCCTGTCCACCTCTGACTTCAGCTTGAGAGAAACGTCAACTTGCACTTTTAAGTTTCTCTGTATACAATGCTCCCCAGGGCTCCGCATTCACTGTGAAAGTCATACCTTGATTTGTATTCCCAGGATGCAATCCCTAAATAGCCCAAATTAAACTATATTTGCCATTCTGTAGCCCACTTACCCAACTGATCAGGATCCCACTGTAATTCTTGATAACCATCTTCACCGTCTATGACACTGCCTATTTTAGTGTTGTCTGTAAACTTACCAACCATATCTTATACATTCTCATCTAAATTATTGATATGGGTGAGAAATGGCAATGGGTTTAACACTGACCCCTGAGGCATGCCATTTGTCATATGTCTCCAGTCTGAGAAGCAACCTTGCACCATCAATCTCTGCTTCCTTTGTATTCATTGCCTTTGCATGAGTCTCACTGCAAATAATAGATTTTGATAACCAAAAAGAAAAGATTAATCAAATAAAACATCTGTAAAGGAATGAAAATGGGTAGCCATTGTTCATGTAGTTTTTACAAGTGGATCCCCTGACCTGTCAGGCCTCAAACTCAGGTTCCACAAGAACACAGGAACAGCCCTTTGATGTCACGTCTAACAGCACCAGTCAGCCTTCAAGATCCAAGGATGATGCAAAAACATGGGCCAGAAGTCAGGGATCTGAGAACTCAGAGTTCCCAGAGATTCTGAATTTATCCCACAGAATTCCCAAGTACGAGTTCCCTTCTAATTATCAGGAACATTGATTAGTGATTATGCAGGCCCTGCCTGTCGAAAGGTTCGGTTGCTGAAGAGTTGAGAGATTGATTTTTACTTGCCAGTTATATGGAGATATAGCATGGCAACTGGACCTTTTGGCCCAAAGAGCCCATGCCAGCCAATCATACCCGTGTGACAAACTAACCCTATGTCTTTGGAAAGTGAGAGGAAACCAGAGCACCCAGAGGAAACACGCACAGATGCGGGGAGAAGGTACGAACTCCATACAGGCGATGGGGGGAGGGAGGGGAATGAACCCAGATCTCTGACACTAACTGCTGATGCTAACCACTATGCTACTGAGTCAACCCTTAAACTACCAGCTTTCCAAACTCATTTTTCACTGCCTTAATATCTCAGATTCCCATGGTCCTTTTACTTTTTTTCTGGACTCTCTAGGTGGCGCCGGATGGAGTGAGTTGAGTTGAAGCTTGCTCCTAAACTTTTCAATCTTTTACCACTCTTCTATTACTTACTTATACTAAAGCATATAACATTTTCATATGCTTGAAATTTGATCCTTATTTAGTGAAAATGAATACCAGAGGACAAAAGACATTAGCTGAAAGCAGTGGAAAGGGGGAGCTGACCTTGGATGCAATATCGAAATTACTGGATGAAAAAAATTGACCAAAAAGATTTGAAACTGGAGGAGAAAATTTCGAAATTATTGAATGAGAAAATCAAGCAGAGAGATTTGAAATTGGAAGAGAAAATCGATGCCGTGGATTCGACGTTAAGGATGATTAATGATGCAATGGAAACATTTAAACGGGAGACTAAGGAGTTACAGGGACGTGTTTTTGAACTTGAGGAAGCCAACAAGAAGATAGAAGGCTGAGTCGAGACTCTGGAAAGGAAACTGTATTCGACTATTCAAGCATTGGAGCAACAGAAAATTAAGATGATTGATCTGGAAGGTTGAAGTCGCCGAAAAAATATTAGAATAATTGGCCTGCCTGAAGATACTGAAAAAGGAGAAGACCCCACTGAATTTTTCTCTCAATTTTTAAGGAAGGTGTTTGGCTCGGAAATGTTCTCAAAGTTACCGATTTTGGATCGTGCACATCGAGTCTCGAGAATGAAGCTGGCGTTGGATCTCAAGCCGAGGCATATTATATTGCGATTTCATTATGTACATATTAAGGAACAGTTAATTTGACTTGCCCGTCAGAAAAGAATTATGGTTTATTTTTTTCTTCCTTCACCACTGAAATTGTTTTAAATCAGTTTAGTCAACTGACTAACCAAGGAGCAAGATGACATAGACCTAAACATCTCTTTACAACTAAGTGAACCATAAATTCTATCTTTGGGCTACCTTACACGACTTTGGAAATTTGACTGGGCACTCACTAGACAGAAGCACATATCACTACATCCATCACCTGTGTAGCAGCGGATTGTTAATCCATTTGAACCCTTTCACCTCTCAGGACCTTACACTCAACTAAAGTCCTGATCCCATACACCCAAGACATTCCCTTCACACCAACTGGCTACCCACCCAATCAAGGGAAGTAGTCCAATTGGCCCACCCATAGTCAAACCTCACCCACCCAATCAAGGGAAGCAGTCCCCCAGATTCTCCAACTGAGTTCAGTGTCTTGACTGCCCCCCCAGTCTGGCTACTTACCTGCTGACTGATCCAAGTCTGAGCATCAGATTAGGCCTCCAACCACCTCCCTTACCCCAGACCCAGCAGGAAATCAAATTATTATTCCCAAAGGATGTGTAATAGTCATTCAGTCATATCCAAGGCCTGCTATTGACCATACGACCATAAGGTGCAGGGGCAGAATTAGTCCATTTGGTCTAATTTGTCTGCTCTACTATTCCATTACGGCTGATTTAGTATTCCTCTCAACCCCTTTCCTGTCTTCCCTCCATAATGCTTGACACCCTTACTAATCAAGAATCTATCAGCCTCCTCTTTAAATATAACCAGTGACGTGGCCTCCACAGCCATCTGTGGCAATGATTTGCACAGATTCACCACCCTATGGCTAAATAAATTCCTTCTCGTCTCTGTTTTAAAGAGGCATCCTTGTTTTCTGAAGCTGTGCCCCCAGTCCTAGACAAGGAAATATCCTCTCCACATCCACTCTATCTAGGCCTTCCACTATTCATAGACACAAGAGATACTGCAGATGCTTGAAATCTAGAACAATACAAACAATGTTCTGAAAGAGCTCAGCAGGTCAGGCAGCATCTATGGACGGGAATAAGCAGTCAACGTTTCGGGCTGAGATCCTTATCTTGGCCCAAAGCATTGACAGGTTATTCTCACCCATAGATGCTGCTTGACCTGCTGAGGTCCTCCAGCACCTTGTGTGCATTGCTCCTTTCAGTATTCAATAGGTTTCAATGAGATATACCATCATTCTTCTAAATTCCAGTGAGTACAGAGCCATCAAACTCTCCTCATACATTAAACCTTTCACTCCCGGGATCATTTGCATAAACTTCCTCTGGACACTCTCCATTGCCAGCACATCCTTTCTTAAATAAGGGGCCCAAAACCGCTCATAAAACTTCAGATATGGCCGGAACTCTGCCGTTCATGTGTTGAGTTTTAGGGCAAGTAGCCCATGACTGAGGCATTCATCAGCATGCTGAACAAAGCACGCAACAAGTCTTTTCAAGCACACTAGAATCCCTTGGCAAAACAGTCTTCATTTTTATCTCTCTGTATCGCTTCACAAAAATAAATCATCAACATCAGCTACTCCAGTCACATTTCAGATTTCATTTCCCCCAAGCCCTGAACTAAAAACTGGGTAGGGTTGATTTGTGTTGTAATGAATGACACTGAATTGCAATGTACTGTCAACAAATTAAACACGATTACCTCTGCACAAATTAACTGTTGGACATGATTTGCCTAGCAATGATATTGAACCCTGCACAATTCAGTTCAATGATGAAGGACTAATTGGCTAGCTCCCTGCTCAAAGTTCATTCCATTCACCTATTCAATCTATGCCGAAACATTCTGAAGAGTAAATATGAAATACATTTCATTTATTGATTAACTATACATATGAAGCAAAATTAATCATTTGTTACGCTACAGTTATGCTGTTGGTTATGTTTAGTAGGTTGTAAATTCTCCACAGTTCTCTAATTTAGCTCCACAGATTAATTCTTCAACGACTCGTTGATAAATAATTCAAAGCACTATTAAATGAATATTACGCGTGGAGGGAAATGAGTAAGAATTCAAAAGAAAGTTCAAAGTTCAAAGTAAATGTATTATTGAAGTCTGTACACCATATCCTCTGAGCCGACCACAACCTTTGGGGGTTTACATGCCTCAATGACCCAGACAGCTACATTGGCTGAAATCAGGACTTTACGCTTTGGCTCTTAATAGGGTCGCCCATGCCAAACGGGCCAAAAAGGAGGCCAGACTAAGAGTCCTCCACCAGTCTGTCAGGTTCAGGAGTTCAGCTCAGGGCTAACCACTCCTGACTGGTAAAACAAAATGACATAGGATTAGAAGATGTAGAATACATGTGGGTAGGGTTAAGAAGCTGCAAGGGTAAAAAGACCTGATGGGAGTCATATGCAGGCCTCCAAACAGTAGCCAGGATGTGGTCTACAAATTACAAATGGAAATGGAAAAGGCATGTAAAAAGGGGAACACTGTGAAAGTTATGGGGGATTTCAATATGCAGATAAATTGTGAAAATCAGGTTGATGCTAGATCCCAAAAGAGGGAATTTTTAAAATGGCTATGAGATGGCTTTTTAGATAAGATTGTCTTTGAGTCCACTAGGGGAATGACAATTTTGGATTGGGTGTTGTGTAATGAACCAGATTTCATTAGGGAACTTAAGGTAAAGGAACCCTTTGAAGGCAGTGATCATAATATGATAGAATTCACCCTGATGTCTGAGAAGGAGAAGCTAAAATCAGCTGTGTCAGTATTACAGTGGAGTTAAGGGAATTACAAAGGCAAGAGAGAGGAGCTGTCCAAAGTTCATTGGAAGGGAACACTAGCAGAGATGATGGCAGAATAGAAATGGCTAGTGTTTCTGGGCAAAATTCAGAAGGCGCAGGAAGTGTACATTCCAGAAGTATTCTAAAGGGAGGATGAGGCAACTGTAGCTGACAAGGGAAGTAAAAGAGAGCATAAAAGCTAAAGAGAGGGCATATAATATAGCAAAAATTAGTGGGAAGATAGAAGACTGGGAAGCTTTTAAAACCAACAGAAGGCAACTAAACAAAAGTCATAAAGAGAGAAAAGATGAAATATAAAGGTAAGCTAGCCAATAACATAAAAGAGGATAGAAAAAGATTTTTCATATATAAAGAGTAAAAAAGAGATGAGAGTGGATATCTGACAGTGGGAAAATAACGCTGGAGAGGTTGTAATGGGGAACAAATTGAATAAGTATTTTGCATTAGTCTTCATTGTGGAAGGCAATTGGCAGATTGCCAGAAATGCAAGAATGTCAGCGGGCAGAAGTGAGCGCCATTGCTATTACTAAGGAGAAGGTGCTTTGGAAGCTGAATAGTCTGAAGGTAGATAAGTCACTTGGCCCAGATGGTACAGACCCTAGAGTTGTGAGGGATGTGGCTGAAGAGATTGTGGAGGCATTAGTATTGATCTTTCAGGAATCACTATACTTTGGAATAGTTTCTGAGGATTGGAAGATTGCAACCATCACCCCATTCTTTAAGAAGGAAGAAAGGCAGAAGAAAGGAAATTATCAGCCAGTTAGCCTGACTTCAGTGGCTGGGAAGATGCTGGCGTTCATTGTAAAGTATAATGTCTTAGGGTACTTGGGGCACATGATAAAATAGGCCAAAGTCAGCATGGTTTTCTAAAGGGAATGTCTTGACTGACAAATCTGTTGGAATTCTTTGAGGAAATAACAGGCAGGATAGACAAGGGAGAGTCAGTGGATGTTGTTTACTTAGATTTTCAGAAGGACTTTGACAAGGTGCCACATATGAGGCTACTTAACAAGACAAGAGTCGATGGTGTTAAGGAAAAGTTCCAGCATAGATAAAGCAGTGGCTGACTGGCAGGAGGCAAAAGAGTGGAAATGAAAGGGGCTTTTACTAGTTGGCTGCTGGTGACTAGTAGTGCGCCACAGGGGACTGCGTCTTTTCCTGTTGTATGCCAATGACTTGGATGAAGGAATTGACGCTTTTATGGCTAAGTTTGCGGACAATACAAAGATAGGTGGGGAGCCAGGTATTGATGAGCAGAATGTCTGCAGAAGAACTTAGAGAGATTGGGGGAATTGGCAAAGAAGTGGCAGATAGAATATAGTGCAGCGAAGTGCATGGTCCTGCACTTTGGCAGAAGAAATAAAGGCATGGACTATTTTCTAAATGGGGAGAAAATTCAAAAGTCAAATTTGCAAAGGGACTTAGGAGTCTGTGTGCAGGATTCCCTAAAGATTAACTTGCAGGTTAAGTCAGTGGTAAGGAAGGCAAATGCAACGTTAGCATTCATTTCCTGAGGACTGAACTAGAAAAGCAAAAATGTAATGCTGGGTCTTTATGAGGGATTGGTCAGACTGCACTTGGAGTACTGTGAGCCGATTTTGATCCCTTATTTACGAGAAAATGTGCTGGCATTGGATATGGTCCAGAGGTGGTTCATGAGATGATCCCGGGAATGAAAGGGTTAACATACGAGGAGTGTTTGATGGCTCTGGGCCTGTATATACTGAAGTTTTGAAGAATGAGGAGAGATCTCATATTGAAGGGCCTAGATAGAGTAGATGTGGAGAGGATGTTTCCTGTGGTGGGAGAGTCTCGGATCAGAGGGCACAGCCTTAGAATCGATAGATGTCGATTTAAAACAGAGATCAGAAATAGTTTCTTTAGACAGAGAGTGGTGAACCTGTGGAATTCATTACCACAGATGGCCATGTACAGGCCAAGTCAATGAGTATATTAAGGGCAGCGGTTGATGAGTTTTTGATTTATCAAGGCATCAGGGGGTGTGGGGAGAAGGCAGAAGAATGAGATTGAGAGGGATAATGAATTAACCATGATGAAATGGTGGAGAAGACTTGATGGGCTAAATGGCCTAATTCTGCTGTTATATCTTATGGTCTCATGGAAAGTGAGTCTACAGGCTGTATAGTCAGTATAGTACTGAGGCAAGTGAAGCCATCTACACCAGCCCAGGAGCCCGATGATTGCAGAGTAATATCTGCTCCTAACACCACACCTGATGGTGTGGGATCCAAGACTACTATTGTGTTACGTTTTGTAACTCCTGAAATTAGTCGAAAGAAAAACACCAAAGAATGCTTAATCAAAAAATGTATTTACAGGGTCTCGATCTGAAATGTCAACTGTACTTCTTCCTATTGATGCTGCCTGGCCTGCTGCGTTCCCCCAGCATTTTGTGTGTGTTGAATGCATTTACAATATTACTCAAACATTACTGATAGATTTAACACACTACATACTGCTCCTCCCGCTTGGTTGTAGTAACGAGAAGAGAGGGTGATGAGTCAAACGCAGGCAGACTGGAAGGGCTCAGGAGGGGAGATTTAAACTGGCACATTTTAGTGGCATTGAACAGTGGTTCATTTTCCTGTCTTGGGACTTGTCACTTTAATTTGGCTGCACGCTTTAATCAGTGCATTCTCTTCCGACGATGGCTGAATTTCCTCTGCTCCAAGGTGCCGTCCCTGCAATTTCACCCCCATCTGCCCCTTCAGCCCTGTACGTTTGCATAAGCTCCCACACAACTTCCAGTGTAACAGACAATTCATGGCTTATTTAATTTCATGAATGAAACAAATAACCAAATAAAACTGAAAAATGTCACCAGTTCCCAAAGGCAAAACTCAAACATCAGAAACAGCTAAGATTATGATAAATATGGTCTCATATCATGACCAACATTACCTGGATGAATATATTATACAATTGATTGAGACAAAATATCGCAGGCCGAGATTCATCCGGGATGGACATAAAATGTCATCTGGGTTGATTATTTACTCACTAATAAATGTTGAAAATACTGAAAAATTCTGTAATAGTTTTAAAAAGTTACTGTTTCAAGCAATAAACTTTCGTCAGAACAGATTATTTACATTAACAGCAACCTTTTTCTTTGGTTGGTGATTTAGTTGGTTTGAACCCCCAACTGATTTTATAGTTTGCCGATTGGGCTCAGTGTTAAATGACTTTATTGGATTTGATAGGTCCGGTGATTTGCTGACTCTGTTAATCAGGGGTGGTTGAGGTGGTTGGCTACCTTTCAATAGATGTTCAGCTTTGCATCCCTCTGCTATTTCTTGCCGGACCCCTGGCTCTGTAATGAACCTCTATTGTTTCGGTGCATGTTCATTCAGCATCTGCATTGCACTTCGAGGCGAATGACCCTGGGTTCCAATCCGGCCAGCCCCTTGCAATCTTTCCACCCGTGCTGGGCTGAGTATCAAGCTAGCGACTCAGACTCCTAGAAAACAGATTAATGCTAAGAAAATGGCAAAAATCCCACCTGCTGTGCCACAAGGCACAAAAAGGAACATTTTACCCTTAATTTAGCACAGCTGCTTTCTGGCACACTATTTAATTTACTTTCTCAGTCTCCTCAAACATGTCACCTAAATCAATCTTAAATTTCCACAGATGTACCATAGACAGCATTCTATTTGGCTGCATCACAGTCTGCTATGGGGGTGGGGGAGGGGGGGATGGTGCTACTGCACAGGATCGAAATAAGCTGCAAAGAGTTGTAAATGTAGTCAGCTCCCATCATGGGCACTACCCTCCGTAGTTTCCAGGACATTTTCAAGGAGCAGTGTCTCCAAAAGACAGCATCCATCAGTAAGGACTCCCATCACCCAGGTCATGCCTTGTTCTCATTGTAACCATCAGGAAGGAGCTACAGGATCCTGAAGATGCACACTCAACAATTCAGAAAAAGCTTCTTCCCCTCTGCCATCCGATTTATGAACAAAGACTGAACTCATGAACATTACCTCCGTTCTTTTTCATTTCCATTTTTGCACTACTTCATTTAACTATTTTACATGTATCTATTCTATTGTATGTATATATATATTTATTGTAATTCTTTTTTTCTGTTATTGTGTATTACATTGTACTGCCGCTGCAAAGTCAACTCAAAACATATGCCTATGATATTAAACCCGATTCTGATTTGATTCCCGCTTTTTACTATATCTCAACTTAAAATTTCCTTTTAAACCATGAACACTACCTCTCTTCCTTTTTGCTCTCTTTTTGCACTACATGTTATATACATATATATTCATCTTATTGTAACATATTGTTTCTTATGTATTGCACTGTGCTGCTGCCACAAAACAATAAATTTCATGACATATGCCAGTGATAATAATTCTGATTCTGATCTCTTCAACCTTGTCTATTTGATCTCTGCCTTCTACTGAAGTCCAATGATCATTTGTAAAGTTCTAACAGAGTATCGTTACATTATCATTCTGATACAAATGTGAACAAGTGCTTCATTGCATTATTGATTAGGTTGGTTGATTGGTCTGCTTGATTTGATTAGATTGGTTGATTAGTTGGACTGGTTATTCTTTTGATTTGATATCATTAAGATAATAACAGTTGAGCTTTAATGTAGCTGTTGGGCTTTTGGCAAACAAGGTTGAAAGTTGAGCCAAGTTTGGGAGTGTTGCATCGTTTTCCCAGCAAATTAAAATCAGTTTAGTTCCTAAACTGAGCCAGTAACTATTGGCTTAACTTTCACCTTACCATCCTTGTTAACTTTCATTTAACTTAATTGAGACTCAAACAACTGCAGTACTGGAATCTGGAGCAAAAGCTGAAGGGATTTAGTGGGTCAGGCAGTATCTGTGAAGGCAGTAAGATGGTCAACATTTCAGGCCAAGACCCTGGATTAGGACTGAACCAATTCTGTTTTAATTGGTGGGCTATGTTCTACTTAGAATGAAGGTGGACCCTTGCCCCACTGTTGTAACATCACCACAATCCTGGACAAATTTCCAGCTGTTCCCCTTTCCACAATTTCTGCCTGACCTGCTGAGCGTACCCAGCACTTTCTGCTTTCATCACAACTTGGAGGTCAGTTAGAAATTGAGATGGTGAGTCTGAGGTCCAATATCTGTGAGTCTGAGAATCTGGGAACAAGGCCTGAAGGCCCAGAGGTGGCTTATCCTGGCTTTGGAGAACTGAATTTGTGTATGAGTGGCTGGGTGGGATGCAATGTTCCCTCTAAGGTGAGCATGTGTGCGTGCGCACACATCTTTTGCTACTAGTGCACAAAGGAATTTAAATTGCGCACAAAACATTGTCACCCTCTACCTCACTGGCGTGTTAAGTATATTTCATGATCGTACACAATCACATTTCCTTTTTCAGTTTCTGATGTGGTTGGTATTGAACTGGCTTTATCTCTTATATGCTTCACATATGTGAGGAGTAACAATATTTACGTTACATCTCTGTCTGAATGTGCAAATTTTAGTAATTTGTAATAAATAGTATGTACAGTAAGCTATACAACAGAACAGTCAATATAGCTTAGAAATACAATTGTGTCAGCGTGAATTAATCAGTCTGATGGCCTGGTGGAAGAAGCTGTCCCAAAGCCTGTTGGTCCTGACTTGAATGCAGCGGTACCATTTCTCGGATGGTAGCAGCCAGAACAGTTTGTGGTTGGGGTGACCGGGGTCCCCAATGATCCTTCAGGCCCTTTTTGCACACCTTTCTCTGTAAATGTTCTGAATAGTGGGAAGTTCACATCTACAGATGCGCTGGGCTGTCCACACCACTCTCTGAAGAGCCCTGCGATTGAGGGAAGTACAGTTCCCATACCAGGCAGTCATACAGCCAGTCAGGATGACATGGAGTCTGTAATGATTTGTCTGCAGATTTTACAACTAGCTTCTTCATACTGTTTTTATTGAAGAAATTATTGATTCACTAGGTCGATTTCCACAGTAGCAAAGAACTTGAAGTGTAGAAGAACTGCTAGTTCATTTGAAGCTGAATGGCTTAATGAAACAATTGGAACTGCCACACCGAAAGCTCATGAGGTCAGGAATATGCAGCTATGAGAAATATTTATGCATGATATAGAAACTAGTGTTACCCCTGTGTATTGTTGCGATGCAAAAGTTGCTGTAGAACTTGCAAGTGGGAAGAAGTGAAGTGATATTGGAAACTAGACTTTTAAAAGCATCATCTAGCAAGCAAATCACATATGGACAGTGTGCAAAAGCTCCAGTGAGAAAATCCTTTATTACCTGCTACAGGCCAGCTACATATGTTTTGTGAGAGTGCAGGTGAACAAGAATGAAAATGATCAAACCCAGAAGTTCTTATTGAATGCCTCTATATATAAAATTCAGTGCGCACATGTTGTTGTCACTGTGCTAAAGATTGCACGGCCCAAGATTTTTGCACACTGGTCATTACAAATTGGAGGGAACGTTGGTGGGAGGAATAGGAATGGGATTCTTTTGCTGCTGTTGACCTTATTGTGTTTTGTTGTTCTATGCTATGAACGTGTGACTACACTTGCAGTCTACCCCTGTACGTCCTTGGGTGCATCGGTTCCAAACACATTTCACTCAAACACAAGAAAATCTGCAGATGCTGGAAATTCAAGCAACACACACAAAATGCTGGAGGAATGCAGCACGCAGCAGACCAGGCAACATCTATAGGAAGAAGTACAGTCAAAGTTTCAGGCCGAGAGCCTTCGTCAATACATTTCACTGTCTGCTTCGATGCACATATGATAAATAAAACTGAATCTGTCATTAACCCTAGCAGCATTAGACATGCCCACCTCTGCAAATGGCTGAATCCATTCATGCTTTCAACTTGGAAGGTTGGTTAGAGATTTAAAAGTAACTGACTATTGAAAAGAAAGTAACATTCACTTTTTGGCAAGAACTGGGAGTGGTGTTACCCAGGACAACTAATTTAAACTCAGGGAGGGGAATAAACCGTCAACCCATAGGTCAAATCTTGTTGGTATAGTCCCACAAGTACTGCCCAAGGACCCTACCTACACTGTCACAGGATGGAAAGGGCTTTCAATATCTCAGAAGCGATTACACCCACAGTATAATGGCAAAGGTTCCACCAAAGCAGGTACTTGTCATCGAATCTGTCAGTAAATGCCTGACTTCCACATTTCACAGCAAATTTTCAAAAGTCCAGGACTTAATTGAGTTTCAACAGTGGAATCACACATTCAATAATAGCCAGCATAATCTGGCCCATTGCAACCCAATCCACGTGCTGATAGAGCAATGCATTCTTATTACCCGTCTCATTCCTGGTCCCTTCCTCTTCTCAAAGTCAGGTTCAGTTTCATGTCTCTGACCACAGGTAAACTAATGCTAGAATAGCCCAATAGATAATTAGGGCACTGGTATTACCTTGAGAATACATATAGATACATATACATAAAGAGAGGGTGCCTATTATGCTCCTGGTGTTTAGGGCAGCAATGAATGTCCTCCATCTCTGCCTGTCCTTGGCCATCAAAACCTTTTTTTGGTCTTAGTCCTGGCAGTGTTCAGGGCTTCGTTCATCATGCCAGTAGTTTCCTTTCTGTTTTCGCTACTGTCAGTCAAGCACGTCAAGGGTGGAGATTCAGGAATAACAGCACACGGGGATGTAGAAGAATTCTTCATTGATGTTTCAGTAACAGTGTTTACTTTTTTCACCAGTCGTGGTTGTTAGCCCTGAGCTGAATCCCTAATCCTGATTATCCGGTAGACCACTCTCAGTCTGAGCCTCTATCCTTTGACCTATTTGGCATGGGAGACCCTACAAAGAGTCAAAGCACAAGGCCCTGACTCCAGCCAACATAGCTCTCCGGGTCCTCGAGGGACGCAAGCCTCCAAACCCTATGACAAGGTTGTAGTCCTTTTGGAGGTGACACCAGTATTATTGAGTCCCCACTCCACAATCTCTTTGTATCATGGTGGAAACATACAAATTCAGAGAAGGAGTGAAATACTCAATCTCTAAGACCTTCTCTGCCATTGAGGAAGATCATAGTCAATCTGACTATACCCTCAACTTAGCATTCTTCTCTATCGAGGAACCTTTCATCCTGTTTGCTTATTAAAACTGTATCTACCTCTGCCTTAAAAGTTCTCCTAAGATTGTGCTTCTACTTCCTTGTAAGGAAGAGGACAGTTTCAAAGACCCACAACCCTCTATGAAACAAAAACGCCCTATCTCTGATATAAGCACTGGCACTTGGTTCTGGGTTCTTCCAAAAGAGTAAATGACCTGTTCACCTTCACTTCATGAAGACTTTCAGCTCTTCACTCTCTCCAACAAATACAAATCGAGCTTATCCAAAACACAAGATATTCTGCAGACACTAGAAAACTTGAGCAACACACATATAAAATGCTAAGGGAACCCAGCAAGTCAAGCAGCTTCTAGGGAGGGGAACAAACAGTCAACATTTCAGGTCGAGACTCTTCACAAGGACTGTGTTTACTGTTTTAGTGGCTTTTCTTGTCTTATGAAAGAGAAAGAAACTGAAATCAAGAAGGTAACATCAATTATCAAACATACCCACCATCTGGGCCACACCATCTTCTCATAGCTACTATGAGGCAGAATGTAAGAAGTCTGAAGTCCCACATCACCAGATTCAAGAACAGCTATTTCCCTTCAATCATTTGGTTCTTGAACCAACCTGCACAACACAAATCACTACTTTAGTACAAGAACACTGTGACCAATTTGACCACTTTTCAATGAAAGGGACTTGGTCTTTGTTGTTCTAATTGTGTTCTTTCTTATAAAGCCTGTCTAATTTATGGTGTTCTTGTGAAGGATGATTATCTGATACTATATGCCCGTGATGCCACAGACAATAAGTTTCTCATTTCACCTGTGCATACAAGTACTTGTGAATATGACAATAAACTTGACTTTGACTAAGCACACTCGTGTCCCTCTGCCTCTCGGTTCACTACAATCTCTTAGTAAGCTACATTCTTATTGTTTCTGCCCTGTGTCCTCTTCATAACTTATTTTCCTACCTTATTTTTGTACTGTATCATCTGCAAATTTAACAACTGTATATTTGATGCCTTCATCTTCAAAAGGCGATTCCTCAAAAAGGCGGTATCCATCATTAAGGACCTTCATCCACCAGGCCATGCTCTCTTCTCATTGCTACCATCAGGGAGGAGGTACATAAGCCTGAAGACACACACTCAATGTTTTAGGAACAGCTTCTTCCCCTCCGCCATCAGATTTCTGAATGTATAATGAACCAACCCCAGGTATGCTGCCTTACTATTTTTGCTCCCTTTCTGCAATACCCACTTAATATAATTTTATATGCAGTACCATCACATATATATATAGCTGGGCTGCCTCAAACTTTTGCACAATACTGTAGTAATTGCATGTATTGCACTGTACTGTACTGTTGTGGGAAAAAAGGTGAATTTCATGACATATGTGAGTGATGATAAACCTGATTCAGATATGGGTCTCTATTGTGGACTGAGAGTGGGAAGAGGGCAGAGAGAGGGGGGGACTCATGGTTGGGAAAAGGGGAAGGGAGAGGAGTGGGAGCAGGAAGCACCAGAGAGATATTCTGTAATGATCAATAAACCAATTATTTGGAATCAAATGACCTTGCCTGGTGTCTCAGGGCTGGGTGTGTCTGTACTCGTGCCACTCCCTACTCCTGGCACTCCTTCTCTGCCACCTGTCCCACGCCCCTTCCCATGGTGCTCCACTCTCGCCATTCCCAACATCCTTTGCTCCCACCAGATTTACAAACTCTCCCTCCACTCAATGCTAACAAATACAGCAACTGTGCAAAAATCTTAGGCACCCAAGCTCATATATATGTGCTTAAGACTTTTTGCACAATATTGTACATATTTCTTATTGCAATTTATTGTTTTTTTATAGGTATTGCACTCTAATGCAACTGCAAAACAACAAATATCATGACCAGTGAAACACCTGATTCTGGTTGTGATTCAGGCCACTTTGACAATTGTAGCATATTGAGACAACACGAATCTCTGTGCCATACCACTTCTTACATTCGCCAGTCAAAGGCCCTTTTATGCAAGCTAAATTGCATAATCCCAAGGTTTATGACCACCAAAGAATGTTTATAGGCTAAAAATAGTGTATCTCAACTGCTCCACTGTTTCTCTAACATTTAAAATTTCCAGTCACAAATTTATGTAAAGGAATGATTTATGGTTTTCTTAAACTGGAAAGGCAGAGTCAAGAGTGATTGTCATTGATCTGGCCAATTATAAGATAGACATATATGACTAATAGCAGAAGTATTAAATTATACATACAGCCAACACAGCCAATGACTGGATAAAATACAGGACTGGCTGTAACTATGAGTTTGTCATTGTTGATATCCTTTTCATTCACAGTTTGATTAAAGTCTTGTCACGTAACAATGCATGCGGAGAGACTATATTAATAGAAACAGGAGGAAACATCAGGAAATGCGGGTAATCTGAAATCAAAACAGAAAATACTGGAGTATATTGAGGAACTATATGCACATTGTGCATATCAATCATTTCCTAATATTAATAAGGGTTGTGCTCTCTGTGTTGGATTAAAATCAAAACTGGTTTCAAGAGATATCAGAGTAGTCCTCTGCCAACTATATGCTAAGGTTGTTATGCAAAATATGACTTCAATATCAGAGGTACAAGCCTTGCTGCAAGCATTCAAAAGCCACAGATGATCTGACAGGAAAATGTCACTCAGACGCTTTTAAAATACAATCCACTAATAACTAAAAACAATTTTAAAATAAATTGCTTCAGATAGATGTCATGTCATCAATAATTGATTGACTCTGAACCAATGAGAGCACGGATTTATCATTTATCACGTGACGTGATCAATTGCATGAGTGTTTTCTTGAGTGGCCCCAGTCAGCAGTAAGAAAATTGGGCCATTGATTAGATACTTTAAACTTGCGTATAGCGTCAAGCAGCAATTTTCAAAAGCAAATAAAATAAGTGGCAATTATCAAGACCATTTGCAACTTTAACAATACTGACAAGCAAAAAAAAGCCCCCACTCTGGTGTATTGCTTTAATGCACAGTTCATAAACCTACATCAGCCACAGGAACTCAGTGTTAATCTATCAGAGTGGAGATTCTCAGGTGATAAGTGTAACATAAAAGCTCTACGCCAACACTCGATGATGCCTTGGGTGACATGAAGTGATATGAAACGCTATCTCAGTTCAGATTTCCCATTCATTAGGAAAGACATCTCCCACAGTGAATGGTTACAAGCTCAGCATTACATTAGAAGGGTAAAGGGTAAGGCATCCTGACCCAAGCTTAACAAATTTCCAGCTTTATTAGAAATATTCACTGATAATGGACTCCTTGCGAGAAAGGGGATGGTTCCAGGCTTCAGCGAGGGGGCTTGCTCAATGAAGCTGATTTAATGAATGAAACATTTCAAGAGGACTAGAATATAAAAGCAAGGTTGCAATGCTGAGACTTCAAGGCATTGGTCAGACTACACTGGAAGTATTGTGAGTAGTTTGTGGCCCCTTATCTAAGAAAGGATGTGCTGGCATTGGAGAGGGTCCAGAGGAGGTGCGTGAGAATTATTTTAGGAATGGAAGGGTTAACGTACAATGGCACTGGGCTTGTACTCACTGGAGTTTAAAAGAAGGGGCGGGGGGGGGCGGAGATATTGAATGGCCTGGACAGAGTGGATATGGAGAGGATGATTCTTATAGTGGTGGAGCCTAGGACCGGAGGGCACAGCCTCGGAATAGAGAGTCGTCCCTCTAGAACAGAGATGAGGATGGATTTCTTTAGCCAGAGGGTGGTGAATCTGTGGAATTCATTACCACAGACTTCTGTCAAGGAAAAGTCATTGGGTATATTTAAAGTGGATGTTGATCAGTTCTTGATTAGTAAAGGCGTCAAAGGGAACAGGGAGAAGGCAGGAGAATGGGGCTGAGAGGGATAATAAATCAGCCATTATGAAATGGAAGAGCAGACTCGTATGGCTTAATTCTGCTCCTATGTCTTATGGTTGGGCTGGGCCACGTACACTGCATGTCATACAGGAGGATCCCGAAAGACCTGCTGTACGGGGAACTGGCCTCCGGCAGGAGAGCACAAGGGCGGTCCCAACTTCGATTCAAAGACGTTTGTAAAAGAAGCATGAAGTCACTGAAAATGAACGTCGAGAGGTGGGAGGACATCGCAAGTGATCGCCCTCACTGGAGGCTGGAGCTACGCAGAGGTCTAAAAAGAGGAGAAGAGAAGCTGAGGCTTGCTGCTGAAGAAAAGTGCACTCGTCGGAAAAACAGCACCAAGACAACACTGGAGGACAGCGACTTCAAGTGCAGTCGCTGCGGCCGAGACTGTTACTCCCGTGTGGGACTCTACAGCCACAACAGACGCTGCTCTACCAACACAGACTGAAGCAAGACTTTCCAGGTGCAGATCCATGGTCTTGCGAGGCTAACAGATGCCACCACCACCACATGTCTCATGGTCTTATCGGCATTTAAATTTTCATTGGAAAGGAAAGTGAAACCATCCACACTGAAGGTATCAGATTTCCCTATGAAACAACAAGGGGTCTTATGCCACCTGCATGTGTTTATTTTCTAATTTACTAATTATAAGTAGAACAATTTCACCTTCTTAGTTAATATTTGCAGCAAGGTTTAGAGCAGTGTCTGATTGCACAGAAGTGGTTTTATTACCGAAGGAATACTGTGTTGTGAATACTTAACAGACTATAAAGAAAAACAAGCCTTATACTTGTACGGTAGATTTTGTATCCTTTTCGAGGCATCCCAAGGAGCTTTACAGCCAAAGAAATATAGTCACTGGTGCACTCAGAAACAGAATCAGAATCAGGTTCATTACCATTGGCTTATTTCCCAAGAACAATCGTGATCATGGAAAGACCATGATTGCCCACATCATATGATGCGCATATCGGGAATGATCATTGGCTTAGCTAAGGTAAAATTTGTTGTCTTGCGGCAGTACAGTGCAAAGAGTTAAAACTACTATAAATCAAAAAGATAAATAAATCATGCAGATAAAAAAGGAATACCCAGTTTGTGTTCCTGAACCATTCAGAAATCCGATGTCGGAGGGGAAGAAGCTGTTCCTGAATCATTCAGTGTGAGTCTTCATCTCCTGTACCTCCTCCCTGGTGGTAGTAACAAGAAGTCACGTCTCAGCTGGTGAGGGTTCTCCGTAATAGATGCTGCTTTCCCGAGACACTAAAGCTTGAAGATGTCCTCCTTTGGTGGGGAGGCTTGCGCCTGTAATGGAGCCAGCAAAGTCTGCAACCCTCTGCAAATTCTTGTTTTGGAGCCTCCGTACCAGATGGCATTGTGTTGCAATTGGAAGTGCCGCCCCATCACAGTTCCAGTGAAGCCGGTTCTATACTGATCTCTAAGTGTTACCTGTGTGGAATTTATATGTTCTCCCTGACACCATGTGGGTTTCCCCTCATCCCAGTTTCCTCCAATTCGCAAAGACATTTTGGTTGGTAGGTTAACTGGCTCTGTAAACTAGTCCTGGGGCGGCGCGGTAGCACAGTGGTCAGCAGAATCAGAATCAGGTATAATATCAGCGGTATATGTTGGGAAATTTGTTCTTTGTGGCAGCAGTACAATGCAATACATAATAATAGAGGGAAAAAAACAGTGGATTATATGAAGTGTACAGCTAAATTACATAAGTAGTGCAAAAATTTAAAAAAATGTAGTGAGACAGAGTTCATGGTTTCAATATCCAATCAGAAATCAGACAACAGACAGGAAGAAGCTGTTCCTGAATCATCGAGTGTGTGGCTTTAGGCTCCTGTACCTCCTTCCTCATGGGAGTAATGAGAACAGGGCTATTAAGATGTAAGATTGGGGTTCAATTCTCACCGCTGTCTGTAAGGTGTTTGTAAGGTCTCCTCATAACTGTGTGGGTTTCCTCCAGGTGCTCCAGTTTCCTCCCATAGTTCAAAGGTGTACAGTTAGGGGTAGTGAGTTGTGGGCATACTATGTTGGTGCCTGAAGGTGATGACACCCGTGGGCAGCCTAACACAATTCTCACTGATTTGATTTAATGCAAGCTATGCACTTCACTGTATGTTTTGATGTAGATATGACAAATACCACTATTCTTCAAGATTTTTATCATTTAGTGTAGATGGAAACTGAATTAGGGGGATTTAATGAGAGAGAATAGGTGACCTTAGACATAGGATTCCCTACAGAGCTGAAATTAACTCAATGGGCAGAATGGCCTTCTAATTTGTAAGGAAATATGAAAAATATGAAATACAAGAGACGATTATCAGACAATAATTTTTTTCTGCAAGGAGAGGAAAATGCAATATATTAATATCAATCATTGTAACTAAAATTCAGATCTTTGTAACCTGCATTCATCTGCAGCAATGTAAATAAATCTGAAATATGAGCTATTCAGTCAAAATATCCCACTCATTAAAAAGAAATTCTGTGTCATCAAGCTCTTTGCTTACAATTGATGTAACCCCCAGACAGGACAAGAACAACTGCCCTGTAGGGAGCTTAGCTCCTGAATTATTTCTGAAGTTGACGCTTCACATCCACTAGCAGAATTTAATTTTATAAACCTGGAAATGAATTACCATTGGCAAAAATAGAGCAAGAATCAAACACCTGCGTAAAGCCAAGTAAATCAAGCAGAAAGCCAAAGGTTTCTCTCTCTCTGTTGATGCTGCCAGTATTAGGGAGTATTTCTAGTTTATCTTCTCAGGACTGAAAAGAAAACATGTCTGTCTGGTATATATGGCTCCAGTCTCCATGATTCTTCAATGCCTTATAAAATCACTTCGGTATCTCTTTAGGTGTATCAAAGTTTAAAGGTCAAAGTAAGTTTTAATATCAGTACATATCTGTCACCACATACAACCCTGAGATTCAGTTTCCTGTGGGCATACTCAGCAAATCTATAGAATAGTAGTAACAGGATCAATAAAAGTTCAACCAGTGCAGAAGACAACTGTGCAAATGCAAATATAAATAAATAGCAATAAATATTGAGCACATGAAATGACAAGATAAATAATCCTTAAAGTGAGATCATTATTTGTAACACACAAAAAATGCTGGTGGAACACAGCAGGCCAGGCAGCATCTATAGGAAGAAGTTACATCATTTGTAAGAACATCTCAATGGATGGGTTAGTGAGTGTAGTTATCTCCTTTTGTTCAAGAGCCTGATGGTTGAGGGGTAGTAACTGTTCTTGAACTTGGTGGTGTGAGTCCTGAGGCTCTTGTACCTTCTACCTGATGGCAGCAGCGATAACATGGCCTGGGCAGTGAGGATCTCCGATGATAGATACTGCTTTCCTATGACAGCGTTTCATGTAGATGTGCTCAGTGGCTGGAAGGGCTTTTCTCATGATGTGCTGGGCCAAATCCACTACCTTTTGTGGGATTTTCCATTCAGAAGCATTGGTGTTTCTATACCAGGCCATAATGCAGTGAGTTAGTACAGTCTCCACTACACATCTGTAGAAGTTTGTAAAAGTTTTTGATGTCAAACCAAATCTCCCCAGACTCCTAAAGAAGTAAAGGCACTCTCATGCTTTCTTTTCAATTACATTCATGTGCTGGGTCCAGTGTAATCACCTCCCTGAGACAGCTATGAACAGAAATAAATTCTAGCCTTGCCATTTCAGAGAGTACTACTTCAAGACAGCCAGCCCCATTTTTAAAAGGTACCATCCTTAAGAAGGGTCTTGGCCTGAAACGACAATTGTTCGTTAATTTCCATAGATACTGCCTGACTTTATATTCTGTTTGGGTAGCCACCAACCTGATGGAATGAGCATCAATTTCTTGAACTTCCAGTAATGCCCCCCACCCCCAGCCTTCACCATTCCCCATTCCCATTTCTCTCTCTCACATTATCTCCTTACCTGCCCATCACCTCCCTCTGATTGTCTTCCCCCTTCCCTTTCTTCAATGGTCTTCTACCCTCTCCTATCAGATTCCACCTTCTCCAGCCCTTTATCTCTTTCACTTATCAGCTTTCCAGCCCTTTACTTCACCCCTCCCCCTCTCCAGGTCTCACCTATCACCTTCCACCTTGTACCTCTTCCTCCTTTCCTCCGCCACCTTCTAGAATATAACTTCTCATCCTAATTTCCAGTCCTGATGAAGGGCCTTGGCCCAAAACATCGACCGTACTATTTTCCATAGATGATACCTCGCCTGCTGAATTCCTCCAGCATTTTGTCTGTGTTTGCTTGGATTTCCAGCATCTGCAGATTTTCTCATCTTCTACTGCCTGACCTGCTGAGTTCCTTCAGCATTTAGTGTGTGATACTTACTCTAGTTTAAAATCCACATTTGAACTTGGACCTCTGGATCACTGGTCCAAGCCTCTGGAGTAAAAGAAGCTATTCACACCATTTTAAAAGTCTCTTCCCTCAGGTAGTTAAGCTGATCAACAATTCTAGTTAGCCTCTCGACCAGCACCCATCCTCTCTATCTTTTACCACCATCACTGCTCTGCACTGTAGACACTTCAAACCACTTTGTATAATGCTGTCTACATGGTAAATCCACACTGGTATTAATATATTATGCACACTTTATTCCATGTGTGACAAAAAACCAAGTTATCAGAAGATTGATGCTAATGAGAGAGAGATAAGTGAGACAATGGAGAAACATTCAAAATGCTAATAAGAGAGAAGAGAGAGATTAATGAGAAAGAAACACATTTCAGAATATTGACAGACCAGTTGCTTTGAACCTGAACTGTTTGAAGTTTGATGGACAGGCGATACCCCAGCAGGGGGATAAAAAGAACAGGTTCACTATGGCACGACACACACCATGAGATCACGAGATAACGAGACCCTGGAAGAGCAGTGTGCCCCCACATGTTGGTGGAAGTTTGGAGGTCTGGTCGTGGGAACCGACCGTAGACGCACAGGGTGAAAAGGTACGATCGGCGGGAACCTGGTGTGTGTGTCCGCTCTTGCCTGGGTGTCGGGTTCACCGTGGAAGAACGGTCGTATCCGGAACGGAGGGGTCACAGTCAGTGACCACAGAAGACATTAAAAGGGTTCACCGGAAAGCTAACTGTGAAGAATATCAAAGGTCTGCCTGAATCAGATTTGCATATTCTCTCTCTCTCTCTCTCTCTCCAACGGCACAACAGCGATTACTGCGAACTGTACTAAGCTGAACTGAACTCTGCGTCACTTGAGACTGATCATTTTACTCCTAGACTGTGATAGAGCTTGATTGATTCCTATTACCCTAGTTCTGTGTACATGTGTGTTTTATCATTGCTAACCTGTTGCATTTACATCCTTACGATTAGAGTACTGTGTTATTTATTTCTTTAATAAAACTTCATTAGTTTCTGTTAAACCAGACTCCAACTAAGTGGTCCATTTCTGCTGGTTTGGCAACCCAGTTACGGGGTACATAACACATGTCTATCCTTTAACCTCTATTTTTATATAATTCTTTATACTTTACAATTGTTGAATGTTGTTTTTGTTGCATGTCTCACCCTGTTGGCACGTGGCCAAGTGGTTAAGGCATTCGTCTAGTGATTTGAAGGTCACTAGTTCGAGCCTTGGCTGAGGCAGCGTGTGTGTCCTTGAGCAAGGCACTTAACCACACATTGCTCTGCGATGACACCGGTGCCAAGCTGTATGAGTCCCAATGCCCTTCCCTTGGACAACATCGGTGGCATGGAGAGGGGAGACTTGCAGCATGGGCAACTGCTGGTCTTCCATACAACTTTGCCCAGGCCTGTGCCCTGGAAACCTTCCAAGGGACAAATCCATGGTCTCACAAGACTAACGGATGCCTACAATTACAACACCCTACCAACACCCCACAGCAAATTTCTAATACATGTAAATGCATATGTCCAATAAAGTTGATCCTTGATCATGGCAGGGACATTCAGGGAAGAAAAGCTGCCATCTTCATGCAGTCCCAATGCAGGAATTCGACCCAAAATGTCAACAATTCCTTTCTTCCCACAGATGACCCTCGACCTGCTGAGTTCCTCTAGCTAAATTATTTGTTGCCCCAGATTCCAGCATCTGCAAACTCTTATGTCTCCAAGCTGCCATTTTTATATGCCTTTTAATTTTATATGACTCTAGACATTAGTGCGGAGCCTCTACCTCTGAAACTGGCATCAAGCTACTTGGTTCAGGAGCAATTAGGGATTGGCAGAAGATGCAATCTTGTGGGCAAAGCAACTTTGCGCACAATGGGAGTCCTCATACCAGATTCCCGGAATCATGGGTTCCCAACATCTTTATGCCATGGACCCCAATCATTAATGGGTTGTCTTGTGTCTCTGTCTTTAGACTTGTGTCTTTGGACCCAAGTTGTGAACCCCTGCCCTAAAGGTCAACTTGTAAGTTGAGTAGATGGTATGAAAGGCAAATGCAATGCTAATTTCATTTTGAAGTGAGAGAAAATCTGCAGGTGCTGGGAATCCAAGCAACACACACAAAATACTGGAGGAACTCAGCAGGGCCAGGCAACATCTGTGGAAAAAAAGTACAGTTGATATTTCGGGCCGAGACCCAGACCCTTCTGCAGGGCTGGAGAAACAGAGATGAGGAGTAAATTTAAACGGTGGGGGTAGGGGAGAGAGAAACATAAGGTGAAAAGTGAAACTGGGAAGTGGAGGGATGAAGTAAAGAGCTGGAAAGTTGATTGGTGAAAGAGATGCAGGGCTGGAGAAGGAGGAGTCTGATAGAAGAGGACAGAAGGCCATGGAACAGAGAAAGGGGGGGAGGAGAACCTGAGGGAGGCAATGGGCAGGCAAGGAGATAACTCAGTGAGACCCAATGTAGATTGGGAGACCACTTCGCTGAGCACCTACGCCCCATATGCCAGAAGAAACAGGATCTCCCAGTGGCCACCCATTTTAATCCTACTTCCACTTCCCATTCCGATATGTCAATCCGTGGCCTCCTCTACTGTTGCAATGAGCCCATAATTAGGTTGGAGAAATAACACCTTATATTCCACCTGGGTAGACTCCAACCTGATGGCATGAACATCGATTTCTTGAACTTCTGATAATGCACCCACACTTCCTTCACCATTCCCCATCCCCTTTTCCCTCTCTCACCTTCTCTCCTTGTCTGCTCATCACCTCCCTCTGGTGCTCCTCCCTCCTCTTCTCTCTTCCATGGCCTTCTGTCTTCTCCTATCAGATTCCCCCTTCTTCAGCCCTGTATCTCTTTCACCAATCAACTTCCCAGCTCTTTACTTCATCCCTCCCCCTCCTGGTTTCACCTATCACCTTGTGTTTCCCTCTCCCCTCCTCTTACCTTTTAAATCTACACCTCATCTTTTCTTCTCCATTCCTCCTGAAGGATGTCAGCCCAAAATGTCAGCTTTACTTTTTTCCATAGATACTGGCTGGCCTGATGAGTTCCTCCAGCAGTTTGTGCGTGTTGCTGTCATTCATTTTGATAGAACTAGAATTTAAAAACAAAGATGTCATGCTGAGGCTTTATAAGGCACTGGTCAGACTGCATTTGGAGTCTTGTGAGCAACTTTGGGCACCTTATCAAAGAAAAAGATATGCTGGCATTGGAGAAGGTCCAGAGGAACTTCATGAAAGTGATTCTGGGAGTTAACAGGTTAACGTATGAATAGTGTGTAATGGCTTTGGGCCTGTACATGCTGAAGTTTAGAAGAGTGAGTGGGGAATCTCATTGAAATCTATTGAATATTAAAAAGCCTAGATAGAGTGTTACCTCTCATGGGGGAATGTAGGACCAGAGGGTACAGCTTCAGAATAGAAGGATATCCTTTTAGAAAGAGATGAGGAGGAATTTCTTTAGCCAGAGGGTGGTGAATCTGTGGAATTCATTGCCACAAATGGTTGCGGAGGCCAAGTTACTGTATATATTTAAAGTGGAGGTTGATAGGTTATTGATTAGTAAGGTTACGGGGAGAAGGCAGGAGAATGGGGTTGAGAGGGATCATCATCAGGCATGATGGAATGGCTAGAGCAGACTAGATGGGCCAAATGGCCTCATTCTGCTCCTGTGTCTTGTGATCTTACAACGAGTAAAATGAAAATCTGATAACAAAAAAGACAAGCCGTTCTCAATACCTCTCTCCCTGCTGCCTGTGTGGCTTCAGTAATTGGCTCATTTATTTTCTGGTCACTTACAGCTTCACGTAGCGTGGGCAATCAAAGTTTAAAACAACTAGCCGAAATCATCAGCTCAACATACAAAGAGTGAAGCAGTATAACATGACTATAGATTTCGGATAATACATTGCAATACTGCATCTTTGTCACTTGCATTTTAATCATCCTTGCCATTTTAAAACAAGTATGGGAAAATAACAGCAAATTGAGAGCAGTGAAAGGACAGTAGCAGCAGCTTAAGGTTCAGATGACATCGATAAATCACTTTCTTGAATGGTTTATAGCATCATTTGAGTCTCTCAACTTTATCATGGTACCAGGATCCCTCTCTGGCCTTAAACCTCTTCAGATCACTGAACAAAATGCATCTCATATATAAAAAAAAATTCTCTGATTTGAACTCAAAAAGGAGAAGCTAAACATGTCTGTGAACAGAGATCGCCATTCAGGATTATTGTTTCATGCAACATTTGGTGATGTGTTTGATTCTGTGCTGAGGGATTTGATTGATTGGAGTCATTTGATAAATGGGATGATTATGCTTCCACTGCAGCTCTGAGGGAGAACCACAATTAACACGTTTCGGGCTGAGGATCAATAACTGCAAACTGACAAAATCAATTTTATAAGATTCCCCCCCCCCCACCACCATCCTGTTTTTCTCTCCTGATGGTGGTATATGGTTCTCTCTTCCCCATGCTCATTGTCAAAGTGCCAGCTTTATAGCTGAGATTTATATTATGGTGTTACACAGCTAGGAACCAGTCCCTCTTGTCCATGGAGTCTGTACTGACCATCAGGCACACAATCACACTCACCCTACACCAAATTCATTTTATTCTTTCCACATCCCCATAAGTCCTACTAGCTTTCCACACATTGGGACTATTTACAAAGATCCAATTAACCTACCAACCCGTATGTCTTTGGGATGTGGGAGGAAAACGGGGCACCCTGAGGCACCGGAAGAACATCCAAGCTCCATCGGGCCGTGCTGGAAGTGAGGATTGAACTTGGGTTGCTGAAACTGTGAAGAGGCAACTGTCAGAAGCAGGTTGATTATCACTGACATATATCATTAAATTTTCTGTTTTGCGGCACCAGTATATACTATAAATTCAAATAAGAAATCTAAATATAAACAGGGGTGGCGGGTTGGAGATACATCCCTACCAAAGAAGGAGTAAGGTGCTCCTTCCCTACAGGTCACCCTGGGGCAAAGTGTAACACCTGCCTAGCCCCTGCACACGCCCCCCCCCCAGATCAAGGTCATTTGAAGGCAAGGGAGAGGCTGGTGGGTAGTTGAATGTGCAGCTGCTGCACATTTTAAGTCCTGGTTATGCAACCTCTGACACCAGGCAGACAGTCTCTGAAGAGTATTGATAATGGCTGGGGTTACCCATCGTGTAAAGACAGTGCCCAGAAGGCATCAAAGGCAAACCCCTTCTGTAGAAAAGATCGCCAAGAACAATCATGGTCATGGAAAGACCATGATCGCCCATGTCATATGACACGGCACATACTGATCAAATGATATATTAGCAAAAAATTAAATATTTCAAAAAGAGTGCAAAAATAGTGAAGTAGTGTTCATGGGTTCATTGTCCAAACAGACATCTATGTGTCTTCAGGCTCCTGTACCTCCCCTCTTATGGCAGCAATGAAAAGATGGCATGTCCTGAGTGGTGGGGATCCTTAGTGATGGATGCTGCCTTTTTTGAGGCATTGCCTTTTGAATATGTCCTCGACGGTGGGGGAGGCCAGTGTCCATGATGGAGCTGGCTAAGTTTGCAACCTTCTGGAGCTTATTCCAATCTTTTTCAGTGGCCCTGCATACCCAATGATGAAGTAACCAGTTAGAATGGTGACATACCAAATCTCCTTCAGTTCCCAATGAAATACAGCTGCTAGCGCATAGCCAGGTGATTAAGGCGTTCGTCTAGCGATCTGAAGGTCGCTAGTTTGAGCCTTGGCTGAGGCAGCGTGTTGTGTCCTTGAGCAAGGCACTTAACCACACATTGCTCTGTGACAACATCAGTGCCAAGCTGTATGGGTCCTAATGCCCTTCCCTTGGACAACATCGGTGCCATGGAGAGGGGAGACTTGCAGCATGGGCAACTGCCGATCTTCCGTACAACCCTGCCCAGGCCTGCGCCCTGGAAACCTTCCAAGGCGCAAATCCATGGTCTCATGAGACTAACGGATGCCTATATAACAGCTGCTAGCATGCCTTCATAACTCCATCATTATGTTGGGGCCAGGCTCGACCTTCTGTGATATTGACACCCCCAGGAAATTGAAACTACTCTACTTTTTCACGGCTGACCCATCGATAAGGACTGGTGTGTGTTATATTCCAGCTGTGACACTGTGCTTCCTCTCTACCACAGCAAGATTACAAACCACGGTTCACTTCACCGCTGAAACTACCCTTTCCAAAGACCAATGTCCCCCTATCTAGCAGAAATCTTCCCATAGCATTTAGGAGCCGGAACTGCCTGATTTTCACCTTGCTCATCAATCACATTTGCCTGATTAATTATCAAGTCACTTACGCAGCTTAGGCTGAGATCAGTCAATTCGAATCAAAGCCAGAAATAGGCACTATCTATGATACAAACAAGATGCTGGAGGAACTCAACAGGTCAGGCAGCATCTGTGAAGGAAGGTAGACCACCATCTGTCCATCTTCCTCACAGGTGCTGCCTGACTCTCTGAGTTCCTCCAGCATCTTGTTTGTCGCTCCAAGTTCCAGTGTCTCCAGCCTCTCGTCTCAATAACCTCAGAGACCTTGGTCTCAATACTTCCGTGTGCAATACAATCCTTGATTTCCTCACTTGCAGACCCCAGTCAGTTTGGATTGGCAACAACATCTCCTTCATGACCTTCATCAGGACAAGTGCCCCACAAGGCTATGTGTTTAGCCCCCTTCTCTACTCACTTTACACTTATGCCTGTGTGGCTAAGCACAACTCCGATGCTTTGTTCAAGTTTGCTGCTGTAGGCCGAACCAAAGGTGGTGATGAATCAGCATATAGGAGGGAGATTGAAAATCTGGCTGAGTGGTGCCATAACAACCCCTTCCTCAATGTTAACAAGACCAAAGAGCGGATTATTGACACCAGGAGATGGAAACTAAAGGTCAATGAGCTAGTCCTCATTGGAGGATCAGAGGTGGAAAGAATCAGCTACTTTAAATTCCTTGGTGATATTATTTTGGAGGATCTGTCTTGGGCCCAGCATGTAAGTGCAATTATGAAGAAAGCACGGCAGCGTCTCTACTTTCTTAAGAGATTGCAAAGATTCAGCATGACATCTAAAACTTTATCAAACTTCTATTGATGTGTAGTGGACCGTATATTAACTGGCAGCATCATAACTGAAAACACCAATGCCCTTGAATGGAAAATCCTACAAAAAGTGGTGGACACAGCCCAGTCCATCACGGGCAAAGCCCTCCCCACCATTGAGCATAGCTACAGGAAACACTGTCACAGAAAAAGCAGCCTCCAACATCAGGGTTTCCCACCACCCTGAACATGCTCCCTTCTCACTGCTGCTACTAGGAAGAAAGTCCGAGATCCTCAGGACTCTGACCACTAGATTCAGGAACAGTTACTATCCCTTAACCATCAGGCTCTTGGAACAAAGTGGATAACATCACTTGCCCCAGCATTGAAACGTTCGCACAACCTATGGACTCACTTTCAAGGACTCTTCATTTCACGTTCTCAATATTTAATTTTTATTTATTTATTTATTATTGTTGTTTCTTTTTGTATTTGTGCTATTTGTTGTCTTTTGCACACTGGTTGAATGCCCTAATTGTGCAGTCTTTCACTGATTCTGTTACAGTTATTATTCTATAGATTTATTGAGTGTGCCTGCAAGAAAATGAATCCCAGGATTGAATACGTAACACATATGCACTTTGATGATCCAGTTACTTTGAACATTGAACTTTAATACTCCTGGAACTCTGAGAAGTTGCTCTGAGCATCAACATGCAAGGAAAAGTTGTGTAATACCAAAATAAATAAAATATTAAAAAACCTACAGCAGAGAGAAGCAGAATTTATGTTTCAGGGGTCAGGCCTTTCACCTGTAACTCGTCCCATCGGCTTGAAACTTAACCTTGCTTCCCTCTTTCACTAATTGGCTTGACTGGTGTCTTTTCCAGTCTTTTTCATTTTTGTTTCAAGATTCCCACTGAATTGCTCTTGCTCTGTAACCCACACCCTCTTGATCATTTTCCACATCGCTGCTCCTTCTGGGAGCCAACAAACCAAAGGCAATAAAGGTAAAAAGGCCAAGCTGAGATTCACGCATCCCTGGACAGGTATTCAGCCAGGGTTTGTTCGGTCGTACTTGAATCATTTGGTGCTGCTGAGGGACCTGAAGTATGTGCTCATATCTTCCAGCATTTCTTTAGGAAACGCTGATTCCAACAAAAGCTAACCGGGCACACGGTCAGTGGTGGGCCGCCCAAAGCTGAGGCTGTAGCTCAGTGTGTTGCTCTTTCGGAAGCATCTGTTTAAAAGGGGTTTGACTGCAGTGCCGTGATGCAGCACATTAATTCACTGTATGCCCGCAGCTCTGGCAAACACCAAGCAAGAAAGGAAAAGCAGCTCGTCCACATCAATCAATCAGCGAGCATTCAGGGACCACATGAACTGAATTGATGCCAACAGCAGCAATGCAGTATGAGTGAGCTCAGGCAGAGACCAGGTACAATCCACTCTGTCCCTACAATAAGATCAAAGCAAATTGCCAGAGTTAACTCTTTAAGAGACTCCAGTCAGTCTGATTAACAATTCTGAATGTTGTTGAATCCCTTGATCATTTCAAAGGATCCACCATGGTCCCATCACATTGGTGCAATCACAATGAAAGCATACCGGCGAGTATACTTCATTAGAAGTTTGAGGAGATTCAGTTTTCACCCAAGAGTCTTGCAAATTTCAGCAGATGTAGCATGGAAAGCATTTTGACAGGTTGCATCACCGCCCAGTATGCAGACTCCAGTATATAGGATCGTTAGAGACTGCAGAGGAAATCAACCAGCTCCATCACGTGCACAGCCTCTCCACCATCAATTGCATCTTCAAAAGGCAGTGCTTCAAGAAAGAAGCAACTATCATTAAGGGCCTTCACCATCTGGTACAAGCCCTCTTCCCATTATTACCTTCAGGGAGGAGATACGGAGGGCCCCGAAGATGCACACTTAATGTTTTAGGAACAGCTTTTTCACTTCTGCCATCAGATTTCTGAACTATCCATGAACCCATGGAAACTACCTCACTATTCTTTTAGTTATTTTATTTTTATTGCAAGTATTAGTATCTTTTAATGTCTTGCGCTATACTGCTGCCACAAAACAACAAGTTTTACGACATATGTGAGTGATACTAAGTCTGATTCTGATTCTGAAGTGAACTTCTTGGAAATAACAGGGCACATTTTTCTGATTTCCTGCTGGACTCATTGCGTTGCCCCTTGCTCTTGAGCGAATAGCTTGACTACCAGTGAGTCCCATTCCCTCCTGTAAATTACAGACAAGACCATGCCCTAGCAAAAGAGGAAGCAAACCAAAGAGGCCTGAAGTGGGCTAATAGCCAATGGATATTGGCATTCAGTAGCACAAATTTCAACAGTTATACCAAACGAACATCAGCACTCAGACATGTCTGAGAAATTGGAAGCACCAGTCAGAAGCAGCTTGTGGCAAGTGCAACTTGTTTTGTAGTTCACGCTGTGTGTTAAAACTTGAAACACAGTCTTGAAGTAGTAAAATGCTGCTGTGTCCAATTTGGTGGACGTGACAGCTGTAGTGGTGGTTGCCTAAAGTGTTCAACTCTTGGTTATGTTGAGTGCTGAAGAACTGAGTTGCTTGTGTCATTGAAAAGCAGAACTGAAACTGCCATTGTTTTGTCTTGTTTGTGCACTTGGAAGACGAAATGAATTCAGCTAGAAGCTGAGGGAGCAATTAAACAAACATGTGAAAGTCAGTCCCCTGAAGGAAATGAAAATATTTATGAAGACAAAGAACAAGCTGTGACAACTGGTAAGTTACAGGATGGCATAAGTGCTGAGGACAGCATGTCTAACATGCATGGAGTACATTCTGTTGCTAACAAGATGTCCTGTGCTTCTGACACCAGGTCAGTACCCATTAGAATGGAGGCTGATTAGGTGAGTTACACGCAAGACAACAGATATTGAGGATAAGCACGCCTTGGAGGAAAGGTAGAACAGCTTCAGAGAAAACTGAACCATGCTTTGGAAGAACAGGAAGTGCAACTTTGAAGGAAAATAGAGGAGCTTAGGTTGCAGGAAGAAATCTCTGCCAAGATGGCCAGAGTAAGGGCTTCAACTGTTGAGGGTGCTAAACGAGCTCCAGCAGAACATTTCTGTGGTGAGATTTCCTATATTGACTTGGAACAGAGAAAATCTAACATACTTGATGTCAAAGAGATCAAAAGTCTGTGAGCTACCAATTTGAACTCCAAGGGGTAGTTCACTTACTAATGCCTCAAATGGCCCACATCTGTCACTGATCCAAACCCAGATTTGTCTTGGAGGAATTCTGCAGATTCCTGATGAAAAATGTCAAACATTGACCCTTTTCCAAGATAAGATGCACAATCAACTGAATGAGGGGTGTTGCCACTGGAACACCAAGAATATCATCTATAACCTAGTGATGTTATAACTAAGGAATGGAATCTCGAGGAAGATTTAATCACCTTAAGAGTTCTCTGCTGATCAATAAGATCCCAGCTGGTCTCCTACCTCATCTGGTTTCCTGCCCGGTTCTTCATTCCTTGAAGAAAATGTACTCAGTGACTGAACATTCACACGTCATCTCATTTGGGAATTTCCAAAGACTCATAGCTGATTGAGTGAAGAAATTTCTAACAGAGAAGCTATCCTTTTTTCCCAAGACCATCCTTCCACTATTCTTGACTCTCTCACCTGAGGAGATTATCTGCATCTATTTTCTCAATCTATTACTTCAATCTCTCTCTCTCTCTCTCTCTTCTCTCTCTCTCTCTCTATATATATAATTATCTTCACCTTTCTGCTTCTGACTCCCTGCAAACTAACACTGCAGGGACAGTGAACAAGCAATTGCTTCAGTTGTGACCATTGTTCATCTTCAGAAGTGAGGTATGCCCATATTGAAGCACCTTCAATTTCTCCAAAAGACTGAGGTTTGGTAAAATACTGAAAGGCTTTTATTCGCTGTACAATACGACCTCCACAGTGAGTGTCTGCCCCCAGACTGAGGGGGAGGGGCAAGGCAAACACCTTTATACAGGACTCTGTGGGAGGAGCCACAGGGGCAGTCAGCAGAGGGGTGTGTCCAGACAGTTAACCGAGTTACAACATATATACATGGTTTACCACACATATCACACGCACAGAGACACAAAAATTGCTGGAGGAACTCAGCAGTTCAGGCAGCATCTATGGAAATAAATAAACAGTCAATGTTTTGGGCCGAGACCCTTCTTCAGGACTGGAAAGGAAGGGGGAAGATGCCAGAATAAAATGTTGTGGGGGAGTGGGGAGGATGATGCTAATTGGTGATAGGTGAAACCAGGTGGTAAGTCGGAGGGCAGCAGAGATTACAGAGGGGAGGCAGTGGGAGAGGGTCTCACTGAACTCAAGATTTAAACTTCTTTAAATCTTCTCTTTAAGTCAGAGGATAGCCAGAAGGTGATCAGTGCTCCACTTCTGTGATCTCTGCTGCCCTCCGATTCGTCAACAATGTACTCACCACCTGGCTTTGCCCAACACCTTCTAGTTACCCTCCTTCCCTTCCCCCTACCCCCCCCCCCACACACCTTTATATTCTGGCATTTTCCCCTTTCCTTTCCAATCCTGAAGAAGGGTCTCGGCCAAAACGTCAACTGTTTATTCATTTCCATCGATGCTGTCTGACCTGCTGAGTTGCTCCAGCATTTTGTGTGTGTTGCTCTGGATTCCAATGGCCATATGTTAACTCATTACACATTTAGCACAGGCAACAGAGGACATCTCTGCCTGCAGGATTTGTGTCTTTATGTTGGTGCTTGTAAACATTGCAAGACAGTTGTAAGGTGCCAGCCTGTTTGATGACAGTGGCAAGCTGTTCGTGCGATCTTTCCATAACAGTGGAGAAAGGTAAGTTACAATACTGGATATTCTAACAATACAGGCACTACATTTCTACCATCTGGCATTCAGTGAGTTTGTGAGTGAAAAGGGGAAAAAGACATAACAAGAGTTGGGGCCATGAATACTAATCTTGAACAAGAGTAGTCAGAGGCACCATCAGCTGATAAATTTCATGACAAGAGTGTCAGGTGTAACCCCCACGGTGAAATTTGTGAACCCACATCGGGAGGTGCATTTTCTCTGTCATTATGCGCCATCATGTCCTCCAACTGGGAAAGTAGCCTTGAGATGTTATCTTAAGAACGGATATAATGTCGAACATACACTCGCTGGCAGGCTGTCCTGTTATCAGAAATTGAATGTGCATACTGCAGCTGGGGGGTGTTGGAAGGATTTACAGAGAGAAATACCATTAGGATTTCAGACTGATAACAGTTTTAGCTGTAAGTAAGGAAAGAACTTGCATTTACTTTATATGCCACCTCTCTTTGCCTTCGGATATCCCAAAGTGCTTCACATCTAAGGATTTGAAAGGTGGCCAAAGTTCAAAGCACGTCTATTATCAAAGCATGTATACTTTATTTACTTATTGAGATACAGCACAGACTAGGCACTTCCGGGCCTTTGAGCCATGCCGCCTAACAATCCCCCAACTTGATCTGAGCCTAATCATGGGATAATTGACAATGACTGATCAACCAAACAATCTTTGGACTGAGGGAGGAAACCAGAGCACCCGGAGGAAGCCCACACGGTCACAGAGTGAGCATACAAACTCCTTACAGGCAATGACGAGAATTGAACCCAGGTCACCTGTACTGTAAAGCATTGTGTTAACCACTGCACTACAGTGCTGCGCGATATAAAACCTTGAGCTTTGTCCCCTTACAGGCAGCCACAAAACAAAGAAACCCAATAGAACCCATTTTAAAAAAAAGAAGGCTTTCAAACAAAAGTGAGAGGGAAAAAAAACACTGTGTGAAAAATAAAAGGAAGCAAATAACATTCAGAACAGAAGTTCACAAAAGTGAGTCCACAGCCATGAAGTCTGTCATCACTGCAGCCATTCCAGGAGCCTGTTAGTTGTAGGCCACGGCCTCAATTCAGCACAGAGATGAGGAAACCTAGCGAAGGAGAGAATTGGAGTCTCAAAAAGGTGGCAGTAAATTTACATAAAGCAATCTTCCATTAATGGCACTTTGTTAATGAGCTGTTAAACTGTGGTAATGATGTTGATTAATGAATAAATATTAGTTAGGACACTGGGGAAGTTTCCACGTTCTTATATCCAACCATCTCATCTAAGGCCACTTTGATGGTGTACCTCTCCCTCAGTACTGCATTTCGTTGAAATAGAAGGTAGCCATTACTGCTATACCATTACCCTAGTTCATCTCAGTTCTTGGACGTAATTTTATGTAGGCACATATACACTATATATGAAGATAGTGGTGCGACGCAGCACACGCGGCCGTTCCAAATTGATATCGATAGGTATTAACTAGGGGGCCGCGCACAATCCGGATTTGATGGAGACAGCCGTGAGAAGCGCAGAGGAACACCTGGAGAAACTTCTGAAATGCCCGCTTCACTGCCGCTGCTACTGTGCGATCGAGAATCTCCGGAGACGAAGGACCCAAATCCTCCACTTTGCGTATCGCCTGTTGCCAGGGCCGGGGTCGAAGAGGTGGGTCAGAGGCTCGGAGTTTTTCGGGCGGACTCGGAGTCGGACTGTGGTCGGATGCTTCCAGGATGCTGAACCAGCAAGTTGGCGGCGCTGGAGGTTTACAGTCTGCGTGAGATGATGGGACCTCCGAGAGACTTTGAGACTTTTACTGTGGCATCGTCTGTTCTTATCAAATTACTCTATTGCTTTGCACTGTTGAAACTATATGTTATAATTATGTGGTTTTTGTTAAGTCAGTCTGTCATGTGCTTTCGTGCTATCATTCTGGAAAAACATTTTATCATTTCTTGATGCATGCATTACTAAATGACAATAAAAGGGGACTGCATGTCCTCATAATTATAATCATACTGGCAGGTTTCAAGATCAGAGTTCTGTGCAGGCAGGCAGCACGAGGACCAGTGACAATACCCCCTACCTCCCACCACCCCAGTTATGAGAGTGCGTAAGACCAGAGTTTGAGGCCTAGTATTCTGGGTCCTGTCAGTGGTAAGTCCAGAGTTCAAGGCCTGGAGTTCAGGGTCCTCATCCGTCATCATTGGAATAAACAGTGTGGAAGAGATTCACCAGGATTTGGCCTGGATTGGAGGGTGGTAGTTCAGTTTCAGAATCAAAACCAGGTTTAATATCACTGGCATATGACATGAAATTTGTTGTCTTTGCAGCAGCAGTACAATGCAATACATAATTATCGAGAAAAAAACTGCATATTACAGTAGGTATATGTATATATTAAACAGGTAAATTAAATAAGTAGTGCAAAAATAAAAATGTTAAAAGTAGTGAGAAAGCATTCCTGGGTTCAATGTCCATTCAGAAATTGGATGGCAGAGGGGAAGAAGCTGTTCCTGAATCACTGAGTGTGTACCTTTATGCTTCTGTACCTCCTTCCTGATGGTAGCAATGAGAACAAGGCATGACCTAGGTGATGGGGGGTCCTTAATGATGGATGGATAACAATTTCTAAATTCCCTGCCACCTTCTTAGAGATACAGTTCAGTAACAAGCTCTTCCGACCCACCCCATTCGACCTATATGACAAACTAATCTACAAATCCATACGTCTTTGGAATGTGGGAAGAACCCCATACGGTCAAAGGGAGAATGGACAAATTCTTTATGGACAGCAGCAGAATAGAACCCAGTCACTGGCACTGTAATAGCATTGTGCTTACCGCTATGCTCCATAGTTAGAGTAAGAAATTTGATGGGCTGATTTTACTCCACTGGAATATGGGAGGCAGTGGACTGGTCTCAAGAGATTTAGAACTTAGGAGGAGCTTAGATAGATGAGATATATGAATTATTTTCCCAGGGTTGGGGGTGGTGGGTTTAAGTTGAGGGAGGTCAAATTGGGAGGTCTGAGGGGTGGTGAATATTTGGAACAGGCTGTTAGGGAGGTGGCAGAAGCAGATGCAATTGCAATGTTTAAAAGGCATTTGAATAGGTACTTGAGTGGGAAGGCAGTGGAGGGAAATGGGACAAGTGCAGGTATAGGTAAGCATTAGAGTTGGCTTGAGCGATTTGGGCTACGACGGCCTGTTTCTATCATTCTACATTTCGGAAGATGGTGCCATTGAGTGACGGGCTGGGCCATGCTCTTGTGCCCACTCACTGCATGCAAAACCACATCAGAGGCATCATCAATAAATCCACCCTAGTCAGGAGCCCTGAATAGCTGTCAAGTAGTGTGAGCTGTTAATCATCCATTCGCTTTTCACGGGGATGGAAATCCTTTCAAAGGGTTCTTGCAGCTCCTTCAATAGCTTGCTTTGGGACCCCTTGTCAGCACGTTGAGTTGGATTGTTGCTGTGTTGCCGCTTTGCATCGAAACAGGATGTTTTAGTGAAGTGGCCATGTGCTACTATTCGGTTATCCCTTCTGCATTTGCCATGCTTGCCAGCAGTGTGTTTAGTCAGGAGATTCACCCTCCTGTATAATTACAGACAGAAAGGCAACTATGCTGCTGGTGTCCTCCCACACACAGCAACATCAAAAACAAAGGAGCCAGTCATTCATCTTGTGGCTATGTGGGGGACTGCGCTGGGGTATTTGACATACTCAATCATTGCAGCAACCATCAAACCAAGCTGAATGTGGAAATATAAAGCCAGAATAGTTTAATGCTCCAAGTGCTCAAAGTCAGCCCTCTGCAGCGGCAGTCTTTTAAACCTGTCTCACTCGAGAGCTGGGAATTAAAATTAGCCAGTCCTTCGGATCCAGGTCACAAGCTGAGGATGATAGGAATCATGGGTGTCTGGGTATCACTTCCTGGGTTCAGACATAATGAAAGGTTCTGTTATTTCCCTTCTATCACATTACCCAAAACTCCATCCTCTGGTTACCCATCTCTGGTATAAATAACCTTTGACTGGTATTAATGAAACGAGTGGGGGCCGCATAACTGCTGATTGACATAGAGTCACCTCTTTAAAGGAAGAGCATGTTCTCAAGATGGCACCTAGCTGTGACCTCCACTGAGGTCGCGGCTCAGCTTTTATTGTTTTTTTAGCATTTTCCTGGGGATTGTTTTGGGGACAGAGAGGGGAGTTAGGCGTCAAGTTAAGGTTTTAGTGACAGGGATGTGGGAGAACAATCTCAAGTCTCTGCTCGCCATTCAAAGGACTACAACGTAGATGCGGGCTGAACCAAGATATCCAACTGGACATCTGGCTGGCAGAAAGTGCGCATGAAGGCTGATGGCTCCCCCCAGGGTCAATGAGTTGTTACCAGGTCCCATGCAGGTGGGAGAAACAAATTCTGATGCCCACCCCCCCACCCCCGTGATTATCAATTGGTGAGACCGGAGTTCAGGGCCTAGTGTTCAGGCTCCTACCATTGGCAGTTCTGGATTTCGAGGCCTGGTGCTCAGTGATTGATGCCAAGGATGAATCGGAAGTCTAGAAGTCGTTCCATTGCCCCGAGCCAAGTCTGTGAACTCTGCAAACCCACTGGGCAGGTCAAAGCCTGATGTCTACAGGTTCAAGTCTGTGTCTGCCAGAGCTGGACACCCATCCTGGGCTAAAAGGACTATTATATGTGGGGGTGGGAGGGACGAATGAGCCTGTTTTTGCTCTGGTTGTTTGTTGCTTGTCTTGTTCTGTGTTGTCCTGCCGAGCATTGTGGGCTTGCTACGTTGGCACTGGAATGTGTAGCGACACTTGCGGGCTGCCACCAGCACGCCCACGGGTGAGCTGGCTATTAGCAAGATGGTACATTTCATTGTGCATATGCTACCATACACCTGTGACAAATAAATTTGTACCTTGAATCTTGACAGCACAAGAGAAAAGGTTTCTGAGATATAGAGTACTGTGCATATACATGCGGCTATATATAGCCTGAGACTCTTGCACAGTACTGTATTCGTCAAAGTGGAGTAGAAACCCGTATCAGAATCAGGTTTATCATCACTCACATATGTCATAAAATTTGTTTTTTTTGTGTGACAGCGGTACAGTGCAATACATTAAATTACTACAGTACTGTGCAAAAACCTTAGGCACTCGAGCTATATATAAGACTTTTGCACAGTACTTTATAATGCATGGCTGTCAGAGTACATTTTAAACATATGAATTCAGATGATAAGACTTGTACACCCTGCTGTCAGTTTGTGATGCCTTCTTTCGACAAAGGATATCTTGTTTATAGTTCTATCCTTGTTACATGTTTATAGACACAAGACAGCAATGTTGCCAGCATTGAAGATTAAGCATAGGGAAACACTGAATAAGCTTAGGTAAAACTGACAACCATTCAGGCAATGTCCAAGGAGAGAGAAACAGTTTAGTTCAGGTTGAACAGAGGAGCCTATGGGGAAACTAGCTGACCATGATGAAGCTGAATATTATTCCATTGGTTCCCAAAGTGGGCAACATCACTCCCCTGATGATGGTGGGAGTCTCCACGGGGGTGATAATGATAAAGGGGTGGTGTGGGTGCCGCTTGGTTGCAAGGGGGTAGTTGAGGGATTACAGGCTTAATTTAATAAATTCTGACCCGGATCTGGGCCGTACCCTCCAAATATCCGGACCTGCATCTCGATTTTTTTTGCACTACCTTACTTTCCATTTTTCTATTTTTCTATTTATGATTTATAATTTAAGTTTTTAATATTTACTATCGATTTGTAATCCAGGGAGCGGGAAGTGCAGAATCAAATATCGCTATGATGATTGTACATTCTAATATCAATCGTTTGGCGACAATAAAGTATAAAGTATAAAGTAAATTTTGCCAGAATAGGAAGGGAGGAGCAAGGGGAAGGAGTAAAAGCTAGAAGGTAATGGGTGAAGCCAGGTGGATGAGGGAGGGAGGATGAAATAAGAAGTTAGGAGGTGGAAAAGGTAAAGACTAGAGAAGAAGGAATCTGATAGGAAAGGAGAGTGGACCATGGAAGAAAAGGAAGGTGGAGGCACACTGGGAGGAGGTGATAAGCAAGCAAGGAGAAGAGGTAAAAGGGATTCAGAGTGGGGAAATGAAAAGCAGGGAAGAGGGAGTTCATACTATCAAGTTGGAGGCTACCTAGATGGAATATGAGTTGTTGCTCTTTCAATCTGAAAGTGACCTTACTGAGGCAGAAAAAGGGGTCATGGACCAACATGTTGGAATGGGAATTTTGATTGGAATTGAAATGGTTGGCCACCAGGAAATCTTTCCTTTAACAGTTGGAGTGATGGTGCTAGACAAAGTGGTGCTCAACCTACGTTGAGTCTCATCAATTAGAGGAGGCCATATTGGGAGCACCAGATACAGTAGACAACCCCAAAAGATTCACAGGTGAAGTGTAGCCTCACCTGGAAGGAGGTGAGGGCGTTACAGAATTTGCAGATGTAGCACTTTTTCCTCTTGCATGGATAAGTGCCAGGAGGGAGATAGTGGGGAGAGATGAACAAACAAGGGGCCATGGAGAGAGAGATCCCTACAGGAAGCACAGAGTGGGGGGGGGGAGGGAGGAAACAGGAAGTACCACGTAATGACATGTCAGAGAAATCTCAGGATCTTCTCTCAATCCAAGTTCCAGGTTGGGTAAAAAATCCATTCCTGAACACTTGTAATGAGTAATTAACGGGAAGGGTGGAGGAAGAACAGATCATACTGCAAAATGACTTTGAGCTGAAGCCGAAGTTCAAAAAAATCATATCAAGACTTCTGGTTGCAGAAGGAAATCTCTGAACACTACCCTGCACTGTGGAAAAAGGTCAAATGTTCTTTATTGCTTTTCCAACATCATATTTAGGAGATTGTGGTTTCAATGCAGTCACCCAACTTCTCTACTTCTTTCAAGGCAATGAAACAGACTGCAAATCACTAAACATAGGCATCTGAGGCTCCTTTAAAGTGACTTTCAGCCTGATGTTGAGAAGCTGATATCACCGTACCAAGTCCATCCATCACATTAAAAGGAGCAATGACGTAGTAAATAGTTGGACTACTGATATCTGCTCAAAAATTGCTGATGTAAATTGTTTTTACTGCTGTTAAACAAAGAAAAAAATTTAATTGCAGCTTTAAAAAGATTTGAATAATTTTTGGAATTATTTGTCACTGGTTTGGATTTGGAGTTCTTATTTTCTTTCACTGTGCATCGTAGATCAAAATTCTTTATAGTTTTTATGTGACAGCCTGAAAGGGTGGGGGAGTGGGTAAAGGGGATGTGGTCTAGGAATCAAGGGAGCAGTAACCCACAAAGGCTTGGGAATCTCTGATCTGCACTTTTGTAGAACTCTTCTTGGTCTGCATCTAGAATAATATATTCAATTCTAGTTGCCCCATTACAGGAAGGATGTGGAGGCTTCGGAGAGGGTGCAGAACAGATTTACAAGGATCTGCCTGAATTAGAGGGCATGTGCTCTGAGGAGAGGTTGGGCAAACATGGATCTGGTGCAATGGATGCTGAGGGGAGATCTGATAGATTAGGAGTTTGTAAACTTATGAGAGGGTTAGATGGTGAACAACTGATATCTTGTTCCCAGGATTGAAATGTCTAACACATTTCAAACAGCAAACTAATTCCTGACATTGCTTCCTACAAAGCGAAACCCAATAGAATGGCAGTGATGCTTCACTACCAGATGAACTCAATGCCTTCTATGCCCGCTTTGAAAGGGAGAATATAACTACAACTGTGAAGATCCCTGCTGCACCTGGTGACCCTGTGATCTCTGTCTCGGAGGCTGATGTTAGGCTGCCTTTAAATAGAGTGAACCCTCACAAGGCCGAAGGCTCTGATGGAGTTGCTGTTAGGGCTCTGAAAACTTGTGCCACCAACTGGCGAAAGTATCCAAGGACATTTTCAACCTCTCACCGCTACAGGCAGAAGTTCCCACTTGCTTCAAAAAGCAACAATTAGAAGACTATTGTGAGCTGCCTTAATGACTATCATCCAGTAGCACTCACATCTACAGTCATGAAATGCTTTGAGAGGTTGGTCGTGGCCAGAATCAACTCCTGCCTCAGCAAGGACCTGGACCCACTACAATTTGCCTATTGCCACAATAGGTCAAGGGTAGACGCAATCTCAATGGGTCTTCATACAGCCTTAGATCACCTGGACAATAAAAACACCTATGTCTGGATGCTGTTCATGGACTATAGCTCAGCATTTAACACCATTATTCCCACAATCTTGATTGATAAGTTACAGAACCTGGGCCTCTGTACCTCCCTCTGCAATTAGATCTTTGACTTCCACTTCGCTGACAATCAACACTGGTGCACCTCAACAGTGTGTGCATAGCCCACTGTTCTACTCTTTCTATACCCATGATTGTGTGGCTAGGCATAGCTCAAATACCATCTACAAATTTGCTGATTATACAATCATTGTTGGTAGAATCTCAGATAGAGAGGAGATGGCGTACAGGAGTGAGATGTGCCAACTAGTGGAGTGATGTCACAGCAACAACCTTGCACTCAACATCAGCAAGATGAAAGAGCTGATTGTGGACTTCAGGAAGGGTAAGACAAAGGAACATATACCAATCCTCTTAGAGGGATCAGAAGTGGAGAGAGTGAGCAGTTGCAAGTTCCTGGGTGTCAAGATCTCTGAGGATCTAACCTGGTCCCAACATTTCAATGGAGTTAAAGAAGGTAAGACAGTGACTATACTTCATTAAGAGTTTGAAGAGATTTGGTATGTCAACAAAACCATTCAAAAACTTCTATAGATGTACCGTGGAGAGCATTCTGACAGGCAGCATCGCTGTCTGGTATAGCAGAGCCGGGGTGGGGGGGGTGGGGTGCTACTGCACAGGACTGAAAGCAGCTCCAGATAGTCATAAATTTAATCAGCTCCACCTTGGCTACTAGCCTACAAAGTACCCAGGACATCTTCAAGGAGCGGTGTCTTAGAAAGGCAGCGTCCATTATTAAGGACCTCCAGCACCCAGGGCATGCCCTTTTCTCGTTGTTACATCAGAAAGCCTGAAGGCACAGACTCAGCAATTCTGAAACTTCTTCCTAAATAGACACTGAACCCGTGAACACTGCCTCACTTTTTTAATGTATATTATTTCTGTTTTGGCATGATTTTTAATCTATTCAATATACGTATATTGTAATTGATTTACTTATTTAATTGTTTTTTCCTCTTCTAGATTATGTATTGCATTGAACTGCTGCTGCTAAGTTAACAAATTTCACGACACATGCCGGTGATAATAAACCTGATTCTGATTCTGATTCTGACATCGTTTAAGGTGAGAGAGAGAAATTTCAAAGGAGACGTGCAGGACCTTTTTTTAATATATGCACAGGGATGGTGGGTGCCTGGAATGGGCTTTGAAGGGCAGTTACAATAGAGGGGTTGGAGAGGCTCTTAGATAAGTCCATGAATATGCAGAGAATGCAGGGATATGAACCGTATGTAGGTGGAAGGGATTGGTTTAATCAAGCATCATTAGGTTAATGAGTTCAGAACAAGATCATAAGACCAAAAGATATTGAAGCAGAATTAGGCCATTCAGCCCATTGAATCTTCTCCAGCATTCCATTATGGTTGATTTGTTATCTCTCTCAGCCCCATTCACCATAACTTATGACACCACAAATTAAATATAAATCCTAACATCACTGGTCAAAAGTCATGTTCCTGTGCTGCATTCTATGTATATCTCCAGTACAATGTTCCATTCTGTTCACAAGCTCCATAATTAATGCAGGAAAGAACTGTGAATCCTCATTGTTAGATGGTTAGATGACAGCAAGCTGATCTTAGTGACAGCTGATAGAAAGATTCTCTGCAACACACATCAAAGTTACTGGTGAATGCAGCAGGCCAGGCAGCATCTCTAGGAAGAGGTACAGTCAATGTTTCAGGCCGAGACCCTTCGTCAGGACTAACTGAAGGAAGAGCTAGTAAGATATTTGAAAGTGGGAGGGGGAGGGGGAGATCCAAAATGATAGGAGAAGACAGGAGGGGGAGGGATGGAGCCAAGAGCTGGACAGGTGATTGGCAAAAGGGATACGAGAGGATCATGGGACAGGAGGTCCGGGGAGAAAGACAAGGTGGGGGGAACCAGAGGATGGGCAAGGGGTATAGACAGAGGGACAGAGGAAGAAAAAGGAGAGTGAGAGAAAGAATGTGTGTATAAAAATAAATAACGGATGAGGTACGAGGGGGAGGTGGGGCATTAGCGGAAGTTAGAGAAGTCGATGTTCATGCCATCAGGTTGGAGGCTACCCAGACGGAATATAAGGTGTTGTTCCTCCAACCTGAGTGTGGCTTCATCTTTACAGTAGAGGAGGCCGTGGATAGACATGTCAGAATGGGAATGGGATGTGGAATTAAAATATGTGGCCACTGGGAGATCCTGCTTTCTCCGGCGGACAGAGCATAGGCGTTCAGCAAAGCGGTCTCCCAGTCTGCGTCGGGTCTCGCCAATATATAGAAGGCCACATCGGGAGCACTGGACGCAGTATATCACCCCAGCCGACTCACAGGTGAAGTGTCGCCTCACCTGGAAGGACTGTCTGGGGCCCTGAATGGTGGTAAGGGAGGAAGTGTAAGGGCATGTGTAGCACATGTTCCGCTTACAAGGATAAGTGCCAGGAGGATCAGTGGGGAGGGATGGGGGGGGAACAAATGGACAAGGGGGTCACGTGGGGAGCGATTCCTGCTGAAAGCAGGGGGGGGGGGGAGGGAAAGATGTGCTTAGTGGTAGGATCCCGTTGGAGGTGGTGGAAGTTACAGAAAAAGATTCTCTCCTAATTTCCTCTTTAGTCTTTCTACGAATTGTTCCAACTCCATGATAACTGGTTTTTGACTTCACTGCAAAAGAAAGTAGACCCTTCCTGTGGTACTTTGCACTAATATCGTGGTGGTAGTAGTAAATAGTAGAGCAATCTCTCAAGTTGAATATGATGTTCTCCAGAGAGGTTATCGATTAGTGGTCCTCAAGTGGCTGAAGAGGCTGATCCTGGATTCCACATATTCTGGTGCAATGTGGGCAAGAGTACGTGGAGGCTGTGGTTAGCGGTCGGGTCTTTTGGTTGTTCGGTCTCTTCTTTCGCAGCTGCCACTTTTTCCCTGCAGCACAGCAGAAGTAACTCTCATGTAGCACAGCTCCCGCTTGAACATATTTCCTCTGGGTGTATCTATTGAATGTAATGTCTTCCTTGTTAATTAACTATCCCTCTAAGTACCTGACACCTGAGACCAGTCACAGGCACAGGCACATTCACTGGGCCAATCCAAATAATTTATACACCTGATTAAACTTGCCCAATCTCTGTTTTTAGAACCAGCAGAAATATAAGAAGCTGAGAATCATGGGAAGGATGGTCAAGCTGCTCTTAGACTAGAGGAAGATCCAAATCCACAAAATTAGATGGGCCAGAAATTCAGCCTGTGCTCACAGGTTAGTGATACTGTGGCAAGTTTTGGCACTACTGACCATATTCTCGTCCATTGATTGATAATTGAATATTACCAAGGAAGTTCAGGGAAACAAAGCAAATAGATGGATATACTGAATAAAGCTTTGCCTTCCCATCCCTACTTCATTTGAAGAGTGGTTTTCAAAACTTCCCCAAAACTCATTGTCCTTTGAAGTGAGCTGCAACTTGCTTCCAATTGGCCAACCGGAAGGCAATCTCAATGTGCAACTAACCCCAAATCACCAAGACAGGGAAGCAAAAATTCCACCGTGTCGGTCTGCGGTGAAGAAGCTGACAGCAGCCAGCGAAATAAGTAAGGGACCCAGCCAGTGAAGGCTACTCTGAGGGCTCTAGCCAATGGAGTGAAGTTGACACCAGCACCAGCCAAGGCAGGAGACCAGCAGAGAGAATGCTGGACTCTGAAAGCCCAGCAAAGATGCTTGTGCATGTGAACAGCCCCAGATGTAGGAGCCAGTGTTTATGACTTACACAAACAGCTGTAGCGTAGGTTAATAGTGAGAGAGCAAGAGAAGACGTGAACATGCACATAAATCTACATTTGGACCAGGATCTGACTTGTGAACTTTTATTTGCCTCGAAAGTATAAAACACCTGGGTAAAACACACTGAATGAAATATTGGTCAAGATGTTTCAAAAGCATTGGAACAACATGCCACATCGTTAATGTTGCTCATCTAAGTGAGGTTATGGTCACCCCTATAAAAGCCATAACATGCTGATGGATAAATAGGCCTTTCATCATCCACTTACCAGCCATGACTGCTCTGCATGCCCACAAGCCTGTGGGTGAGCTTTTACCAGGATATGGATGGTCTGGCATGTCAGTGATGTCATAGCTATTGAATTCCAAGGTGAATTGGATCTTCCTTGTTGGAGATGGGAATTGACTGGAAAATGAATTTAATTAAGAGGTTATCATGGATGAAGCTCTTCCACTGGAGGTCCATACAACTTCACTCACCTCAACTCTGAACTGGTTCCACAACCTGTAGACTCACTATCAATGACCCTGCAACACATGTTTCAGTATTTACGTGTTTTTTTGTATTTGTATGGTTTGTCTTATTTTACACATTGTTTGCTTGTCAGTCTTTGTATATTGTTTTCATTGATTCTGTTGTATTTCCTTGTTCTACTGTGAATGTCTGCAGGGAAATGAACCTTGAGGTGACATGTATGTACTTCGATAATAAATTTACTTTGAACGTTCATTCCCCAGGAAGTGGTCACTGACAAGAGCACATGACTAATGAGACTGGCTCATTCTCCTCTCCTCCCCCTCAAAAACCAGGCGGAGTTCTGGTCCCCCCCCCGCCCCAAGAATTACCTCAAAGGCACTGAGCAGTAAATCCAGGAACCTTGCCAAGCACAGTGCATGTTTTCCTTTGAGATATCAGCAAATCACTACAGAACCTGCTCCATCCACTCAGCTACCTCACACAGAGCAGCACAAAAACTGGGGCTGTGAATTTATACCTTATCGTACAGCGGAATAGTGTGTGGAAAGTTGAGTGATTTTTTTTTCTAGAAGAACCATAAGGTCTTTAGAATTTCACTTGTCCCATGTCAACCATAACTTTGGATGGCTTGATAGTACTGTCATCTCAAGAACACATTGTCTTTCTCAGCACCAACTTGCCTGATTTTGTTCAGCCAACATGCAGAATAACATCTTCTGAGGAAATAAGGTGATAGATCACTTTAATTATCTGTGATTTATGTAGTAAGAGTTTGTCGCTGCAAGACAAATATGGGCCGGTGAACATGTGAGACTGTTTTATCATCTAACTGAGAACAGAATCCACATTTTAAAGCAATTATGTATTTGTCTGTGATACCTCGGGAACTGTCCTTGTAATCACCTTCGTGTAAGAGGTATCACTAGCAAACAGTTAAGTGTTTCATATCAGTAGCTGTAGTGGCTTATGCACAGTGATGGGACTGTCTTCAAGGTGGGAAGGTTACAGGGTTGAGGTCCTAGTGAGACTCTACACTTGAGTGATGAGTTGGGAGAGTGCAGTAATTACAGAGGTAGTGCCATGTGACAACTCATTTAGAGATTATAGACTTCAGTTCCTTCCCCTTTCATAAAACCAGTGAAGCCACTGAAACCAGTAAAACCAATCCCGATGAAGAATCTCAGCCTGTAACATTGACTGTTTATTCGCCCTCCGTGGATGCTGCCTGACTTGCTGATTTCCTCAAAATTTCCAGCATCTGCAGAATCCCTTGTGTTTATTAAAGCCACTATACTATATGTTTAGAAGTTTAAACTAATGATTATATCACAAACATCAGATTGTACTTCTGTATGGGTTCCACCATATTTTCTCTGTGAGGAACGAGTTGTTATGTGGCCTTAAATTTGGCTATAGGCACACTCTGACAAAGTTATTTTCTCTTCTTTTTCTTGTATCCACATCGATCCAGGTCTGGGAAGATGCGCCCTAGACAATTAAAGATCAAAGGAACTTCATGAATCGTATCTTTCACCAAATGTTGTGTGACTTCCTGTGAATTCTGTACAAAATCTCCAATGGAATCTGTGTACACCTCTTTGTGTGTCTGTCTGCCTATCTGAATGCCTGTCGAATGTCCCATGGCACGAGTGTATGGAGTGGAGAGAAACTTCACAGTCATCTGAAAGTACTTCATTGCCTATGAGGTATTAGTGCTAGCCTGAGGCTAGGAAAGGCATTATGTAGATGCAGATGGGGTAGTATGGTAGTGGAGTGGCTAACACAATGCTTTGCAGTACAAGCAACCCAAGTTCAATTCCCGCCGCTGCCTGTAAGGAGATTGTACATTCACCCTGTGATCATGTGGGTTTCTTCTGGGTGCTCTGGCTTCCTCCCACACTCCAAAGGCCGGTTGGGAGGTTAGTTGGTCATTGTAAATTGTCCCATGATTAGGCTAGGGTTAAATTGGGGGATCGCTGGGCAATGTGTCTCGAAGGGTCAGAAGGCCCATCCTGTGTTGTATGTCAATAATAAATAAATAATCATTTAAAAGAAAAACAAACTTATGAAGGAACTGAGCAGGTCAAGCAGCATCTGTGGAGGGAAAGGATGCTGCACGGAGTCTTGGCTTGAAATGTCAACAAGTCTTTTCCTTCCACAGACGTTGCTCCAGCAGTTACTCTCGATTCCGACATCTGCATTCTCTTGAGGATCCAATATAAAATATATGTTTGCATTTCTTTTAGACTTGCATTTCACAATGGATTAGATCTCCTACCCCTGCCTTTAACTCCAAACCACGAGCAAAACCTTAGATTCGCACTTCAAATCTTCTCCTAGCTCACTGAGAGCTACCATACTTGTGGCAGCTAGAACACTGGGAGCAACAGGGGGTTGCAAAGATACACGTGAATCTCGGCATCGGGGTCTGTGTGCAGCCAGCGGACTGCAAGAAGACAGGGAAAAACTGCTTGGAAGAGGACCATGGCGAAGACCCTTGCTCAGCAGGCAAATGATTGCGTGGAAGGGGAAGGCATCTGGATGTACAGTTGAATGCCCACAGGTGTGTGGCAGGTGGGCACCACAGATATTGCTGTTGGTTTAGTGGGGTGGGGTGGGGAGCTGTTTCTGAAGTAGGATCTATCAGCGCTGCGTCCATTGCTCTTGCTGTCATTGTTATTACTGTTCTGATGATGTTTTAAGGAACCGCAGTGGTCCCTATGGCTTTCGTTGCTCCTGATAATGTGGTTTTGCCCTGGTTATAACTGCCGTCCCAGTCTTTATTACTCTTCCTGTTGACGTCGCTGCCACTCTTCTGTGGAACTAATTCCAACAGTTGCTTTTATATTGCCTTGTTGCTCTGGTGCTGTGTTGTCATCACCGGTATTTTCTGATTCTTATTTTGTTGTTTGTTTTTGTGTTCAAGTGGTTCAACTTGGTTCAAACGGTTCAATTTAATATCAGAGAATGTATGCAGCATACAACCTGAAATTCTTGCTCTTCACAGACATCCACAAAACAGGAAAAAAAACCCAAAGAATGAATGACATAAACATCAGAACCGCAAAGCCCCCCCACCCCCTCCTATGCATCAACCCTCCCCCCCCATTTACACCAGCTGAAGAACCACCCCCGCTCCTTTCTGTTCATGCATTAATTTGTTTACTATCCTTCTCACTCAGGAAAAGCATCCCGTGAGCCGAATCCATCCAGTGCAAGGATGAGCATGGAGCTGCAGCAGGTAGTGCTGCTGCCCTTCACAGCCCCGGAGATCCAAGTTCGATTCCAACTTCGGGTGCTGTCTGCACACAGTCTACAGTTCTGTCCAGGACTGTCGGGGTTTCCTCAGGGCACCCGCGTTCCTCCCCACACATGTTGTCAGGAGCCTCTGCGCCCTGCCGTAGAGCTTTGGGCTTCTGGGTTTTTTTGAGCACCTGTATTAAAGACGATAAGCTCTGGTGTTTTCTGTTTGGTTTTGGGTTGATTGTGACCAGCACATGTTTCCCATGTTCTATGATTATCTCAAGGGGACTATCATTGTGCTCTGGAAGAGGAGTGCAACTGTGTTTGTGGAGAATAACGTGTCTGATGGTGTCATTCGGCCATGCCTCTGATGGTGTGTGGTATTCCTAAGTCTCACCTTTTGTTTCTGTCTCTTCGTGGGGGAGCTCCCCGTTTCTCCGCTCCTGGAATGAGTCATCACCAGCGATCACAGTGACAGAGCCTGCCGTCCTCCGCACCTGGTTTGAGTCAGTCCCAGTGAAGACCATGACAGAGAGATCCTGCTGTTCCTTCACAACTGGATCCTGTCCTGCGGGGGCACAACGTAACACATGTGTTGGTATGTTTTTGGACGCTTTGAGCAGATTAACTGCAAGGAGAATGAAAAAGTGAAGTTGATGGGCTTGTATGAGGGAGAATAATTTTCAAAGATACAAGAAAATAAGAAGGGAGACTGCTGGGGCTCCTTCCCCGAGAGCTGATACAGAATGAATGGTAAACACAGAAGATTCTGCAAATGCTGTAAATCCAGAGCTATGCCACCAGGTTCAGGATCAATTATTACTCCTCAACCATCAGGCTCTTGAACCAAAGGGAATAACTTCACAAAACTTCACTTGCACCACTACTTATCCCCACAAACTATGGACTCACTTTCAAGGACTCTTCACCTCATGTTCTCGATATTTGTTGCTTATTTATTTGTCATTGTTATTTCTTTCTTCCTGTACTTGCACAATTTGTTGTCTTTTGCACACCGGTTGAAATCCCAGGTTGGTGTGGTCTTTCATTGATTCTGTTATGGTTAATATTCTATCATGGGTTTATTGAGTATGCACAGAAGAAAATGAATCTCAGAGTTGTATCTGGTGACATTGATAATAACTTTACTTTGAACTTTGAACAAAATGCTGGAGGAACTTGACAGGTCTAACAGCATTTATGGAGGGCAGTAAACTGTCAATGTTTCAGGCTAAGACCTTTAAATCATAACTGAGGACAGCCAATCCCGAGGCATTGCCACGTGAGAACTCATTTACTTCTTTCTCTTTCGCAAGACTGATAAAGCCAATAAAACCAGAAAAGCCAATCCTGATGAAGGACCTCAGCCTGTAATGCCAGCTAATTATTCCCCTTCACGGATGCTGCCTGACCTGCTGAGTTCCTCCAGCATTTTGTGTGTTGTAAAGGCCAAATGGTTGCATTATAATGCAGGATTCTTCACAGTTAAGCTCCACCTGCTACCCAGAATATGCCAATATTTCTGCATGCCATAACCATCTTGAGCAAGATACATTGTTCATAATTCAATTTATTGTTTATTGTCATTCCTCGGCACGAGTGTAAAGGAGAACAAATTGATTGTTACTCTGGATATAAAAAAACACAACAAGCTTAAAGAACATAATAAAATAAACAAAAAAGAACAATAAATATAACTATAAAAGCAATCCTATAAAACAGAATGCACAAGTAATTATTATATACATACACCGGTTTCATGTATATAAAGTAAGGCTATGTGATGTGTATGATGGTTGGGAGCTCACACTTGCCCCTGAGGAAGAAGGGATGGATTCAGATCCCACTCCAGATACTTAAGCATCAAAATTTAAGATGACAATTCAGGGAATCACTATGGGAGTTGGGAGACCTACATTTCTGGTTATACTTTTTTTTTATGAAGAACCAATCTTATTTTAAATGAATATGAGGGATCCACTGGCATGATTCTGAAGGAAACCCAAGTAGTTTTCTGCATGACCCTGGGAAAATGTATCCTGATCAGGATAGTGACGATCACGTTGTTATTGTGGAAGAGTGTTGTGCGTACACATACAGTATTGCACAAAAGTCTTGGGCACCTATGTGTAGATAGGATGCCTATGATTTTTCCAGAGTACTGTATTTATCATCTTGGAGTAGATAGTGAGTTTTTAAATCTGGCAGTAGCAAAGAGTGTTGGGAGTGGTGAGGCTGGGGTGCCGTGTGAGGGGTGTGGGACGGGTGGCCGAGAAAGAGCGCCAGGGTCAGGGGCGGTTCGGGTGCAGACACACCCAGCTCTGAGACACCAGGCAAGGTCATTTGATTCCAGACAATTGGTTTACTGATCATTACAGAATGCCTCTCTCTTGCTCCCCTCTCCCTGCCCTCTTCCCACTCTCAGTCCACCATAGAGACCCATATCAGAATCAGGTTTATCATCACGCACATTTGTCATGAATCTTTTTTTTTTGCAGCGTGATAAGAATTTCTGCTTCATCACCCACTCAGGCATTCCAAATTCCAACGAACTTTTTTTGGAAACAAAAATCCATAGGTACCCTCCAAATAATTTTAGCATTTACCCTATACTTACACCTTCTAAGATTAGGCATTTTCTCATTATATTTTAGAAATACATCACTGATTGTGAGGTTAAGTGTGAAAAGCAATATATAATTCAAGACTATCTTCCCAGGCACTCATTCAGTCATTTCTCTAAACTTCATTTGAGCACTTGTTTCCTGGTGTATAACTCACGTCCTTTGAAATTGAGAAAGGGAAGAGTTATACCAAGTCAGATGTTGGAGCTCCAGTAATATAATTGATACCAGGTCCTGCTGTGACATCAGAAAACAAATCATACAAGGTTTTTATGGATTGTAAAATGAAGAGCAATGTATTAATCTCCATATCTTTCAAAGGAAGTTATTGTCTGTTGAATTGATCTATGACATGGGTGCTGAGGTGACTTGGTGTACGAGTGAACGTGGAGGCTTCTGTTAATGTGATACAGCTGGGATTGAAACCTAACAAATCACGTCTAGAATCATGACAGAGGAATCAGACACCCAAGGCGTCCAGGGAATTCCACATTGATATCTTGCAACTAAAGTTCAGATCTCTTTATGTCTCCGTCTCAGCATTTTTACAGTTATATGTGGTGGGGGATTTAAGTCTAAAGATCACGGTACATTACTGGATAGTCTCTGCTTGCCTTTTAAAACGATTTTCTCATGAAGAAAGTCTCCAGCACAGGTGTGAAGACAGCCATGGAAGAGAGAAAAGCATCAAACCACAAGTTGCTCCCTCCGACTTGTCTTGTAGGACTGCACTTGGATGCAATTATAATTGAGCTTAGAGAAAAGAAATGATAAAGGTAGCAAGAGACTGGGAGATGCTGGATCTAGAAGTAATTATAAATATATTGAAGCCACTTTTTTGCAATAAAGTAGGATGGGTGCTACAGGACAGAGAAACAGTTTTTAATTTTATTACAATAGGTTGTCCTGTGTGTAGTCACCATGGTGAGCAGCTAACTGGAGAGGTTTAACACCAAGTTCTTGATTCAATGTCCAGGACCCAATTCCCTGACTGATGAGTAAGCCCAGAAAAGACTAGTAAGCCCAGCATAATCAAAGACCCCATTCTCTCTTCTCCCTTCTCCCATCGGGCGGAAGATACAAAAGCCTGAAGCACATACCACCAGAGTCAAGGACAGCTTTTATCAGACATTTGAACAGACCACTTGTACACTAAGATGAACTCTTGACCTCATAATCTACCTCGTTATGATCTTGCACTTTATGGTTTACCTGCACTACAATTTTTCAGTAGCTTTTACACTTCATTCTGCTTTATTTTTTACCTTCATTTAGCTCAATTCTCTGTCTAATGATTTGATCTGTCTAAGCAGCATGCGAGACCAGCCTTTCACTGTACCTTGGTACACGTGACAATAATAAAACAAACCAAAAAAGAAACTTCAGTACACACAAAACTGAGGAGGATGAGAGTCAGAGGTCAGGTAAGATAAAAAGAGGTGGGGTCAGACTCAGGGAGTGACTACGCTGAGGAAAAGCAAAGGTGGGGATGATAGAAGCTCAAAGATTTTTTCAGTCTGTACGAACAGTATTCTCTCAAAAGAGTGTTAAGAGCTACTTGGATGGAGCCCAATCACTGACTTCTAGTTTCTAGTGGGACACAGGTATGAGGATTTAAAATTTATTTTATTTACTGAGATACTGCATGGTGTTGGCCCTTCTGTACCTTAACCATATAACAATTACTGCACGGAAACAGGACATCTCGGCCCTTCTAGGCTGTGCTGAACGCTTGCTCTCACCTAGTCCCACCTTCAAGCCACACTGCCCAGCAATCCCGTGACTTAATCCTGGCCTAATCACAGGATACAATAAACAACTAACCTACCAACTGATATGTCTTTGGACTATGGGAGGAAACCAGAGCACCTGGAAGAAACCTATGTGCTTACTGGCGGTGGCAGGAATTGAACCTGGATCGCATTGTGCTAACCATTATGCTACCATGCTGCCAGGGGAAAGGCAAAGGCTAATGCCACAGGTGGCAGGGGAGGCAGGAGGAGTGCAAAAGCCAGCAGACCAAATTACTTTAAAATGGATGTTGTGTAGCTAAATTGATGAGGGATCAAATAAAGCAGAAAAGAGCAGAATAAAGCCTGGTTAGTGTAGACTGCTGCTAATGGGGCAAATGCAGACATTTACTTTTCAATAGATTTTTAAAAAGAATCAGCATTTTAACAGCAGACTCTGCCCTACAAATGACCATGAAATAATTATTTTATTACAAACATGACATTGTGTTGAAGCGATGCAGTAAATAAAATTAGCAGTTTCTCAGTATCTGTCACCAACATAAACCACAGACTCTGAACTCTGTGCTGGCCATGATAAATTCATTTTAAGTCATTGTGTTTTCATTATTGTTGTACATCAATCCATCAATGCAGCACAGTTTGTCCGTTAAGATGAGCTACAGTCTGCTGCCTGAAGTCTCCTCTCTCATTCATCTTAATTACACGAGGGGAGAAGGAAAACATCTGTTGTTTGAACAACTCTCATCTTCAAGTTCCTTCATTTATGGAAGATTTCTAAACCATGGATTTCTCAGTAACTTGGCCTTGGACTAATCTACATTCAAGCTGAGTTCAATCCTACTAGGCTAGGCACCCCTGCTACATCATAAGAACTATTCAACCAATTCTTCCTCAAGTAAACATTGAAAAGAGCCCCTACAGTACTGAAAGAAGGAGCTTTCATGATGGTCCTCTGCAATATGTTTTATTTATTGAGACACAATCCCTCGATTTAATCCTGGAGTAATCATGGGACAATTTACAATGACCAATTAACTTACCAACTGATTGGATTTAATTATCACTCAACCATCATTAACACAGATTGGCTGGTGTTTTATCTCATGGCTGTTTATGGCTAGCTATGAATCATTTTTCTTCCTACAAAATGGAAGTAACTGCACCAAGAAGTATCTTAATGAAAAAATTCTGAAAATGGGTACCTCGGATGGTAGATGGTTGAGCTGAGATGTTCCCCGATCTTAGCAATTGATCTGCAAACGTTATGTTACCACCTGAGGAGACACCATCAGTGCGCTGTTAATTTGCAGTGTGTCCTCAGAATGCTTGGACTTTATATAATTATCTATTAGCTGATTGGTCATCATTACCGAAACTCAACTGTGATGTGAGGAGGAAACATTGTCGCATGTTTCAATAGCTGTAAAACACACAAAATGCTGGAGGAACTCAGCAGGTCAGGCAGCATCCATGGAAAAGAGTAAACAGTTGACCTTTCGGGCCAAGGCCTTCTTCAGGGCTGGAAAGGAAGGGGAAGGATGCCAGAATAAAAAGGCGGGGGAAGGTGATTAATAGCTGTTAATTGCTCTTGATCGTCCTTGAGTGCCACATAAATTCAACACACTTCTTTCCTTCATATGATGTCTATGAAATAAGCTCCTATCACAGGAAAGGTCTTCCCCGCCATTAAGCACGCCTACAAAGAGAGAAGCCACAAGGAAGCAGTATCTATTATCAAGACCCCTGCCATCCAGGCTATGCTCTCTTCCAACTGCTACTATCAGAAAGGAGGTACAGGACCTCTGTGTTCAATACCACCAGGTTCAGGAACAGTTATTACCCTTCAACCATCAGGCTCCTGAAACAGCATGGATAACTTCATTCATCTCAACTCTGAACTGATTCCATGCCCGATGGACTCACTCTCAAGGACACCGCAACTCATGTTCACAGTATTATTAATTTACTTATTATTATTATTAATTTCGTATTTGCACAGTTTTCTTTCTTTTGCACATTGGTCATTTGTGGGTCCTTGAGTAGTTTTTCATTGATTCAATTTTATTTCTTTGTTCTACTGTGAATGTCTGTAAGAAATCAAATCTCAAGGTAGTATATGGTGACATACATGTACTTTGATAATACATTTACTTTGAATTATCTCATAGTAACAAAACCACTAACTTTAAAGCTCGGCATATATTGTTAAAATATTAACTATTTACACACTCAAAAGTTGGATTGGAACTTTAGGAAGAGGCAATTTAATTCTGTTGCCTCAGTCTGTCCTTCTTAGCAGTCCTCTCTTCTTTGTGACATGCTCCAGATTCCTTATGTGCAGCCCTTTGATGCAATATGGTCTTTGACGGATACATCTATTGGGTCCAGGAGGATAACAGAATATCTCAATCAGCCTGCAGACAAATGAAGCATAGTTTTCGGAATCGTATCTTTCAGGTTTTAACTGATCAGCTTCTTTAAAAATAAAACAAAGAAGGAGTGAGCCGAGAATTGAAGGATTTACAGCACAGACTGAAAAGCATTCATCAGTGCCGGCTCCTCAAATACTTATCTCATTCTGTTCCAAATTATGATATAGTTTTAGTCCAGATAATTACTTGTGACAAAGCAATCTGTCTTCTGATAATTCTTCTGTGTAAAATCATTCCTTCTAAATGCTCTCATCATTCTTCCCATGATAATCCTCAATCAATCCGCTTGCTGCTAATTCACCCACTGTTAGAAACAATCTTTCATTATTTACTCTCTTAAGACTTCTAAAGTATTTTGCAAACCTCCATTTATTCCCCTTAACTTTCACTGATCTACTTTCACGTTTCATGGACAAGAGGAAACCTGCAGATGCTGGAAGTCAAAGTAATCTGCACAAAATGCTGGAGGAACTCAGCAAGCCAGGCAGCATCTACGGAAATCAGTCGACATTTCGGGTGGAGACCTGATGAGGGGTCTCGGCCCGAAACGTCGACTGTTTACTCTTTTCCATAGATGCTGCCTGGACTGGTGAGTTCCTCCAGCGTTTTCTGTGTGTTACAGCTTTCACATTTGTCTGTCTTTATTCACTCATGTTGCTCATTTCCTCTGTCTCTGCTTTCATCCTGTTGGTTTGGTTTATTATTGTCACCCATGCCAAAATACAATTAAAAACTTGTGTTCTGTTTTTACAGAACAAATCATTACAGAGTGCATTGAGCTAAAATAAGACAAAGTCAAAGTAAATTGTCAAAGTATGTATATGTCACCTTGAGATTTATTCTCTTCCAGGCATACATAGTTAAACAATGAAATACAATTGAATCATTGAAATACTGCACACAGAGACTGACAAACAGCCAATGTGCAAAAGAAGTCAAGCTGTGCAAATGCAAAAAACAACAAATAATAGTAAAAATAAAATCAAGTAAATAAATAATTTTGAGAACATGAGCTGTAGAGTCCTTCAAAATGTGTCTGTAGGTTGTGGAACCAGTTCTGTGTTGAGGTGAGTGAAATTATCCATGCTGGTCAGGAGCCTGATGATTGAAGGGTAATAACTGTTTCTGAACCTGGTGGTGTGCGGCTTAAGTACTGTTTTTCTGACTGTATCAGTGAGAAAAGAGCATGGCCTGGACGGTGGGGGTCCTAGGTAATGGATGTTGCTTTCTTGTGGCAGTGCTCTTTGTAGATATACTCAATGGTGGGGAGGTCTTTGCCTGTCATGCATTGGGCGGTATCCATCGTTTTTTATAGGATTTCCCATTTTTGGACATTGGTGTATTTTGCACACCTCCCCTTCTCTCGCTGATCTACTTTCACGTTTCACAGACAAGAGAAAACCTGCAGATGCCGGAATCAAAGTAGTACACACAAGCTGCTTGAGGAACTCAGCAAGCCAGGCAGTATCTATGGAAAAGAATAATCAGCCAAAATTTTGGGCTGAAGGCTGTTGAAGGATCTCCGCCCAAAAAATAGACTGTTAGCTCTTTTCGATAGATGCTGCCAGACCTGCTGAGTACCAGGCCATCATGCAACTAATCTGTATTCTCTCCATTGTGCATGTATGGAAATTTGTCAAAGTCTTAGATGGCATGCTGAATCTTCACAGATTTCTCAGAAAGGAGAGGCGCTGCCAGGCTTTCTTTGAAAATGGCACTTTAGTACGGGTCTCAGGACAGATCAGGTTCAAGTTCAGTTTATTGTTATTCAAACACACACATGTATAATGCCAAATGAAATATGTTCCTCCGGACAAAGGTGCACGTCACGATCATATAACTCATACACACAAAATACATAACATGATATTACCTCAAATAAATGAACAAATAATATGATGTATTTATGATGTAAGTTAAAAAGTAAACAGTATAATGCTTCATACATGTTGAGACCTGGATGGCTGCAGGGAGTTCAGTAGTCTTACAGCCTGGGGGAGGAAGCTGCGTCCCCTCCTAACACCTCTTGTCCTAATGCAAAGGTACCTCCTGCCTTTCAAAAAGTGAATTAAAAGAGAGTTAAGGCATTATGGAAATTATATCTAATAGTGCGGAAAATCTGACCATCTGGTGCCAAAGTCCCGAGCGTGTGGGGTTATCAGAGTTTTACTGTGCACAGATTTTTATTTCCTTGTGCAAAACTGGGGGAAGATTGACAAAGGTACTTAAAACACTGTGTAGCCTAATCTGAGAATTTGTATAGAAGGGCAAATGTAATGACCGATTTGACCGCAGAAATTCTCTCACAGACAGGGGAAGGTTTGCCTCATTACTTATGCATTCAGTCGTCACATTGCCAATGTCGTGTTCGGATCATGTTAGATGCAGGATAAGACTTGGGGATTCTTTCCCTTGCATCCTGGTTGGACTCTTGTTTTGGGCAGTGTCTTCTGTTCATTCTTTACACCATGAGCATTCTTGTACAATGGAATGCAAGTGTGAGATTCACCTACATTCAATACTACTTTATTAGTTACCTCCTTCAATCTCATAAAGTGGCCACTGGGTTCATGGTCTTCTGCTGCTGTAGCCCATCCACTTCAGGGTACAGCATTTGGTGCATTCAGAGATGCTCTTCTGCACACCACTGTTGTAATGCATGCTCATTTGAGATACTGTCACATTCTTGTCAGCTTGAACTAGTCTGGCCATTCTCCTCTGACCTCTCTCAGTAACAAGGCATTTTGCCCACAGAAATGCTATTCACTGCATTTTTTTAATTTTCACACCTTTCTCTGCAAACTCTAGAGGCTGTTGTGTGTAAAAAATCCAGAAGATCAGCAAATACTCAAACCACCCCATCTGGCACCATCCATCATTCCACAGTCAAAGTCACTCAGATCACAATTCTTCCCCATTCTAGTGTTTGATCTGAACAACAACTGAACCTCCTGACCATGTCTGTATGCTTTTATGCATTGAGTTGCTGGCACATGATTGGCTGATTAGATATTTGCATTAACAAGCAGGTGTCCAGGTGTACCGAATAATGTGGCCATTGATACTATGTGACAGTAGTTCTCTTTAAGGTTTTGTTGATAATTAGATGATGTCCTTGGCTTTTTTGTTCCAGAGAATGAAAGATTCTCCTCATAAAATTTAGCAAACTGGCTTAACTCTGCTCAAATAATTGCCTCCACAAACAGTGTCTGAATGTCGACTAATCACGAAGACTCTCCCTTCAGAGAACATAGAGAACTGTGGATATTTAGATCCTCTGAAGGAAAAGGAGAAAGGCTTGCACTTACATTCATAGTATACTCCTGAGAATCTTGAAACCAGTGAAGTATTTATTTAAAGTTAGACAGTCTTGCAGAAGTACATTTTGGGACCAGCAAATTCTCACAAACATTAATGTGTTAATGTGCTGACAATCTCTTTTATAGATTGGTATTGTTATTGATTTTTTACTCTCAGATGTAACAAGATACAGTGAAAAACATTGTCTTGCACATTATTTACTAGAAGAGAGATCAAGTCAACCAGCAGGGCTGTAGCTGAGGCAGCAGAGAAAGAATCAGCATGGGTGTGGACCAAGTATGTCCAGAGGGGCAGATAGTCAGACAGTGTATACATCTTTTGCAAACCCTTCAGTAGTTGCATAGTCTGCTCTTCAGGTGTCTATCTGTTGGATGAAAGTGACCAACAACTCTGATAGAGGCAGATGCCAGGTTTTTAAGCTCACCAGTGGGAGGTGGTGCTTTAGCACTGCTGGCCCACCACCTCGAGGGAGTCTTGATCATAAGCGGGCTGAAACTCCTGAAGACAGGTGACAGGTCAACTGATGATCCCACTGGTGATAGCACAGGACAGTTAACATCTTAGTCCACGTGTATTTTGTAACTACAGATCCAATCTTTACATAGTGCATTGAGGTAGAACAATAATAATGCAGGATAAAATGTAAGATACCAAAAAGTGCAGTGCAGGTAAACAATAAAATGCAAGATCACAATGAGGTAGATTGTAAGGCCAAGGGTCCATCTTATCGTACAAGAGTTTCTTTCAGGAGTCTGATAACAGCCTGACAGAAGCTGTCCTTAAGCCTGGTGGTATGTGCTTTCAGGCTTTTGTTTCGCCTACAGAGGATAATAAAAACAAGAGGATTTCCAGGGACTCCCTCTCCCCCCATTTGTGTAATTCACTGGGAACTTTGTCTGGGAAGGGCCCAAAGCATTATTGAGGATCCCTACCACCCATCCCTCTATCTCTTTACCCATTACCATCAGGAAGGAGGAACAGGAGCATCAGGACAAGGATTGCCAGACCACGAAACAGCTTCTTCCCTCAGGCTGTGAGACTAATGAATAACCCTGCCACCACCGAGGTCTTGTCACTAGGGCAGTAAGCTGTTTACTGTGCTGTGCAATTCACATGTATTTTGAATTATATTTTATTAACTAATTTATGGTAATATTTTGTTTTATTTTAGTGGGTGATATGTATGTATTGTGGGTGCACCATGGTCTGAAGGAATGTTGCTTTGTTTGCTGTGTACAGTAAATGTAGTCAGGTGAGATTAAACTTGAACTGGTAAGTATGGACAGAGTCTATGGAAGGGAAACTGTCTCCCATGATGTGGTGACTTTTATCCACAACTCCCTGCAGTTTATTTGCAGTCACATCCAGAGCTGGTGCCATACCAAGCTGCTATACATCCGGACGGAATATTCAAGAAGGTACCACCAGGTTCAAGGAAAGTTTCTGTCCCACTGTTATCAGTGTCTTGAACAGACTTCTTGTATGACAAGATAGATTCTTAAGCTCACAATCTACCTCATTATGAACTTGCACTCTTGCATTTTATCATTTACCTGCACCGCACCTTTTCGGTAACTTTTAAACTCTATTCTGCATTGTTATTGTTTTACCTTATTCTAGCTCAATGCACTGTGTAATGATTTGATCTGTATGAGCAGTATGCAAGACAAATTTTTCACTATCTTGGTACATGTGACAACAATAATCCAATAAAAACCTTCCAAATATAAATCCAAACCTAGATATTTCAGCACTGGGAGCTGGGATTCAGTTCAGGCTCCACACTCTACAGGTATAACATTAGATCAGTGACTGACATGATTAATGTCAAGTAACACTCCTTCACATTGAACTCAGGTGCAAATGGAAATATTTCCCGTAAAATAGTTTTGTTACACAGCGATTCTAATATATAAATGGTGGCAAAACTCAGCTTCATGCCACTCCCTTCTTTGTCTATGGAGACCACTGAAATCACACTTGGCACAGTAACACAGCAACTAACACAACACTATTACAGCACCAACAACGCCGGTTTAATTCTACTGCTGTCTGTAAGGAGCTTGTACATTATCCCCGTGACTGTATGGTTTTCCTCATATTGTGTACTTAAGATTTAAGTAAATGTATTGTTTGGCATCCTTTGTTTAAGTAATTCATTACAGGTTATATGTAATAGTATGTGAATGGCATATGTCATCACACCACCACATCATATGGTGAGCCTTACTGAAAGTAAAAACAAAAATACTGTACACCCGAGAGAACTACCTACCTGTTGAAGCACAGCGAGGTGTTCCAGTTTTAAAAAAAATGCAGTGACATGTTTGAGTTAAATAAAACCACAGTGAGACTTCCGAGTTAAAAAAAAAAGGCAGAAAACAGACAGATCCACAGGTACATAAACAGTGAATACTGGCTGATAATAATAAATATAAAAAAGCAGAAATGGTTGGCTACATTGGAAAGATAGATGTGTTTGATTGCACAAGAGATAATTAGATATCATATTCTGAGCAAATTGAGCAGTATCTTGAAGCAAATGAAATAGCAAATGAAAAGTGAATGCCAATTTTCCTGAGTGCATTGGATTTAAAGGCATAAGTTTTTAAAAAATTCTCAGAGAATTGCCAGTTCAATGATGGGCTAAATGATACACTATGATATTGTTTAGTTTGTGGAATCAAGAAAGCATTCAAAAATGGCTCCTAGCTGAAGCACAACTTATATTTAAAAGGGCAGTTGAAACAGTTGTATTAGTCGAAACAACAGATAGAGACTCAACTGAATGGCAGTCAGGAATGAAAGTGAGTGTGTAATGTCTTCACCAGAACCTGCCTGGCCAAACAAATTATGTTACCATTGTGACAGGCACTCACATGTACTAACCAATGCAGGTTTAAAGGTGAAACTTGCAGAAAACGCAACAAATTGGGTCACATACAAAGAGCATGTTGGGCAGACAACAATAAATAGCCTGCACAGAGAAGAGAAAAAGATAAAAATTCAAGGTGCAGTTTCAAAAAGAGCACAAATGTGTATGCTGTTGAAAAATCTGATAATGATGAGAGGGGCGCGGGCCTTGAGATTTAAGATGTGAACTAACAATAGGCAAGCAATATGGCTTACACTATAATTAATTAAAATGGAATTGTACACTGGCTCGGCTGTCTCAGTCATTACACAAAATGAGTTTGAACAGCATTTCAAAGATACTCAACTGAAACCTGCAGATATCCAACTAATACTAGAGAAAAGATGACTCCTGTGGGAAAGTCATTTGTAACAGTGAAATACAATAATCAACAAGCCACATTGGGCTTGTATGTGACAAAAACAGGAGGGTCTGCATTATGGGGATTGTTTAGCTAAGACAACTACAATTTGATTTCATGCCACATCCCCTGAAAAAGAATCAACTGAAAGCAAATTAGGAAAGGTACTGGATGATGTCATAGCAGTGCGCAAGAATGGCATTGAAGAACTCAAACACATCAAAAATAAAATAGTGTTAAATAAAAATATCACACCCAAGTTTTGCAAAGTTCTCCGGTTCCTTACAACATCCGTGATGAAGTAGCCAGTGAGCTAGATTGCATGAGGCTCAAGAAATTCTTTCCAAGGTTGCGTGGAGCCCATGGTCTCAGTAGCTGGGAGGAATGTGTCCGTCAGGATCTGTGGTGATTTTAAAGTCACCATGAACCCAGTACTTTATACTTCATAGTCGCCAAACAATTGATACTAGAATGTACAATCATCTCAGCTACATTTTATTCTGCACTTCGCGCTCCCTGGAGTACAATTCAATAGTAAATATTAAAAATTTAAATTATAAATCATAAATAGAAAACAGAAAAGGGAAAGTAAGGTAGTGGAAAAAAACCGAGAGGCAGGTCCGGATATTTGGAGGGTATGGCCCAGATCCGGGTCAGGATCCGTTCAGCAGTCTTATCACAGTTGGAAAGAAGCTGTTCCTAAATCTGGCCGTACGAGTCTTCAAGCTCCTGAGTCTTCTCCCGGAGGGAAGAGGGACGAAAAGTGTGTTGGCTGGGTGGGTTGTGTCCTTGATTATCCTGGCAGCACTGCTCCAACAGCATGCAGTGTAAAGTGAGTCCAAGGACGGAAGATTGGTTTGTGTGATATGCTAGGCTGCATTGAAAGTAGACCTGCACCCCCTGCCCAGGATAGAGGACATCTTTGCAAATCTTCAGCAAAGTGCACTTAACTGAGACCTACCTGCAGATGGAGATGGAAGGAGAGTGCAATTTTTGAAGTAGCATCTGCACCTGCACTCTGGCAGTAAGCTATGGACCAGGTTCTGCAAGGCTGCTCAGACACTCAAAGTTACCCAGATGACATCATTGTAATAGGTAAGGATGACAAGAAACATCTCCAAATACGCCATAGTATGTGAATGGCATGGGTCATCCCATTACCATGTCATACGTTGTAAGGAACCAGAAGGGCTTTGTAAAACATGGGTGTGGCATTTTTACTTAACACTATTTCACCCTTGATGTGTTTGAGTTTTCCAGTGCCATCCTTGAGCATTGCTGTGCCATCATCCTTTCTTAATTTGCTATCAGTTGACTTTATTGCAGGGGATGTGGCTTGTAAGTGGTGCGTGGAATCAATTGTAGTTGTCTTAGCTAAACATATCCCCACAATGCTGGCACCTTGCTAAAAAAAAACTGACATACTCCCATTCCAGACTCCCCTGTTGTTATTTTGATTAGTTTTTTTGTTTTGGATTTACAAAACGTAACAGCGCAGGTGCTCCAGTTTCCTCCCATGTTCCAAAGATGTGCAGGTTAGCAAGTTAATTGGCCCCATAGGTGTATTTGGGCAGCTTGGGCTCATTGGGCTGGGAGAGCCTGTTAGTGTTAAATTTTTTTAAAAAGTTAAGTAGACAGCAAATCATAAACATGGGATTCTACAGTTGATCGGTGCCCTTTTAGAATGGTGATGAGGAGGCATTTCTTTATCCAGAGATTGGTGAATCTGTGGAATGCATTGTGATAAGTGGCTATGGAGGCCAAGTCTTTATGTATATTTAAGGCAGAGGTTGATAGATTCTTGATTGGTCATGCCACGAAGGGATACAAGGGGTAGGCAGGAACTTAGGGCTGAAAGGAAAAAAATAGTTCAGGCACAATGAAATGGCAGAGCAGGCTCGATGGGTCAAATGGTCCAACTCTGTTTCTCTATCTTATGAAAATTTTGAGCAACACACACAAAATCCAAGAGAATGTCAGCAAGCCAGGCAGTATCTATAATCAGTCGATGTTTTGGGCTGAGATCCTTCACCAGATTCTGATGAAGAGCCCTGGCCTGAAATAATACTGTTTATTCCCCCCCTCCATAGATGTCGCCTGACTTGCTGAATTCCTCCAGCATTTTGTGTGTGCTGAGACACCAGGTTGACTGAGTTGGGTATTAATCATTCATCACTAAAACAGCAGTCTTCTAATGTAACTCAGCTTATCGTCTGGGGAGTCAAACTACGTATATGAAGTTTAAAAAGACATAAAAAACTATTATCCAATGAAATGGCAGAAAAAAGCCTGACTAGCTAGACCCATTCATAAGTTTCAACCCTAAATAAGATCTGGCTCTTGCATTCAATGATGTTACATTAAGGTTATAAAAATACAGTCATCAACTTAGCCTGAGAGTTACAGTGTAACACGTAGAATAATAAGGCCTTCAAGCCCAATGTAAGACATATCCTTCGCTTCAATGAACCAAATACGGGTTTAATTAGTTGGTTTCAAGATGTAGCTGGCCTTGACCTACTAGGTTATTATTTGAATACATTAACAAACCACTGAATTTGTTTAGAAGTCATATATACAATTTTCTCTTATCGGCTGGGAATTTCCAAGGAAGCTCAACAATGATTTAAAGCAATTTTAGCAAGAGCTGCATGGATGATTACAAAGGGCTGAAGCCTTGACTTTATTATAACATTGTGCTTACATGGGGCCCTGCGAGCGAGGCGAAGCCATTGCATTGATGTGCGGGTAATGGAGCTCAACGCACGATTCCAGCCAATTTAAAAGGCTGACACTGGAGTGGAACAAGGAGGAAATCCATTACTCAGTAACATAGGTTCTGAAAGAGGCTCCTCTAGTTCTCAGATATTAAATACCTTTGAACCTTGCTTTGGGTAGTTGGGGTGAAAACAAAATGAAAAGCTGAAATAAATGTGGAAACAATTTCCCTCACCAACCACCCCAGGAAGTTCAGGGTTAAGTTAAAAGCAGGATGTTCAACAGAAATTCCTTATCTAAAGTAAAAGACAGAGTGTTGTCTATTTAAGGACATTAGTTTCAATGTGCTAATTCTTGGACACAATTAACAGCAGATGCGTATTTAAAGACAATTTTGTTTCAAGACTGAAGGCACTTATTTTCACCAGCCTTAGTACAATTTGTGTTCAAATGTAGATTCTTATTTCAAGGGCAAATCGTAAACACAAGAGATTCTTCAGATGCTGGGAAGATCCAGAACACTCAAAAAATGCCGGAGGAACTCAGCAGGTCAGGCAGCATCCTCTCATTTATTCCTCTCCGTAGATGCTGCCTGACCTACTGAGTTCTTCCAGTATTTTGTGTGTGTTATCCTTATTTGGAAGGAATGTGTTCGATTGTTCATAAGATATTATGAGGCAATTCTGACTGAACATTCTTACCTGCTGTCTGCAGTTTCAGGTTACACATAAACACATTTCTTGTCAAGCTATACTCAGAAACTTAATTCATAGAACTATTATGCCTCAGGAGAAGTCATTCAACCCATTAAGGCCTTGCCAGCTCCCTGAGGGTCAATCCAGGCAATCTCGTACCTCTGCTCTTGCCCTGTTGCCCTGATCCATGGACTCACTTTCATTCTGAAAGCTGTTGCTTGCTTTTATTGTTTGCACGGTTTGTGTTTTTTTTTGTGGTCTTTTTAGAATGGATTGTTTAGGCTTTTTAGTTTTTGTCTGCCTGTGAGGAGCCAAATCTCAAGGTTGTACAATTTATACATACTTTGATAATAAATGTACTTTGAACTTAGAACTTTGTAGTCTTGCAAATTATTTTCCCTCAAGCGCATATGTTAATCCTTTATGAACACTGTTTCCACCACTTGTAGCTGCAGAAAGTTTTAATCGTTACCATGTCCATGTGAAAAATCTCTTCCTTGCCTCTTCACTGCTGAAGGGCATTCATCATTACATCCTGAATACATTGGTCATTGGCACATTAAGCTGCTGGAGTGGAACAGAAAGGAGGAAAATGCTGTAATAGTTTATCCAAAAACAGAACCAGTCAATTATTGTCACTCAGAGAAACAAGATAAACAACAGTAGGTAGAACCTGCAGCAAAACAGGAACAGAGGGAGGAACTCAAAGCATTAAGCAGCGTCTGTAAAGAGAAATGGACAGTTAAAGGTTTGGGTCGAGACCCTTCACGTGGAATGAAAGAGAGCAGACAGTTCTGAAAGCTAATTATGCTGCTGCAGACTGTAAGTATTTATGATCATTGCGGATATTAGCTAATCATAATGTCAGCTCTATAAGCTCTTTATTTGATTAACTGTACATAAATGTTTGATTATTTCTGTATGGAGATAAATTCTTTATTCACTTTAACTTCATGTTAAATGTGGGACACCAACAGGGGATCCAATAAGCTGTTCATTGTTATTGCTGGACCTCTAAACTCAATCAATACAGGTCACAAACAAGACACAGGTATTAAGTTTTGTATCTTCAAAACATTAAACTAATTCAAAGGAAGACACGGGTGTCCAAATTGTGAGTCTAACCTCAGGTTTACTTTAAGCGAAGCATGCACTTATCAGGTGGTAGCATGACAATGTGTGCAATTCGCGTATTTATACATATGACTCGTAATTAATTATTTAGATGAACAACAAATGCTTAATCAACCGATATATATATATACAGGATTACTCAAATTTTATTGAAATATTAAATACACAGCAACAAGGAATAGAGCAGCAAAATGTTTGAGTGAAAGCATGACATTCAACCCGAATTGCAATAGATGGATTTGTCCTCTGAAGGAAGACGCAAGATGTTTCATTCCAATGTTGCCTTTGTTTATTCTAGTATCAGAAAGCTGGAGCTCATTGTAGGGATTAAAGATTACCTTTATTCATGTCACATGCCGGTGATAATAAACCTGATTCTGATTTTGATTTGTCACATGTGCATCGAAACATGCATGATCTAGGCTGCTCATCAGCTCAGCACTTAAGCCAAATTACGTCAAACACACACAAAATGCTGGAGGAATTCAGCACATCAGGTGGCATCTACGGAGGTGAATAAATAAATATCTGTTTATTTCCCTCCATGGATGCTGTCTGACTTGCTGAGTTCCTCCAGCATTTTGTGTGCATTGCCCAAGGTTTCCATATCTGCAGAATCTCATGTTTGTGTGTCAAACACCAGCGGAAGTGACTATGCAGGTCACTGAGGGTGTCTCCAGGGACAGTGACTTCACACCGAGGATGGTGGCCCTATTCACGCCAACGATTGCATGGAGATGAACATTCTACCGTTTAATAAATTTCCTGTCTCAAATTTTCACAAGGTCGGAGACAATAAAAGGGAAGGGATGATATTAGTTCAAGAAAGACGCGACAACATACTCTTGATACGGCAGCATTAAACAGTCACAGCAAATTGTGATATGGTCTACTCAAAAAAGACAAAATCCACAGCATAGAGCAAATACAGTAGCACTCACATACACACTAGCTCATTATAAACACGCCTGTTTGGTTATGTATACCATTGTTAACACCCATCAATGTTCTCAGATCACTTTATTGCTTCTAATAGCATTCATATTTTCAGTCTAACTTCTTTGATACTAAGTACTGTTGCTCAGAAATGTTGATCTTGCAGCTATTCAGTTTCTCAGATGTATTGCTAAAATTGTGATGTGATTTACTCAAGTTGAAAGACTCCACTGCACACACAGGTGCAGAGCAAATACAACAGCACTCATCTCATTCTTGTGCATGTTTGCTTGTGTATACCATGCTAATTCAATTGTGAGAAATAAGCAACAGCATTCTCAATTCCTTTTATTCTTTCTTATAGCTAAATTGTCCACCTTTCTCACATCCCTTATACTAAGTATTTTGGCTCCTGCCCCCAGCTCATCCATAGGTTGTGTTGGTTGTTAATACAAATGACCCATTTCACTGTATGTTTTAACATACATGTGATAAATGAAAGAATCTGAATGTGATATTGAAGCTGTTCAGTCGCTCAGATATATACAGTCTTAGGCATATGCATATAGCTAGGGTGCCTAAGATTCTGGCACAGTATTTGTATTTGTCAACATGGAGTGGAGAGCAAGTTTGTTAATCTAGCGGGAGCAAAAGATGTTGGGAATGGTGAGGGTGGAGCACCGTGGGACGGGTGTGGGACTGGTGGCAGAAAAGGAGTGGCAGGATGGGGGATGGGAGGGTGGTGCAGGTGCAGACACACCCAGCCCTGAGACACCAGGTAAGGTCAATTGATTGTTTTATTGATCACTACAGAATGTTTCTCTGGTGCTTTCCGTTCCCTCTGCCTTTCCCAACCATGATTCCCCTCTCCCTGCCCCCTTCCCAATCTTAGTCCACAATAGAATCAACAAACTCATTCGTAAGGCCAGTGATGTTGTGGGGATGGAACTGGACTCTCTGACAGTGGTGTCTGAAAAGAGGATGCTGTCCAAGTTGCATGACATCTTGGACAATGTACTGGTTGGGCACAGGAGTACATTCAGCCAGAGACTTATTCCACGGAGATGCAACACAGAGAGTCATAGGAAGTCATTCCTGCCTGTGGCCATCAAACTTTACAACTCCTTCTTTGGAGGGTCAGACACCTGAGCCAATACGCTGGTCCTGGACTTATTTCCTGGCATAATTTACATATTACTATTTAATTATTTATGGTGCAACTGTAACAAAAACCAATTTCCTCCAGGATCAATAAAGTATGACTATGACTATGACTATGACAATAGAGACCCATATCAGGATCAGGTTTATCATCGCTCACATATGTCATGACATTTGTTTTTTTTTTGTGGCAGCAGTACATTGCAATACATAAAATTACTACCGTACTGTGCAAAAGCCTTAGGCACACACATATATAGGTTAAGACCTTTGCACAGTAATGTAGTAATTTTATGCACTACTTATCTGAACACTCATCCAGTTAAGCCTCCTACAGTGTGAAGACACATTTCAAAGTCTAAGTCCAGTTTACTGTCATTTGCACAGTACAGGTGCAATGAAAATGTACTTGAAGCAGCCGCACAGGCACGAATACAGATGCTCAGCATCCACAAGAAAAACAAATTTGACAAAATTAACCAAGAAAGAACACAACTAGGACAAAAGAAGTCCATTCTAGTGCAAAGTGGATAGGGTGTTGTTATACTGAGGTAATGATTAGGGCTACTCCCAGAGGTTACTTGTTACTCCCATCAGGGACGAGATACAGGAACCTGAAACCTCACACAACGATTCAGAAACAGCGTCTTCCCCTCCACCATGAATTTCCGAATGGTTCATGAACATGTGAATATGTTATTCCTTTTTTCTTTGTTCTATTAATATTTGTAATTTTTAGTGAAGTTATGTCTTTATACTGTACTGCTGCCATCAAAAGAAGACGAATTTCACTTCATAGATGTCAGTATCAATAAAAATACATCTGATTCTGATTTTGGGTTGTGGAAGTTGTTTCAAGAGCCAAATGGTTAACATCTGACTGTGAATACTGCTAGTGGCTTAGTATTTTTGACAAGAGAGGAGAATGCTTCCCTCTCTCTCTTGAATGTTTTGTGTGGAAGTACCGCTGAGTTTTTACTGTATTTGAGCTGTATGTTATAATAAATAACCTGGCTTGCTTGGAGTTACATTCTTGAATCTGAGAGGAAGAACAGAATTTTTTGAAGATTTTTTTAAAATATTGATTTTATTTTGAGATACTGCGCAGTAACAGGCACCCCCGGGCCCACATTGTGAAGTAACACCCACGTGACCAATTAACCCACCAAGTCGTACGTCTTTGGAATTTTGAAGAAAACTGGAGTACCGAGAAAAAAATCCACAGGGTCGCGGGGAGAACGAATGAACTCCATATAGACAGTAACAGGAATTGAACACACATCACTACGCAGTAAGAACGTCACGTGACCATGCCACCCCACAGTATGTTCAGGAGAGAGAGGGTGACTGCATGTAAACTAGTAACTTAATGAGTATAAATTCAGACGAAGGAGTGATACGATTTCAACAGAAAATAAAACAAATTTTTCAGCAATAAATCCACAAATGCACTGGGGAACTTGGATGAATTCAACTTCATTTACTGCTCCTGGCAGTCTGTACCAGAAATCCTTCTTAGTCAATACCGGTCAATGAGCAAGCCACCTGCTTATAAACTATACTGAACAGAAACCTCTCAGGTAGGAGTATGCTTGTTAAAAGTCAATTATCCGCATACTCTACTGCTGTGCAGTTCCTGCAGGCAAGCATTTTCTACACCAACTGTTTGCAAAGGCAATCTTTTTGTTGCCAGATGGCAGTGCTTGTAATATGTGTGCTCTGCACACCCATAAGCAGCTACTCTTTTCCATGAGATGACGTGTGTTCTTGTTACATTGTGTGTGAAGTCTTGAGAAGGCGATCACTCAGCCGCCTCTCTTCGCCACCTGTGTCCCTGAAACTAGAGCTGACACTTGGCCCAGTGAGAAGCTCAGGCAAATTGACAACAGATCGACAATAAATATTTTAGAATGTAGTCCAGACAGCTTTCATTACAGGCATTTGACACGAAAGTAGAAAAGTCAATTTATCTCTTCTCAGGGTGAGTCAGATGTTAAAGTCACACACACTCTGAGGCTGAGTGGAAACTATGGTCCAAACTTTAAGTGTGGGACAAAGGGAAAGAATTTCAATGCAATCATTTGATTCTCATAAAATTACAGACAGTGTTTCAGGACAACTGAGGTAACTATTTTTTTTATTTTCGATGACCCTTGTTCACCTGTCCTTATAGCCCAACGTATTGATTCAATTATGACGATAAAGAGGCCACTCCAGTGGCTATATTTCATTCGGAGTGTGAGAAGGTTTTTCATGTCACCAAATATTGTTCGCAAGTTTCCTCAGGTGCTCCATGGAGAGCACTCTGATTGGCTGCGTCATCATCAGGTATGAAGGCACAGGATCGGAAAAAGCTGCAGACGGTTGTAGATTCAGTCAGCTCCATCACTGGCACCAGCCTCCCCACCACTGGGGACATCTTCATCAGGGGATGTCTCAAGAAGGCAGCATCCATCATTAAGGACTTGCACAATCTAGGTCATGCCCTCTTATCTAAGGAGCTACAGGAGCAGACACACAATCAACATCGAAGGAACAGCTTCTTCCCCTCTACTATCAAACTTCTGAACAAGCCATGAACACTGCCTCACTTTTTCCACTATTTAAATAATATTTTTTATTTCTTAATGTAATCAGATTTTTTTGTCTTGCATCATGCTGTAACTGCAAAACAACAAATTTTGCAGCATATGTTAGTGATAAGAAAACCTGATTCTGTTTATGTCGCAAACACGAGGCATTCTGCAGATGCTGGAAATTCAAGCAACACACATCAAAGTTGCTGGTGAACGCAACAAACTAGGCGAAGGGTCTCGGCCTGAAACGTTGACCGTACCTCTTCCTAGAGATGCTGCCTGGTCTGCTGCGTTCACCGGCAACTTTGATGTGTGTTCCTTTTGATAACGTCATTCTTTTTCAGAATGCAGATGTTGCTGTTGAGCCAATATTTACTGCTCACTACCAAGGCTCTCAGCAGTGATGTCTGTCTTCACTGGGAGGAGCCCCCGAAGATATGGGGCATGGTCCAGAGACTTACTGTTGACCTTCATTGTCAGAGAGCAATGTAGAGCTAGGGCAGGTTGGCAAAAGACCTTTTCTTAGTGGGGATTGAGTGCAAGGCCATTGTCTCGTATACTAGAGTAAGTGAGTTGACGATGACTTGGAGCTTGTGCTCTAAAAGCAAATGTCAGCATCATCATCATTCTGCAGATTTACTGCCGAGGTTAGCATCACCTTGGTTCTGGAGTAGAGGTGATATGCACTCAGTCGCCACTTTATTATGCATCTCCTGTATCTAATAAAGTAGCCACTGAGTGTATGTTTATGGTCTTCTGCTGCTGAACCCATCCACGTCAAGTTTAGACATATTGTGCTTTCAGAGATGCACTTCTCCACACTACTGTTGTAACATGCGGTTTTTTTTAAACGACTCTCACCTTCCTGCCAGCTTGAAACAGCTTGGCCCTTCATCTCTGACCTCCCTCATTAACAAGGCATTTTTGTTTTTTGTTTTTCACACCATTTTCTGTAAACTCCAGAGATTTCTGTGCACGAAAATCCCAGGAGATCTGCAGTTGCAGAGATACCCAATCCAACCACCCCCCACCCCCCGTCTGGCACTAACAACCATTCCACAGTCAGAGTCACTTAGATTACATTTCCTCCTCATTCTGATGTTTGGTCTGAAGAACAACTAAACGTCTTGACCTTGCCTGTATGCTTTTATACATTGGTTAGCTGCCACATGATTGGCTGAATAGATATTTGCATTAATGACCAGGTACACAAGAGTACCTAATAAAGTGGTCAGTGCTTACTTTTGAACGTTTCTCCTATCATTTCTATTGGCTGGGATGTGGGTAAAATGGAAAGGGTTTGTTCATGTTTGATTGCTCCTCTGGCAGCCTGCATGGCCACCTTCTGTGCCACATGGACCAATTATGAGTAATTCTACTCAGATTTGAGGCAAGCTACATTACTTTCCTGAGGAAAAACAACAAAAGTGCTTGGGCTTGCTTGGCCAGGTGGGCACCAGAGTTGGTTCTGCTGTTGACCCATTAGCTAGAATTGTAGCACCATGAAGTATGCATGAAACAAAGGTGACTTTCTGTGGGCAGCTAGATTTAAAGCAAGTTATAAACACTAGACATCCTGCAGCTGCTGCAAATCCGAAGCAACGCACACAAAATGCCGGAAGAACTCAGCAGGTCAGGCAGCATCTGTAGAAATGAATAAATAGTCAACGTTTTGGGCCAAGAAGCTTTTTCATAGAAACGTAGAAAACCTGCAGCACAATACAGGCCCTTCAGCCTACAAAGCTGTGCCGAACATGTCCTTACCTTAGAACTACTTAGGCTTACCCATAGCCCTCTATTTTTCTAAGATCCATATATCCATCCAGGAGTCTCTTAAAAGACCCTATCATTTCTGCCTCCACCACCGCTGCCGGCAGCCCATTCCACGCACTCACCACTCTCTGCGTAAAAAATTACCCCTGACATCTGCTCTGTACCTACTCCCCAGCACCTTAAAACTACGCCCTCTCGTGCTATCCAAGTCAGCCCTGGGAAAAAGCTTCTGACTATCCACACAATTAATGCCTCTCATTATCTTGTACACCTCTATCAGGTCACTTCTCATCCTCCATCGCTCCAAGGAGAAAAGGCCGAGTTCATTCAACCTGTTCTCATAAGGCATGCTCCTCAATCCAGGCAACATTCTTGTAAATCTTCAGGGCTGGAAAGGAAGGGGACAGGTGCCAGAATAAAAAGGTGGGGGTGGGGGGGAGGAGAAGGATGATAGCTGGAAGATGATAGGTGAAGCCAGGTGGGTCAGAAAAGTAAAGGGCTGGTGATAAAGGAATCTGATAAGGGAGGAGAGTGAACCATAGGGGAAAGGAAGGGAGGGGGTGATAGACAGGTGAGAAGAGGTAAAAGGCCAGAGTGGGCAATGTAAGAAGAGGGGAGGGGGAGGGTAAAATACTTTTACCAGAAAGAGAAATCAATATTCATGCTGTCTGGGTTGCTTCCAACCAGGCAGCATATAACGTGGCCTCATCATGACACAAAAGGAGGCCATGAACCAACATGTAGGAACAGGAACGGGAAACAGAATTAAAATGTTTGGCCATTGGGAAGTTCCGCTTTTGGTGATAGAGTGGAAGTGCATGATGAAGCGATCCCCCAATTTGAAACAGGTCTCACCCACGTCGTGGAGGCCGCAAGAGTAGCACAAGACACAATAGGTGACCCTAGCAGATAGGCAGGTGAAGTATTGCCACACCTGGAAGGACTGTTTTGGGCCCTGAATGGAGGTGAGGGAGGAGGTAAGTGGACTGGTGTAGCACTTTGGCCATTTGTAGGGATAGGTGCCTGGAGGGAGATAAATGGGAAGGAATGAATGGGCAAGAGAATCACGAAGGGAGCGATTCCTGCAGAAAGTGGAGAGAGGGAGGGAGGTAAAGATATGTTTGCTGGTAGGACTGAAAGCAAGTTTGCCATAGTACCTCTTGAATGACAGAGTCAAAGGCTTTACTGTGCTCATGAAGGGCCTGTACTTGTACGGAAGCTGGTGTTGATCACTGCCTTTCTCTTGAAGTGGACTGCTGAGTGAAATGATTAATAGCCAGGTTTTTTCTGCGTTCCTAAATAGCTGCAGTGAGCCTCCTTTTTGGATGGCTGAGGAACATGTACTGAAATGTGTTTTTTAAATAAAAAAATCTAAGTGTTATTATGGAGGAAGAAGATTGACAGTTAATTTGCATACGGCTAATTAGCACAAACAACAAAGGGATCATTTATAAACACAAGAGGTTCTGCAGATGCTGGAAATCCAGAGCAACACATACAAAATTCTGGAGGAAATCAGCAGATTAGGCAACATCATTGGAGAGGAAGAAACAGTTGACCTTCCAGGCTGAGGTCCTTCATCAAAATCAATGAATATCCTGATGAAGGTTCAGGCCCAAAACACCAACTGTTTATTTTTCTCCATAGGTGCTGCCTGACCTGCTGAGTTCCCACAGGATTTTGTGTGTGTTGCTCTAAATAGAATAAGTTAACAGCAATTGAAGGGCCGGAATTGACCAACACAGTGGAGCCAATTCTCCTGCCATTCATTGATTTTTAAAAAATGGGACTGAGAGACCTGAGGGGGCAGATGGGCTCTTCATTTAGATACCAACCATGAGACAGTGCCTCTGACAATGTAGCTCTTGATCCCCTATTGCACTGGAGTGTCAGATTATTTGCTCAAGTTTCTCATCTCTAACTTGGAGATGAAAATGCATGATGATTAATGCAAAGTTATGTCAGATCTGCCCTAACAAGCAGCCCTAGTTTGTGCAGTTAGTTGAAAACTAAAGCTGCTTCTTCCTTGTCCTGTGAATAAATTCAAATCTTAATCTTATGTTTGGACCATAGGAAGTATGCAGTACAGGAGAAGTCAATTCATTCCATTATACCTGCCTGAGCTTAAAACCCTCAGATGGTTCTATTAACTCCAATCCTACATAATATACAGTGTCCACTTTATTAGATGCCTGCTGTGCTTAATAAAGTGGCTACTGGGTGGATGTTTGTGGTTTTCTGCTGCTGTAACCCATCCACTTCAAGGTTCAACAAGCTGTGTGTTCAGAGATGCTCTTCTGTATACCACTGTTGTAACGCATGGTTAGTCGAGTTACTGTCGCCTTCCTGTCAGCTTGAACCAGTTTGGTTGTTCTCTTTTGACCACGCTCATTGACAAGGCATTTTCAGCTGCAGAACTGCCGTTCAATGGATGAATTTTGTTTTTCACAGCACTCTCTGTAAGCAATGGCACCACGGTAGCAAAGTGGTTATCCTGACAGCCCGGGGTATTGGAGTTAGGAATTCTATTCTCTTTTTTTTTGTAATTTATTTTTTGTTGAAGTTCATCATCAAACAAACATTTCCATAAGATGTATTTCAGATACTGTACATATATATCATATAATCATATTTGTCATAAATCTCCACATAATATTTATCTTATAGAACGGAGAGGAAAGAAAGAACAATCAAAAGAAGAAAACTATCTACAGAGTAGGGAGTGATTTTTTTTTACAACATATTCATTGACTTGAGAGAATAAAATCAGGCCTATGAGGTGTTAATGTAGTTAAACCATTTTTTTCCAGTATGAAACAAATTGTTCCAACTTAAGATTAACAGATGCTGTTATCTTCTCCATTTTGTAAATGTCCATTGTAATTTCCATCCATACATTTAAAGTTGGGCTCTCCTGTGATAACCATTTCCTGGTAAGAGTCTTTTTACCAGCCACCAGCAGTACATTCATTAAATATACTTATTCTTATACTTATACTTTATACTTCCTTGTCTCCAAACAATTGATACTAGAACGTACAATCATCACAGCAATATTTGATTCTGCCCTTCCCGCTCCCTGGATTACAAATTGATAGTAAATATTAAAAATTTAAATTATAAATCATAAATAGAAAATAGAAAAATGGAAAGTAAGGTAGTGCAAAAAAACCGAGAGGCAGGTCCAGATATTTGGAGGGTACGGCTCAGATCTGGGTCAGGATCCGTTCAGCAATCTGATCACAGTTGGAAAGAAGTTGTTCCCAAATCTGGCCGTCCGAGTCTTCAAGCTCCTGAGCCTTCTCCCGGAGGGAAGAGGGACGAAAAGTCTGTTGGCTGGGTGGGTCGTGTCCTTGATTATACTGGCAGCACTGCTCCGACAGCGTGCGGTGTAAAGTGAGTCCAAGGACAGAAGATTGGTTTGTGTGATGTGCTGTGCCGTGTTCACGATCTTCTGCAGCTTCTTCCGGTCTTGGACAGGACAACTTCCATACCAGGTTGTGATGCACCCTAGAAGAATGCTTTCTACGGTGCATCTATAAAAATTAGTGAGGATTTTAGGGGACAGGCCAAATTTCTTTAGCTTTCTCAGGAAGTAAGGGTGCTGATAGGCCTTCTTGGCAGTGGACTCTGCTTGGTTGGACCATTCAGGTCATTTGTGATATTGACCCCGAGGAACTTAAAGCTTTTGACCTGTTCCACTTGCATACCATCGATGTAAATTGGGTTGTGCAGTCAGCTATGCCTTCTGAAGTCAACAACCAATTTTTTCGTCTTGCTGATGTTGAGGGATAGGTTATTGTCTTCGCACCATGCCACCAGGTTCTTAATTTCCTCTCTGCACTCAAACTCATCATTGCCCGAGATATGGCCTACAATTGTTTTGTCATCAGCAAACTTATATATTGATTTCGATGAAAGCTTGGCTACACAATCATGGGTGTACAGTGAGTACAACATGGGCTGAGTACACAGCCTTGTGGGGCACCGGTGCTCGGAGTGATTGTAGAGGAGAACTTGTCTCCTATTTTTACAGCCTGGGTCCTGTCTGTGAGGAAGTTGAAGATCCAGCTGCAGATCTGAGTGCTAAGGCCCAGGTTCCGGAGCTTAGGAATCAGTTTATTTGGAATGCTGGTATTAAAGGCAGAGCTGTTTATCTCTTAAATAAATATCAGAGACATTTATCTCTTTTCAACTATTCTTGAGGTGTATACCCAAAATATATGGTCTTATTCTCTAAGGGTATTTCACAATTAAAGATGTCTTGTAAGGCATTATGTATCCCACTCCAATAGTCTTTGATAACGGGCAATCCCAGAAAATATGATAATGGTTTGCATTTTGATTTCCACAATTTCTCCAGCAAACAGGGGGGTTACTATCACAATGGGATTTCTGAGAGACTGTAATAAAATATCTTATCAAGTTTTTCCACCCGAACTCCCTCCATTTCTGTGAACTGGTACACTTCCATTGATACCTCCATATTATTGTCCAGTCTTCCTCAGATATTATTATCCTTTCTTCCTTCTCCCATTTTGTTTTAATGTATGAAGTCGAGTATGTTTTAAGTTTTGACAAACCCTTATACAAGCTTGAAATGATTCTACTACCATTGTCTGAATTATATGTTTTTCTAAATAGCTCTATCAGACATGTACTTGCCTTGGTTACATTTTTAACTGTCCTATTAACACACTGTCGCATCTGTAAATACTGGTAAAAATCTTTTTTCTAATAAGTGTTTCTCTTTGAGCATTTCAAAACTGAACAGTGTTCCTTCTTTCATTATATTGCAAATAGCTGTTATTCCTTCAGCTGTCCAGTCCTTAAATCTAGCAACCAGTTTATTCGGTGTAAAATCCAAGTCATATGCACACCATTTAAGAATTGCAATGTCTCTCTCTAGTTTATATTCTTTTATAATAGTTTTCCATATTTTAAGAGTCCATTTCACCCACGGGTTGTCAATATTATTTATGTAACTTTGTAGGTTGTTATCAGGCAAAATTGCCTGTATGGGGATGGAATGTTTTTCCATTGAGCGTCATATGATGGGTTGCACCAGCATATCACGGCTCTCAACTGTGCTGCAAAATAATAATCAGGAGTTCTACTCTCATGTTCTTTGTGAGAAACTTTGTACATTCTTCCTGTGCGCACGTGGGTTTCCTCCAGGTGCTCCAGTTTCCTCCCACTGTCTAAAGCCATACCAGTTAGTAACTTAATTGGTCATTGTAAATGCTCCTGTGATTAGGCTAGGTTTATAATAGATGTGTTGTTGGGCTGGATGGGCCTGTTTCAGGCTGAATTTCTAAATGCAATAAATAAACTCTAGAGACTGTTCTACATTAAAATCCTAGCCGATCAGCAGTATCTGATATACTCAAACCACCCCGAATGGCACCAACAATCATTGCATGGTCAGTCACTTAAATCACTTCTCTTCCCCATTCTGATGTTTGAGATCACCAAATGAACCTCCTGACCATGTCTGCATGCTCTTAAGCATTGAGTTGCTGCCATATGATTGGCTGATTAGATATTTGCATTTACAAGCAGGTGTACAGTTGTACCTAATAAAGAGGCCACTGAGTGTATTTTTGTTATAAATATTCTATTATCCTCTTCTGCTTTAAATAAGTTTACATCTAATTTGCATTTTGCTTTGCATCCAGAGGCTGGACAGGTGCAAAATATCACCAAGAATGTCTTTTGTTAGTATTTCAGCAAGCTAGGTTTGTGAAATGTCCCAAGTTTAACTGGAACCAATAACTTACAACGGAAGCAGATTTTACAACTGAAGCTGTTTTGTTGAAGTTGAACTAGTTCAAAAGTTCCTTCAGAGAAGCCTGCATGGAGGCTGTAGAGCAATGAAAAATCATCCACTCCCTACTCCCACCCCGCACAATTTGCACTCCTTCTTTTCACTTTGGCTGATTCAGAACCAGTGCTGCAGCACTTTCCAGACCAAATTATTTTTAAATATCACCTTGACGTGATACAAGTTAATTTCCATTTGTATCTGCAGATTATCCAAAGCATCCCGTTGAAATAAAGTCCCATCACAGTCAGGGACATGACTGTGCAATAATTATTTATTTGCTTTAATCCTTTCTATTTCGCGAATGTTTAACCAGAGCTTTAATGAATTGTGAGATGTATTGGGCTTAACAAAAAAAATTACATTTTCCCATTAAGAGAGTTTAACAATAAAAATGATTATAAATCACTCAGGAGTCCAAAGAAAGATGATCTCACTAATCCAATCACTTTCACCTTTCCCCAGGTGACCTTCCAGAATACACAAACACAAAACCAGAATATTAGCCCAGGTTTCCCTTCTATTCTCTTCCTCAGTTTTTTTTTGTTCAATGTACTACGCTCTGAAATGTGCCTGTTCTGGATCCCTATTTCTGCCCAGCCAATTTACTCCTGGGTTGTAGGGGCCAATTTAATCTTGGCCAGTCCTGCACAAGGGCTGATGTACAAGGCGACACGCAGTGGGCACTCCAGTTAATGCTGATGCCTTTCAGCTTTGCCAGCCTGGGTTTGATCCTGGCCTTGGGTGCTATCTGCCTCAAGCTTGCATGTTCTCCCTGTGACTAGTCCTGTCTCCCCTGGGTGCTCCTCTTTCCTCCCTGGACATGGACTGGGAGATGAATCACACACCTTAAATTGCTATAGCATAGGTGACTCGGAAATGATTCAAATGAGAAATAATAGACATGCAAGAGCAAGTAGGTTGCAAGGAAGCAGGAGGGACAATTGTCTGCAGCAATTACTTTATAAAAAACAACATAAACGAGATAGCACAAATGCCTCCATGTCATTAATTAGATTAGACTAGATTATGAGAACACGCAGTCCTCTTTTATTGTCATTTAGTAATGCATTCATTAAGAAATGATACAATTTGTTCCTCCAGAATGATATCACAGAAACACAAGACAAACCAAGACTAAAAAAACTGACAAAAACCACATAATTATAACATATAGTTACAACAGTGCAAAGCAATACCGTAATTTGATGACAAACAGACCATGGGCACGTAAAAAAAAAGTCTCAAAGTCTCTCGAAAGCCCCATCATCTCACGCAGACAGTTGAAGGGAGAAACTTCCTTCCATGAGCTTCCAGGGCCGCGAACTTGCCGATGCAGCATCTTGGAAGCACCCCGCCACAGTCCGACTCTGAGTCCATCTGAAAGCTTCAAGCTTCCGACCAGCCCTCTGACACCGAGCACCAAGCACCACCTCTGCCGAGCGCTTCGGCCCCGGCCCCGGCAGCAGGCAATGGGCAAAGCTGAGGATTTGGGGCCTTCCCCTCCGGAGATTCTCCATTGCACAGTAGCAGCGGCAGCGAAGCAGGCATTTCAGAAGTTTCTCCAGATGTTCCTCCGTGCTTCTTCACGTCTGTCTTCATCAAATCAGGATTGTGCATGGCATCCTACTTCACAAATACGATACCATTCAGAGTGGCCGCCCGCGCTGCGTCGTGCCACCATCTTTTCCTTCCCTCCTCCATGTCCTAGTAAGTAAATATCAGACCTGTCCTCAGCATTCACCCTCCACCATCTACAGTGTGTATTACTGGTTTTTAAATTCTGCTGAAAACAATTAATTCAGTATACAGTTAGCATGGGAACTGTTGATACAAGTGAGAACCATCCTTCAAATTACTTCAAAGTGTAATTGATTTGTAGTGACAAGAAACACTTGTGAAAAGTGAGACATGTTATGGAAACAGAGGCTGTAGTGGTCATAATGGGGCGACGCTTGACAGAAGTGGTTTGGAAATTGCTCAGTCGAAGGCTCAAGACAATGGTTGGTTCCTCAACATTTACATGCATACTATCTAATATTATGACAGAAAGAAGTGTAACATGGCCACAAGGTATTCTGGTGTGGACTGACCAAATACTCAGGGGAGCCAAGTAAACCATGTCAAGACAGCTGGGATGCATTAACTGGATTCTAACTAACTAAATGAGAGACTCATGAACCTCTGAACCAGGGGTTTCCTATTGCACGGACCCCTTCCTTAACGGTATTGGTCCATGGCAATAAAAAGGTTGGGAACCCCTACTCTAAACCATGACCCACTGGTGGGATCAAGATAAGATTTCACTACACTATAAAGAGGCAAGACCTGCACCATGAGATGAGAACATCCATTTCTGTCTCTGTCTCTGGAGACAGCTTATCCACTGATGTCTACTAGAAGCCTACTGACTCTCACAGCTATCTGGACTATTCCTCTTCTCACCCAGTCTCTTGCAAAAACGCCATCCCTTTCTCGCAATTCCTCCGTCTCCGCCTCATCTGCTCTCAGGATGAGGCTTTTCATTCTATGACGAGGGAGATGTCTTCCTTTTTTAAAGAAAGGGGCTTCCCTTCCTCCACTATCAACTCTGCTCTTAAACGCATCTCCCCCATTTCACGTACATCTGCTCTCACTCCATCCTCCCGCCACCACACTAGGAATAGGGTTTCCCTGGTCCTCACCTACCACCCCACCAGCCTCCGAGTCCAACAGATTATTCCCCATAACTTCCGCCACCTCCAACGGGATCACACCACTAAGCACATCTTTCCCTCCCCCCCCCCCTGCATTCCGCAGGGATCACTCCCTACACAACTCCCTTGTCCATTCGTCCCTCCCATCCCTCCCCGCTGATCTCCCTCCTGGCACTTATCCGTGTAAGCGGAACAAGTGCTGCACATGCCCTTACACTTCCTCCCTTACCACCATTCAGGGCCCCAAACAGTCCTTCCAGGTGAGGCAACACTTCACCTGTGAGTCAGCTGGGGTGATATACAGCGTCCGGTGCTCCCGATGTGGCCTTTTATATATTGGCGAGACCCGACGCAGACTGGGAGACCGCTTTGCTGAACATCTACGCTCTGTCCGCCAGAGAAAGCAGGATCTCCCAGTGGCCACACATTTTAATTCCACATCCCATTCCCATTCTGACATGTCTATCCACGGCCTCCTCTACTGTAAAGATGAAGCCACACTCAGGTTGGAGGAACAACACCTTATATTCCGTCTGGGTAGCCTCCAACCTGATGGCATGAACATCGACGTCTCTAACTTCCGCTAATGCCTCACCTCCCCCTCGTACCCCATCTGTTACTTATTTTTATACACACATTCTTTCTCTCACTCTCCTTTTTCTCCCTCTGTCCCTATGAATATACCTCTTGTCCATCCTCTGGGTCCCCCCCCACTTGTCTTTCTTCCTGGACCTCCTGACCCATGATCCTCTCGTATCCCTTTTGCCTATCACCTGTCCAGCTCTTGGCTCCATCCCTCCCCCTCCTGTATTCTCCTATCATTTTGGATCTCCCCCTCCCCCTCCAACTTTCAAATCCCTTACTCACTCTTCCTTCAGTTAGTCCTGACGAAGGGTCTTGGCCTGAAACGTCGACTGTACCTCTTCCTAGAGATGCTGCCTGGCCTGCTGCGTTCACCAGCAACTTTTATGTGTGTTGCTTGAATTTCCAGCATCTGCAGAATTCCTGTTGTTTACTTTAATGATATTTGACATTATTTTACCAGGCATCTTGGAGAGGAGGTATTTGGCAAACATAGAAGAAACTAATAGACGAATAGTCTTTGTATCTCCAACTGAGCCATGGAAAATGGAAAGTTCCAGACTGGCAACCTTGCCGCTCAGCACACTAGACACTGTCATAATTGATGGATATCAATTACCGGCCATGTATTGTCATTGTATTCAAAATGTATAAACTGTGAGCTATTTAATTTGACCCCATATCCCTGCTTGGTGTTTGCATTGAATAAAAGCCTGTTAGATTTACCCTCCAAACTCCAGAACAAATTCAAGGAGCGATGGCTGTCTGACACTACCACCCAATGGTGACATTACCCTGATGAGGACTGAAAAGCCATTGAACCATGAAGGTACAAATGATTGCAGTTTGATACATTAGCCCAAATTGCAAATAGAGTCTACTAAGAATTGCTCAGGGCTGATCATTTCAAGCTCAAGTTCAGGTTTGAGTTTATTGCCATTGAACCGTACACGTGTATACAGCAAAATGAAACAATGTTCCTCAGGGACAAAGGTGCAATGCAGAGCACATATATCACAAACAGCACATAAAATAATAATAATATTAACAGATAAAAGCTGTATTCTGTAGGCTTAAAGTGCGTATATGACATATAATGTTATAGTAATGCTACTGGCACTGTTATAAATAATGTGTACTGGGTGCTAGCACAGTGTTCAGAAGTTTGTAGGAACCTTGGATGATTTTGTCCTCCATAATCTCAGCAACACATGCTAATAACCTGGCCCTTCCAAAATGCAGATACTTCCATAATAACAATTAATGTTAATACACCTTTTGTGTTCCCACAAGTACGCTATATTTAGTGTGTTTTGTACTGTTTAAATCGGCGAGGTTCAGTCGCTTGTATCTCTTTGGCACTTTTGTTTAAGTGTGTCGAGGAGGATGAATATATCAAGCATGCTGGAGACAACTTCACTTGCAATAAACACACAATTTTCAGCTCTAATGGTCAGGTTAATCTGCATCAGAAACCAGTTTTCACCTCAGTGAACAGCGCTGGAAACAATATTGTCTGATCCCATCTGATCTCAGCGTGGGTGGGAAAACCTGAAAACGGAGTAATCACAGCTAAAGACAAATGGTTTATGCATTTCCGGGGTGAATTTTAGGGTTTAGGAATAACCTGGAACTCATATCTCAAAATGATTTACATCCAATTCAGCTACAACACAGCTCCCACAACTCCCACAAGATTCCAATGTTAAGAAGCATGGGCCAGGAGTCTTCTTCTACAGCAGCCAGATTTTAAATGACTGACAAAAGATCAAAGAGTTAATGTGAGGACATTTTAGAGATGAACGCAGTAGTTATGGACTGAAATACACTGCCTGAAATTGTGCTAGGTGCAGATTCAATTGTGGTTTTTGAAAGAAAGTTGTATGAATAATTAAAGATAAAACATTTAATGAACTGCAAGAGAGGAGCAGAGGAATGAGACTGCCCAGGTTGGTGTGTAAAGAGCCAGCACAAACTGGATGGGCCAAATAGACTTCTATAAGCACATTCTATGATGATCAGAATACAGCATAGACCCGAAGTAGTACTGTTTCTGTAATAGTTCCTTAGTAGAACTCAATTATCAGCAATTTTACAATAATTGGAAATGAGAATTATACTCCTTATGCTTGTGACCCAACTATATTAACCAACAGGTTCAAACTCTGAAATGTCACCGAAGAACCTGTGTTTTTTTTTACTTCCTGACCATCTTGAGTCTTTTGTGTGGGAGACACATTCAGAACAGGCCTGAGACTACATAAAATTCACTTCATTTACCACTAAGTGACAGGAAATCCATATATCTGTCATTAATGAATTTAAATTCTGGTCTCAGGGATAAAAGGATAAGTTCTAACCTCAACCAGTAGCAAAAGTGTTTTAGATGTGTCTGAACACTTTCATTTCTAAAAGAATTGTATTTGCCTCATTATCTCAGCTTCCAATTGTTAATCCGTCCACACCTATGGGAAGCAGTGCCTGAATAACAATCAGGTATGGCAAGACAGTGGCAAATAACTTCTGTGCCATCAGGTGCCAAGCAGTGTTAATCTGTACAACGAGAGTGTTTAACCATCTCTCCTTTGGAATTTAAGGCAAATTCAGGGATGATACGATAGTGTAATGGTTAGCATAATGCTATTACAGCACCAGCAATCTGGGTTCAATTCTATCTGTAAAGAGTTTGCACATTCTCTCCGACTGTGTGAGTTTCCTCCGAGTGACCAGGTTTCCTCCCACATTCCAAAGACGTATGGTTTATTGGGTTATTGGGCAGTGTGGGCTCATTGGGCCAGAAGGACCTGTTACCATGCTGCATCTCTAAAAAAAAACACCTTGTTGAGTACTCCATTATCAATATCCTGCGACCTTTTTACCAAAAAGTTAACTCGACCAGACAAACAAATACCATGCCTAACAGATCAGGCGTCATTTGTAGTGGAACCCAAAGGCCACCATTTCAGAATCAGATTTATTATCACTCTTCAGCCTCCTACACTCCATTGGGAACATATTGTTTTAAATTTTATTTGGAGATACAGCATGGGAACCTGCCCTTCCGGTTCAAAGAGCCAACACTGCTTAATTACACTGATGTGACTAATTAACCTACTGATGCGCACGTCTTGGAAATGTGGGAAGAAACAGGCGCACCTGAAGGAAGCCCATGCGGTCTTGGGGAGAAAATACAAATTCCTTATAGACAGCGGTGAAATTAAACCTGGGTTTCAGGTGCTATAAGGGTGGTATGCTTCCTTACTGCCCCCAGCTTAACCAATTTTGTCTTGTAAGTCCAGCCTTCCATACCTGGCATCATCTCCTTGCTGCCATGGCGATGGATTGGTGACCAGAACTGTACACAATTCAACGTACTTAGTTCCTTTACTAGCACTGCAGTGGTTCACACTACCTTCATACGGACAGGCAGTGAGAGGAACAGAACGTTATTCAGTTCTTCGGCCTGCTCCATCATGCAAAAGGCCACTTCTGATCTGATGTTCCCCAAGTCCAGTTTCTTGTCCTTTCCACGTAATGCTTGATTCTCTGACTGATTAGAAATGTATTTCAGTCTTAAACATACACACAGGCACATTTTTCATACCTCTGTGGGCCAGAAGCTACAAAGACAGCCTACTGAGGGAAGAGTGTTTTTCTCATCTCAGTCTTGAATATATACTCCCTAACTCAGGGAATGTACACTCTAGTTCTCCTCCTCCCTCACTACCACTCAGGGCTCCAGGTGAGGAGACACTTCACCTGTGAGTCTGTTGGGGTCATATACTGTGTCCGGTGCTCCCAGTGTGGCCTCCTGTATATCGGGAGACCGCTTCACCAAGCATCTATGTTCCATCTGCCAAAACAAGTGGGGTCTCCCAGTGCCCACTTCCAGTTTCAATTCCAGTTCCCATTCCCTTTCCAATATATCCATCCATGGCCTCCTCCACTGTCATGATAAGGCCACACTTAGGTTGGAGGATCAACACCTTATATTCTGTTTGGGTAGCCTCCAACCTAATGACATGAACACCGATTTCTCAAACTTCCAGCAGTGCCTCCCCCCACAACCCATTTTCACTTTCTTCCATCGCCTTCTGACTCTTTCACCAATGAACTTCCCAGCTCTTTGCTTCATCCCTCCCCCTCCAAGTTTCACCTATCACTTGACGTTTCTCTCTCCCCTCCCGCCCCTTTCAAATCTACTCCTCAGCTTTCCTTCTCCAGTCCTGCTGAAGGGTTTTGGCCCGAAACGTCGACTGTGCTTTTTTCCGTAACTGCTGCCTGGCCTGCCGAGTTCCTCCAGCATTTCTTGTGTGTTGCTCTGGTTCTGGTTCTTTTGGGAAGGAGTGGGCCATATCCTCTCACACAGTGTAGCCCCTAAGAACCACTTTCCATTCCATGCAACACAGACAAAATGCTGGAGGACCTTAGCAGGCCAGGCAGGACCGATGGAAAAGAGTAAACAGTTGACATTTCAGACCGAGACCCTCCAACAGGACTGGAAAGAAAGAGAAGAAGTCAGAGTAAGAATGTGGGCAGAGAGGAGGAAGAATTACAAGGAGGTAGGAGAGGGGTAAGTAAGGAGGTAGGTAAGGAGCTAAGGTGAGAGAAGGAAACAGGAATGGGGAATGGGGAATAGGGAATGGTAAAGGGTGGGGTGCACTTACCAGAGGTTTCAGAAATCGATGTCCATGCCATTAGGTTTTGCAGACTAACCAGATGGAATATAAGGTGTTGCTCCTCCAACCTGAGTTTAGTCTCATCACAGCAGTAGAGGAGGCCATGGACTGACATGTCAGAATAGAAATGGGAAGTGGAATTGAAATGGATGGCTACAGGGAGATAATAGATAGTAGGTGCAAGTGTAGGCCATTCGGCCCTTTAAGCCAGCACCGCCATTCACTGTGATCATGGCTGATCATCCACAATCAGAACCCCGTTCCTGCCTACTCCCCATATCCCTTGACTCTACTATCATTAAGAGCTCTATCTAACTCTTTCTTGAAAGCATCCAGAGAATTGGCCTCCACTTCCTTCTGAGGCAGAGCATTCCACAGATCCACAACTCTCTGGGTGAAAAAGTTTTTCTTCAACTCCGTTCTAAATGGCCTACCCCTTATTCTCAAACTGTGGCCTCTGGTTCTGGACTCCCCCAACATTGGGAACATGTTCACTGCCTCTAGCGTGTCCAATCCCTTAATAATCTTATACGTTTCAATCAGATCCCCTCTCATCCTTCTAAATTCCAGTGTATACAAGCCCAGTCGCTCCAATCTTTCAACATATGACAGTCCCGCCATCCCGGGAATTAACCTCGTGAACCTACGCTGAAACCTCAATAGCAAGAATGTCCTTCCTCAAATTTGGAGACCAAAACTGTACACAATACTCCAGGTGTGGTCTCACCAGGGCCCTGTACAAATGTAGAAGGACCTCTTTGCTCCTATGCTCAATTCTCCTTGTTATGAAGGCCAACATGCCATTAGCTTTCTTCACTGCCTGCTGTACCCGCATGCTTTCTTTCAGTGACTGATGAACAAGGACACCTAGATCTCATTGTACTTCCCCTTTTCCTAACTTGACACCATTCAGATAGTAATCAGCCTTCCTGTTCTTGCCACCAAAGTGGATAACCTCACATTTATCCATATTAAACTGCATCTGCCATGCATCTGCCCACTCACCCAACCTGTCCAAGTCATCCGGCATTATCTCAACATCCTCTGCACATTTCACACTGCCACCCAGCTTTGTGTTATCTGCAAATCTGCTAATGTTACTTTTAATCCCTTCATCTAAATCATTAATGCATATTGTAAATACCTGTGGTCCCAGAATCGAGCCTTGCGGTACCCCACTAGTCACTGCCTGTCATTTTGAAAGGGACTCGTTAAAACCTACTCTTTGTTTCCTGTCTGCCAACCAATTTTCTATCCATGTCAGTACCCTAACCCCAATACCATGTGCTCTAATTTTGCCCACTAATTTCCTATGTGGGTCCTTATCAAAGGCTTTCTGAAAGTCCAGGTACACTACATCCACTGGGTCTCCTTTGTCCTTTTTCATAGTTACATCCTCAAAAAATACCAGAAGATTAGTCAAGCATGATTTGCCCATCGTAAATCCATGCTGACTGGGACCAATCCTGTTACTGCAATCCAAATGTGCCGCTATTTCATCTTTTATAATTGTCTCCAGCATCTCCCCCACCACTGATGTCAGGCTAACTGGTCGATAATTCCCTGTTTTCTCTCTCCCTCCTTTCTTAAAAAGTGGGATAACATTAGCTACCCTCCAGTCCTCAGAATCTGATCCTGAATCTATAGAACATGGGAAAATGATTACCAATGTGTCCACGATTTCTAGAGCCACCTCCTTAAGTACCCTGGGGTGCAGACCATCAGGCCCTGGGGATTTATCAGCCTTTAGTCCCATCAGTCTAACCAACACCATTTTCTGCCTAATGTGAATCGTACTTTTTTTCTGACAGATGGCGTGTAGGTGCTCAGCGAAGCAATCTCCCAATATACATCAGATCATCCTGGTAAATCTTCTTCAAACTACTGTCATTGAAACAATATTCTTCCATTAAATATGGGGACAAATGGATTGCAGTACTCTAGATGTGATCCCACTGATGCTTTGCACAATTGTGGTATGACTTCTCTGTTTTTAATACTGTAACTGCCCTGAGATATTCCATTAAGCTTCCCCATTACATGCTGCATGTGCTAATTGTAGCTCTCTGTAGCTTTACTCTAATTAACATTATCCCATAGAATACTCCATTCACTAATTCACTTAAACTATTAATCAACATCGCTCTGTAAAATGTTTCTACTCTCCCCACTTAGTTTTGTTCTACTCTGATATCTGGCCACCAGACATTCACTTCCTCCCTCCAAATTGTTAATATACAGTTAGGAGCCACTTTATTAGATACATCTGCTCATTAATGTAATGCATAAAACCATGCAGACATGGTCAAGAGGGTTCAGTTGTTGTTCAGACCAAGCATGAGAATGGGGGAAGAAATGTGATGAAGTGACTTTGACTGCCGAAGGATTGTTAGTACCAGAATGGGTCACTTAGTATCTCAGGCACTGCTAATCTCCTGCGATTTCCACGCACAATGGTACCTAGAGTTTACAGAGGATAGTGCGAGAAAGAAAAAACATCCAGTAAGCAGCAGTTCTGTGGGCGAAGATGGCTTATTAATGAGAGAGGTCAGAAGAGAATGGCCAAACTGGTTCAAGCTGACAGGAAGGCGACAGTACCTCAGGCAACCATGCATTACAATAGTGATGGGCAGAAGAGCACCTCTGAACGCACAACACGCTGAATCTTGAAGTGGATGAGTTATAGCAGCAGAAGACCACACTGGATTCAACTCCTGTACCTAGCAGAGTGACCACCGGGTGCACATTGTTAACAAATTGGTATCAGTGCTGATCCCTATGACTGTCAACAGCTTGCCAAGTTGTAAATGATCCTCTTATTCGCTACTTGTTGTTTCTTGTCCATTAGCCAATTGTCTATCCTTGCCAACATATCAATTCCAATACCATGCAATCTCCTACCATGCACTCTCCTATCAGCATTTTGACACTTCCACCTATCACCTCCCAGTTTCTGGTCTATTTCCATTCTCCCTGCCCCATCTGCCATTCTGTTCTCCTTACCTTGATCCATCTATTAACTGCCATTTCTTGGTCAACCATTCCCTGCACTTTTTAATAGTGGCTATCTCCTCTCCCTTACAGTGCAAATGAAGGGACTTGATTCCAAATATCAATTGTCCATTCCATTTTCCTCTGCTGTTGCTGTCTGACCCACAGAACACATTCAGCAGTTTGTGTTGCACCACCGTTACCTTCTTACGTAACCTTTCGTGGGCTTTTTGCTGGGTAACTTCTGCAGAGTGACACAGTTGTGTCGCAACAAGCATAATGCTTTACAGTGCCAGAATCGAGGATCAATTTCTTCCGCTGTCTGTAAGGAGATTGCCTGGTATCCTCTGAGTGCTCCTGTTTAAGAACACAAGGACATAAGAAATAGGAGTTTGAGTAAGACATCCACCATTCAATTAGATCATGGCTGATCTGGCCATGGATTCATCTCCACCAACCTGCCTTTTCCCCATAACCCTTAATTCCCCTACTATGCAAAAATATATCCAATCTTGTCTTAAATATATGTACTGAGGTAGCCTCCACTGTTTCCTTGGGCAGAGAATTCCACAGATTCACCACTCTTTTGGAAAAGCAGTTCCTCCTCATCTCCGAAATAAATTTACTCCTTGAATCTTATGCTGTGTCCCCTAGTTCTAGTCTCACTTATCAGTGGAAACAATTTTCCTGCCTCTATCTTATCTATCCCTTTTTATAATTTTATATGTTTCTATAAGGTCTCCTCTCATCCTTCTGAATTCCAGCAAGTACAGTTCCAGGCGACTCAACCTCTTCTCATAGTCTAACCCCCTCATCTCTGGAATCAATCTGGCGAACCTCCTTTTGCACCGCTTCTGAAGCCAGTCAAGGAAGGAGACCAGAACTGCACGCAGTACTCCAGATGTTGCTTCACCAGTACCCTGTACAGTTGCAGCATAACCTCCCTGCTCTTAAATTCAATCCCTCTAGCAATGAAGGCCAACATTCCATTTGCCTTTTTGATAGCCTGCTGCACCTGCAAACCAACCTTTTGTGATTCATGCACAAGTATTCCAAGTCCCTCTGCACAGCAGCATGCTGCAATCTTTTACCACTTAAATAATAATCTGATCTTCCATTTTTCCTTCTGAAGTGCATGACTTCACACTTACCAATATTGTATTTCATCTGCCAGACTCTTACCCACTCACTTAACTTATCTATATTTCATTGCAGACTCTCTGTATCCCCTGCACAATTTGCTTTTCCACTCAATTTAGTATCATCAGCAAACTCAGATACACAACGCTCGGTCCCCTCTTCCAGATCGTTAATGTATATCATAAACAGTTCCTCCCACATTCCGAAGACTTTCTTTTAGTAAAGGTTAGTAAGTTATAGGCATGATATGTTGGAGCCGGAAACATAGTAACATTTACAGGCTGCCCCAGCATATATTTGGACTGTATTGGTCATTGACACAAACAACAAATTTCATTAAATGTTTTGATGTACATGTGACAAATAAGGCTAACATTTGGATCATTTTTTTTTTAAATGGTCCGATGCATCTACAAGTTCCTTCTCGTCAAGAACTTCTCTAAAAAAATTTAATAAATCTACCAGTGAAGAACATACCTGAAAAATGAACAACAGCCATAAACAAGCATACACTGCTATCCTAGTCCAAAGGGCAATTATAAGTCTGATATGGAGCAGCAATGGGAGATAGTCCACAAGCACTTTTGTACAAAAACTAAAGTTTAGATTGAATTTTCTATCCTTCTATTTTCTTGAATAACACATAGAAAATGCAGCAGGAATTCAGCAGGTCAGGCAGCAGCTGTGGAAAAGAATAAAGAGTTGATGTTTCGGGCTGAGATCTTTCATCAGGACTGGAAAAGAAGGGGAAAGGCTAGAATAACAAGGTGGAAGTTTGGGAAGGAGTACAAAACTAGAAGGTGATTGGTGAAGCCAGCGGAGGGGGAAGAAGTGAGAAGCTGGGAAGTGTTAGAGGAAAGGAGTAAAGGGCTGAAGAAGAAGGAATCTGATAGGAGAGGAGAGTAGACCATGGGAGAAAGGGAAGGAGGAGGGAACCAGAAGGAAGTGATAGGTAGGTGAGGAGAGGTAAGAGGCGAGCCAGAATGGGGAATGGAACAAGAGTATGAGAAGGAGGGAGAAATTACTGGAAGTTAAAAAAATCAATGTTCACACTGTCAGGTTGGAGGCTACCCAGACAGAAACATAGAAACATAGAAAATAAGTGCAGCAGTAGGCCATTCGGCCCTTCGAGCCTGCACCGCCATTCAGTATGATCATGACTGATCATCCAACTCAGAACCCTGTACCTGCCTTCTCTCCATACCCCCTGATCCCATTAGCCACAAGGGCCATATCTAACTCCCTCTTAAATATAGCCAATGAACTGGCCTCAACTGTTTCCTGTGACAGAGAATTCCACAGATTCACTACTCTCTGTGTGAAGAAGTTTTTCCTAATCTCGGTCCTAAAAGGCTTCCCCTTTATCCTCAAACTGTGACCCCTTGTTCTGGACTTCCCCAACATCAGGAACAATCTTCCTGCATCTAGCCTGTCCAATCCCTTTAGGATTTTATACGTTTCAATAAGATCCCTTCCCCCCAATCTTCTAAATTCCAACGAATATAAGCCTAGTCGATCCAGTCTTTCATCATATGAAAGTCCTGCTGTCCCAGGAGTCAATCTGGTGAACCTTCTTTGTACTCCCTCTATGGCAAGAATGTCTTTCCTCAGATTAGGGGACCAAAACTGCACACAATACTCCAGGTGTTGTCTCACCAAGGCCTTGTACAACTGCAGTAGTACCTCCCTGCTCCTGTACTCGAATCCTCTTGCTATGAATGCCAGCACACCATTCGCCTTTTTCACCGCCTGCTGTACCTGCATGCCCACTTTCAAAGACTGGTGTATAATAACACCCAGGTCTCGTTGCACCTCCCCTTTTCCTAATCGGCCACCATTCAGATAATAATCTGTTTTCCTGTTTTTGCCACCAAAGTGGATAACCTCACATTTATCCACATTAAATTGCATCTGCCATGAATTTGCCCACTCACCCAACCTATCCAAGTCACTCTGCATCCTCTTAGCATCTTCCTCACAGCTAACACTGCCACCCAGCTTCGTGTCATCCGCAAACTTGGAGATGCTGCATTTAATTCCCTCATCCAAGTCATTAATATATATTGTAAACAACTGGGGTCCCAGCACTGAGCCTTGCGGTTCCCCACTAGTCACTGCCTGCCATTCTGAAAAGGTCCCGTTTATTCCCACTCTTTGCTTCCTGTCTGCTAACCAATTCTCTATCCACATCAATACCTTACCCCCAATACCGTGTGCTTTAAGTTTGCACACTAATCTCCTGCGTGGGACCTTGTCAAAAGCCTTTTGAAAATCCAAATATACCACATCCTCTATCCACTCTACTAGTTACATAGGTTCTCCCCTATCCACTCTACCAGTTACATCCTCAAAAAATTCTGTGAGATTCGTCAGACATGATTTTCCTTTCACAAATCCATGCTGACTTTGTCCGATGATTTCACTGCTTTCCAAATGTGCTGTTATCACATCTTTGATAACTGACTCTAGCAGTTTCCCCACCGCCGATGTTAGGCTAACAAGTCTATAATTCAATGGTTTCTGTCTCCCTCCTTTTTTAAAAAGCAGGGTTACATTAGCCACCCTCCAATCCTCAGGAACTAGTCCAGAATCTAAAGAGTTTTGAAAAATTATCACTAATGCATCCACTATTTCTTGGGCTACTTCCTTAAGCACTCTGGGATGCAAACCATCTGGCCCTGGGGATTTATTTGCCCTTAATCCCTTCAATATACCTAACACCACTTCCCTACTAACATGTATTTCCCTCAGTTCCTCCATCTCACTGGACCCTCTGTTCCCTACTACTTCCGGAAGATTATTTATGTCCTCCTTAGTGAAGACAGAACCAAAGTAGTTATTCAATTGGTCAGCCATGCCCTTGTTCCCCATAATCAATTCACCTGTTTCTGTCTGTAGGGGACCTACATTTGTCTTAACCAATCTTTTTCTTTTCACATATCTATAAAAGCTTTTACAGTCAGTTTTTATGTTCCCTGCCAGTTTTCTCTCATAATCTTTTTTTCCTTTCCTAATTAAGCCCTTTGTCCTCCTCTGCTGGACTCTGAATTTCTCCCAGTCCTCAGGTGAGCCGCTTTTTCTGGGTAATTTGTATGCTTCTTCTTTGGAATTGATACTATCCCTAATTTCCCTTGTCAGCCATGGGTGCACTACCTTCCCTGATTTATTCTTTTGCCAAACTGGGATGAACAATTGTTGTAGTTCATCCATGCGATCTTTAAATGCTTGCCATCGCATATCCACCGTCAATCCTTTAAGTATCATTTGTCAGTCTATCTCATACCTTCAAAGTTACCCTTCTTTAAGTTCAGAACCTTTGTTTCTGAATTAACTATGTCACTCTCCATTTTAATGAAGAATTCCACCATATTATGGCCACTCTTAACCAAGGAGCCTCTCACGACAAGATTGCTAATTAACCCTTCCTCATTGCTCAATACCCAGTCTAGAATGGCCTGCTCTCTAGTTGGTTCCTCGACATGTTGGTTCAAAAAACCATCCTGCATACATTCCAAGAAATCCTCTTCCTCAGCACCCTTACCAATTTGGTTCACTCAATCTATATGTAGATTGAAGTCACCCATTATAACTGCTGTTCCTTTTTTGCACACATTTCTAATTTCCTGTTTAATGCCATCCTCAACCTCACTACTACTGTTAGGTGGCCTGTACACAACTCCCACCAGCGTTTTCTGCCCCTTAGTGTTATGCAGCTCTACCCATATCGATCCCACATCCTCCCGGCTATTGTCCTTCCTTTCTATTGCATTAATCTCCTCTGTAACCAGCAATGCTACCCCACCTCCTTTTCTTTCATGTTTATCCCTCCTGAATATTGAATATCCCTGAATGTTGAGCTCCCATCCTTGGTCACCCTGGAGCCATGTCTCTGTGATCCCAACTATATCATATTCATTAATAACAATCTGCACTTTTAATTCATCCACCTTGTTACGAATGCTCCTTGCATTGACACACAAAGCCTTCAGGCTTGCTTTTACAACACTCTTGGCTCTTATACAATTACATTGAAAAGTGGCCCTTTTTGATTTTTGCCCTGGATTTGCTGGCCTGCCACTTTTACTTTTCACCTTACTACTTTTTTCTTCTACCCTCATTTTACACTCTTCTGTCTCTCTGCACTTGTTCCCATCCCCCGTTGTAAACTAACCTCCTCTCTCCTAGTCTCTTTAATTTGATTCCCACCCCCCAACCATTCTAGTTTAAAGTCACCTCAGTTGCCCTCACAAATCTCCCCACCAGGATATTGGTCCCCCTAGGATTCAAGTGTAACCCGTCCTTTTTGTACAGGTCACGCCTGCGCCAAAAGAGGTCCCAATGATCCAAAACCTTGAATCCCTGCCCCCTGCTCCAATCCCTCAGTCATGCATTTATCGTCCACCTCATTGCATTCCTACTCTCACTGACGCGTAGCACAGGCAGTAACCCCAAGATTACTACCTTTGCAGTCCTTTTTCTCAACTCCCTTCCTATATTCTCCTTTCAGGACCTCTTCCCTTTTCCCACCTATGTCATTGGTACCTATATGTACCACGACCTCTGGTTTCTCACCCTCCCACTTCAGGATATCTTGGACGCGATCAGAAATATCCCGGACCCTGGCACCAGGGAGGCAAACTACCATCCGGGTCTCTGGACTGCGTCCACAGAATCGCCTATCTGACCCCCTTACTATCGAGTCCCTTATTACTACTGCCCTCCTCTTCCTTTCCCTACCCTTCTGAGCTACAGGGCCGGACTCTGTGCCGGAGGCATGGCCACTGTCACTTCCCCCAGGTAAGCTGTCCCTCCCAAGAGTACTCAAACAGGAGTACTTATTGTCAAGGGGCACAGCCACTGGGGTACTCTGTATTACCTGACCCTTCCCCTTCCTCTTCCTAACCGTGACCCACTTGTCTGCCTCCCGTGGCCCCGGTGTGACCACCTGCCTGTAACTCCTCTCTATCAACTCCTCACTCTCCCTGACCAGACGAAGGTCATCGAGCTGCAGCTCCAGTTCCCTAACGCGGTCCCTTAGGAGCTGCATCTCGGCGCACCTGGCGCAGACGTGGACGTCCGGGAGGCTGGGAGAATATGAGGTTTTGCTCCTTCTACCTGAGAGCGGCCTCATGGTTGAACGAAAGTTTATTTTCTTGAAGTGGTTGCTTGCTCTTCACTTTATACAGTACTGTGCAAAGGTCTTAGGCACCCTAGCTATATATATATATGTCTATAGCACAGTACTGTATACTATGTCTTTCCAGTTACCAAATAACTCTTGACACTATTGAGTTCATACAAAGCTAAGTACTCTTGTTACAGTTTCCCATCCACCTTTCTATTTTAACCAATGTACAGAACTTTGCAAACATTTTAACCACACATACACACACACACACATATATATATATGCCCAAAACTTTTGCACAGTACTGTATGTTCCATAATATTTGCAAGCATTATCCCACACTGATATGACAGATAATAGTGGGAGAGTAGTCTCAGTCTGCAAAACATGAGCAGCATTAATACACTTATAATCTGTTCTCATAGAAATAAAACTGCTGCTTCTGGTTCCAGCCTGCTGAAGGTACCTAGAGCCTGATTTGCTATGAAGGTTATCAACCACTTGTAACTGCATTCTGATCCTGCTCACAGACTTCAAGTACCGAGTTGCTTTTCATGTACTTGGCATCAAAAGCAATAAAGGTTTTTGAGCTTCATGTAAATAAGCTGCAATCATTTTGCAACACGCATTCACCACTCAAGCATGTGTCTCTGCACACACAAATGCCTTTCCCATATTTCTACCATTTCTTTTCAAAGAGATGCTGAAATTTCTCAATCTGTTCAAAGCATAATGAATGTCTACTGGCTCCTCAAGTGCCACTGTAAAGCAAGGCTAAAAGCAGATAAAAGTCCTTCTGAATTCTCCACGTGACATGTCTCATTCTATCACCCTGATGCAGTCAATTTGTACGAAAACAGCTTATTTTAAGCAGTTTGGGTGAACTGGCCTATCGAGTAGATAGGCACACAAAAAGGAATAATGTGGAGTTAAACAGGATAGCTCATGTGTTTGGAATACCAAAACACTTGTTTTATGAGCAAATACAGCACCAATATGTTAGATAAGAACAAAGAGCTGGATTGGTTCTTTTGAGGAGATAGAATCCACTGTTTGAACAATATCTGCAGGAACTCACTGAAAATTTCGACTCACACAAAAAGACACCGCAGATCACATCCTCCCTCTTCATCAGACCCTTCTCTCTTTCTCCCTTCACCCTCTTCACCTGTTCTCCACTCAGTCCCAATATGCGCTATTTATTCAGAGTCTAACTCTCTCTATAACTAAATACTCTTAGCTCCCCTTAGCTTTGATGGCCTTGGTGGAAATGTGCATTATTGGGAGATGTTATTTCTCTCTATGTGGGCACGTGGCCAAGTGGTTAAGGCATTGGACTAGCTACCTGAAGGTCATGAGTTCGAGCCCCAGCCGAGGGAACGTGTTGTGTCCTTGAGCAAGGCACTTAATCACACACTGCTCTGCGACGACACTGGTGCCAAGCTGTATGGGTCCTAATGCCCTTCCCTTGGACAACATTAGTGTTGTGGAGAGGGGAGACTTGCAGCATGGGCAACTGCTGGTCTTCCATACAACCTTGCCCAGGCCTGTGCCCTGGAGAGTGAAGACCTTCCAGGCGCAGATCCATGGTCTCGCAAGACTAACGGATGCCTTTACTATTTCCCTCTGGGTAGGAATGATTGTTCTGATCGATTCGCCTGACCATTGGGCAACTTTGACAAACTACTATAAATGCACAGTGGAGCATATCCCAGCTGGCTGCAACACAACTTATAATGGAAACACTAAAGCCCAGGAATGGAAAAGGCTGCAGAAGATGATGGATTCAACCCCATCTGACACGGACAAATCCCTCCCAACCATTGAGCACACTTACCTGGAGCGCTGCCACAAGAAAGCAGCATCCATCATCAAGGACCCCCACCATCCAGACCATGTTCTCTACTCACTCCTACTATTGAGCAGGAGGTGCAGAATCCTTGGATCCCACACCACCAGTTTCAGGGGCAGTTATTACCCTTCAACCATCAGGCTCCTGAACCAGTGTGTATAACTTCACTCAGCTCTTCTCTGAACTGATTCCACAACCTACCGACTCACTTTCAAGAACTCAACAACTCGCGTCTTCAGTATATTTTGCACAATTTGTCTTCTTTTGCACATTGGTTGTTTATGTATAGTTTTTTTTTCATAAATTCTATTGTATTTCTTTATTTTTCTGTAAATGCCTGCAAGAAAATGAAACTCAAGATAGTATTTGGAGAGATATACACACTTTGACAATAAATTTACTTTGACCCTTTGAACTTACATACTGTGAGATGTGGTACATTTAACTATGTCTGCCTAGGAAGGCATACTCTGAGTTCAATAGTTCCTTGATCCAGAACATAAACTGTTTGCTTTTCTGTAAATTCTGGCTAACCTGCTGACAGCATCTGGCATTTTTTGGGGGGTGGGGGGTGTTGTTTCATATTTCCAAAATCTGCATTTTAATTTTCAGGTATATTCTAAGGTACCTTAATGAATGGAAATTGTCCAGGGTGTCAAAAGATGACAAAGTTGATGGCACCAAATCTGCGAGGCCACATACTAAAATAAAGACTTGTATTACAGACAACGAATGAGGACAAAAATAGCATTGTCAGCGGATTTCTAAACATTACCTAAGGTTAGTGGACCTAATACGGGGGTACAAAAGATTCTGTAGATGCTAGAAATCTTAAGACCATGAGATAAAGGAGGACAATTAGGCCATTTGGCCCATTAAGTCTGCTCCATCATTTCATCATGGCTGATCCATTTCCCTCTCACCCCCAATCTCCTGTCTATACCCCGTATCCCTTGATGCCCTGACTAATCAAGAATCTATCAACCACTGCCTTAAATATACATAAAGACTTCACCTCCATAGCTGCCCGTGACAAAGAAATTCCACAGATTCAATGCTCTCTGGAAAACGAAATTCCTCCTCACCTTCCTTCTAAACGGACATCTTTCTGTGTCCTCTGGTCTTAGGCTCCCCCACCATAGGAAACTTCCTCTCTACATCCATTCTTTTGAGGCCTTTCAACATTCAATAGGTTTCAATGAGATCCTCTCTCATTGTTCTGAATTCCAGTGAGTACAGGACTAAAACCATCAAAAGCCTTTCATTCCCGGAAATATTTTCGTGAACCTCCTTGAACCCTCTCTAATGTCAGCACATCCTTTCTTAGATGGGGGGCGCAAAATATGCAAAGTGAGCCCTCAACAGTGCTTTATAATGCCTTAACATTATATCCTTGCTTTTGTATTCTAGTCTTCTTGAAATAAACGTTAACATTGCATTTGCCTTCCTCACCACCAACTCAATGTACAAATTAATCTTTAGAGAATCCTACATGAGCACTCCCAAGTCCCTTTGCACCTCAGATTTTTGTATTTTCTCTCCATTTAGAGAATAGTCAACTCTTTCATTTCTTCTACCAAAATACATGACCATACATTTCTTGACACTGTATTCTATCTGCCACTTCTTTGCCCATTCTCCTAATCTGTATAAATCCTTCTGTAGCCTCTCTATTTCCTCAAAACTACCTACCCCTCCACCTATCTTCATATCATCTGCAAATTTTGCAGATAAGCCATCAATTCCATCATTCAAATCATTGAGATGTAACATAAAAAGAAGCAGTCCCAACACAGACCCCTGTTAAACACACTAGTCACTGGAAACCAATCAGAAAATGTTCCCTTTATTCCTACTCTTGGTCTCCCGCCAATCAACCAGGGCTTTAACCATGCTAGTACCTTTCCTGTAAGACAATGGGTTCTTAATTTGTTAAGCAGCCTCATGTGTGGCACCTTGTCAAAGGCCTTCTAAAAGTCCAAAAACACAACATCCACCGATTTTCCTTTGTCTATCCTACTTGTTATTTCTTCAAATAATTCCAGCAGGTTTGTCAGGCAAGATTTTCCCTTGAGGAAACCATGCAGACTATGACCTATTTTATCATGTGCTCCAAGTGGCCTAGAACCACATCCTTGACTCTAACATCTACCCAATCATTGATGTCAGATTAACTGGCTTATAATTTACTTCCTTCTGCCTCTCTCCTTTCTTGGAGTGACATTTGCAATTTTCTATTTGTCCGGAACCATTGCAATATCTAGTGATTCTTGAAAGATAATTTCTAATGCCTCCTCAATCTCTTCAGCCACCTCTTTCAGAATTCTGGTGTGTAGACCATCTGGTCCAGTTGACTTACCTACCTTCAGACCTTTCAGTTTCCCAAGCATGTCTCCCTAATAATGGTAACTTCACTCACTTCTGTCCCCTGACGATCTCAAACGTCTGGCGTACTGCTAGTGTCTTCCATAGTGAAGACTAATGCAAAATATTTATTCAGTTCATCCGCCAGTTCCTTATCCCCCATTACCACCTCTCTAGCGTCATTTTCCAGTGACAATTCTCTACTCTTGCCCCTCTTTTGCACTTTATATATCTGAAGAAATTTTTTGGTATCCTCTTTAATATTATTGGCTTGTTTACCTCCATATTCCATCTCTTCCTCCTTTATGACTTCATTAATTGCCTTTTGTTCGGTTTTTAAAACTTCCCACTAATTTTGCTCTATTATTTGCCCTCTCTTCGTCTTTTATGTTAGCTTTGACTTTTCTTGTCAGCCACACTTGTGCCATCCTGCCTTTAGAATACTTCTTCCTAGGGATGTATCTATCCTGCACCTTCTGAATTGTTTCAGAAATTGCAGCCAATGCTGCTCTGCCGACATCCCTGCTACTGTCCCCTTCCAATCACTTTTGGCAGCTCCTCTCTCATGCCTCTGTAATTCCCTTTACTTCACTGTAACACTGGTACATCTGACTTTAGATTTTCCTTCTCAAATTGCAGGGTGAATTCTATCTTATTATGATCACTGGCCCCTAGGGGTTCCTTTATCTTAAGCTCCCTAATCAATTTCGGTTCTTTGCATAACACCCAATCCAGAATAGCCGGTCCCCAAGTGGGCTCTGCCACGAGCTGCTCTACAAAGCCATCTCACGTCATTCTACAAATCCCCTAGGGATCCGGCATTTCTAACCTGATTTTGCCAAACTACTTGCATATTGAAATCCCCCATGTCTATCCCAACATTGCCCTTTTGACATGCATTTTCTATCTCCTGTTATAATTTGTTGACCACATCTTTGCTATTGTTTGGAGGTCAGTATATAACTCCCATCAGGGTTCTTTTTACCCTTTCAGTTTCTTAGCTCTACCTACAACAATTCAACATCTTTTGACCTTATGTCACCTCTCTCTAATGATCCGATTTCATTTTTTACTAATACAGCCACCCCACCCTCTCTGCCTAGCGGCCTATCCCTTCGATATAACGTGCATCCTTGGACATTAATCTCCCAGCAAGAATCTTCTTCAAGTCAAGTCAAGTCAAGTCACTTTTTATCGTCATTTCGACCATAACTGCTGGTACAGTATGCAGTAAAAATGAGACAGTAAAAATGAAAAATGGTTTCAGGACCATGGTGCTACATGAAATAATACAAAAACTACACTGAACTACGCAAAACAACACAAAAACTACACTAGACTGCAGACCTACCCGGGACTACATAAAGTACACAAAATAATGCAGGTATTACAATAAATAATAAATGAGACAATAGGCACAGTAGAGGGCAGTAGGTTGGTGTGAGTCCAGGCTCTGGGTATTGAGGAGTCTGATGGCTTGGGGGAAGAAACTGTTACATAGTCTAGTCGTGAGAGCCCGAATGCTCCGGTGCCTTTTGCCAGATGGCAAGAGGGAGAAGAGTTTCTATGAGGGGTGCGTGGGGTCCTTCATAATGCTGTTTGCCTTACGGATGCAACGTGTGATACAAATGTCTGTAATGGCGGGAAGAGAGACCCCAACGATCTTCTCAGCTGACCTTTCAGCCAGGACTCAGTGATCTCCCCAACGTCATACATGCCAGTCTGTGACTTTTCTGCAAGTTTATCCAAGACATCTCTGACCCTGGAACTTGGAAGGCATCATACTATCCAGGTGTCTCCATCGTGTTCACAAAATCTCATCTCTATTCCTCTAACTATGGATCTCCTATTATCACTGCAGTCCTCCTCACTTCTCTTCTCTTCTGAGCCACAGCAACAGACTCAGTGCCAGAAACCTGGTCACTGCAGCTCCCCCCGGTAGGTCATCCCCCTCAGCAGTATCTCAAGCGCTATACTTATTATTGAGAGGATTGGCCTCAGGGGTACTCTGTACTAGCTGCCCATTTCGCTTCCTTCTCCTAACATCCACCTCGTTACCTGCCTCTTGCAACATCAGGGTGACCACATCCCCGTAGCTTCTATCTATCACTTCCTCAGTCTGCTGTATGAGCCGAAGGTTTTCGAACATCAAGGTCGTTGAAGGTCATACAGTTCCTTAACAAACTCTCTAAGGGGCTGTGGCCTCGGCGCACCTGATGCAGATATGGTTATCTGGGAGGCTGGAGGTCTCGCAAAATTCCCACATCTCACACACAGAGCAAAAGGCAACCCGTGTAGCCGTTCTCACTGCACTAACTGTGCCCTAATAGATGAGAAATGAAGAATGAAGAAGATGATGATGAAGAAGAAGAAGAAGGAGAAGAAGAAACGTACCAGATACTTAAATCCCCCAAGCCTGATGAACCACAGCTACTCCATCACTGGCCCACTTGCACAATTGCTACTCCATGTGCCCCTGCCTTATTTTTAATTGCCCTTTCTAATTCACTGGAATGTGTGCTGCGAACCATTGCTTTTTTAAATATTCCGCTTGGTACCTAAGTGAAATCGCCAATTCTTCTCCTGCTCCCTCTTGGGGACAAAACATGCACAAAATGCTGGAGGAGCTCAGAAGACCAGGCAGCATCTACGGAGTGAGACGAACAGTCAACATTTTGGGTTGAAGCTCCTTATCCCTAAGAATGTATAAAAGTGTTGAATTATGTACCGCTGGAGACAGAAGGTGGACTAATCCCATGACCGAACAGGCCCGCTTTCTCTTGCAAGTGAAAAATGAATCAAATACGTCTGTTTCTTTCCTGCCCAAGATCAGATGCATGTGAAGAATTCCTCGCTCCACAGCACATCTGAAGTCACTCATGAAAAATTACCACTCGCCTGGTAAATCAGTGGAATGATAGACACCTGTGCAAGCTCAAGGTAGAAACTCTGAAGCAGAAGGAACAGCCAGGGGCATTAACTTGACAGTTAGCTACAAATATTTAAAGCATTCTGTTCAGCTTTCCTGTTTGTGAGTTTAACAGTGACATTAACCTATTTATACAAAATGTGTTGATTCTCCTCATTAAGTCAGCCAAGGAACATCTTTCAAAGATATTGAATATTTCTTTTACCCTTAGGAGAATTTGCACTATCTTTAGTGATAAGGGATGGACATTTTGCTTTGTAAGCATGTTCAAGGTTAAAGCCCGTGTCTTTGATACACAGCAATCAGACAGTCAGGAGCCAAATGCATTTGAACATTTTCAACACTCCTTTGATTTAAGATGCCGCAGTGGGACTAACAAAACCAACTTCTTCCCTGGGATGCCAGGTAATGAATGTCATGAATAATGGTCCCTCCTAGGCAGTGGGACCATAACAAGCTGTTTGCCAACGAGTTGTAAACTGTGATTACAATGGCAATGCAGGCAGTTAAAGAGACTAGATTGCATCAGCTTGGTAAGAGAATTGGGAGTTTCATTTATAAAATCCTGGATGCTGCACAAGACAATGTGCAGGCCCTCATCCCCTTGAACTGATGGCCTTCATAGTCAACTTCTTTGTTCAAAGTGGGTTCTTTAACATCCAGTTGAAACAGTGCAATGATGTTTCTAATGCATTGTTTGCGGTTCTCTAATGTACTGTTCATGGTTTGCAGATACTCCATTTAAGTGAGACTGCACCTTAGAGAGTGCTTCAGGGCCCCACCGGTTTGGATTTAACCAATCACCCATTAGCAGCATAACATTTCAAATAATCATTTCCTACTGCAGGGTCCTGGCCTGAAACACTGACTGTTTATACCCCTCCATAGATGCTGCCTGACCTGATGAGCTCATTGTATCCAGAGAGCGGTGCCTGTCACAGCTCAGCACTGCCCTCTACCTGGTCGGAAGGCACACCACATGCCAGTCAACATTTCACCCCTCCCAACTAATCAATGCACACTTAACCATTGGCCACCTTAATTGGATTAACCCGTCTAGCACCAAGCCATTAGCCCCCCAGTGAATCACCTGGGCTAGACCCTCCAGCCCCCTGACCTATGTGCTTGGCTCGCTCTCTTTTTTGCCATCCTTGAGGGACCACCAGAACAGCACTGGAGACACGTGGTGAGCTGTGCATTGAATAGGGTTTTGGGAGCATTTATTGTTGTCCCTGTAGCAGAGAGCCGTGCCTGCCCATCGTCAAGGGGGGCAGCTATTGTAGTTACTTTTCCCTTGCTTGTATATGTACCTGTACTCCGTCCCCACACCGTTTTCCCGTGTATTGTACTGCCGACCGGACTTTTCCCACGCTCATCTAATCTAAGTGCGTTTGTGCGAATAGTGTAGCCGCTTATGTTGGCCCCAAGCTCTTCTCCCCTTGTAAATAAACTCCTTATTGTTAAAACTGTGTGTCCGGAATCCTTGCCTTTGAGACCCAAAGGATCTGTCTCATTTCCATCACAACACTCCTCCAGCATTTCGTGTGCATCGCTCAAGATCTCCAGCATCTGCAGAACCATTTCCAGAAGAAAATCCTATGTTGCAGGGAAGTTTGGAGAAGCAGGCACCACAAGTTAACTTCAGCCATGCATTTTCCAAAGAGAGGAGTGATAAGCAGGAGGGAAGAAAAGGGATTGACAGACTTCCTGGAGGGGTGAGGGGGACTAGATGGAACATAGTCCTCTTAGGATGATGAATACACAGTATATGTCACTATATACAACTCTGAGATTCATTTTCTTGAGGGCATACTAAATAAATACAATAACCATAATGGAATCACTGGTAGACCACACCAGCAGGGCAGACAACCAGTGTGCAAAAGACATCAAACTGGGCAAATAGAAAAAGAAAGAAAAGAGAAAATAAATACATACATACATACATAAACAATAAATATTGAGAACATGAGATGTAGAGCCCTTGAAAGTGAGTGCATAGGCTGTGGGAACAGTTCCATGCTCAGGGGCAAGTGAAACTGAGCGAGGTGATCCCCTCTGGTTCAAGAGCCTGATCAAGAACTGTTCCTGAACCTGGTGGTGTGAGTCCTGAGGCTCCTGTTGGTAGCAGTGAGAAGAGAGCATGGCCTGGGTGGAGGGGGTTCTTGATGATGGGTGACGCTTGTCTGTGACAGCGCTACACGTAGATATGCTCATTGGTGGGGAGGACTTTACCCATGATGGACTGATTTTTCTTTCATCCATCTGCCTATCTAGGAGTTTCTTAAATCTCCTGAAAGAATTTGCCTCTTGGTAATGTATTCCATGCACACACTACACTGTATAAAACTCCGACATCCTCCCCTATACTTCCTTCTAATCATCTTAAAATTATCACCTCATAATTTTAAGATGATTGGACTTTTAAGATAGCTTGTATTTGCCATTTCCACCCTAGGAAAAAGGGGATTGCTGTCCACTCTAACTATACCTCCAATTGTCTTATAGAGCATGGAACTGTACAGCACAATACCAACTCTTCGGCCCATGATGTTGCACTAACCCTTTAACCCACTCCAAGATCAATCTAACCCCTCCCTCCCACATAACCATCATTCTTCTTTCATCCACGTGCCTATCTAAGAGTCTCTTAAATGTTCTTTATGTATCTGCCTCTACCACCACCCTTGGCAGCTCATTCCACAGACCTACCACTCTCTGTGTAAAAAAGCAACAACCTCTGACATCCCCCACTATACCTTAAAAAGTACAAAGTAATTATCAAAGCACGTATATGTCACCATGAGATTCATTTTCTTGTACGAATTCACAGTAGAACAAGGAAATGCAATAGGATCAATAAAAAGCTACACACAAAGACTGGCAAACAACCAAGGTGCAAAAGAAGACAACTTGTGCAAATATAAAAAAGACAGATTTCAATAGGTTCATTTAATGTTGGAGAAATGTCTGCAATATACATCCTGAAATTCTTTTTCTTTGCAAACATCCACAAAAACAGAGTGCCCCAAGGAATGAATGGCAGTTAAAAGTTAGAACCCCAACACCCCCCAGCTTCCCCTCCCACGCAGCAAGACAACAACCCCTCCACCGCACCAGCAAAAAGGATGAGTGCCCTCCACCGAGCAGTCAATTGTGCAGCAAGCATCAATAAAGACATAGACATAATAACAGACATAAGCACTCCAGCGTGTGGTGAAAACTGCCCAGCGGATTATTGGCACCCAATTGCCTACTATTGAGAACATCTACCATAAATGCTGCCTGGGCAGGGCGAAGAGCATTATCAAGGATGCATCTCACCCTAACCATGGACTTCTTACTCTCCTCCCATCCGGTAGATGCTACAGGAGCCTCCGCTCCCGCACCAGCAGGCACAGGAAGAGCTTCTTCCCTGAGGCTGTGACACTGCTAAACCTCTCATCACAGCGCTAAGCAGTATTGCATCCGTATTGTACTGTCTCAGTACTTTTATATTTGTGTGCTGTAGCACTTTTTTTATTCACAGTTATTTTGTAAATAACACTATTCTTTGCCTTTCTGGTCAGATGCTAAATGCATTTCATTGACCTTGTATCTGTACTCGGCACAATGACAATAAAGTTGAATCTAATCTAATCTAATAATAATAATGAATAAAGTAAAGAAATAATACTGAGAACATGAGTTGTAGAGTCCTTGAACGTGAATCGATAATTTGTGGAATCTGTTTGGAGTTGGGATGAGTGAAGGCTGCAGGGGAAATAACTGATCCTGAACCTGGTAGTGCGAGGACTAAGGCTCCTGTATGTCCATTCCAATGGCAGCAACAAAAAGAGGGCATGGTCTGCATGGTGGGGAATCTTTCCTCCAAATACCTGAAAGTTATGCCTCTTTGTGTTAGCTATTTCCCTGAAAAATAGCCAATGAAAATTGCATGTTTTCTAGTAGCCCCTTATTGGGCAATACAATATGGCTCTCCGCCTATAAAGCTTCAGACGCCCTGGGAAATGTGTATGGCTTACTAAATCTTGAGATACTACCCAGTAAAGACAGGTATCAGTGGTGAACATCACCATTGGTTTCAGTGCATCAGCAGAGCTGGAGAAAAAGGGAGTCTGATAATCAAGACATATAATGAAACCCAAAGTTCATGACCTGTCCAGCAGCAATGAAATCTGCCCTTGCATAAGCTTTGGAAAACTGAGCTACATCCATCAGGCACCTCAAGCCACTGGAGAGAAATGCGAACAAATAGGAAAACCTATCCAGTGAGACTCGGGAGGTGTTGGGATAGAGGTCTGGCAGGAAACTACTCTTGTTGGGCATCCTCAACTTCTGCCTCATACTGCCTATGATTTCGCAACCTTCACTGAAGTCACTGGAGAAGGTTATGCAAAATGCTTGCATTTTATGCCTCATGTTCAGCTCCACCTCCACCAAACCATATTATGAATCATTTCTCACCACCCACCTTATCTATTCATTCCCAGACCTGAAGATTAGCATCAGTGTATTTCATTCAAGACTTCTATTAGAGTTCATGTCTCTTGGGTGGGAGATAAGGGCTGATGTCATTTTTTTCATGTGGAAAATGAAGGCTGATGTGAAACATTTTCCTTTTCTATTAAGACTTTTTTAAACCACCTCATTCTTTCTTTTTGATGAAAATGAGACAGGGATAAAATGACAGGGCAGAAACATTGAAGTGTATGTGCAAGCTGATTTTGCAGAATGATTGGAGCTATCATTGCCAATAAGCTCGATTTGGATCCTAGTGAGGACAAAAGGTGCCTGAATTGATTCAAGGTGATGGCAAATGAGCTCTTGGGAATTGGATTTGATTTGTATTTTTGCAAATAATCAAGGCTATTGTGAGAAATCGGCATGATTACAATTCAGGAAAGAGACATTTCTCTGATTCATCAATGAAATCACTTTAGCCATCAGTGAGGCTGTTATTATTTTCAGTGCATGTGAGGCAGAAATGCATAAGGATTGCTACCTTGTCATGGTTGAGAGGTTTGTGAGTTCTTTAGACCCGAGAGCAATGCTGTCTGGAGTTTAGCCATGTGGCGCTCGGTTCTGGGTAGAGTCATGCACTGGGGGTAAGGTCAAGCCGGAGGCTCCAGACGAAGAACGATTAGACGCAGACCTTAACGGTGGAGCTGGTGGAAGATGATGATACATTACAACAGCAGTAAAGATACAGGGGTGCTACAGCTGTGAAGGGTCCCCAGTTGCCCTGCACTACATGCCACCAGACCCTGACCCCCAGTCTGTGTAGTGGCCCCACATGCGTCAGCCTCCCCATGTTAAACAGCGGCATTCTCCATTAAGGAATTTACCCTTACATCCCAGTTATGTGATCCCGGATTGGCAGCGACCTGAGGACCCACCAAGAAACAACACTGTTGCGTCCTTAATATTTCAGTAATATTTGAGCAATATTGTAAATATGCTTTTGAATAAGCATCTTTTGTTCATTTAAATAAATCATTAAAGGTTATATATAAAAGTATGTGAATGGCATACATCATCATGCCACCATGTCATAAGTATGCATCTCGCAAAAAATAAAAGTGAAATCAGAGTATATGTTTATCCCGTCTTTCAATTAGCTTCTGGACTTGCAAAACAAAGCAGAGGCAATGAGTAAGTTTTAAACAAACCAGAGATGATTACCTACCTGTTGAAGTGTAGAGGCATGATCGAGTTTAAAAATTGTGCAGTGCAAAATGGTCGAATAAAAGAAATGCTTTGCATGTGCTTCATCAGGAAGGGACAGGCATGGTTAAGTTCAGGAAAAAAGCCAGAAGATGGACAAAATTCACAATCCATAAAAAGTGAGTACTGGGTGATAATAATCATAATTTTACAAAAGAAAGCAGAAATGTTCTTGCTACATCAGGAAGATAGCTGCATTCGGTTGCAGAAGAGATAACTGGATATTGTATACTGAGTGAATTGAGCAGTATTTTAAAACCAATGAAAATCAAGTCACAAACAAGAGAAAATCTCCTGATGCTGGAAATCCAAGCAACACACACAAAATGCTAGAGGAACTCAGCAGGTCAGACAACATCTAGGAATAGTGTACAGTCGACGTTTTGGGCCAAAACCCTTCGGCATGAAAATCAAGTGCCTGTTTTGCTGAATGCATTGGGTGGAAGAGCATACAGTTTTCTTAGAAGTTTAACTGCTCCAACCAAACCAGCCATAATGAGTTTTGCTGATATGGTGAAAATAATGCAGGTACACTTAGAAACAAACTATTGTGTAATCAAAAGGAAAGGGAATCCTTTTCAGTGTAGGTGGCCAATTTGAATGGATAATCTGAGCATTGTTTGTTCATTGATCAGCTTAATGATGCACTGAGAGATCATTTAGTTTGTGGAATCTTCCAAGAAAGCATTCAAAAACAGCTCTAACTGAAGCGTAACTCACATTTAAAAGAACAGCTGCAATCGTTGTATTAATAGAAAAGGCAGCCAGAGACACAATTGAGTTGCAGTCAGAAATTAAAGACAGCGTGAACAAAATTGTAACATTTGTACAGAAACCTGCCTGGCCAAAGAAATGGTGTTACCATTGTGGTAGGGGCTCACATACCCAGACCAGTGCCGGTTTAAGGGCAAAACTTGCAGAAAATGCAAAAAAGTAGGGCAATTCTTCGGTTGTCCATCGACATCCAATGACGATGTCTACTCCTTTAACAGTGAGATCTTTGATGACTATACAGCCCTATCCTGGACCCACAAGCTCTATTGCAGGTGGGACATGTATATGTAGTAGTGGTGGCAACCATGGCTGCATTTCTCCTGGCTCTCTCCTGCTGTCTTCTGGTTCTTCTTTCCATCTCCAGAATGCGAGCCCCGTCCCTACACAGCTGTCGCCAAGTGGTACAGTCAGCAGCAACCTCCTCCAGGTCCTTGGGTCCAATCTTGCATTTCCTTAAAGCATTCTTCATCTGATCCTTATAGCGCTTCTTCGGTCCTCCAGCTGAGCGTCAACCAAGATGTAGCTGGCCGTATAACACTCTGCGGGGTAGCTGACATGGGGGCATCCTTATCACATGCCCTAGCCACTGCAGCTGGCACTGGGTGATCATGGCCTCAATACTTCTGCAGTTGGTCTTTACAAGTATTTCAGTGTGAGGCACCCGCTCATGCCAGGTGATTTCCAGGGTGCGCTGGAGGCAGCTTATGTGGAAACGCTCCAAGGACTTGATGTGACAGCTGTAGGTTACCCAAGCTTCACAGCTATAAAGGAGGGTGGTGACACAGACCACTTGGTATACGGCCACCTTTGTGGAGGGACGAAAGCTCCCATTCTGAAAGACTCTACGCCAAAGTCTCCCGAAGGCAGCTGATGCCTGTTTAATGCGGCTCTGGATGTCGTTGTCAATGCTGCTATCCTCAAACAGAATGCTCCCCAGATATTTGAAAGATGGCACTACTGACAGCTTTTCACCACCAACGGTGAAGGCAGGTAGAGTGGGTGGGACACTGGTACTCCATTGGCAAACCACTTCTGTTTTGATGGTATTGACAGTCAGCCCCATCCTGCTGTATGTTCTCACCACCAGAGCAAGGACAGTCTGATGATCTTCAAGAGAATGGGCCACAAGATCACAGTCGTTTGCATACTGCAGCTCCAGGACCTGCTCTCTATGGAGTTTGGTGGTTGCGTGGAGCCTCCTGATGTCAAAGAGGTTGCCATCTAATCCGACGTCCACTGCCACACCGCTGCTGTCTTCAATCTTGTTGTGGAGAAGCTTGGCAACACACGAGAGGAAGACATTAAAGAGCACTGGCACTAGCACACACCCCTGCCTCACCCCTGTGCGTACAAGGAAGGGCTCGGACTCTTGTCCTCCTGTGGTCACCCGAGCCGTCATCCCATTGTGGAACTGGCAGAGGATGTTAACAAGTTTATTTGGACAGCCAGACCTGAGAAGGACATCCCATAAGAGCTCTCTTTGCACAGTGTCGAATGCTTTGGAGAGGTCGACAAAGGCCATAAACAGGTCCCGATGTTGCTCCCGGCACTTTACAAAGAGCATGTCAGGCAGATAAAAATAAATGGGCAGCACGGGGCAGCACAGTTCCCCCATTTTTAGTAGTGCTGGGGTGAACTTTCCCTTGACGGAGGTTGTCTTACATGGAAATTGAGAGCTGTTGTACCATCCAAGCTAAGAGCTAAAATGTTGGCAGAGCAACATGATTGTCATCTAAGCATGATCAAAATAGCTCGAAGCTTTATCAGGCAGCCTGGGATAAATCAGCAGATTGAGTAACTTGCCATGCATTGTTCGGGTTGCCAGCACATCCAGGAGAAAGGTATCCAGAGCTGAAAGAACCACTTCCTGCTATCCCAGAGTCAATTCCTACAACCACCATGGATGACCCCCCAAAACCTGAGGTTGTTTCACAGCCGTGTGTGTGTATCTAAGTTGAGATACATACTATATTGATTTGAATTTTATAACTAAACTGGGATGAGTAATATTATAAAGATAGTGTTTGATTAAGCATTCTTTGTTTAAGTAACACATTACAAGTCGCACGTAATAGTACACGAATGGAACCATCATCATGCCACCATGTCAAAATTGCACATCTCGCTGCAGTAAAGAATAAAACTAAAACACAAATCTCCCAGCTCCATGCTTTTCTTTCAATTGGTATTATGATTTAGAGTTACAAAACATTGCAAACCTCTTTGAGAACTTCATTCTGGATGCAAATGATTGTGCCAGTATTAGAGATGAAAGACTTAGAATATGGAAAGGAATTCCAATGTTTAAATTTTAACTAAATCACCAGGATGAACAGTCTGTTGAGTTATAGTGCTGAATACATCAACTAAAATAGGTTAATAAAAAGATTGGGACAGTGACTGCCACACTCAACGGTTACTTGTACATTGTGTTTTATTGGATTGCTTTTATAGTTATATTTGTGTTTTTATGCTTATTGTGCTTTTTATGCTGCATTGGATCCAGAGTGACAATCATTTCATTCTCCCTAACACTCATATACTGAAGAATGATAATAACCAACTTTGAATCTTAATTAAACTTTTAGTGTATTGATACAAATTTTACTTTAAGCATTTACACCTGATTTACAGTTTTGCAAAACAGTCAGGAAGAGTTTTATGGCAATCTATACAAAATGACATTAGAAAGCAACAAATATGTTTGAATTCAATTAGTGTTTTTCATTCGCGATGTCAGATACTGGTGATTATGGGAGGCCTTTGTGTGGGAGCAGCAGACCACTGTTATACTCTTTTATTCATTTGTGGGAGCAGCGTGGAAGTACCTTTATTTGGCATTGAACCAAAGCTTTACTAACTAAAGGAGCACTTGATAACTGATACTTTAAATGAAGTAGAAATTACATTTGTTGAATAAATTCCAGGCTCTTGTTGGTTTGCTTCCCTCCTGCTGCAATGCCAAGATCACAATGAAGATTGATATCATTCCAGCATTTTGCGTTGAGGGAAAGGAAAGAGAAAAGGATCAGCATATTCTCCTAGTGCTATTTCTCCAATTTCCTTTTGGTATATCATAAATGTTATACGTTCTTGACTGAAATAAAGTGGCATCAATGGAACTACGTTGACTCAGGCCTAGGGGGCCGGCGTCGGGCACGGTGACGGACTCTCCACTTCTCCCTCTCCCTCATCAGTGTGTTCAGTTCATCTACATTAGCCGCGCCGCTGTCTTCTAGAAGCGTGTTGACCATAATCTTGGGAGGGCGCCCAGGGTTCATCCTCCCACGCTTGGACTCCCATATGATGACAAGGCTGGCAGGTAGCTTGGAGTGGTGTAGACAGTGCCCCGCTGGTTGCAGTCTTCTCGCCTCAGTTTTAGTGGTGAGCATCAGTAGGTCGTCATAGAGCTCGACGTACATCATGTGCTGTTGCCAACTCACGTCAAGAGCCATCTGGAGCATTTGTGTATAGCAACCATCTAAAGACTTTCGCATAGTCTTGGTGAGTGTCCACGTCTCGCATCCATACGTGAGAATGGACTCTATGACTGCTGTGAAGATCATCTTTTAAGTTCTCTTTAAGCCTTCAATGAAAACACCAATCGATCCAGTAAACTTAAAAGAAATGGAGTCTTCCCATTCATTTAGCCCACCCATTTTTATTGAGGTCATTCCTTTCTGACACGAGTCCATGTGTACCAGCTGCTCTTTCCTTGTGAGTTAGTAGCAAGTGTTGATGGCTATTACAACAACATGGCCTCCAAAATCTAATAAACACATGAATGTGCTTTGTGATCATAATAAAGGTAAAAGATTAGCTTTATTTGTCATGAATACATCGAAACATACAGTGAAATGCATTGTTTGTGTCAATGGCCAACACAGTTCAAGGACATGTTGGGGGCAGCTCGTAAGTGTCATCATGCTCCCAGCGCCTATACAGCTTGACCACAACTTACTAACCCTAGCCTGGACGGCTTTCAAATGTGGGAGGAAACTGGAGCACCCAGAGAAAACCCACACAGTCATGAGGAGAATGTACAAACTCGTTACAGACAGCGGCAGGAATCGAACCCTGACTGGTGACCGCTGGCAATGCACAGTGATCGCATTATCCGCTATAATACTGCGCCACCATATAACCATATAACAGTTACATGGCTATATGGTTATATATGATACTGTGCCACCCTCTTAATAATGTTAATATGGGGCAGGAAACAAGAGCTTTAGCTTAAGTTTCCTTTCCAAAGAAGATGCCCCTTGGCACTCAGTGCATTCACTTCTTAGACAGCCCTCCGGGATTATGAATCACTGTGGTGCATTCCAGTTCCATCACTGATGGGGTCAAAATTAGAAATTGCGGATAATGTCTCAAGTGCTTGGCAGAACAGACATGCAGATGGATAGCTTGGAAGGTAGTTCCCTCCATCCACAATTTAAGCTGAGTTTCTCTACATTGCTGATGAATGGACTCAAGATATTCAGTCCCAACCCAAATGCTCCTTCTCCACTTTGAGTCATCAGGGCCAGGGATTCTCATAAGTCAGTGGGATAATTACACTTAAAATATCAAATGTTTTGATATTTCTGTCCATTTTTATTTTCTTCCTGTGACAGAGCACAGAAGAGGGTGCAGCCGTAATGGGAACCTTGTGTTAGACATGCAAAGGGTGTTCAACTATTGAAGCTAATTGCTGAACTCAGTGGTGAGGACATTGGGAGAGGAGAGGACACTGATTTTAGCTCCCTACTTGTATATGTTTTGTAAGAATATAGAATTAGAGGGTCATTAAATGTTTGTTAGACATATGATGGATATTGCTCTCCTTGGCCAGTGTGCCCCTAGTTTTTTTTTTTTGCAAAGCTCACTTTCTAAACACTTGAAAGATCACAAACAGTTGTAACTAAACTTCCAATTTTCTTTAACTTCTGGTCATAAATAGGAGTCACCCTTCATTCTTAAAATGTGAGTGGAAAGCAGTAATCAGCTTGAAGTTAAAAACACACAGCTTTTCAAACAAACTTTGTTTATAGCTCAGACTTGCTGGCTCATACCATGAGGCTGAGAACTACTGAGAAAGTAGCATAAGACAATGGGTTATTTAGACTGGCAAGTTTCAAACAGACAACGCTTAGTTTAAATTAAGTTAGTTAAGTTGCTTAGTTCAAGGAAGCTTCCAGACTGAGTGGATACTATCATTTAGCATATCAACAACTGATGTGTTTATAGTTGGAAAGTTTATTTAATCAAGGAAGTCAGCTTCACAGCACTAGTAGGGAACAGTAAACCTTAAACTGAAATCTATGCCTCCAAGATGCTTTTGGACCATTTGTGTTATAAGGGTATCTGAGGAAATAGCATATATATGTGAAGTCATCCACGTGGTAAGAAAAGGGTATAAAGGTAGGGAGCAGTTCAGGCTTATTAGGAATTGTTATGAAACCTCAAGAAGCTGTAGAAAAAACACAGGGCGAATCAGAATCTATTCCTCTTGCTTCAATTTCTACAACAGGCTACTCGTCATCCAAATGATTGGTACAGTATGCCCTTTTCATTTATATGACTCGTACCTGTGTTTTGGAAATCCTTCCTCCTTTGCATTTCATGTTTTAGAAATAGTTTGTAATTTGGAAATGTTTAAGATAGAAACCCTCTGTAAGTTTTAAATATGCTTTTAAAATGTTGTTTGGATTTAAATGTGTATCACTGAAAATAAATTAACTGCGTTTTAAGCTCAAACATGAGAAAACCTGTAGATGCCGGAAATCCAAAGCAACGCACACAAAATGCTGGAAGAATTCAACAGGCCAGACAGCATCTATGGAAAAAACTAAACTGTCGACATTTTGGGCCAAGACCTTTTTTTCAGGATGCTGCCTCGCTTGCTGAGTTCCTTTAGCATTTTGTGTGTGTTGCTGAGTTTTAAGCTACTTGTTAGCTGAACGTATCCTCTCCTTGATAGGGAGAGAGGACCCACTGCTGAAATAATGGGTATTGGAAACTAAACTCACTATGGAATATAAACAGGGAAGTGAACTTGACTTTGAAGACTGGATAGTTACAGTATAATCTCCCTGTAGTGCGAGTACTCATAGCTATTTATATCCGATAGGGATTAAGGTCTTCATCTGAGATTAGCACATCACAGTCAGCAAACCCAATACCATCAGAGATGATAAGCTTCATGCCAGGTTTGAAGTCCAGACTTTCCACTTCTCACCAAGTAACCGGATGCTGCATTGGGACACTGAAGATGGCAAGTTCTGTTATTGGTGTGTTTGGTTCCATTGAGAGGAGGTTGAAGTTTAGAAAGCAGTGCATGTTTTCTAGGGTATTATTGTGAATGTTTCTGTTGGAGGGCAATGTTGAACAGCAGAGCAGGTTGATAGAGGACTTTCCTTGTGGAGGTTAATTGCAAGGTGCACTTTCTCAAGTGCATCAGCAAACAAATTGACAACTCTTTGGATTAAGGATGAACTGGAAGTATTTCTATATAGAACAAATTTCTTAAAATGTTAGTGCAGATTAATAAAAAGGTTGAAGAAAACTACAAAATCTCCAGGCATTTATATTTGGAACACTGTCAAAATCAATTTCAAGTACTAGTAACAGCATAATGCTGAGGTAGGCAGAAAGAATGAAGTACCTGTTGATGTTTAAATGCTAGGGTGAGCTATTACTTCAGAGCCCCTAACTGGAGAAACAATCTTTTATGTCTATTAGAGAAATCCACAGCCATTACTTGCTGCCAGACGACAATCTAGTCATGGCCTGAATAATGATAATTATATGACCAAATAACAACCCCATTGTTTCTAATGTAGGTTTCCAAGGATACAAGACTGCTTATTGTACATGTTTGACAAATTTGTGACACAACTGCTCTCTTGTTTATCTAATGCTTTATAAATGTTGGGGGGGGGGTGGAATTCATCTCAATGCAGTTCCTAGTTTCAGTGTAATACTGGTTCAAGAACTCTGAATTTTATGACACAGTCTCACAGCTTAATTAGTCACAGCTCAAAAGAAATCTATAAATTCACTGATGACACCACTGAATTGGCAGGTCTCAGAAGGCAACAAGGAATCATACAGGAGTAAGATAGATAAGCTGGATGAGTGGTGTTGCGACGGCCATCTTGCACTTAACATCAGCAAGACCAAGGAATAGATTGCAGACTTCAGGAAGAGGAAGTCAGGAGAGCATATTAGTCCTCGTTGAGAGGTAAGCAATGGAAAGAGTGAGCAGCTTCAGGTTCCTAGGCCCAACTGATTGAGGCAATCATGAAGACAGAATGCCAGCATTTATACTTCATGAGGAGTTTGAGAAGATGCGGGTGTCACCAAAGTCCAGCAAATTTCTACATCTTTACGGTAGAGAGCATTCTAACTGGTTGCATCACTGCCTGGCATGGAATCTCCAATGCACAGGATCACAAGAGGCTGCAAAGGGTTGTAGACCCAAACAGTTCCATTGCAAGATCAAGTCTCTCCACCACTAAGGACATTTTCAAAAGACAATGCCTCAAGAAGGTGGCATCCAATATTAAGGACCCTCAAAATGTGGGGCATGCCCCCTTCTCAAATACAATAGCCTGAAGACCAGACTCAACATTTTAGGAACAGCTTCTTCCCCTCTGCCATCAGATTACTGTACACCCATGAACACTACCCCACAATTCTGCTTATGCATATTTTTAAATTTGAAATATATAGTAATATATTTTTATGTCTTGCACTGTACTGCTGCCACAAAAACAAATTTCATGACATATGTCAGTGATAATAAATCTGATTTAATCTTTTGCACCCAGTCTGTTCCTGAAGTATGCCAAATGTCATTTCAACCACACAAGTTTTAATCATCTGTGGCTCCCACCAAAAGTACACATTAAATACTTAAATGTGAAAATTTGGGACCTTTGCATGTTGCAAGAACCAACCATAACTACAAGATGCCCAGAAACAAAAATCAGGCCCAGAAAGTGGTTTTCATTGATCTTGGAAAAGCAGGAATAATGCACCTGGATCAACAACAAAGTGCAGTCCACTACCAACAAGTTCATAAAACACCACCACCTTACACCAGAATCACCCTACCAGCTGTCTCAGGCCAATTGCCCACCTCCCTTGCCAGCTGAACTGCAGGAGGGTGCCAGAAGTTAAAATAAATCAAAATCCAAATTTGGATTCAACTTTATACCCCTGTTGTTGCTAGGTTTTACAAACCAAGCAGGCAACTTGCTAGAATAAGTAGAGACATAGCAAATTTGATCAAGCTTCATAAATCATTAAAAGGTAATCAACTTGCATCATCAACAATTTTCCTCTCCACATCGATGCAGCCTGTCACAGGTGCACCCACATTATTATTTCTTTCTATTTTTTTTATGCTTTCCTTCCATTTGCATCTGTGGCTACAGTTAATTAATCTTCAGCACCTTTTCTCAGTTAGTACGACGATCACATTTAAACTAATTTGTCAGGGGGTTTGGAACCGGACTGATAGGCCTGAGGATGAGGCAGTTGATATACAAGTAGATGCAGTGTGTACTGAGACAGTGTGGAAGGGCAGGTAGATGACGGGGCAAAACTACAGTCAGTGAGATGAGTTGAAGTATAACTTGGGGGCAAAATTGAAAAGGGTGATGAAAACGGGACTGAAGGTGTTAAATTTGAAAGCATACGGTATATGGAATAAGGTAGATGTTCTTGTGCAGTTAGTGACTGAAGGGTATGAAATTGTGGGCATCACTGAACCTCATGACAAGATGTGTGGTTATAGCCCAGATGTGACAAGAGAGACACTGAAGTGAAGCAACAGTTCGCTGAGTTTAATGGGAACTGTGCCGAAACAAAGGGAAAAAAAGCAAGTTAGAACTTAACTAGAGCTGTTAAACTAAAGCCAACGCTGATACAGCAGCTTGGCCATGGTAGCTTAATACTAAACAAATTCCGCTCCTTAGTGGCATCAGGCTAAACAATAGTTTCCTTTCTTGGAAACGGGACCACAGTAAGTGGGGAGCTTGGATGTTGCTCGGCTTTTGTCAAGTCTCGGCAAGACTGGAATAAGAGGAAGGGATTTAAGTGCCACCAGGAAGAAACAGTAATTGGCTGGAACGTGCATACTCACGAGCGTGATTGTCCAGCCCATCCCACAGTCTGCCTGCAAGGCCGCAGACCCCTCAGCAGAGCCTGTGGTTATGACAGTGCCCCCCTCCCTGGGCGCATCTCCTGCAGTGCCAGAGACCGGTGGCTTTTGGAAGTCGAGGCTGACAGATTTGCCCAGAACATCATGGTCTGTACCCCTCACAATCCATGAGACATCAGATCTTGCCCTACATCTGGCGGGATGCCAGGAGGCACGGAACAATATCAACCAGGGAACCAACCATGAAGTTGGGGGGGTGGGGGTGGATGGAGGTGACAGGAACCAGGGGGAAAGTGGTCACGGGGTTGAGCTAGGAAACATGGAACACTGGGTGGATCTTCATTGATGATAGTAAGTGCTATCTATTTGAGACCTTGTTGGTAGCCTTCTCCACTACGCATGGTCTCATGTAACCTGGGGCCAACTTGTTGCTCTTGGCTTTCAAAGAAAGGTTTCTAGATGAGAGTCTTTACCTGTCGGTAGAGGTGATCAGCCTGTTGGGCATGCTGTTTCTGAATATGCAGCAGAGAACCCCTGGCCTGTCTCCACATGTAGCATTGGACCAACTGTTCAACAACAGGAACTCTCACATCAATCTACAGGACAGGGAAGAGCTGTGGCTGGAATCCCTCCTAGTATTTAAAGTGGAATGTTCCAGTAGAGGGCATCTGGAGGTTATTGTGGGCAACCTCTACCCAAACCAATTGAGAGCTCCAGGATGTGGGGTTGGAAGAGGCAGGACATCGTAGGGTTGTCTCCAACTCATGAATCACTCTCTCAGTCTGGTTATTAGATTGGTGGGGGGGAGGGAGGTGGTAATACCAGATGAGAGGCTGGCTGTGGCTCCCGCAAGAGAACAGAAGGCCTTTCAAAACTGGGATGTGAACTGTGGTCTTCAGTTGGGTACTACATCCTGAGGGACGTTGTGCGGCCTGAACACGTGCTGAATCATGAGGGTGGCAGTTTCACAAGCTGACAGCAACTTAGGGAGAGCAATGAAGTGGGAAGCCCTGGAGGATCGATCCACAATGACCAGAATGTGAGTGTTTCCATCAGACGCGGGGCAGACCTGTGATGAAATCCACTGATCAGGGGCAGTGAGGCACAGTCAGCAGACATAACAGACCCACAAAGCGCAAGCGTGATGTCTTGTTTTGGGCACATGGGACAGACAGAGATGAAGATGTGGCCACCAAAATTGTCCTTTGATAAATTCTATAGTCTGTTAAATTCCTTGATGGCCAAACAAGTGGGAGGAGTGTCCATATTTCAATACACTGGGGCATACCATGGCAGGAACAAACAGCCAATTGGGAAGGCTCCCGCCTTGGCCTGGATCCAACTAGGCAGTCCTCACCTCTGCCCTTATTCCCCAAATTACTAGAGCAGTAGTGCAGGAGTGAGGATAGATGGGCTCTGAATTGGTGTTGTACTTGGACACATTTAACTACTGAGAGAGAGCACCGGCTTTGGTATTCTTGTTGCCAGGGTGTTCGGTGAGGGGGAAATTAAACCAAGCGAAGAAGAGAGCCTAATGGGCTTGACAGGAGTTGAGTCTCTTAGTGTCCAGAATGTAGGAGAGGTTCTTTTGATCTGTCCAAACCAAAGAAGGGGTGCTCTGGCCCCTCAAACAGTGTTGCCATGCTTCCAGGGCCTAATTGACTTTCAGAAGTTTTCAGTTCCCAAAATGATACTTATACTCGTGCAGAGTCAAGAGATTTCTTTAGCCAGAGAGTGGGGATCTGTGGAATTCATTACCACAGGTGGCTACGGAAGCCAAGTGCTTTGGTATGTTTAAGGCAGGGGTTGAAAGATTCTTGATTAGTCTGGGCATGAAGGGATATGGGGAGAAAGCAGGGTATTTGGGCTGAGAGGGAAAATGGATCAGCCATCATGAAATGGTAGAGCACATTCTATGGGCCAAATGATCTAATTCTGCTCCTATATCTTATGGTCTTAAGATATGAAGAAGGTTATAAGCATTGCCCAGATCTATCTTGGAAAATATGGTTGCTCCCTGAAGATGTTCAAATGCTGAGGCAAGCAGGGAAAGCTGGTAGCAGTTCTTCACTGTGATGCTGCTGACTGACTGATAATCAATACTAGCTTGCCAAAAAAGAAGTTCACCCCTGCTGGCAAGGTTGATGGATGGATAAACCCCAAGGCCAATGCCTCCTTGACTTAATCTTCCATGGCTACTGTCTCGGGATGAAAGAGGAAAAGGAGCTGGTCCCGGGGAGGACTAAGAGGTCAATGATGCAGTCATTGGTGTGGAGGCAGGAAGGTGGCCTTCTTTTACTGAACACCTCAAGAAAATCAGCACATTCAGCCGGAATGCCGGACAGGTCAATATCAGCAGTTGACAGAGGAAGGGATCTGCTGACAGGTGTCTGAGCCGGACTCAGACAGTAGACAGGCAAGCCAGTCCCCACTCCTTGAGTGTCCCGAGGGGCCAATCAATCCATGGCTTGTATTGAGATAATCAGGGAAGGCCAAGCACCAGCAGCAGTTCAGGTGAATCAACCAGATAGAAGGGGAGTTGTTCCCTTTGGTTGTCTTCAAGCACAATTTGAAGGGGTTCAGTGGAAATCTGGATCCTGCCATTACCCAGAGGCCATCCAAGGCTTTGACATTGATATTCTCCATCAATTGCTGAGTCGGAACTCTCCATTTTTGAGCCAGGAACCTATCCATGAAACTCCTAGCTGCACCAGAGTCAACAAATGCCTGAGGCTTATGGATCTGAGACCACCAGGACAAGGAAGATGGAGCATTACACAATTACAGGAAGATCCTTGCAAGAAGAACCAACCAGTCAGAACACCCCTTCCTGCCGATGGGTACCCTCTTTTATTGGGTGCTTGGGACATGAATGGCCTGGATTGCCATAATAGAGGTAGGAACCTGTTTTCCTGCAATGATCTCATTCCTCCTGAGATAGGTACGTGTGCCACAACTGCACTGGCTCCTCCATCGACTGGGTGCTGGGTGAAGAAGGAAAGGATGATGCGGACAGTAGGAAGAGTAGGAAGCTCAAGACATTTCTTTCCCTGCACCACTTAGTTGCCTGGTTGTCTTCTTGAGTGGCCAAACTAATCAGGTTATTCAGGCTGACCTGTTTGACTCATACTGCGATCTCATGCCAGACCCCTGTGTTCAGTCTCCGCTGGAGGCACTGATGAGGGCTCTCTCATTCCTACCCATTTCCACAGCAAGCATGCGGAACTTTGCCGCATAGTCCCTCACTGTCCTTCTGCCTTGGCTCAAGACCAGGAGTCAGTGGGCAGCCTCCTGACCCAGTACTGGAAAATTAAAAAGTCTCTTTAACTCAACAACAAATTGCCGAAATGACTATGGAGCATTGAGCATGCCGAGCAGGGATCCATCTGAGAGGACCACCATGTACGCTAGTTTATGCCCATTCTTAACGAATTTCACGACACTTGCCGGCAATAGTAAACCTAATTCTTCATCGAACCAACCAGGCTGTGCTTGGAAAGTCAGCTCACACCGGGTAATAAAATTCCTGCAGTTGGTGGGATCAATGGAGTATTTGCCTGGTGGAGGAATACCGGCTTTGGTCCAGACATGGTTATGGGAATCGTGGCATTAGTGGCCAAGGTTGATGGGGGCTGTTGAAGAAAAAAGGTCTGGGAGATGCTGGGGCTGGAACTGACATGGCTAAAGGCTATTGAATGTGTTTGCGAGAGTGGCTGTCACCTGATTCCTGCTGTCGGTGGTAAGCTGCTGAAACGTGGCTGTGAGAGCAGTAATCGCTGTCACCTGATGCTGGCTGTCTGCAGTGGGTTGCTGAACTGTTGCTATCAGGGCTGACATCTGTTCGTCCAGCTGGGACTAGGCTTGCTGCTCTGAAAGTAGCTGTCACACTGCATGAGAAACATTGGCCAATCCGGCTTCTCCTGGTTTTAATTTCTCCTCCACGACTCTGGTCTCAACTGGGCTTGTCATTCTGAAAGTACCTATCACATTGCCTCAGTTACTTCTCTCAACGCAGTTTCAACCAACTATAATTTATCTCCTATCTGGCCAATGAATGTCAGAGCCAAGTTCAGCTGTTCTCTCTCTCTGCTGGGTCCATTTTATTTTGGTCAAGACTTGCAGTGGTCAAGTTGTGCAGATATGGCCCAAGTCCCAAGGGTGATATTGAAACCGATTAGCAGTTCAATGACTTTAATAGGAACTGCGCAGAAGGAATAAAAACAACAAATGCTAAGCCAAAAGGGCTGTTAACTAGAACTGCCAAACCAATGCTAACATTGATACAGCAGTTCAGCCACAATAGCTTATACTAAATAAAATATGACTTCTTAGCTGCATCAGGCTCAAAGGTAGTTTTCTTTCCTGGAACCAGGACAACAGTAAGGAGGGAGTGTCGATTTTGCTCTACGTTTGGTCAGGTCTCAACAAGACTGGAATCAGATGAAGAGAAGTAAGGGCGTTAAGTACCACCACAGTGGTTATGACATCTTGACTGAAAGATCATAGTTGGGAGCTTAACATACATTGTATTGAAAGGAGAGGCAAGTAGGCAGAAGGGGTAGCAGAGTGGCTCTGTTGGTAAAAAGTGAATCAAATTCTTAGAAGGAGGTAACATAGGATCGGAAGATGTGGAATCCTTATGGATAGAGTTTAGAAACTGCAGGGGTAAAAAGACCTTGATTGGAGTTACATACAGGCCTCTGAACAGTAGCCTGGATGTGGGAGACAAGTTCCAATCGGAGATAGAAAAGGCGTGTAAAAAGGCCAATGTTACTATAGGGTCATGTAATGGGTGGAAACATGCATAATTCACGGAAGCCAACATTGCTCTGGGGTTCAGTTTAAGAGGCTGGTCTGACGTGATGACGTAATTATGTGAAGTTTTTACCGCAATTTATTCATCTGCGTTTGGAGGACAATAAATAAGTTGTTATGGTTTTTCTTAAACATAAAACGCCTCCCGCCATTTTATCAGAATCAGAATCAGGTTTATTATCACTGGCATGTGTCGTGAAATGTGTTAGCAGCAGCAGTTCAATGCAATACATAATATAGAAGAAGAAAAAAATAATAAAATAATAATAATAATGAATTAATTAATTAATTTAAGTATGCATATATTGAATAGATCAAAAATCCTGCAAAAACAGAAATAATATATATTGAAAAAGTGTGGTAGTGTTCACAGGTCCAGCGTCCATCCAGGAATCGGATGGCAGAGGGGAAGAAGCTGTTTCTGAATCACTGAGTGTGTGCTTCAGGCTTCTGCACCTCCTTCCTGATGGTAACAGTGAGAAAAGGGCATGCCCTGGGTGCTGGAGGTCCTTAATAATGGACACTGCCTTCCTGAGACACCGCTCCCTGAAGATGTCCTGGGTACTTTATAGGCTAGTACCCAAGATGGAGCTGACTAAATCGATGACCCTTTGCAGTTTGTTTCAGTCCTGCACAGTAGCCCCACATACCAGACAGTGATGCAGCCTATCAGAATGTTCTCCATGGTACATCTAATATTTGCAAAAATTTACACTATAATATCATGGGAGATTTCAATATGCAGGTAGATTGGGAAATCAGGTTGGTGCTTGATCCCAAAAGAGGGAATTTTTCGAATGCCGTTGAGATGGCTTTTTAGAGCAGCTTGTGTGGAGCCTACAGGGGAAAGGCAGTTCTCAACTGTGTGCTGTGTTGGAGGCAGGGATGATAATATGATAGAATATACCCTGCAGTCTGAGAGGGAGAAGATATAATGGGGTAAAGGGAATTGCATGGGCATGAGACAGGAGCTAGCTAAGTATGATTGGACAAGACATTAGCAGAGATAACGGCACAACAGTAATGACTGGATTTTCTGAAGGCAATTCGGAAGGCACATGAAGATACACACCAAAGGTGAAAATTATTCTAAAGGGAGGAAGAAGCAACCATATCTGATAAGGGAAGTCAAAGACAGCATAAAATGAAAAGAGTGGACATATAACATAGGAAAAATTAGTGGGAAGCTAGATGATTGGGAAGCTTTTAAAAACCAACAGACGGTGACTAAAAAAGCCATAAAGAGAGAAAAGATGAAAAGATGGTAAGCTAGCCAATACCTTAAAGGAGGATACAAGAGGTTTTCTTCGGGTATATAAAGAATAAAAGAGCAACAAAATTGAATATCAGACAGCTGGAAAATTGGAGAGATAAAGAAATGGGGGAGGAACTTAATATTTAGTGCCAGTATTCACCATGGAGGACAGTAGCAGTATGCTAGACATTCAAGAGAACCAGGGGGCAAAGTGAGTTCAGTTGTTTTTATTAAGAAGAAAGAACTTGGAAAAGCTGAAAGGTCGGAAGATAAGTAAGTCTCCTAGACCAGATAGTCTACACACCAGGGTTCCGAAAGAAGTAGCTGATTGTGGAGGCATTGGTAATGGTCTTTCAAGAATCACTAGGTTATAGAATGGTTCTGGATGTCTAGAAAATAGCACATGTCATTCCAAAGATGAACAGGTAAGCAAAAGTTAGTACATCATGCGTATGTTATCTTGGCACCACATTTGCAGTTTGCCCCCGTGCAATTGATGCAAAATGATGCATTTCCCTGTATGTTTCAATATATGTGAGAAATAAAGCTAATCCATAAATATACACATTAGACAGTTTAATCAAGAATCGGCTACTGCTGTCCATGACGAAGTATCAATCATAGCCAAGAAGTGTTATGCGGTTCTAACCTGGGTGGGAGGTGGGAGGACATGAAGCAGCAGAAAACAGCACGAATAACAGCATTGTATCATCATTTCTGGAGTAAATTCATGTTTTCAAAACCAATGCTTACTCTCAATCCTGACAGGGATGGAATGGAGTGTTATGGAAACCATAGAATGGCTAATGCATGGAATGAGACCATTAATCCACATGCACTCCAATGAAGAGCTCTTTAGCTAGTCCCACTAATCTTCACTTCCCTCACAACTCCAAGTTTTCTTTTTTCTTTTAGATTGTTATCCCTTTATTTCTTTCTAAAGATACAATTGATCCTACTTCCACCATTATCCCTAGCAATCTATCCCCAGACTCTTACTTACGTCACTGGAGTTTAAGGCAGCAATGAAATAGTTCCGTCTGTCTGTATAGAAGAATTCCTCATTGCTGTTTCTATAACAATTTTTTGACCAGTCTGGGTTGCTCTCCCTGAGCTGAACCCCCAAACCTGGAGGACCAGGACTCATGGCCTGGCCTCGACCCTTTGATCTGTTTGGCATGAGTGACCCTACCAAGAACCAAAGCAGAATGCCCTGACTCCATCAACATAGCTCTCTGGATCATTGAGGCACGCAAAGCCTTCAAAGCCTACCACAAGCTGCTGGTCCTCTTGGACGATCCCAACTCTGACCATTCATTATGCAATCAAAGCTTCCTTATATTGCCATTATTCTTTTACCATTTCCATTTCTACCCTGTGCCCCCTCCCCCAAAAGTTCCAATTCCTCCTTAAACTGGAACAGTCCAAATCTTCAATGATTAAACACTATTGAAGATATTAAAAATCCTGTTGAGCATTCTAGCTGGCAACACCATCTGGTATGTAGGTGTCAACGCTCATGATTAGGACAAAAAGCTGAAGAGATTTGTAAGTGCAGCCAGTTCCATCCTGAGCACAATCCTCCCCACCACTGAGGACATCTTCAAAAGACGATGCCTCAAAGAGGCAACATCCTTCATTAAAGGACCTCCATCACCCAGCAACTGGAAGACACACACTCAACATTTTAGGAAAAGCTTCTTCACCTCCACAGTCACATTTCTGAATGGTCTATGAACATTACCTCGCTATTCTTTTCCGTATGTTTTGATACACGTGACAAATAAAGCTAATCTTTATCTTTTTTTTAGATTATGAGAACACTCAGTCCCCTTTTATTGTCATTTAGAAATGCATACATGCATTAAGAAATGATACAATGTTTCTCCAGAGTGATATCACTGAAAACAAGACTGACCAAAGATTAAAACTGACAAAACCACATATAGTTACAGCAGTGCAAAGCAATACTATAATTTGATAAAGAACAGACCATAGGCACAGTAAAAAAAGAGTCCTCAAAGTCCCGAGTCGATCGACTCCCGAGTCCCCAATAGCAGGCAGCAAAAGGGAGAAACCTCCTGCCATAAACCTCCAGGCACCGTTAACTTGCCGATGCCTTGGAAGCAGCCAACCCCAGCCGACCCTGAATCCATCCATCTGAAAACTCCGAGCTTCCGAGCAGCCTCTCCGATACAGCCTTCCGAGCGCCATCCTCTGCCGAGCGCCTTCAACCTCTCCCCAGCCGCTGAAACACGCAAAGCCGAGGATTTCGGGACCTTCAGCTCCGGAGATTCCGGTTACCACACAGAAACAGTGGTAGCAAAGCAGCCATTTCAGAAGTTTTCCAGATGTACCGCTGTGCTCTCACGTCTGTCTCCATCAAATCAGGATTGTGCACGGTCCCCTACTTGACAAATAACAGATATTCATCACCGAAGTGGCTGCGTGCACTGTCGTCGCTAGTCTTTATCATTTTTTTCAGAATCATATCAGTAAATCTATTCCACATCCACTCCAATGCCCTTGTACATCTCTCTTAAAGTTTCCACTCAAAAATGGACACCAGCATCCATTGCAACACATACAAAATACTGGAGAAATTCAGCAGGCCAGGCAGCATCAATGGAAAATATGTCTTCCTCTCCTCTCCATTCCCCTTTTCCCAACCATGATTCACCTCTTCCTTCCCCCTTCCCACTCTCAATCCACATTTGAGAACCATACCAGAATCAGGCTTATCATCACTCACATCTGTCATCAAATTTGCTTTTTTTGCAGCAGCAACAGTGGTACAGTACAATACATAAAGGTACTACAGTACTGTGCAAGAGCCTGAGGCACCCTTGCTATATATATGTGCATACAAAGTCAGGAATCGAAAGGTTGAGAATGGTGGGACTAACATTCTGAGCTGCGTATATTGTCGTGCAACGAGTATTGTGGGGAAGGTGCATGAGCAAAGGGTATGGATCAACACCTGCAATAAGGATGTTGTAGTTATTAGTGAGACTTGTTTACAGGAGGGACAGGACTGGCAGCTCAATGTTCCGGGGCTCCATTCTTTTAGACATCATAGAATGGGAGTGATTAAAAGTGGGAGGGGTGGGATTACTAGTCAGAGAACATGTCACAGCAGTGCTCTATCAGGACAGACTGGAAAGCTCATCTAGTGAGGCATTATGCATAGAACTGAGGAATAAAAAAGGTATTGACCACATGAATGAGGCTAATGAGGTCATGTCTTTTGACTTCTCCAGTGCGTTCAACACCATCCGCCCTGCTCTGCTGGGGGAGAAGCTGACAGCGATGCAGGTGGATGCTTCCCTGGTATCATAGATTCTTGATTACCTGACTGGCAGACCACAGTACGTGTGCTTGTAACACGGTGTGTCCGACAGAGTGATCAGCAGCACTGGGGCTCCACAGGGGACTGTCTTGTCTCCCTTTCTCTTCACCATTTACACCTCGGACTTCAACTACTGCACAGAGTCTTGTCATCTTCAGAAGTTTTCTGGTGACTCTACCATAGTTGGAAGAATCAGCAAGGGAGATAAGGCTGAGATGAGGCTACGGTAGGAATCTTTGTCACATGGTGTGAGCAGAATTATCTGCAGCTTAATGTGAAAAAGTCTAAGGAGCTGGTGGTAGACCTGAGGAGAGCTAAGGTACCGGCGACCCCTGTTTCCATCCAGGGGGTCAGTGTGGACATGGTGGAGGATTACAAATACCTGGGAATACGAATTGACAATAACCTGGACTGGTCAAAGAACACTGAGGCTGTCTACAAGAAGGGTCAGAGCCGTCTCTATTTCCTGAGGAGACTGAGGTCCTTTAACATCTGTCAGACGATGCTGAGGATGTCCTACGAGTCTGTGGTGGCCAGTGCGATCAGTACGCAGCAGGCTGAGGGTAGCAGACACCAACAGAATCAACAAACTCATTCGTGAGGCCAGTGATGTTGTGGGAATGGAACTGGACTCTCTCATGGTGGTGTCTGAAAATACGATGCTGTCTAAGTTGCATGCCATCTTGGACAATGTCTCTCATCCACTACATAATGTATTGGTTGGGCACAGGAGTACATTCAGCCAGAGACTCATTCCGCCGAGATGCAACACAGAGCGTCATAGGAGGTCATTCCTGCCTGTGGCCATCAAACTTTACAACTCCTCCCTTGGAGGGTCAGACACCCTGAGCCAATAGGCTGGTCCTGGACTTAATTCCTGGCATAATTTACATATTATTATTTAATTATTTATGGTTTTATTACTATTTAATTATTTATGGTTTTATTACTATTTAATTATTTATGGTACAACTGTAACGAAAACCAATTTCTCCCAGGATCAATAAAGTATGACTATGACTACGACTATGACTATGACTACTATATATAATAGCCACCCAACATTCTGCAGAACTTAGAGGAGAAAATTTGTAGATAGATCGCAGACTGTTGCAAGAAGCCTAAGTTTGTGATAGTGGGTAATTTTAACTTCCACACATTGAGAGACTCCCATACTGTAAAAAGGCTTGGGGGGGGGGGGTAGTGTTCAGGAAAGTTTCCTTTATCAGTCCACAGAAATCCCAACAAGGGAGTTCCATACTAGATCTCTTATTCGGCAATGAAACAGGGCAGGTGACAGAAGTTTGCGTAGGGGAGCATCTTGAATTTAATGATCATAATGCCATTAGTTTCAAGGTTATTAAGGAAAAGGATATGTTTGATCCGTGGGTTGAGATTCTAAATTGGAGAAAGGCCAACTTTGATGATGTTGGAAAGGATCTGTCAAATGCGGATTGAGACAAGTTGTTTTCTGGCAAAAGTGTACTTGGTAAGTGGGAGCCCATTGAAAGTGAAATTTTGAGAGTACAGAGTTTGAATGTTCCTTTCAGGATAAAAAGCAAGGATAACAGGTTTTGGGAACCTTGGTTTTCTAGAGATATTGAGACCCTGGTTAAGAAAAAGGAGGCGCATAGCAGGTAGAGGCAGAAGGAACAAACAAGATCCTTGAGGAGTATAAGAAATGCAACAGGGCACTTAAGAAAGAAATCAGGAGGGCTAAAATCAAGGTAAAGGAAAATCCTAAGGGCTTCTATAGATATATTAAGAGCTAAATAATCATAGTCATACTTTATTGATCCCGGGGGAAATTGCTTTTCGTTACAGTTGCACCATAAATAATAAATAGTAATAGAACCATAAATAGTTAAATAGTAATATGTAAATTATGCCAGTAAATTATGAAAAGTCCAGGACCAGCCTATTGGCTCAGGATGTCTGACCCTCCAAGGGAGGAGTTGTAAAGTTTGATGGCCACAGGCCGGAATGACTTCCTATGACGCTCTGTGCTGCATCTCGGTGGAATGAGTCTCTGGCTGAATGTACTCCTGTGCCCACCCAGTACATTATGTAGTGGATGGGAGACATTGACCAAGATGGCATGCAACTGGGACAGCGTCCTCTTTTCAGACACCACCGTGAGAGAGTCCAGTTCCATCCCCACAACATCACTGGCCTTACGAATGAGTTTGTTGATTCTGTTGGTGTCTGCTACCCTCAGCCTGCTGCCCCAGCACACAACAGCAAACATGATAGCTCTGGCCACCACAGACTCGTAGAACATCCTCAGCATCATCCGGCAGATGTTAAAGGACCTCAGTCTCCTCAGGAAATAGAGACGGTTCTGACCCTTCTTGTAGACAGCCTCAGTGTTCTTTGACCAGTCCAGTTTATTGTCAATTCGTATCCCCAGGTTGTAAAGGATAGCAAGGGCAAAAATTGGTCCTCTGGAAGAACAGGGTGGTAGTCTGTGTGTGGAGCTGAAAGAGATGGGGAGGTCTTAAATGGGTTTTTAAACTTGTATTTACTCAGGAGATGGACAGAGTCTGTCGACTCTGGAGTCTATAGAGCCCTGACCCGGGTCTGGGCCGTACCTTCCAAATATCCGGACCTGCCTCTCAGTTTTTTTGCACTACCTTACTTTCCATTTTTCTATTTTCTATTTATGATATATAATTTAATTTTTTAATATTTACTATTGATTTGTAATCCAGGGTGCAGGAAGTGCAGGATCAAATATCGCTGTGATGATTGTACATTCTAGTATCAATTGTTTGGCAATAATAAAGGATAAAGTATAAAAGATGTGAGGTAATGCAGCAGTGAGGTAATGGACTCTATACAGGTTACAGAGGAGGAGGTGCTTGCTAACTTGAGGCAAATGAGGGTGGATAAATCCCCTGACAATATGTTCCCCTGCATCTTGTGGGAGGCAAGTGCAGAAATTGCAGAGACCCTAGCAGAGAAATTTAAAACATCTTTAGCCATGAGTGAGATGCCAGAGGAGAGCTAATGTTATTCCATTGTTTAAGAAATGCTGAGATACTAGAGTCTGGTGAGATTGACATCAGCAGTGGGTAAGTTACTGGAAGGTATTCTAAGAGATCGGATATAAAGGTTATTTGGATAGACAGGGAGAGAGTACAGATTGTTAACATGACTTTGTGCATGGTAAGTCATGTCTAACCAATCTTAAAGAGTTTTTTGAGGAAGTTACCAGGATAGTTGATGAAGGCAAGGCACTGGATGTTGTCTACATATACTTTAGCAGGGCTTTTGACAAGGTCCCGCATGGGAGGTTGGTCAAGAAGGTTCAGTCACCTGAGATTCAAGGTGAGGTAGTAAATTAGATTAGACACTGATTTTGCAGAAGCCAGAGATCGGTTGTAGATAGTTGCCACTCTGACTAGAAGCATGTGACTATGGTGTGCTGCAAGGGGCAGTGCTGGGTCCATTGTTGTTGGTCATCTATATAAACAATCTGGACAATAATGTGGTAGACTGGATGGCAAGATTGGGTGTGTTGTAGATAGCGAAGAAGGCTATCAAAGCTTGCAACGGGATCGATTTCAACGTTTAAGGGAAAGTTGGATAGGTGCATGGATGGGAGGGTAATGGTCTAGTGCAGATCGATGGTACTAGGCAAATAATGGTTCAGCAAGGACTAGATGGGCCAAAGGGCCTGTTCCTATGCTGTAGTGTTCTATAACTCTAAGTACAAGACTTTGTATTCCTATGCATAATGTTTTATCAACACCCTATCTCCCCCAGCTTGCTTATCATCACATTGAAATATTATCCTCTCCTCCTAGCCTATGCATTTTCAATTTGTGCAAGATCCACCAAACGGGTATTCACTTCCTATAAACCCAACTACAAATTATCAATATAGATCAAGAAAAATAGTCATCCTAGTCTAATTCTTCTGGCAAAAAAAAGCCTTTCAAGACTCTGTTACTCGGCCAACTTTCAATCCATTTTGCTGCAGCTTCCATTTACAGGCCTTCAGGCCTGTTGACGAGTCCATTATGTGGCCATTCAGAATCCACATAAACCAATCATCAACTCACAGTCCATTTTATGGGAAAACTCCATCTAAGTAGATGCCATTTGCTTTTACTAAAACCACACTGGCTTTCGTTAATGACTCACATTTGTTCAAGTGACTGGTAATTCTGTCACTGATCATTTCAAGAATACCTGAAAATGATCAAAGTACATTTATTATCAAAGTATGCATGCATTATACAACCTTGAGATTCGTCTGCTTACAGGCAGCCATAAAACAAAGAAACCATTAAAAAAAAGAACACTGTCAAACACCTAATGTGCACAGAGAGAGAAAAGCAAATTGTGCAGACAATAAAAGCGAGCAAATAGCTTTCAGAACTGAAGTTCACAAAAGAGGGTCCGTCCACAGATGTGAAAGCACAGCCTCAGTTCAGCCCAGAGCCGAGTAAACGTCACGGAGTAGCGAGGTGAACTAGCCCGTCCGTTGCCTCCAGCCCCGACACCCTGACCTTTTCAATCTGGCCCGGCACTTAAATCTTTGTCCAAACTTTGGATTTTGTCACTTCGATACGTTCTGGGGGCTGGGCACTGCCTCCTCGATTCTGTTTGTACCCGACCTTTCCAATTCGGCTTGGCACTTAAATGAATATTATGTGGAGATTAGTTGGAAATTATGGTTATTTATTGGCCAGGTAATTAAACTAAGTGGCAAGTACACAGTGAATTGGGAAAAGGAAAATGCACAGTAGACTTTCCTGAGTAATGTAAGTTTTCATCCAAGTATCTTTCATTAATTTCCAACTGCTTTTGCCATGATTGGTGTTAACTATTTACAATTCAAGTTGATAAGCCAGGGCTGAGGTGACATCTTCTGTTGCATAACCATTTACATCAACGAACTGTGATTTAATTAGATTCCTTCCTACCCACGGCTTCAATCTTTTCCCATTTTGTTCTACCACTCAGTTCTGAAGATGTTGATTCGATGAAGAATTAGCCCCGCAGGCACTATCGGTCTACAATACTTCAGCCAAGTGACCTAAAACCCAACAAGCATTGGAAAACCATTCAGCAGTGGAGAACAGTACCTTTCCTGTTGTTAGTTTGCTTGGTTTTCAATTAGATTTACAGGAAGATGTTGCTTCCTGCTTGGCATTGCTCCCAACTACAATCAATGCCAATCATGAGTAGATTTTCCCCATTAAATGCAAAACTTAATCAACGTCCAGCAGAAAGAGATTGAGTCCATGGCTTCAATGATCCATTTGGCTCAATTCGACACCTCCACCATTAAACCAGTAGAAAACTCATCAGAAAAGTAAAATAAAAGCTGAAAATACTGGAAATCAACATCATCAGACAGTGCTTTTGTAAAGGGTTAACATTTCAGGTTAAAAACTCCTGTTAACACTGAGGGAAAGAGATAAAATGTTAGTCTTAAGTTACAGGAAAAATGGAGGGGGGATGAATGAAAAATGTCTGAGTAGGTGATGTCAGGGTGTCAGGGTTATCTTGGAGATAAGTAATACTCAACTGGTTGATGGATTTCAAGGGGTTTGGGGTGGGCAGTATGAGAGTGAGAATACGAAAGGTACTTAAAATAAAGCAAATAAATAGCTGTGGGAACTGAAGTGAAAAAAAATCTGAGTCAATATCACAGATAGACAACTTACAGCAGGAATGCCCATTTCCGATGTTGGAGGAGAGAATGGGTTACTGAAAGCTGTAGGATTCCTGAAGGCAGAAGGTGAAGTGCTCCTTTTCAAATTGTGGCAGGCTTCTGCAGAAAAGTGCAGGGGGCAATAGACAGAAAGACCAGAACGGAAGCGGACTGAAGAATTAATCTTCAGGTCAGGATGGCGCCCAGCTGCATTCTTGTTGCGGTCATATCTTAGACTTAGTTGATATTTTAGGGGTTTTTTTGAGGTTCATGGGGATGGTTTTGGGAACAGAAAGGGCAGTTTGGGGCCTAGTTAGGGATTAGGGACAGGGGTGTGGAAGAATTAGAGAACAGGCCAAAGTCTAAGCCTCCACTCCCCGTTTGAAGGCCAGTGACATGGACGCAGTCAAACGCCAAACCAGTGATGATGGGGGGTGGTGGGGCCGTAGGTAAGTGATTCAGTGAGACCAGAATTCAAGATCTGGTGTTCGGGGCCCTGTCATCGTCAAGTCAGGAGTTCAAGTCCTGGATTTCAGGCCCTCATCTATGGTCCTCCCTCACTGGCATCAGCAAGCCCTTGGTTGATACTGAAGATTGAAGCCTGAAGGTCGATCGGAGTTCCAGAAGTCAAGGCCCGATAGTCAAAACCCTGAGTCTGTGAATCTCTGGAGGTCTGCTTTGGAGGTCAAGGGTCCAATGTCTGCGAAACTATGAGTCTGCTGGAAGCTGGGGAGGCAGAAGGCAACCCATTCTGGTGTTAGAGGACTGGGTACATATGTGAGTTGGTTGTTGGTTGGGAGTGGGGAATGGAGCCTCTAATTTGTTATGACCAGTGTGTGCAAAAATCTTGTGCTATGCAATTTTTTGCCCAGTGACAGCAACACGTGCACAGTGAATAATTTCTTCAATAAAAGCAGTATAAATAAGTCAGTTCTAAAATCTGCAGATAAGTCATCGCAAGTTCCATGGTGTCAGCACTGTCCGCATCAGAAACTGGAAAAGGTAATGTGATTTTGTACGACCGTGAAGCGTACTTAACATGCCAAAGAGGTAGAGGGTGACAACCTTTGGTGAGCAGTTTAAACTCCTTTCTGTGCTAGAAGCAAAAGATGTGTGCACACACACATGCTCACACCTTAGCGGGAACATAGAACAGGGATTGTTTTCACCGTTGTTGCTTGGTTGCTTGGTTTGTTCTGTGCTGGTGTGTTCTCTGTTGTTCTGCCCAGCGTGGCAGGCATTCTGCACTGGTGGCAAAACCTGTGCACTGTCCCCCCACCACCCCCAGCACATTCTCAGAATCTGTTGCTTGTTAATGCAAACGATGCATTTAGATCTCACCGTATGTTCCAGTGTACATGTGATAAATTAGATTAGATTATGAGAACACTCAGTCCTCTTTTATTGTCATTTAGAAATGCATACATGCATTAAGAAATGATACAATGTTTCTCCGGAGTGATATCACAGAAAACAGGACAAACCAAAGACTAACACTGACAAAACCACATAATTATAACATATAGTTATAGCAGTGCAAAGCAATACCATAATTTGATGAAGAACAAACCATGGGCACAGTAAAAATGTCTCAAAAGTCCCCGTGTCAATTGACTCCCGAGTCCCCGATAGCAGGTGGCAAAAGGGAGAAACTCCCTGCCATAAACCTCCAGGCACTGTCAACTTGCCGATGCCTTGGAAGCAGCCGACCACAGCCGACACTGAGTCCATCTGCCCAAAAACTTCGAGCCTCCGACCAGCCCCTCTGATACAGCCTCCCGAGCGCCATCCTCTGCCGAGCACCTTCAACCTCTCCCCGGCCACTGAAACAAGCAAAGCTGAAGATTCAGAGCCTTCTGCTCTGGAGATTCCGGTTACCACACAGTAGCAGCGGCAGCGAAGCGGGCATTTCAGAAGTTTTCCAGATGTTCCTCTGTATTCTCACGTCCATCTCCATCAAATCAGAATTGTGCACGGTCCCCTACTTGACAGATAACAGATATCATTCACCGGAGAGGCCGCGCACGCTGCCGTCACACCGTCATCTTCTCCTCCTGTGTAAATAAACCTGAATCTGAAATGACAGGCAAGTGGAAGCCCCTGCAGTCTTAAAGCAGATACTCCACAAAGCTATCACTTAATCTGTAATACATATCAGATTTTAAAACTTTCTTGGACAGCCTCTTGACCTTTGAAAGATTACCGGTGATGATTGTATTATGTTGAAGGGAGAACGTGGAGTTCAAACAATGCCTTATTACAAGAGCCCTTAAAACTGGTCATTATCAACAAGTAGTGCAGGAATGCTGCCTGGCTTTCTGGTGTTAACAATGAGGTGACGAGACATGTGTGGTGGTGGTTAATTGCACTGTTGATATTTGATGGCCGTTTACTGGTAACCCTTGCCCACAGCACCTTGGAATCCGTTTGAGTTACTTAAGGAAAATCGGCTGACAAACATCTATAAACTGCAGTTGTCAGATTGTCAGAAGCATGCTAGTAATACAAACAACCTGGGGACCAACCCCAGCCTTGTCGACAGCTCACTGCTTGTAATGGACAGAAAACAAGATTACATTTGCTGTCTGCTGTTGAGAGTGGTTGATTTCTGCAGTTGTTTGAAAGCCACAGATTGCACCACTTTCAAGCATACTGTCCTCCCGTGCATCCGCTCTGCGCAGGCGAGCAAGCACAGAGCCACAAACCAGGCTTCTATCATAAATTAGCAGCTCAGTCCATTTTCGCAGCCTGAACTGCGCGAAATATTTCACAGATGGTTCTTTTGACACCTTGAGGAAGTCACTCGCTAGGGAAGGTCACTAGGCCAAATTCTGTTGTACATTTTAGTTTGTAATTCTGCTGCTGAAGATGGAGTGGAGGTGTCCTATCAGATCTCCCAAACCTTGAGGCAAACCTATGTGTCCTCAAAGTCCTTATAACCCAATTCTTTTTTCTCTTTACTTAATGGTTACTTAATTGCGTTGGACATTTGGACAGATGGTTCTAAGAACTGCTGCCATGTTGGTGGATAAAACCCAATCACCGCGCCAAGATTATGTCATCAACGTAGGATCCATAAAGATTAATTGGAACTCAGATTGAAGTGTCAGCCTGACTCAAATGTTGCACACTTGTCTGAAAGTTTCATTGTTGGCTAAAGCCACATTCTTAGACCTTGAATACATAATCTCAGTTGATTGTCAACAGGAAAAGCGAAGATAAAGCCTTTCAGCCTGCAAACCACTCTTAAATTACATGGCAATTGGATAATCATCTATGAACAGGTTTTAAGTGTTAAATGGCTTATCCCTGATCTTATTTTCATGGTTTCAGATAAAGGCCACACAACATTAACTTTGTGATGGCTAGAAGGAACGTCTTTGAATTAGGAACAGGTCCCTCAAGCCTGCTCCACCGTTTAACAGGATCAGATTGTAATCTCAGCTCTATGTTTCCGTCTACCTAAAGCACCCTTATCAGGTATCCATCAAAGGCTCTGCTTTTTTTGAAGAAAAGAAATGCAAAGACTCAGAGCCATCTGAAAGACAAAAAAAAAAGCACAATTCCTGACTGAATTAGACAAGTTGTTGCTTTTGAACAGTGGTTCTCGAGTTTGGATTGTCTGTAAAGTCTTCTTTTTGCTCAAGATGGATATAAAAGATCCCTCAAAGTCACTCAAAGATTATAGTATTCACATTCATTTAACGTTCAGATTCATAAGACCATAAGACAAAGGAGCAGAATTCGGCCATTCAGTCCATCGAGACTGCTCTGCCATTTTATCATGAGCTGATCCATTCTCCCATTTAGTCCCACTCCCCCGCCTTCTCACCGTAACGCTTGATGCCCTGGCTACTCAGATACCTATCAATCTCTGCCTTAAATACACCCAATGACTTGGCCTCCACTGCTGCCCGTGGCAACAAATTCCATAGATTCACCACCCTCTGACTGAAAAAATTTCTTCGCATTTCTGTTCTGAATGAGCGCCCTTCAATCCTTAAGTCATGCCCTCTTGTACTAGCCTCCCCCATCATGGGAAACAACTTTGCCACATCCACTCTGTCCATGCCTTTCAACATTCAAAATGTTTCTATGAGGTCTCCCCTCATTCTTCTAAACTCCAATGAATACAGTCCAAGAGTGGACAAACATTCCTCATATGTTAACCCTCTCATTCCTGGAATCATTCAATTAAATCTTCTCTGTACCCTCCCCAACGCCAGCACATCCTTCCTTAAATAAGGAGACTAAAACTGCCCACAGTACTCCAAATGAGGTCTCACCAGCGCCTTATAGAGCCTCAACATCACATCCCTGCTCCTATACTCTATTCCTCTAGAAATGAATGCCAACATTGCATTTGCCTTCTTCACTACCGACTCAACCTGGAGGTTAACCTTAAGGGTATCCTGTACGAGGACTCCCAAGTCCCATTGCATCACAGAACTTTGAATTCTTTCCCCATTTAAATAATAGTCTGCCCGTTTATTTCTTCTGCCAAAGTGCATAACCATACACTTTCCAACATTGTATTTCATTTGCCACTTCTTTGCCCATTCTTCCAATCTATCCAAGACTCTCTGCAGACTCTTCGTTTCCTCAGCACTACCAGCCCCTCCACCTATCTTCGTATCATCAGCAAACTTAGCCACAAAGCCATCTATTCCATAATCCAAATCATTGATGTACAATGTAAAAAGAAGCAGCCCCAACACGGACCCCTTTGGAACACTACTGGTAACCGGCAGCCAACCAGAATAGGATCTCTTTATTCCCACTCTCTGTTTCCTGCCAATCAGCCAATGCTCTATCCACGTATGTAATTTACCGTAATTCCATGGGCTTTTATCGTGTTAAGTAGCCTCATGTGTGGCACCTTGTCAAAGGCGTTCTGAAAATCCAAATATACAACATCCACTGCAACTCCCTTGTCTAACCTACTGGTAATTTCCTCAAAAATTTGTAATAGGTTTGTCAGGCAGGATTTTCCTTTAAGGAATCCATGCTGAGTTCTGCCTATCTTGTCATATGCCTCCAGGTACTCTGTAACCTCATCCTTGACAATCGACTCCAACAAATTGACTTCATGCCCAGTCTGTCGAAACATACAGTGAAATGCATCATTTGTGTGCACAACCAGCAGAACTTAAGGATGCTAGCAAGTGTCGCCACACATTCCAGCCTAACATAGCATGCCTATCATGCTCGGCAGAATGACTCACACACACACACACACACACACACACACACACACACACACACACACACACACACACACACACACACACACACACACACACACACACACACACACACACACACACACACACACAGTCTTCTAAACCTAAGACAGGCCATCTTCGGTTTCCAGTCTCCGGTGGACTTGGATTCGCAGACATTGGGCCTTTGACTTTCCCAGCAGACTCTCAGACACATGCTCCAGCCATTGAGGCTCAACTTCCTGTCTTCTGATCAATGTCTAGTCTTCAATCTTCAGTAACAAACCCAGGTCTCACCAACGATGAGAAAGGTGGACCCTGGATGAGGGCCCCAAACTCTTGGCCTTGAACTTTGAACAATGAGCAGGTACGAAAGGTAGAAAAGGCTATCCCTTCTTCTACAATATGTCCCAATGTTTCTCTGAGTCATGAAAATTCTCTTCAGTGTATCACAATATTTATCACTTAAGCAGCATCATCTTTTTAAAAGATTACTTAACCATTGTCATATCACTGTGCACATTACTTAAACAGATTTCATTATGGAACATTCAGATTGAAAATGGATGAAAATATAATCTATGTCAAGCAGTTCCTCCAAGCAGAGATGCAGTTTTAGTTTGACTGGGTTAACGACTGCAAACAAATTGGAATCATAGAGTTTTACAGCAGAGGAAGAAACCATTTAGCTTGCTGTATCTTTGTCAACTTTAAGACAGCTCTCAAAATAATCCTCCAGTCTTACTCAGCTTTAATAAGAGCAGTGAGAAACAGAATATTTTTAATATTTCAATTGAAAACCTTTACTCAGAACACAGGAGATAGAGACATCTACGGTAATTTCAACTTGGTAATCAGTTCATTATTGTCAAATGCACTGAGACATGGTGAAAATCTTTGTTTTGCATGTCAACTATCTGGATCATTACAAGACCTCAGTTCATCGAGGATGTACAAAGGGAAAAGCCCTTGTTTTACAATTACGGCTACGGAGAAAGTGGCAGATGCAGTTTAATGTGGATAAATGTGAGGTTATCCACTTTAGTGGTAAGAACGGGAAGGCAGATTATTATCTAAATGGAGTCAAGTTAGGAAAAGGGGAAGCACAACGAGATCTAGGTGTTCTTGTACATCAGTCACTGAAAGCAAACATGCATATACAGCAGGCCGTGAAGAAAGCTAATGGCATGCTGGCCTTCATAACAAGGGGAATTGGGGATAAGAGCAAAGAGGTCCTTCTGCAGCTGTACAGGGCCCTGGTGAGACCACACCTGGAGGACTGTGTGCAGTTTTGGTTTCCAAATTTGAGGAAGGACATTCTTGCTATTGAGGGAGTGCAGCATAGGTTCACAAGGTTAATTCCCGGGATGGCGGGACTGTCATATGTCAAAAGATTGGAGCGACTGGGTTTGTATACTCTGGAATTTAGAAGGCTGAGAGGGGATCTTATTGAAACATATAAGATTATTAAAGGATTGGACACACTGGAGGCAGGAAGCATGTTCCCACTGATGGGTGAGTCCAGAACCAAAGGCCACAGTTTAAGAATAAGGGGTAGGCCATGTAGAACGGAGTTGAGGAAAAACTTTTTCACCCAGATAGTGGTGGATATATGGAATGCTCTGCCCCAGAAGGCTGTGGAGGCCAAGTCTCTGGATGCTTTCAAGAAAGAGATGGATAGAGCTCTTAAAGATAGCGGAATCAAAGGTTATGGGGATAAGGCAGGAACTGGATACTGATAGTGAATGATCAGCCATGATCACAGTGAATGGCAGTGCTGGCTTGAAGGGCCAAATGGCCTACTCCTGCACCTATTGTCTGTTGTACTGGCAGGCAACAAAGTGCAAAGACCACTATGAGGTAGACTGTGAAAGTGAGAGCTTGCCTTGGTCATACACGAGGTCTCTTAGAACCTTAGAAGGGTGTGACACAAGCTGTCCTTGAGCACATTAGTCCATGTTTCAAGCTTTTGTATCTTCTGCCCAGTGGAAAGAGGGTAGGAGGGTATTTGATTATGTTGGTTTCCTTTGTTATAGCTGCCAACATAATCAAATACTCTTCCTACTCCTTCTTTGATAACAAACAGGAGAAAAAAAACCCCACAACTTTGATAATGTTGGTTGACCTGTGCTATCACAAAGGCAGCCAAAAATAATCAAAGTAGGTAGTGTGAAATTTCCCAAGAAAGTGGCAGGAGAGAATGAGAGGATGGAGAGAATGTCTGTGATAGGACAAGGATAGTGTTGCCCTGAGAAAGAGTTGCAGGAGTCATCTGGAGTCATCAGGAGTCATCTGGTTAAATGGGTTGGAGGGTACATTGCTAATAGTAGGGAAGTGGACATGCCCAGCAGGCCAGACTTATTGAGTGGACAGAAATGAAACTGAGCCAATATCGCAGATGGGTGATTTACAGCAAAGTGCAGTTCAAGCCACACTAAGTTTTTGTGGGTTCCACTTAATTTCTCCGGATCAAAACATAGCCATGGAATTTACCACGCTTATCACTTTGCAGCTTGTCTCCCTGAAACCTTTTCCTTTTAAAACATGTTCAGAATTATTTGTACTTTTCCAATGTATTCCAAATCAAAATAATCTGCTGCTTTGAAAAACTGTACTTCACGTTTCATTTTTATCTCATCTACCTTAAAGCTATTATCAACTGCCCTTCCAGTTGAAAACTACTTCTTCAAAACCCTTGGTAATTGTGCATGTCTCAATTAAAATTTCTCAATCCCTGGTCTCAAAACAAAAGGATTTTCTAGCAACCTAACATAACAACCTGCTTTTCATATACTTCCTAGTACCAAGAATTAATTTTAAATAGCGTAGCCTCCAATTATTCTAGGATAGGTCAGTGGAAGATAATTAACAAAGAAGGTGATAATCCAATGCTTTAATTAGCTTTACAATCCATTTGTCTAGACAGCAAGCTGCTACCAATTGCTCTAAAACCATTACCTGATGGAACACTAAAATTCAAATGGATTTCTTAAAATTCTGTTGTTAAAACATTTAAGTCTTTTGGAGATGAATGCCCATGGTCAATAAAAATGTGTCAAATGCATGAATTTCACACATTAAAGGAAGGTGATATAATTATAGGCAAGGATTTTTTGTTCAATTTGAGCAATTGCTGCCCATCCCTGAGCAACTAGGGAATATTACATTTCTGTAGTCTGTAGGATGAAGCTTTTCCTACTGTGCAGTTGGAAGGACAAACTCTGAGGCAGGGTACAAAGTAAATGGCAGGATACTTGGTAGTGTGGAGGAGCAGAGGGATCTGGGGGTACATGTCCACAGATCCCTGAAAGTTGCCTCACAGGTAGATAGGGTAGTTAAGAAAGCTTATGGGGTGTTAGTCTTCATAAGTCGAGGGATAGATTTTAAGAGTCGTGAGGTAATGATGCAGTTCTATAAATCTCTGGTTAGGCCACTCTTGGAGTACTGTGTCCAGTTCTGGTCGCCTCACTACAGGAAGGATGTGGAGGCATTGGAAAGGGTACAGAGGAGATATACCAGGATGCTGCCTGGTTTAGAGGGTATGGATTATGATCAGAGATTAAGGGAGCTAGGGCTTTACTCTTTGGAGAGGAGGAGGATGAGAGGAGACATGATAGAGGTATGCAAGAAATTAAGAGGAATAGATAGTGTGGATAGCCAGCGCTTCTTCCCCAGGGCACCACTGCTCAATACAAGAGGACATGGCTTTAAGGTAAGCAGTGGAAAGTTCAAGAGGGATATTAGAGGAAGGTTTTTTACTCAGAGAGTGTTTGGTGCGTGGAATGCACTGCCTGAGTCAGTGGTGGAGGCAGATACACTAGTGAAGTTTAAGAGACTACTAGACAGGTATATGGAGGAATTTAAGGTGGGGGTTATATGGGAGGCAGGGTTTGAGGGTCAGCACAACATTGTGGGCTGAAGGGCCTGTAATGTGCTGTACTATTCCATGTTCTATATTCATACTAGGATTTGGGCCCATGATGCAGGAATGCTCCGAGTTAGGACAGTCAGTGATTTGCAGGGGAACTTGCAGTTGACGGCCCCCTTGTCCTCCACGATGGTCATGGGCTTCAGAAGTGTTGCTGTGATGCGGTTTGCAGTCTACTTGATAACGAAGAGTCATAGAGTACTACAGCACAGCAACAGGCCCTTCAATCCAACCAGTCCATGCTGACCCAATGTTCTGTCTTGTCTCAACTACCTGCACCCAGACCACATCCCTCCATAACCACTTAGATGGATAGATTAACTTTATGTGTCATGTGTACATCCAAACGAGCAGTGAAATGTTTTGCTTTGAGTCAACACAATCACAGTCCAGGAATGTGCCATCCATGTGCCTATCCAGACTTCTAAATGGTACAACTGCACCCACATCTACCACCTCCACTAGCCGCTCTTTCGACATTTGCACCACCACCCTCTGAGTGAAGAAGTTCCCCCTCAGTTTCCCTTTGAATATTTCATCTTTCACTCTAAACCTCTAGTTCTAGTCTCACCTAAATTGAAGGGAAAAAGCCTGTGTGCATTCACTTTATCTATACTCCTCATCATTTTATATAGTTCCGTATGATCTCCCCTCATTCTCCTGCGCTCCGGGGAATAAAACCTTAACCTATTAAAACCTTTCCCAATAACTTAGGTCCTCAAGTCCTGGCAATATCCTTGTAAGATAAGATGAAAGATGGTAGATGGAGTTTAATGTTGAAAAATGTGAGCTGCTACATTTTGGTAGAACTAATCAAAATAGGACATACATGGTAAATGGTAGGGCATCAAAAAATGTTTTAGAACAGAGGGATCTAGGAATAATGGTGCATAGTTCCCTGAAGATGGAATCTCATGTGGATAGGGTGGTGAAGAAAGCTTTTGGTTTGCTGGCCTTTGTTAATCAGAGCATTGAGTATAGGAGTTGGAATGTAATGTTGAATTTGTATAAGGCATTGGTAAGGCCAAATCTGGAGTATTGTGTACAGTTCTGGTCACCGAATTATAGGAAAGTTGTCAATAAAATTGAGAGAGTACAGAGGAGGTTTACTATAATGTTGCCTGGGTTTCATCTCCTAAGTTACAGAGAAAGGTTGAACAAGTTAGGTCTTTATTCTTTGGAGCGTAGAAGGTTGAGGGGGGACTTGATAGAGGTATTTAAAATTATGAGGGGGATTGATAGAGTTAACGTGGTTAGACTTCTTTCATCGTGAGTGGGGAAGATTCAAACAAGAGGGCATGGGTTGAGAATTAGAGAACAAAAGTTTAGGGGTAACATGAGGAGGAAATTCTTTACTCAGAGAGTGGTAGCTGTGTGGAATGAGCTTCCAACAGAAGTGGTTGCAGCAGGTTCTATGTTGTCGTTTAAAGTTAAATTGGGTAGAATATATGGACAGGAAAGGAATGGAGGGTTATGGGCTGAGTGCAGGTCGGTGGGACTAGGTGAGAGTAAGAGTTCGGCATGGACTAGAAGGGCCGAGATGGCCTATTTCCATGCTGTAATTGTTATATGATTATATGGTTATAAGAAACTTCCTAATCAAGAATAATGCGTTAACATCAAGATTCAATGACAAGGCCCTATGGTGGTCTGTTTCCCAGATTTATTTTGGCAAGGTTAAGAATCAGGTGCTATCTCATTCTGCACATCAATATTATATTCCTGTCTCCCTTCATTCATCTACTTTTTATCCCACAATAATAATTTTATTTTCCAACCATAGTGAAGACTTTAATCCTGTGGCATTCCTTTAATCCCTTAGTTACACAGTAATATCTTTGGATAGCAGTCACGTAAACACACACTCAATGCCACAGATTACAAGGTTGCAGTGATGTTGGACTTGGAATTGGAATTGGTTTATTATTATCCCTTGTACCAAGTTACAGTGAAAAGCTTGTCTTGCATACTGTTCATTCAAGTCAATTCATTACGCAGTTCATTGAGGTACTACAAGATAAAACAATGGTAGTGTAGCGGTTAACTCATTGGTTTACAGCACCAGCGATCACCGATCGGGATTCAATTCCCACTGTTACCTGTAAGTGCCTATAAGAAGGTTAAACATTCTCCCCAGAAATGTGTCTGTTTCCTCTGGGTGCTCCGGTTTCCTCACCTATTCACAAAATGTACGGTTAGGGTTAGCTAAATGTGGGCATGCTATATTGGAGCTGGAAGTGTGGCAACAAATGGAGTTGCACAGCACAATTCTTGCTGCTTTAAGCACAATTTAATTTCACTGTGTGAGGTACAGCATCGTGTCCATGCTTGGCTGGAGCCTGGCCTCTCCGATTGGTGCTGCCCTCCTGTGTTTGAGTGGTGAAATGACAGGGATTGCGTGCATCTGGACAATGCCGGGGGACTGAACCATCAATTGCTGGATATTGTTGTTCAGGGGTTTGTATTATATATATGCTTTTATTCTTGAGTGAATATACTTCTTTGCTTGCTATTTTGAATGATGTTACTCACTTTTTGAATGTCACTTGCTATTTCAAAGTTTGCTTGCTATTTTGAATGTTTTCCACCTCGGCCCCAGAGGAACACTGTCTCATTCAGCTGTACCCATGTATGATTTGAATAATAATTACACTTAATTTGATTTGATGCTTCAATGCATAAGGGGCAAATAAAGATAATCTTTAATCCTTATAATGTAGTATAAAGTGTAACAGCTACAGAGAAAGTGCAGTGTGGGTGGGCCATAACATGCAAGATCATAATGAGATAGATTGTAAGTTCAAGAGTTCATCTTATCATACTAGGGAACCATTCAATGGTTTTAAACAGCAGGGTAGAAACTGTCCTTGAGTCTGGTGGTATATGCTTGCAGGCTTTTGTATCTTCTGCCTGATAGGAGAGGAAAGAAGAAAAAATATCTGGAGTGGGTAGGTTCTAAGACTATGCAGCAGATTGGTGCTGTATTCTACTTCATTGACCAAATTAACTGTGTTTTCATTGTACAATTTAGATAAATGGAACTAGGTATTATCTCCGAATGAAACTATTTTGTCTCACAGATACCATTCTATCCATGGACCAGCAAAGCGTAATCATACCAATAGCTTAACATGACTCCAAATATGCAAGTGAAATAAATCAAGTACAATTGTCTTCAAAAAGCCTAGCCCCTCTGAACAGATGGTGACTAACCAGACATGTTTCAGCTGATAGGCTGGACAAGTGCCAACTGTGCAAACATATAAACCCATATATTATTATACTGATTGTGGGCAATCAAAGTTGAACTTAGGGCACAAGTTTTTAAGAGGCCAAGTTTCCAATCCAGTTTTCAATCAGCATGGACAGGTAAAGGCCACAAGTTTCCAGGAAGATGACAGTATTACGATTATATGTCCCTGATCACTTCCTTTCTTGCTCTGCTTAAAATTGCACACCTATCTCACAAAGAAAACACATTTTTATAGTGACTGACTTCCAAATGACCTGACAAAACAACAATGAAAATGTGTCACTGTGCCAAGCAGAAATGGTGGATATGTTCCCATGGCAACAAAAAGCCGTCATGAACTGGATAAGCATCAATACAATGCAAACTTTGCTCTGATGAAAGGTCTCAGACTTAAAAAGTTAACCTTGCTCTTCTTTCCAGAGATGCTGACTGATCTGTTCACTGAGTTTCTAGAATTGTCTGTTCCTTGTTCAATTATCCACTACAATTTTTTTTTAGTTTCAATGAGAATCTGCATGAAAACAGGCCTTTTGGCCCACAAAATCTATACCAACCATAAGCCTCCATTGTTGTTATTTTCTCCCAGATTCTATCACTCAACTATATACTAACAGTGATTTACAGTTCCCAATAAACTTGTCAGCTTACATATCTGTTAAACTGTCTGTTCAGCTGTTTCAGGAACACAAGAGAATAGGAGCAAGAGAAAGCTATCAGGCTGTTAGCCCACCTTCAACATTTAATATGCTGGCCTCAACTCCCCTCCTGTGTCACTTCTCCTGGCCCCTCTGTTTCTCGATCTATCAAGTGTTTATGCACCTCCACTTGGGATACTTCACCAGCTAATTTCCACCACCCACAGAGGCAGAGAATTCCAGAGATTCACCATCCACCGTAAAAAGAGAGAACTTCAGCATGGATGTCAGAGTAGGTGTGCAAAATAAATCTGTGTTGACCTTTACCATAAGACCATAGATACAGGAGCAGAATTAGGCCATTTCATCGTGGCTGATCCAATTTTCCTCTCAGCCCCAATATCCTGCCTTCTCCCAGTATCCCTTCATGCCCTGACCAATTGAGAATCTATCAATATCTGCCTTAAATATACATAAAGACTTGCCCTCCACATCTGCCTGTGGCAAAGAGTTCCACAGATTCACCACTAAAGAAATTTCTCCTCATCTCCATTCTAAAAGGACACCCCTCTATTCTGAGGCTGTGTCCTCTGGACTTAGACTCTCCCACCACAGGAAACATCCTCTCCACATCCACTCTATCAAGGCCTTTCACCATTTGATAGGTTTCAATGAGGTCACCCTTCATTCTTCTGAATTCTAGTGAATACAGGCCCAGAGCTATCAAACGCTCCTCATATGATAAGCTTTCCATTCCTGGAATCATTTTCACGAACCTCCTTTGAACCCTCTCCAGTTTCAGCACATCCTTTCTCAGATAAGGGCTCACAATACTCCAAGTGAGGCCTCGCCAGTGCTTTATAAAGTCTCAACATTACATCCTTACTTTTAACTTACCTCAGGAGGCTCAACACCTTTGTCGCTCCAGGTAGCTCATCCATGGACAAAGCATGAATCGGTCATCACACAGGCCAAGTGAAATTTCAAAACATCATTAAGCGTGGGTAACAAAGAGTGGGGTGGAGAAATCAGTTTTACTGCATACAGCTGAAATTCCTTTATGCTAATGATGAATGATGCACGCGATAAATGGTAATGCACTATTAGTGCCTGTGATAAACTGTACAGCACAATTAGTGTGTGTGATAAATGGCCGCACTGAATTACAGCAAGCAATAAATAGTAATGCATAATTAGTGCTTGTGATAAATGGCAACGACCAAAAGAATTGAGAATCTAGTTTAACAGTAGCTTGACAATTGCTTGACACCAAAATGAAAGAGACTGAATTACCTGGAATGGGGCATTAAATCCCTTAACCCCAAATTGACAGTCGTATCTAGTGAGGGATCTCTGAATGTCAGTATCAGCACATTACCTCAGAGGGGGAAATGTTATAAATTACTGTAAATTGCACACTTAGACGGAGATGTAACATAAAGATTTTTACTCCTCATATATATGAGGGATGTAAGAAATAAAGCCAATTCAATTCAATATTTATTTTTGTGGGGAGTCTTCCTGGTACAGTCGCAGTTTATGGTGAGCCTTCTCTTCGAACTGCTCCATTGTTTTCCTCATGACCCTCTCAGAAGTGCTGTTGGAAAAAGAAATATGTGTTTAAAATAGTTTTTTGAATACTATAGCGCTCCTACACAGAGCCGCTCTCGATATTCTTGTTGCTGAAGGCTGCGTTGAAGAAACGCAGCAACAATGTTGGTGTGCTGCAACAACAGATAAATTAGAGAGTGTAGGCCAGGCCGCAATGGATCATGGGAAATGGTCATGGAGTCATAGACCCATACAGTTAAACAGTCCTTCAGGCCAACTCGTCCATGCTGACCAAGTTTGCCTAACTGAACGATTGTTAGTCAATTTGCTTGTGTTTGTCAATATCCTTCTAAACCTTTCCTGTCTATGTACTTGTCCAAATGTCTTCTCAGTGTCATAAACATACCTGCATCTACCACTTCCTTTGGCAGGTGGTTTCATATACACACCAACTTCTCCCAGAGCAGGGGCTCCCAACCTGAGTCCACTGACTCCTCAGTTAATGGTAGGGGTCCATGGTACAAAAAAGGTTGAGAAGCCCGGTCGTTGAGAGATAGAGAGAGCACTATAGCACAGAAGCAGGCCCTTTGGCCCATTTAGTCTGTGCCAGCCTTATCTACCTGTGCCTACGCCATAGCCCTCCTACCTCTCTCAAGGTTCAAAGTTCAAAGTAAATTTATTATCAAACTACATACACAACCCTGAAATTCATCTTTCGCTGGCATACTCAGTAAACCCACGAAATATAATAGAATCAATGAAAAGCCGCACCCAACAAGATGGGCAAACAAAGTACAGACAAACCGTGCAAATACAAAAGAAAATGAAGAATTAATAATAATTAATAAATAAACAAAACCATCAAGATAATCAGATGGCAAGTCCTTGAGAGTGAGTCCACAGGTAGCGGGAACCATTCAGTGATGGGGCGAGTGAAGGTGAATGAAGTTATCCCCACTAGTTCACGAGCCTGATGTTTGAGGGATAACAACTGTTCCTGAACCTAGTGGTATGGGTCCTGAGGCTCTTGTCCATTTTTCCTGATGGCAGCAGTGAGAAGACAGCATAGCCTGGGTAGTGGGGGTCCTTGATAATGGATGCTGCTTTCCTGTAGCAGCATTCCATGTGGATATACTCAATGGTGGGAAGGGCTTTACTCATGATGGACTGGGCCATATCCATTACTTCAGGTGTTTCCATACCTGGCTGTGATGCAGCCAGTCAAAATACTCACCATCACACATCTAGAGAAGTTTTGTCAAAGTTTTAGATGTCATGCTAACCCTTACAGACTTCTAAGAAAGTAAAGGCACTGCCATGCTTTCTTTGTAATAGCACTTACATTCTGGCCTCAGGACAGATCCTCTGAAATGATAACACCAAGATTTTTAAAGTTGCTGACCCTGTCCACCTCTAATCCACCAATGAGGACTGGCTGATGTACCTCTAGTTTCCTCCTCCTTAGTCCTGTTGACATAGAGCGAGAGGTTGTTGTTGTGGCACCACTCAGCCAGATTTTCAGTCTCTCTCCTACGTGCTGATTCATCACCACCTTTGATTCAGCCAACGACAGTGGTGTCATCAGCAAACATAAATATGGCATTCGATCTGTGCTCAGCCTCGCAGTCAGAAGTATAAAGCAAGTAAAGCAGAGGGTGAAGCACACAGCCTTGGGGTGCAGCTGTGCTGATTTAGATTGTGGAGGAGATGTCTGCCAATCTGAACTGACTGGGGTCTGCAAGTGAGGGGATCGAGGATGGAATTGCACAGGGAGGTATTGAGGCCAAGGTTTTGAACTTTATTGATTAGCTGTGAGGGGATGACAGTACTCAATGCAGAGCTGTAGTCAATAAAGAGCATCCTGATGTGTCCACCTTTGCAGTCCAGATGTTCCAGGGTTGATTGAAGAGAAAATGAGATGGCTCCTGTTGTGGATCTGTTGCGCTGGTATGCAAATTTGAGTGAATGCAAGTTGCTTCTCAGGCAGAAGTTGATATGTTTCATCACCAACCTCTCAAAGCACCTGATCACAATGGATGCAAGTGCTACAGGATGATAGTCATTGAAGCAGGTTACCATGTTCTTCTTCGGCACCAGTGTAATTGAAATCTGTCTGCAGTAGGTGGGTCCCTCAGGTGGCCGAAGCAAGAGGTTAAAGGTATTGGTGGGCGCTCCATCCAAGTGATCAACACAGATCTTTAGTACCCTATCTGGGTCAGATACTCTCTGTGAGTTCACCCTCCTGAAGGACACTCTCACTTCAGCCTCAGCGACTGAAAGCACAGGGTCATCGGGGGCTGTGGGAGTTCGTGAAGGTTCCCCATTTTATTGATGATCAAAGTGAACGTAGAAGGCATTGAACTCATCTGGGAGCAAAGCCCTGTCATCATGTACATCACCTGGTTTCACTTTATAAGAGGTAATAGCATTCAAGTGTTGCCACAGCATTTGAGCATCTTCCAGTAATTCAAGTTTGGTCCAGAATTGACACTTCACCCGTGACATGGTTTTCCAGAGATTGTACCTGGACCTCTTGTACCTTATTTGGTTGCCAGAACCGAATGCCAGTGAGCTAGACCTCATAGTTCATTAAGGGTTTCTGTTTGGAGAACACTCCAAATGATTTTCTGAATGACACTCATCTATGAATATTTTATAAAGTCCATGACAACCATAGTCTATTCATTCAAATGCTATGATGAGTCTTTGAACCCGGCCCAGTCCATTGACTGGAAGCAATCCCAGGGCCACTCCTTTGCCTCCCATGACTACCTCCTTGTCAACCTTATTCCTGGACCCTTGCTCTTTAGCCTCTGCCTCTATGCAGGTAAGAGGAGGACAGCCAAATGATCAGATTTCCTGAACTGCAGTCTGGACTCTCATGAAGGTTCCTATCCAAATTTCTCTTAAAACATTACAATTAAACGCACTTCTATCACTTCAGCTGGCAGCTCATTCTACACTTGCACCACCCTCTGAGAGAACCTTCTGTGTGATAAAGTTAAGCCTTCGCTTCCTTGAAAATCTGTCCCCTCTCACTTTAAGCCTACATGCTCTAGTTTTGGACTCCAGTAAGCTGGAGAAAAAAATGGTGGCCTTTTATCTAATCTACGCCCTTGATTATTTTATAAACTTCTATAAAGTCTCCCCTCAGTTTTCTAAGCTCCAGGGAAAAACGTCTTAACCTATCCAGCCCCTCCTTATAACTAATACCCCCCATTCTCAGTAACATTCTTGTAAATCTTTTCTGCACCTTTTACAGTTTAATGATACCCTTCTAATAGATCTATGACCAGAACTATGCACAGTACACCACATTTGTTCCTACCAGCATCTTCTTCAGATATAACATGATATCCTGGCTCCTGTGTTCAATATCATGGAATGACAAATGCCTTATTCATTCAACACACATCAAAGTTGCTGGTGAACGCAGCAGGCCAGGCAGCATGTCTAGGAAGAGGTGCAGTCGACGTTTCAGGCCTGAAATGTCGACTGCACCTCTTCCTAGAGATTCTGCCTGGCCTGCTGCGTTCACCAGCAACTTTGATGTGTGTTGCTTGAATTTCCAGCATCCGCAGAATTCCTGTTGTTTGCCTTATTCATTCCCCTGCTTATCTCTGTCACTACTTTGAGAGAACTATATTCTGAACCTTTAGGTCTCTCTGATCTATAACACTCCCCAAGGCCTGCCATGCACTTTGTAAGACCTGATCTACTTTGTCTTACCACAATGCAACATCTTGTTCATTAGATATTGATAAACACAAGGGATTCTGCAGATGCTGGGAATCTTCAACAGCACACAAAATGCCGGAAAAACTCAACAAGTCAGGCAGCAGCGACAGAGAGGAATAAACAGTCAACATTTCAGACTAGGAACCTTCATCAGGACTGGAAAAGAAGGGTGCTGAAACCAGAATAAGATTGTGAGGGGAGGAGGAGTGCAAGCTGTCAGGTGACAAGTGAGACCAGTTGAGGAGGAAGATGGGTGAGAGGCGATGAAGTAAGAAGCTGTGAGGAGATAGGTGGAAGAGGTAAAGGGCTGAAGAAGAAGGAATTGCAACAGTTCTTATTCAGTCTGGGTAGCCTAATTCCTGATGGCATGATCACTGATTTCTCCAACATCCAGTAATTTCTACCTTCTCTTTTTCCATTCCCCATTCTCATTATCCTTTCACACTTTCTCTTCACCAGCCTATCGTCTCCCTTTGGTTCCCCTCCTCCTTCACTTTCATCCATAGTCCATTGTTCTCTCCTATCAGATTTCCTCTTCAGCCCTTCACCTCTTCCACCTATCCCCTCCCAGCCTCTTGTTTCATTACCCACTCTCCCACCTTCCTTCCACCTGACCTGGTCTTACCCCCATCCCCTCTCCCCACCTTCTTACTCTGGTTTCTGCCCCCTTCCTTTCCAGTCCTGTTGAAGGGTCACAGCCCATAACATCGACTGTATATTCCTTTTCATAGATACCGTCTGGCTTGCTGAGCTCCTCCAGTGTTTTGTCTGTGTCACTTATTAAATATTGAGCTTGGTGTGAGGATCACCATTCGAGTGATCTGCACTCTCTCAGGTTGCTTTTTCCTTTGGTAAGATGGTCTCAGATTTGTTCAGCCTCCTTCAGTCAATGTAAGTTGACATACAAGGATAGCTACTGTGAACTTTCAAAGTCACAGAAATCTATTCACAACAAAACACTTTATGTGAGACAGAAAGTTCCATGAGGGAAAATGTAGCATGACAGTGTCCTTAGAGACTGCGGAAATGGTGAGGCCTCTGTCAGTCAGGGTCGACTTTGGCAGTTGTGGGCCAGCCTTCTAGATACACGAGCCAGGCCAGTGCAGTATGGAGAGAAAGCTGTTGCCCAGGTAGCAAGCTCCCCCTCTGCATGCATCTGATGAACCCACAGGAATAGCAGAGACCAATACAGTTCGGCACCAGCAGCATCGCAGGAGTTGCCGGTCAGCATTGAACTCGATGTAGGACTGCATTAGAGACTCCAGCTCCAGAGTTTTCCCTTGGAGTTCACTACAAAGACTTCCCCATACCAGTGGGTATAGCTGCAAGGTAAGTAAAGTTTGAGATCATAATTTTCCTTCTCCTAGATGAGCTGCCAATCGTGGCTGATGAAACTCATCTGCCTGAAGTGACTAGTTTTAAGGCACCGGTAACCTGCCTTTGCCCTTTCTCCTGTCAATAGAAATGGTTCCGCCGGGCTTAGTAGCTAAACTACATGTGAAAGCCAGGAGTTGGACTTGGTTGTGGGACGCTATTTGAGGTGCATGCTGTTGGAAGCATTTAATAGGTGGTGGGAGCTTGTCCCTATTACCACGCCCAGCTTAACAACAACCTTAAAGAACCACTGTGGAAATAAAATGATAAAGCAAACACTTCAATGGAAAAGCATCCTGTGTAATCAAGCAATATTATTTAACAATTCACTCTAGTCACCAGATGCGCTGGGAAGTAAAATAAAAATAATTGAAGTTGTATAGCATTAAATTCAGTTGCCACTTTATTAGGCGTTCCTGTACAGCTCGTTAATATAAATATCTAATCACCCAATCATGTAGCAGCAACTCAATGCATTAAAGCATGCAGACATGGCCAAGAGATTCAGTTGTTGTTCAGACTAATCATCAGAATGGGGAAGAAAAGCGGTCTAAGTAACTTTGACCATGGAATGATTGTGGTGCCAGATGGGTTGATTTGCGTATCTCAGAAACTGCTGATGTCCTGAGATTTTCACACACAGCAGTTTTTAGAGTTTCAAAAGAAAGGTGTTAGAAACAAAGAAAAATTCTGTGAGCATAAGTTTTGTGGGTGAAGATGCCTTGTTATTGAGAGAGATCAGAGGAGAATGTTTGGAATGGTTCAAGCTGACAGGAGGGCAGCAGTAACATAAATAACCACATGTTACAACAGTGGTGTGCCAAAGAGCATCTCTGAAAGCACAACATGTGGAAAGCTGAAGGGAATGGGCTACAGCTGCAGAAGACCATGAACATCCACTCAGGGCCCTCTGAATTAGGTTCTGGGGTACCTAATAAAGTGCCATTGAGTATATAGTTGTAAAATTTCAAACACAAGGATTGCTTTTGAACTAAGTCCATTGTTGTTATATAAAATGCAGACACTTTACACGTACAAAAATTGACAAAGAGTGACTATAGAAATATAGAAATTTCTTTGCAGTATGAAGATACTTAAACCATCAGCCTTGCATTGATGCTGGCTTAATATCAGAAATGTCCACTTTAGTACCTAATCCCTGCTCTTCATGTAAGCATTTAAATACTTCTCAGTTTTATCCTCTTAAATATCATTTGATGGCCTCAGTAATTACTTATGCCAATATGTTCCTTATAGTAATGCACACAATGAAAAAGGAAATTCCTTCGTGCCCTTTTAATATTTCAACATTCATTTGTCTTTTTGTTGGCAATTTACCAATTAGAGAAATAATCTTCCACTATTTACTCGCACGCATCTTTCAAAATGGAAAGTATTTTTATTAAATACTGCTTCATTTCTTTGCTTTGATGAATGCCTGGTTAATCCGTTGCTTACAGGAGGAACATTAGTCACTAGGTCTCCAAGTTCACCTTCAAATAGGAGAAAAAAATTCACTTCAGAAGATCTCCCCTCCACAACCTCCAATCTGATAGTGCCCTAACTCCATACTGCCCATTTCAATCTCCTCGTCAAGATTTACAAACGGGACTGCTTTGCTCAGTCCACTGTTTCTGCCTGCTCCTGCCCCATTCCTACCTCTTTGTACTGTGACTCAATCTTGTCCCCTCATCCAGATCCTTCCAACCTACATCCAAAGCACTTTGAATGCTCCTCATCATTTTAACAACTTTCATTTTCCTGGCTTCTCCCACCTCATCTTTACCATGGAAGTCCACCTGCAATCTCTATCAGAAAGACCTTAGGTTTTTCCATTTCTTTTTTTGAACATAGATCAAAGCAGTACTCCTAGCACTCTATTCCACCTGACAGAACTTCAACTTACCCAGAATAAATTCCCTTTTAATTCCTTTCATTTTCTACAAGTCAAAGGTGTAGTCATGGACTCTCGGATGTGCCCTAGCTATGCTTGCATTGTTGTTGGCCATGCTCAAAAGTTCAAAGTTCAAAATAAATTTGGTATCAAATTACATATACATCACATCATGCCTGCACCTAACAGGACAGGAAAACAACCAGTGTACAATAGGTAACAAACTGTGCAAATACAAAATAATAATAATAATAAATAAATAAGCAATAAATATCATGAACATGAGGTGAAGAGTCCTTGAAAATGAATCCTCATGTTGTGGGATAGCTCAGTAACAGGACGAGTGAAGGTGAGTGAAGTTATCCCCACTGGTTCAAGAGTCTGATGGCAGTCTGTTCCATATTTACTCTGGCACCACTCTCCAACCCTTTCTCCATTACATTGATGGTCACATTGATACTGCCTCTAGCACACATGCGGAACTTGTCAATTTCATTAACGTCCACCCTGCACTCAAATTTGCTTGACTATTACCAACATCTCCTTCCCCTTTCTATTTCTATCTCAAGAAGCAAACTATCCACCGAACTAATAACCCACTGACTACCAGAGCTACTTATCCCACACCTCCTCTCCACTCGCTCTGTCTCCTGTAAGGAAGTGTTCACCTTCTCTCAGTTTCTTCATCTCAGCCATAGCTGTTCTCAAGGTGAATCAGAATCAGAATCAGAATCAGGTTTATTATCACCGGCATGTGACGTGAAATTTGTTCACTTAGCAGCAGCAGGTCAATGCAATACATAATCTAGAAAAGAGAAAAAAAATAATAATAAAGTATATCAATTGCAGTATATGTATATTGAACAGATTTTTAAAAAACATGCAAAAAACAGAAATACTCTATATTAAAGGAAGTGAGGTAGCGTCCAAGGATTCAATGTCTATTTAGGAATCGGATGGCAGAGGGGAAGAAGCTGTTCCTGAATCACCAAGTGTGTGCCTTCAGGTTCCTGTACCTCCTACCTGATGGTAACAGTGAGAAAAGGACATGCCTTGGGTGCTGGAGGTTCTTAACAACAGACGTTGCCTTTTTGAGACGCTACTCCCTGAAGATGTGCTGGGTACTTTGTAGGCTAGTACCCAAGATGGAGCTGACCAGATTTACAACCTCTGCAGCTTCTTTCCGTACCCCTACTCTAGGACATCTGTGATGTTCTCCTTTTATGAAAAATGTTGTTTCCCCACCCCCACTGTGGTTGATGGATCTCCTCTATTTCCTACACATCTGCCTCATTCCACCTCCTTCCCCCAGACAGAACAAGAATAGAATTCCACTTGTCCTTACCTTTCAGAACACCCCACAACCTCCACATCTAGCACAACTTTCTTCAGCACTTCCACCGACTCCAACATGGTCCCATCACCACTTCCCCTACCCACCCCTTTCTGCTTTCCACACCAGATAAAGGTTTCTATATAACCTCTAACCTGAAGAGCGGTATCTCCCCTGGAAAAGGAACCACCCTCCTGATTTTGAAGTACCTGTGGAGATATTCTGTAATGATCAATAAACTAATTGTTTGGAATTAAATGACTTTTCCTGGTGCCTCAGGACTGGGTGAGTCTGCACCTGCACCACCCCCCACCCCTGGCACTCCTTCTCTGCCACCTGTCCCACCATCCACCCTCACAACTCCGGACATCCTTTGCCCCTGCAGATTTGCAAGCTCGCTTTCTGCTCCAAGGTGACAATACAGTACCTTAGCTACATACACGTGCGTAAGACTTTTGCACAGCACTGTATAATTTACCAGCTCTCTGCATCTGAAGAATAAATACTCCCAGCTGGACCAATACTGAGTGGAAATGGAGGCCATAACCCCTCTGTAAATCATATTTAGCAAATTATTATTCCCTTTGTAGAAGAAATACTGCCTGACATTATCGAATGTTATGTCTACAGCTTTCCTCAGCTACTTTATTTGTTCTTGCAATACTGTAAATCTTTTACACATCTTGATAATTCAATCCTTGTGTGGTCTCCTCTATATCAGTGTAACCGGTTGCAGATTGGGGGACAATTTTATTGAGCACCTTTGCTTTGTCTGCCATAAAAAGTGGGATTTTCTGGTGGCCATACACTCCAGTCAGACTTCTTATTCCCATTCCAAAATGTTGGTTCCAACATCCCATTCCAACTTTCCTCTACTGCCATGATAAGGCTAAACTCAGGTTGGAAGAGCAACACATATTCCATCACAGTAGCCTCCCACCTGATGATATGAATATCTACATCTCCAATTTCTGGTCATTTCTCCCCTCTCCCTCTTCTCTCTTTCTCTTTTCCCCATTCTGGTTCTCCGTTCACTCCTTCTCTTCTCCTCACTTGCCCATCACCCCTTTCTGGTGCCCCTCATCCTTTCCTTTCTCCCACGGCCCACTGTTCTCTTCTATCAGATTCCTTCTTCTCTAACCCTTCACCTCTTCCACCTATGACCTCCCAGCTTTTTGTTACATCCCCTTTCCCACCCACCCACCTTCCCAATCAACTGCTTTCATCTATCACCTGCCAGCTGGTACTCCTTACTCGCCGCCACCTTTTTATGCTGGCTTCTGCCCCCTTCCTTTCCAGTCCTGATGAAGGGCCTTGGCCCGAAATGTTGACTGTTTATTCTCTTTCATAGATGCTCCCTCACTTGCTGAGTTTCTCCAGAATGTTATGTGTATTTCTTAATATTTCATAATTTTTTAAATTCAATAATGGTGATTTTTTTATACCAATGAATATTATATACTTGTTACTTTTGTGTTTTTTAAGATCAACTCAGCACTGGTTTTCAGCAAAAATGGTATATAACTGCACCAGTCAAAACATTGGGAATAATTAGGCAGAATTTAACTTCACTTACATTATTCTAGCACAGACTTATATATGCAATAAATCTCCCTCTATTTAGTTCAATCAAATACTCCCAAATCAGGCTACTTCCAGTGAGATAGAGGCGTGCTCGGATGCAGTGGCTTCTCTGGGGTCAACCAAAGGTGTTTTGTATTTTTTAAGTGTCAATTTTATGATCACATTATAATGCTGAACATTGAGAACTTCAGGTACTGCAGATCTACCCCATCAGTGCGTTGCTCGATAGCAGAGGTGCTGACTTGGTGCGGATTGTGTTGCTGCCAGCTACCGGGAGGCATCAGAAACAGTGCACGAAGGCAGTGTGCTGTGTGCAGTGTAACAGCGAGTGATTGGTTTGAATGTTTTTCTGGTGATCACATGACCCTGTTGGATATTGGTAATGTAAAATACTGCAAGTCCAGTTTATTGGTTTACTGGCAAGAGTGACAGTGGATGTGCCACTTGGCCTCGATTGTAGCGAGGACCTGGCCTCTTGCAGCTGTCCAGTGTTCACTCAGTAGAAGACAAGCTGGATTGCGTGTGTGCGTACGTTCATCTGCAGACTGCTGAGATCAGCTTGTTCTTGCCAACAACACCCGTGCACCATCAATTTACAGTTCATGTCACCCAGGAACTTGGACTATGTATTTTTTTTGTGCGACTGTATGTTCACTGCTGCATTATATGTGCTATACGTGCTTTATGCTGTGTATGACTATTGGTACTATGTTTTGCGCCTTGATCTGGAGGAACGATGTTTCGTTTGGATGTATTCATGGGTATTCATGTATGATTGAATGACAATTAAACCTGAACTTGATAGCAAAGTTTCAATGAAGAGCATTTCCATTACACACTGCCCTGTCACGCACATGCAGGTATGAGACAGCATGTAGTCAAGAGCATGAAGTGCTACATAACATCCATCAAAGCTCTCCAATGACTGACTGAAATCTAATTTGCTGCAAATGAAAGCTCTTTACATTTGTCCTTTTGCCAGATTTGAATTGCTCACCATATCATTGAGACATCCATCACAAAAATTTGCAAAGCTACATTTATATATTCTGAGATGCAAAGCAGTCAATATCTAGATGTAAACATCTGCCTCAGTATCTCACTTCTCCACTCTCTAAGGTAATGGAAATATTTGTAATTTAAATCATCAGGGGTACTTTAAGGACAAAAAAACTTACAGTACCAGCTAGCACTGTATTTTCAATAATACTGCCTCTGAATTTTTCTACAGTAAACACAATAGCCACTACAGCGGAGTTAATAACATTATGAAGTGTTTCAAGGGGTGCCAGTGTTCAAGGAATGGCATTTTTCTCCACAGTATCATTTGAACGCCAAATTGAAACAGATTACAGGGTCACCAGACACTCCCCCAAACAAGTTCTGCCTCCCTGATTCCATTCTTTCCTTCCACTACGTCCCCCCTGTTGCTTTCCCAATCATCGCCGGGGATTTCAAACCAGGCCAGCTTGAAGGAGTCCCTGAACAACTACCACCAACACATCACCATTGGAACCAGAAGAGCCAACATACTTGGTTATGCTACCATCAAGAACATTTACCATGCCGTCCCACGCCCACTCTTTGGAAAGTCCGATCACCTGGCTGTACTTCTACTCCCAGTATATAAAGGGAGGCTAAAGATTGCAGCACTACTGGTAAGGACAAGAAGGTATGGTCAAGGGAGGCAGAAGTGTGATGATAGGCTGCTTGGAGTCAGCCGATTGGACAATATTCAGGAATTTATCTTCGCTTCTGAATGTATATGCCACAATTGTCACTGAAGACCTGCGTAGGTGAGTGTGTGCCTTTGAGAACATCCCAACATACCCAAACCAAAAGCCATGGATGAACCAGGAGGTTTATAGTCTGCTGAGGGTTAGATCTGTGTATTCAAGACTGGTATCCAGAAACATACAAGAAGTCCAGGTATGACCTACAGAATGCTATTTTAAGAGTGCAAAAACAATTGTGATTGAAGTTAGAGAGGAAATTGGATGCATATCAGCTCTGGTAGGGTTTGTAGGCCATTACTTCTTACAAAGTGAAATCTAACACCATGAATGGCTGGGATACTTCACTCCCGATGAGCTCAATGCCTTTTTATGCACACTTTGAAAGGGAGAATAAAACTACACGTGTGCATATTCCTGCAGCATCTGCTGACCCTGTAATCTCCGACTCGGAGGCCAACATCAGAACATCTTTCATGAGGGTGAACTCTCGCAAGGTGTCAGGGCCCTGACCATGTGCCTGGTAGGGATCTGAAAACCTGTGCCAACCAATTGGCGGGAGTGTTCAAGGACATTTTTAATCTCCCACTGCTGCAGTTGGAATTTCCTACCTGCTTCAAAAGGGTGACAATCATATCAGTGCCCAAGAGCAGGGTGAGCTACCTCAAGGACTATTACTAAGTTGCACTCACATCTACTGTGGTGAGGTGCTTTGAGAGGTTGGTCATGGTTAGAATCAACTCCTGCATAGTGAGAACCTGGACCCTCAGCAATTTACCTATCACTACAATAGGTCTACAGCAAATGCAGTTTCACTGGCTCTCCACCTAGCCTTGAACCACCTGACTATAACAATACCTAAGTCAAGCTGTGGTTTTTTGATTATAGCTCAAAGTTCAACAATGTCATACTCTCAGTACATATCAATAAGCTCCAAAACCTGGGCCTCTGTACCTCCATCTGCAACTGGATCCTTGACTTCATCGAGTGACCACAGTCAATGCAGATCAGAAATGTGTCTCGCCCTTGATGAGATTCAACGCAGGCACACCTCAAGATGTGTGCTTAGCGCACGGCTCTACTCTCCCTACACCCACGACCGTGTGGTTTGCACGGCTCAAATACCATCTACAACTTTGCTGATGGCACGACTATTGTTGGCAGAAGTTCAGATGGTAGCAAGGAGGCATACAGAAGTGAGATAGGTCAGCTGCCTGAGTGGTGTTGAAACATTTCTCTTAATGTCAGTAAGACCGAGGAATTGATTGTGGACTTCAGGAAGAAGTCGAGGGAACGCAGCAGTGGAATGGGTGAGCAGTTTCAAGTTCTTGGATGTTGACATCTTTGAAGATTTATCCTGGGCTCAACGTATTAATGCAATTACAACAAAGGAATGACAGCAGCTATGTTTCATTAGGAGTTTGAGGAAACTTGGTATATCACCAAAGACTAACAAATTCCTATAGATTTGTGCCAGAGGACTGGAAAATTGCAAATGTCACTCCATTCTTTAAGAAAGAAGGAAGGCAGCAGAAAGGAAATTATAGACCAGTTAGCCTGACCTCAGTGATTGGGAAGATGTTAGAGTCAATTATTAAGGATGAGGTGATGGAGTGCTTCCTGACACAGGACAAGATAGTACAAAGTCAGCATGGTTTCCTTCAGGAAAAATCTTGCCTGACAAACTTGTTGGAATTCTTTGAGGAGATTACAAGTAGGATAGATAAAGGGGATTGTCAGGACACTGGAGTAGGATCCAGTCGTAGACCCAGTACTGTGCACAGAGTGATATTAATTGAGTAACAAATCCCAAGGTGCAAACAAAGTCAGTGTCAAAGTTCAGGCAGAGGTCAAGACATCCAAAGAAATCCAAAAACCAGAATTGGGAAACAGGCAGAGTCGATATCCAGACAGACAGATATGAATGCTGAAAAGACTCAAGAAAATTCACTGGCACGATCTGGCAACAAACAGGTGAAAACACAGGACTGAAATACACTGAGCAATAAACAGAGAGGCAGATGATAGGTGGAACACAATGAGACTCAGGTGGCAGCAATACAGGTAATAATGAGGAGCAGGTGAGAGACGGAGTACTCAGTAATACAGGGGCCAGAGCAGGGCAGGAGCACATGGCAATACAAAACTGCAGACTGACAGCTATGGGGAAACACACAAAAAGACAGAGTTCAACTGGAGGTACTGACAGGGATGCAATGGATGTTGTATATTTGGACTTACAGAAGGCCTTTGACAAGGTGCCACACATGAGGCTGCTTAACAAGTTAAGAGCCCATGGTATTACAGGAAAGTTACTAATATGGTTAGACCATTGGCTGATTGGTAGGAGGCATTGAGTGGGAATAAAAGGATCCTATTCTGGTTGGCTACCAGTGACTAGTGGTGTTCTGCAAGGGTCAGTGTTGGGACCCCTTCTTGTTATGCTGTATATAAATAATTTAGATGATGGAATAAAGCTTTGTTGCCAAGTTTGCAGATAATACAAAGATTGGTGGAGGAGCAGGTAGTGCTGAGGAAACAGTTAGGATGCAGAAGGACTTACAGATTAGGAGAACGGGTAAAAAAGTGGCAAATGAAATACAATGCTGGAAAATACATGGTTATGCACTTTGGTAGTAGAAATAAATGTGTGGACTATAATCTAAACGGGGAGAAAATCCAAAAGTCTGAGATGCAGAGGGACTTGGGAGTCCTTGTGCAGAACACCCTGAAGGTCATCTTGCAGGTTGAGTCGGTGGTGAGGAAGGCAAATGCCATATTAGCATTTATTTCATGAGGTCTAGAATACAAGAGCAAGGATGTGATGCTGAGGCTTTATAAGGCACTGGTGAGGCCTCACCTTGAGTATTGTGAAAGGTTTAGGCCCCTCACCTTAGAAAAGATGTGCTAGCATTGGAGAGAGTCCAGGAGAGGTTCACAAGGATGATTCCAGGAATGAAAGGGTTATCATACGAGGAATGTTTGATGGCTCAGGGTCTGTACTCACTGGAATTCAGAAAAATGAGGGGGATCTCATTGAAACCTTTCGAATGTTAAAAGGCCTAGACAGAGTAGATGTGGAAAGGATGTTTCCCACGGTGAGAGAGTCTAGGACAAGGGGGCACAGACTCAGGATAAAGAGCTGCCCTTTCAAAACAGAGATGTGGAGAAATTTCTTTAGCCAAAGGGTGGTGAATTTGTGGACTTTGTTGCCACATGCAGCTGTGGAGGCCAGGTGTAATTAAGGCAGAGATTGATAGGCTCTTCATTGGACATAGCATCAAATGCTACGGGGAGAAGGTCAGGAACTGGGGCTGAGGAGGAGAAAAGAAAAGGATCAACTATGATTGAATGGCAGAGCAGACTTGATAGGCCAGATGGCCTAATTCTGCTCCTATGTCTTATGGTCTATAGATGTACTGTCGAGAGCATTCTAAGTAATTGCATCACCATCTGGTTTGGAAGGGCCACTGTACAGGATCAGAAAAAGCTGCAGAAAATTGCAAACTCAGGCAGTTCCCTCATGGACACTAGCCTCCCCAGCGTTGAGAACATCTTCAAAAGGCAATGCCTCAAAAAGGTGGCAACTGTCATGAAGAACCCCCATCACCCAGGACTTCCACACTTCTCATTGCTACCAACAAGGATTAGGTACAGGAGCCTGAAGACACACAGTCAATGGTTTAGGATCAGCTTCTTCACCACCACCATCAGATTTCTGAACAGACAATGAACCCATGAACACCATACCTCATGATTTTCTTGTTCTTTTTATTTGCTCTCTTTTTGCCCTACTTATTGCAATTCGTAGCTTTTTATTATCTATGCACTATACTGCTGCTGTAAAACAACAAATTTCATGACATATGCCAGTGATATTAAACCTGATTTTTATTCTTATTCTATCTCTGCCTTTATCAATCGACCCATTTCAGCTTTAAGTTTCTCCTTGAGACCCATAGGAGCAAACCTATTGGCTATATTACCAGCTGCTCACTATCATCTAGGGTTAGGTGACATTTCCATGCTTTCTGAGAGACATCTATGGATTCCTGTTTGTGACTGCTCAGGTTCCACCGGCTTTCATGATTCTCTCAATAATTCCCATCTTTCTTCCAGCCTAGTCGTGACATCTTTCTGGTCCACTGATGACATCCAGATCATATCTCATTTGATTCTTTGGGTTTGACTGCTTCAGTAACCATCTCCCAGGCATCTTCAGAGCCATCTTCTCCTATATCAATAGCACATAACTCATTGGCTTCAACAATAGTTGCCTTAAGGTGGATGGCTTGGTTGAAAATAGCATTAAATATTACTGAAAAGTCAAGTGTAATGTGATTACCTTTGCACCAACATCAGCGTGTAGATCTATCATATCGTGGTTTTGTTCATGGAACTGACCTCCTTTTGGCCTTGAATATGTTGTTCTCAAACTCCCGATATGAAGCTGAGCTTGCCCTGCTCTTGTACAGCATGTCCCATCCACTCTGTGGTTTTTCAATAGGTATTTATCACGTATTGTTTGTGTAAATGATTTCCCGTTCACACAGTGCACACTCTTTATTCACAGAGCAATTCTAAGCATGTCGCTGTCTGAATGTGTGCAAGACCTGAGCAAACATTGTCGCAAATCTTTTCTCTCACCATTCACAGCATGTTCTTCCTCCATTCGGTCAAGAGTTTTTTTTGGATCTCTGGAATTAACTCTGCATCACCCTGAATTAATGCTTTCAGGGAAGATCCTCAGATTTCACAAGTGATCCAGTCTTCAATAACTGAGTGCTTCATATCTGAAAATTTGCAATTTTCTGCTAACTATCTTTGCTCCCTTATTAAGGAATCGAAGCGTTCTCCCTGTTTCTAGTTGCAAGTAAAGGTCTACTATTTTATTTGTAGATAGGTTGTAAAAGAGTTTGTAATGCATCTAATGTATCTTCTAGGGTGTCTACAGACAGCTTTATTGTATGGAGCAATTTTCCCCCCTTGTGACCAATGAAATACAATAACACACATAAAATGCTGGAGGAGCTCCGTAAGTCAAGAACATCTATGGAGAGGAAAAAACAGTCAGCATTTTAAGCGGAAACCTTTCCAGGAGGACTGGAAAGAAAAGGGGCAGAAACCGGAATAAGTCATTGGGAGAGGGGAAGAAGTAGATGAAAGGTGAGACCAGGTGAGGGGAAAGGTGGGTCAAAGGGATGGGGGAAATGAAGTAAGAAGCTGGGAGGTGATAAGTACAAAGAGGTAAAGGACTTGAAGAAGAAAGAATCTAAGAAGAGAGAACAGAGGACCATGGCAGAAAATGAAGGAGGTGGGGAACCAAAGGGAGGTGACTGGCAGATGAGGAAAAGAGGAGAGATACCAGAATAGGAAATGGAAGAAGGGAGAAGGAGGGAAGGGGAGAAATTACTGGAAGTTGGAGAAATCAATGTTCATGCCATCGGGTTGGAGGGCACCCAAATGGAATATGAGTTGTTGCTCCTCCAACCTGGCTTTGCCCTTATCACGGCAATAGAGGAAGCTATGGATGGACGTGTCACAATGGGAATGGGAAGTCAAATTGAATTAGGTAGCCAATGAGAGATCTTGCCTTTCAAGTTGCAACCTCCAATTTGTGTTGGGCCTCAGTGTTGTAGGGGAGGCTGCACAGGGAACATCGGATAAAGTAGATAGTCCAGATAGGTTTATGGGGTCAAGAGTTGCCTAGTCTGGAAGAGCTGTTTGGGCTGCTTTAAAGTTAATGAGGAACTTTAATTTTGTCTATTCCAATTCGTCTGCCAAAGATGAGTCGATATACAGTCTTCCATTCTTTCAACAAGTAACTTGACTGGGCCTCTGGGTGTTTATCCTTGTTCTGTAGTACGCAATCTTTAATGAGTCACGCAGCTCGCTGTATCTCAATGTGACAACATGTTATTTCAACTGGTAGAATGGATCAAGTTCAACTGTTCGATATTTCAGATATGACATGGTGTCCAAAGTTTATAATTTTATGAATGGTATTTTTCAGAATACAAAATAATCAACGGTATAAATTATCAGCAAAGGCACTGTATGAGTGAAATAGTTCATAGTGGGAAATGGTAATTACCATGACTGCAAAACAGGCTGCATTTGGCAATTTCCAAAATTCATTGTTCTAAGTTGAAAGTAAATTTATTATCAAAGTATGTATGTGCCACCATATATACTACCCTGAGATTTATTTTCTTGCAGTCATTCATAGTAGAACAAGGAAATACAATAAAATCGATGAAATACTGCACACTAAGACTGACAAGCAACCGATTACAAAATAAGTCAAACCGCAAATAGAAATAATAATAATAAAATATTAAATATAAAGAAAGGTGTAGTAGATCTATTAGAGTATAAAACAGAGCAACAGGATGCAATATAACCAATGAATTAATATGAAACATATATATCTGGGATATCAACAAGCAACAAAAATAGATCATAGTGCGATAAAGGGAAAACTTTCAACAGAATTTACTTCAAGGATCAAGAAAATCTGCCAAAGCTCAATAGTAAAGGTATAAGAAAGACAATAAATACTTTTGCTGTACCCATATTAACATATTCTTTTGGTATAGCATCTTGGTCCAAACCATCTGGAAAACTTACAAAGCAATATAAGAACTGAAATAACACATTTTAGAAAACACTATGCACACTCAAGCACACCTAGATTAACGCTACCTATGACGGAAGGAGGAAGAAGAAACAGAGATTCAAAAAAAATTACACAACACTCAGATAAAACTTCTAAGGAGCAACAATAAAAACAGGATTCAACACTTTACGTGAGCATATGCAATTCTGATAAGAAATACACACCACTAAAATTAAATGAAAGCACAACCCAGAAAAATGAAAAAATTATAACTACAGAAGAAGAAGTTAACCAATGAAAGAGCATGACCATCCATCAAGTCATCCCCATCAAGTGAGCAGGCTAGATGACGACAAGGAAGCATCAAACACCTGATTCAGAAATTTGAGAGTGCTTCTCGGAAACAAAAAGACATAGGGGTTCCTTGTAGCAAAACAGGACTAGGCGGTTAACACAAAAATTTGAGAAATGAGTGTGCTTGGCTATGTCTATACCTCAACTTTTACCAGCTTGAGCAGAGAAAAAAAATAAAAATACAATAATAATAATGATATTGTGGATCGGGCTCAATTTAATACCTGGGACTCTGACTCTAAAACTGGATCTGACTTATATTTATAGTAAGGTATAGTTTCTTTTAAGAGTTTATATTTTAAAGCAAGATTTTGATGAATGACGTTTGCCTCTTGATTGTGCCTGTGTGAGTAATCAGATTGAGTTAAACTGCTTCTGGATCCTGTAATGTGTTGAATTGTTTCTGGTTTCTCTTGGCATTTTCTACATTTATCATCTCGGTCTTTTGTTATGTGTTTTTGATAATTGTTTTTGTTAACCATCTGGTCCTGTATTGCCACAAGGAACCCCTCTGTTTCTTGGAAGAGATCTCCAACACTGAGCCAGATGTTCAGTGTTTCCTTGTTGACATCTAATCCGTTCAGATCTTGGGGAAGTCTTCCATGGAGGTCATGTTGTCCCTTTTTCTTTTTCAATCTTTTTATTAGTTTCATAATAATAAACATACCATAATATTGATACAAAGTTATTGGGAATACATTGTTGTAGTTAACATAGTTAAATATAAGCTCAGTTGACACATGAGTGATAAATCTCCCAATCATACAGGGTACAGATGTAATATACAAAACAAAAAAATCTAAATATATACATATATATATATATATATCTAAAAAAATAAAAAATAAATAAAAAATAAAAATAAATAAAAATAACAAAATGAATAAAATTAAATTAAAAAATAAATAAATAAAGTGGTCATGTTGTTCTATTGGCTAACTTTTTCTTCTGTAACGATAATTTCTTAGTTTTTCTGGGTTGTGCTTTCATTCAGGTTTAGTGATGTGTACTTCTTAACAGCATATGCTTGCATGGAGTGCTAAATCTTGCTTTTGTTGTTGAAAATATATCCTTAATGTTTTATCTGACTGTTTTGCAATTTTTTTTATGTCTGTTATTCCTCTTCCTCCTTCTGTCCTAGGTAATGCTAATCTATTTGAGTGTACATAATGTTTTCTAAAATTTATCATTTCAGTTCTTATTTTCCTTGGTAAATTTTCCAGATCAGTTTCAGACCAAGATGTTATGTCAAAAGAATATATTAATATGGTATAGTGTATTGCCTTTGTTATGTTTTTACTATTGAGCTCTGGCAGATGTACTTAAGCCTAGCAGTATATTCTGTCAAAAGTTTTCCCTTGGTTACACTTTAATCTATTTTCTTTCCTTGTTGATATCCCAGATACTTATGTGTAATATATCCATCCATCAGTTGTATTCTATTCTGCTGCTCCGTTTTATATTCTACTAACTCTATTGCACCTTTCTTTATATTTAATGTTTGCACTTATCTAGTCCAAAATTCATATTTATATCTCTAGAAAATAGTTCTACTATTTGAATTAATTGTTTTAGCTTTACTAATGAACGTGGCCAAATGGTTAAGGTGTTCGTCTAGTAATCTCAAGGTCGCTAGTTTGAGCCTCAGCTGTGGCAATGTGTTTATGCCCTTGAGCAAGGCATTTAATCACACATTGCTCTAGCCTGTGCGAGGAGTAGCGCCCCACACAGACTTCCAATCTGCGCCTTGTAAGGCATGAAAGTGCCTGACGCAGGCCTCTCATGGTCTGAGTCGATGTTCCCTCCCTGATGAAGGAATGATTAATTTCAAATCTTCCATGTATAGAAAGTGTGTCAAGGCATAATTCATTTGTCTCTGATTTTATACCCTATTTTCATCCAATTCAGTAAATCAGAGAGCAGGTTTAAAGCTAGACAAAATCACAGTGGGCTAAGAGAGTCACCCTGAAAAATACCTTGGTTTATTTTGATAATGGTGGTTGTTCTTCTCTGGCTGTTAATAGATAGGGTTACTATAGCACTTCAATGCTCTTAGATGTTGTAGGAGCTCCACAAATACTGGGTGAGGTTTATATCTATCAAAAACTTCTACTAGTCGTGAGTGTGGGACACAATCAAATGCTTTTTGGTAGTCAACAAACAACGTGAAGGATTTCTGCTTTTCTGGTAAGTTTGATTTAGAATTACAGAAGTTGTTCTTTGCATCCTTTCATACCCTTACAGCATCCTTTCTATTCTTCTGTAAGTATATTGTGGTTATCTAAGTGAGTGGTGATTCACTGCGAGTTGCATGATGTTACAATCTTATACATAATTTGTAAACAAGCAATAGGAAGATATTTTGATGGGTCATTTGTGATTTCTCCCTTAGGTCAGAAATATGTTTTACTTTCTGTCCAAAATTCGGGCACTTTTTCAGGATTTTTCAGAAAATTGTTGATATGTATTATTAGGTACAGATGAGGTCAAGTAATGTTTTATACCAATAAATATGAATATTATCACAGCCAGTACTTTTCCAGTTATGGGTAACTTTCATATCCACTTTCAGCATATCCATTGTAACTACAGGTGTTTGCATATCTTCAATCTTGTGAGTGCATTCTTTTACCTCCCTAATCCAGTTTGCTTCTTCTGCTCTTAAGGTTTCAATTTTGCTTCCAGATCTCTTCAGCCATTTTTGTCTTTTTATTTCATTACTCAGTTTTGAGTTTCCATTAATGATTGCCTCTCTTTTGGAGCCATTGCATAACACTGCTGTAAATGCTGCACTGTATGTTACTGTGTGTAGTTCTTCAAATATTACAGGTTTTCCTAAATATTGCAGTAATATAATATTGTTGAGAGTATTAACAATTTTTGCAAATTTTGCTGACATGTTTTGTTTTGGTATGTAGAGTTCTTTTGTTGGGCCAGTGCCCATGTGTTCTGTTCTGTTAAAGGTTAGGATAATTTTGTCTGTAAGCTCAGCTTAGTCATTAGCATTCTGTGGAGGCTCTGCATCTGTGTTGTTGCTATTACTGTCAGGTTGTGGAGCAGTTGCTGAAGTAATTCTATTTTCATCAGAGCTTCGGGGGTGGCAACTTCGTTACTTTATTGTATAGATTTTTTTGTGGTCTTGGATTCTTTCTGGCTCTCATGCTTCTTCATCTTTTATTTGATTTAATTTGTCTATAGGGATTAAGTTTTTTTTATTATCACTCTATGTTGATGTGCTACTTCTTGTGCGTTTACTTGCACAAAGGGATATCGTGCTATAAACTCTTGATGACATTTGTCCCTGTGTGCTATCATGTCAGTCTCAAGTACCATTACTCAATAATATACACGTATTATGAATGTATTTCCCTCTAATGACCATTTCATGTGTGTCTTTCTTCTCTTAACTGCGTGAGTGGTCGCAGTTGGAAGCGAACTGCTCCCCTGGGAAACACCCATTGCCTGTGGTGTTGGTAGGCTACTTTGAATGCTGGCTGTGCTTGGCTATGCCCATTCCTCAGGTTTTACCAGCTTGAGCTGAGAAACAATAAAAGTAAAAATGTAAAGATAACAAATAATAATCGTTATAATAAATGAGTTGTAGCGTCCTTGAATGTAAGTCCTTAGGTTGTGTTCAGTGTTGTGGTGAGTGAAGTTGTCCATGCTGGTTCAGGACCTGATTGCTGAAGGATAATAACTGAGCCTGAATCTGGTGGTGTGGGACCTAAGCCTTCTGTTCCTCTTGTTTGATTGTAACAGCGAGAAGAGAGTCTGGAAGGTGGAGGTCCTTCATGATGGACGCTGCTTTCTTGTGGCAGTGCTACTTCCATAGCTAACTCTGAACTCTCTTGAGCAATCATGGAAAAAAAAGTGACAGCATTAGAGGGTTAATGATTTTCCACAGACTGATATTACATGTGACACATATGTTTCAGAGATAATCCAAATTGCGCCCAATCACAGTTGCCCCCAAGTGATACAGTTTCATTTGGATGATCCCTGGAGAAATGAATGGCATTGTTAATGTACAAAGACATGCAATTGAACGGAATGACTTGATAAGATCATTTCTGAGCTATATCTGCTTTTAATCTTTAATAGCAACATACCACATTTCCATTTACAGCAGCAGTTAATGCCACAAAGCTTTCACAACACCGTAACCCAGACTGGATGCATTTGCTAATATATTGACGTGCATTCATTTAAGTGCCCTTGATGGCCAATCCTCACATGTCAGGGATGATGATATAAAGCCTGCCTGGCTGCTTTACTTACATAGAAACATAGAAAATAGGTGCAGGAGTAGGCCATTTGGCCCTTCGAGCCTGCACCGCCATTTATTATGATCATGGCTGATCATCCAACTCAGAACCCCGCCCCAGCCTTCCCTCCATACCCCCTGATCCCCGTAGCCACAAGGGCCATATCTAACTCCCTCTTAAATATAGCCAATGTACTGGCCTCAACTGCTTCCTGTGGCAGAGAATTCCACAGATTCACCACTCTCTGAGTGAAGAAGTTTTTCCTAATCTCGGTCCTTAAAGGCTTCCCCTTTATCCTCAAACTGTGACCCCTTGTTCTGGACTTCCCCAACATCGGGAACAATCTTCCTGCATCTAGCCTGTCCAATCCCTTTAGGATTTTATACGTTTCAATCAGATCCCCCCTCAATCTTCTAAATTCCAACGAGTACGAGCCCAGTTCATCTAGTCTTTCTTCATATGAAAGTCCTGCCATCCCAGGAATCAATCTGGTGAACCTTCTTTGTACTCCCTCTATGGCAAGGATGTCTTTCCTCAGATTAGGGGACCAAAACGGCACACAATACTCCAGGTGTGGTCTCACCAAGGCCTTGTACAACTGCAGTAGTACCTCCCTGCTCCTGTACTCAAATCCTCTCGCTATAAATGCCAGCATACCATTCGCCTTTTTCACCGCCTGCTGTACCTGCATGCCCACTTTCAATGACTGGTGTATAATGACACCCAGGTCTCGTTGCACCTCCCCTTTTCCTAATCGGCCACCATTCAGATAATAATCTGTTTTCCTATTTTTGCTACCAAAGTGGATAACTTCACATTTATCCACATTAAATTGCATCTGCCATGAATTTGCCCACTCACCCAACCTATCCAAGTCACTCTGCATCCTCTTAGCATCCTCCTCACAGCTAACACTGCCACCCAGCTTCGTGTCATCCGCAAACTTGGAGATGCTGCATTTAATTCCCTCATCCAAGTCATTAATATACATTGTAAACAACTGGGGTCCCAGCACTGAGCCTTGCGGTACCCCACTAGTCACTGCCTGCCATTCTGAAAAGGTCCCGTTTATTCCCACTCTTTGCTTCCTGTCTGCTAACCAATTCTCCATCCACATCAATACCTTACCCCCAATACCATGTGCTTTAAGTTTGCACACTAATCTCCTGTGTGGGACCTTGTCAAAAGCCTTTTGAAAATCCAAATATACCACATCCACTGGTTCTCCCCTATCCACTCTACTAGTTACATCCTCAAAAAATTCTATGAGATTCGTCAGACATGATTTTCCTTTCACATATCCATGTTGACTTTGTCCGATGATTTCACCGCTTTCCAAATGTGCTGTTATCACATCTTTGATAACTGACTCCAGCAGTTTCACCACCACCGACGTTAGGCTAACCGGTCTATAATTCCCCGGTTTCTCTCTCTCTCCTTTTTTAAAAAGTGGGGTTACATTAGCCACCCTCCAATCCTCAGGAACTAGTCCAGAATCTAACGAGTTTTGAAAAATTATCACTAATGCATCCACTATTTCTTGGGCTACTTCCTTAAGCACTCTAGGATGCAGACCATCTGGCCCTGGGGATTTATCTGCCTTCAATCCCTTCAATTTACCTAACACCACTTCCCTACTAATAAGTATTTCGCTCAGTTCCTCCATCTCACTGGACCCTCTGTCCCCTACTATTTCTGGAAGATTGTTTATGTCCTCCTTAGTGAAGACAGAACCAAAGTAATTATTCAATTGGTCTTCCATGTCCTTGCTCCCCATAATCAATTCACCTGTTTCTGTCTGTAGGGGACCTACATTTGTCTTTACCAGTCTTTTCCTTTTTACATACCTATAAAAGCTTTTACAGTCAGTTTTTATGTTCCCTGCCAGTTTTCTCTCATAATCTTTTTTCCCCTTCCTAATTAAGCCCTTTGTCCTCCTCTGCTGAACTCTGAATTTCTCCCAGTCCTCAGGTGAGCCACTTTCTCTGGCTAATTTGTATGCTTCTTCTTTGGAATTGATACTATCCCTAATTTCTCTTGTCAGCCACGGATGCACTACCTTCCTTGATTTATTCTTTTGCCAAACTGGGATGAACAATTGTTGTAGTTCATCCATGCAACCTTTAAATGCTTGCCATTGCATATCCACCGTCAATCCTTTAAGTGTCATTTGCCAGTCTGTCTTAGCTAATTCACGACTCATACCTTCAAAGTTACCCCTCTTTAAGTTCAGAACCTTTGTTTCTGAATTAACTATGTCACTCTCCATCTTAATGAAGAATTCCACCATATTATGGTCACACTTACCCAAAGGGCCTCTCACGACAAGATTGCTAATTAACCCTTCCTCATTGCTCAAAACCCAGTCCAGAATTTCGACATGTTGGTTCAAAAAACCATCCCGCATACATTCCAAGAAATCCTCTTCCTCAGCACCTTTACCAATTTACTTGTGGCATTAAACAATCGGCGTCTACATTTCAAAATGAAACCATTCCCCATAAGCACTTTTACACACATTAATCAGGCCTTGTGTTTTTTTCACAAATCACATCAGAGATTAGGGTGTCACGGTAACATGGCGGTTAGCGTGACACTATTACAACTCGGGGTGTCAGTGCTCAGAGTGTAACTCAGGCGCCATCTGTAAGGAATTTCTCCGTTCTCCCCATGATCGTGTGGGTTTCCTCCAGGTGCTTTAGTTTCCTCCCAGATTCCAAGTCCTTACTGGTTAGTAAGTTAATTGGTCATCGTAAATTGTTCTGAGATTAGGCTAGGGTTAAATAAGTGGGCTCAACACTTGGATCAGAAGGGCCTGTTCTGTGTTGTATCTCCAAATACAGACAGCAGGCAGTGTATTTGCTAATCACCAGCTACAGTCAAAAGTAGGCGCCTGTACTCGATATCTCTCTCTCTCTCTCTCTCTCTTTCACTGGCGAGAGCCTGTCAGTCCTCCAGGTGTGGAACTTGGAGTAGAGACGGGGAAGATGATAGCATCGGAACAGTGAGTTGCTAGCCTCTACTCTCATTGTTGCAGGAGTGACTTCCCTCTCCCTCACTGGAGAGAGAGAGCCTGTCTGAGATACCAAAGTGCTGGCTTATTGGACTCTGGATCAAGGCCTCTTTGGGTGCCCCTTCTGCTCTTCTCAATGGTGGGGGTAAGGGGATTCGGTGCTTCTACTGATGAGGGTGGGGTTGGGGGGATCGATATTTTTGCTGCTGCTTGTGTGAAGGGCGGGGGGCTGCTTGGGGCTTCAATGTTTCTGTGTCTCAAGAGGGTTACTTCATTTTGTAGATGTCTGTGAAGAGGACAAATTTCAGGTTGTGTACTGTATGCATACTCTGATATTAACTGTACTTAGAAGCCTTTGAAATAAATAAATAAATTTATATATATATATATATATATATATATATATACAGCTTAGAATAAACAGAGTTATTTCAGGAATTCACATTAAAATCAGTTTGCCAAGTTTGGAGAATTATGTGGATCTTTCAGCACTGATTTTATTTGTTGCCCTTCCCTGTGGGAACAGGAACCACCCAAATGTTAAATTCACTCCAGCTCTAGCAATGCCTGGAATTTGATTCACAGTACACACTGGAATCAGCAGAACTTAGCCAGGAGATTGAGCTTACAGGTACAAGTTTCAAAGTTCTTTAATCACTGAGAGAAAACTATGTCATGGTTTCTGCTCTGGATCCCCATTCTTGCTGTCCCTGAACTTCAGGCTGAGAAAAAAGATTAGAACCTTAAATTTATATGTCATATGCATCTTTTGTGTTAAATTAAATAAGTGAGGATTATGCTGGGCAGCCCACAAGTGTAGCTATGTTTCACGCGCCAACATAGCATGTCCACAACTCACTAACGCAAACCATCTGTCTTTGGACTGTGGGAGGAAACCTGAGCACCTAGAGGAAACCCACGTGGTCAGGGGGGAAACGTGCAAACTCCTCACAGACAACAGAGGGTAATAAACCCTGATCTCACAGCTGGCACTGAAAATTGATGCACTAACTGCTATGCTACCATGAGAAATGAAGAATAGGGAAGGGGATGGGGTTATGAATTACCAAAGATTGGAGAAATTGATGTTCATGCCATCAGGTTGGAGGCTACCTAGACGGAATATGAGGTGTTGCTCCTCCAGCCTGGGAGTGGCCTCATTGTGGCAGACGAAGGGGCCATGGACCAATAAATCAGAATGAGAATGGAGATTGGAATTGAAGTGGCTAGCCACTGGGAAATATGGCTTCTCATGGATGGAGCGAAGGTAGTCAACAAAGCGGGCCCTCCTCCCCAAATCTATGTTGGGTCTCACCAGTGTCATGGAGTCCGCTTTGGGAGGATCGGATACAGAAGACAAGTGCTCAACAGATTCACAGGTGAAGCGTTGCCCCACTTGGAAGGACTGTTTGGGGCCCTGAATGGAGGTGAATGAAGAGGTGTGACACTTCTACTGCTTGCAGGGATAAGTGCCTGGAGAGAGATTAGTAGGGAGAGATGAATGGAAAAGTGAATCATGGAGGGAATGAACATTGATTTCTCCAACTTCTGGTAATTTTTCCCCCTCCCTTTTCCCTCATCTTCATTTCCCTACTCTGGGTCCCTCTTTCGCTTCTCCTCCCTTGCCTATCACCTCCCTCTAGTGCCCCTCCACTTTCCCTTTCTTCCATTGTCTATTCTCCTCTCTTGTCAAATCCTTACTTCAATTACTTAAAGCACATTTATTAAGAAAGAATGTATAAATTATACACCTTGAGATTTGCCTGCTTACAGGCAGCCATAAAGCAAAAAACCTAAACAACCCAATTAAAGAAAAAGACCCAAAAACCACTGCGTAGAGAAAGAGAGGAAAAAACACAAATCATGCAAACAAAAGAAGCAAACTACAGGATTCAGAACCAGGTTTTTAATTTTTCCAAGCTTTTTATTTCATTCCCCCTCCCCCATTCACCTGGTTTCAACTGTCATCATCTAAATTGCACTCCTTCCCTTTTCCCCCACCTTATTCTGGCATTTTCCCCCTTTCTTTCTCAGTCCTGATGAATGGTCTGGGCACAAAATCTTGACTGTTTGTCCATTTCCACAGACACTGCCTGACCTGCTGAGTTCCTCCAGCATTTTGTGTATGTGTTGCTTTGGATTTCCAGCATCTGCAGAATCTCTTGTGCTTATTGATTGTTCCTAGTTCTGAAAACAAAATCATTCCCATAAAATCTGAAACTGCCTATGAAAACACATCCATTTATCTGGCATATTTCACCTGTCACATCCATATACATGTCCAATAAAGAGCTTTTGAAGTATAATCACAAATGCTGTAGCCAATAGTCACAAAACAAGCTCCCAAGAAGCACAATGGAACAATAAAAAGAAATCTTTATAATCTATACAGTGTTCCTTCCCCACCGAGCCCTTGTGGTGGCCACACCAAGCTTCAGTGTGTCCCTCAGAATGTACTTCTCCAGTCTGGAGTGTGCCAGGCAGCAGCCTTCCTCTGTGGACATCTCAATGTGTTAGCAGTCCAATAAGTTGGTTTATAAATAAATGCTAAGCAGGATTTTATTGAAAACTTTCTTGGTCCTGAAAAATACTCTTCTCAGTACAGGCCAAGATGAGTTTTTTTGCCATATATGCCAGGAAAGCACTATATCCTTTTTCTTGGTCCTCTTTGACAGAGTGTCATGGAGCCATTACATTCACTTGGACAGAGCAGATCTCAATTTAACAACATTCCTTTTATATCAAAATAAACTTTACTCAAAATTTACAATATTTATAAAAACCATGCAATGCCTTTTCATTCTTACATTTAGAGTCAATGCTTTCAATACATTTATTTTGGGCACATGGTCAAGTGGTTAAGTTGTTGATTTAGTGATCTGAAGGTCGCTAGTTCGAGCCTCAGCTGTGGCAGCGTGTTTGTGTCCTTGAGCAAGGCACTTAACCACACATTGCTCTAGTGTCTGTGCGAGGAGTGACGCCCCACACAGACTTCCAATCTGCGCCTTGTAAAGCATGAAAATGCCTGACGCAGGTCTCTCATTGTCTGAGTCGACGTTCCCTCCCGCCTCCCCTCCTTTCAATACTCTTCTATTCCATTCCTAAAACCAATAACACTGCTGTCACTCATGAGGGACACTACTACAATAATTGAGGGGTTTTCTCATCCAACTCAGCCCCTCCATCTCCAGTTGTGGAAGAACTCTGTACTGTGTCCTTCCCCAGCTAGTCCTTGCAGAGGCTGCACCGAGGTTCAGTTCTCCCCTCAGCGTGTACACCTACAGCCTGGAATGCGCCATTCGGCGGCATTCCTTCGCTGATCATCTGGATGTGCCAGCAGGCCCAACAAGTTTCAGTCCAGCAAGGGGTGTGTTTCACTGAGTTCATGATGTCATCTGAGTCTGTCTCTGTTAATCAGAGTCCTCTGTCACACAGCAGTTTGGGATGAACCATGATATAGGGCCCTTGCATCTTTCTTCACACAGTCTTCGTAAGCCCACAGCCCACAAAGAAGTCAGCAACTGTCTCTTGTCCCCATTGCAATCATCCGAATCACTTCCTGCCGTATTCCTGGATCGCTGCAGAGGAACGTGAGGCTTGCTTTTCCAATCAAAATCAAATCAAGATTAATTGTTATTCAAACCATACATGGATGCAGCCGATTGAGACTGTGTTCCTCTGAGGCCATAGTGTAAAGACATACACGTGCGTTCAAAATAGCAAGATTGGTAGGGCGGCGGGGGGGGGGGGGGGGGGGGGGTGAGGTAAGAACATTGCCATGTAAGAAAACACATTTTTATTCCAAGACCCTTGAGTAACAAGTCCAGCAATTTGATGGTCCCCGGTAGTTCAGCCTGTAATTCCACCAATCCAACACTGGAGGGCAGCACCAATTGGAGCGGCCACCCCACACCCCCACCCTCAAACCGAGTGTGGACGCCACACTACAATGCAAGCCCGTGACTTGCGGCCTCGCTACAACCGAAGTGACACTGCCGCCCCACTGCCACCTCACTGCCTGCCTCACCACCAAACAAGGGATGTCAATCAATATCCAACTGGGTCTTGCAATCGCAAAAGAAATGTCCAAAGCTGTCACTAACGGTTTCTCCACATGCTAACATGAAGACACCAACTCCGGTGCCTCCAAATTGCAGGCAGCAGCATGGTGTGCACCCAGGTCAACACTTCCGAAAACAATCCGGCTCCTGCTACAGCCTGATGGCCATCTCAAATCCCTCGGCTAGACGGCCTCCGCTCGACAGCCCAACTCAAGTCCCTTGACCTAACGGCCTGACTGAATCCCTCAGCCCGACAGGCCACTCACCTTCTCTGAACCACTGGCTGGCTACTCCAAACAATGAGCAGCTCGCTGATTCAGTAGACCTGCTGCACATGTAGTTATTGGAGTCAAGGGTAGTCTTACTATGTATAAAAACACATTGTGCCTTTGTTTGGCCTCTGAGAGACTACTGCATGTATACGTGCCACCATCTTACAGGAAGACGTCCTCAGGTCTCTGAGGTGGACTTTAACCCATTAGCCCCTGACTTGGAGGGAGAGAATTAGAGTGCTGAAAGCTAGTTATACTCCTTCCTAACATTATACGGGAGAACAAGCCTCAAAGCCTGTGATTTGTGATTAGTGCAATATTTCATGAGCATCATAAAACATTAGCAACAAAAAGAAAGCAAATGATCCCACACATATTTAATGCGCTGCAAAAATGTTATAAGCTTGGTACAGATTGTAACAAAATTAGATCAAGTACTGCCCAGGGGAAAACTAGAATGCAGATTACATGGAGCGTTTACTACTTCCCTTAGAGTGTTGATCCAATTTTGTATTATGCAAAAAAGAAAGGAAAGAGTTTAGTATTTAATATTTCATGATTTTAAATCTGATTTTCAGAAAGTAGTTTTATATGCAAGTAACGGCCAAAATACATGAGAACTCCTTATAACATTTTTAATTACATTGCCAGCTTTTCCAAATGAGCAACTTCTCTCCTGAATTAAAGCTCTTCAGGCTGAATCCTATTTTTGTTCTGATAGTGTGGGTGCGAGCTCGGTTGGGTTTGTTCCTACTTATTCTGTACGGCATTGTGATTCCTAGTTTTGGACTCTGTGTGAATACTAATGACAAAGATTAGAATCCCCAGTGATTCACAGAGTAATTGAGCTGTCCAGTGCAGAGCTGAGCAACACAGAGCATGGGCTTGGTCTCTTGTTTGTATTAAGATAGCGGATTTCATTTGGGATTCTGCTGGGAGAGGAGCAGCCAGACGTTAAAGTGTCTCTCTGTGTTCTTGAGTGTCTGTGTCTGTGCACGGCCGATTGTGTGTACATATATGTGTGTCTGTGTGTGCCTATGTGAATGCATGTGTGTGTCTGTACACCAGTGCGCATGTTCCAAGTACACTCCGCACCCTCTTGCCCAAGCTAAAGATTGCAGCCTGCATGTGAGATTAAGAAAGAAGCTGCAATAACATGAACAATCTCAAATAAGTGGATTTTTTAAACTATTATAAACCCTTGGAAATTTGTATTTGCTTTGACTAATTTAGACTCAGCAAGAGATTTGTTTTTCTAGCACCAGGGAGACAGAAATATGATTTGGTATTGACTAAACATTCAGTTACATCTCTCCCAACAAGTTAATCTATTAGACACAGTATGTATTGCAAATGCTGGGAATCTAGAGCAATAGACAATGTGCTGGAGGAGCTCAGCACGTCAGGCAGCATCTATCGAGTTTCGGGTCGAGATCCTTCATCAGGACTGGAAAATATTTTCAAGTGATTTTACAATGAGAATAAGGCCCAAAGATTTGAACTTCTTTTCAGTTTAAAGATTGCAAACATAGTTCCTTCTGCATTAGCCGGAGGAGCCGGGTGTTGCTGACCACCATGTCTGGACTTGGCATTGCTTTGCCCGTACATATACCTCTGGTTCTTCCCTTTTCTAGAAGTCACACAAGCTGATTTGATGTAGTAACTTGGCAAATTACATGCAAATTGCTTGATGCCCACCATGTGGCTTTGGTGGCAAGCATGGTTTATGTAGTTAATTATTTAGAGATATAGCACGGTAGTAAGTCCTTCCAGCCCAACGAGCCCACGTCATCCAATTATACCGATGTGATCAATTCACAGGATTCTTTTGGAATGTGAGAGAAAACCCACATAGTCTCTCCTTATGGACAGTAGAGGAATTGAGACCAGGTCACTACAGGTGTTACACTAACCTCTGCACTACCATGCCCCCACCAGGTTGGTCATGAATACTGAGTGTAAGCCCATTCTCTTGAATACATTGTGTTGACAATGGCATTACACCACCATGCCACCCCAGAGTGATTGCGACAGGACTTGAACCTGCAATCTTATGATCTGAAGTCGGATGCTTTATCCATTCAGTCATGCAGTTGACAGAGTCCTTGAATGAGCCTCTGTTACCTATTGTAACACATACAAAATGTTGGAAATACTTAGCAGGTCAGGCAGCATCTTTGGAAAGGAATAAAGAGTTGACATTTCAGCCTGAAATCCTTCATCAGGACTGGAAAAGAAGGGGATGTGGTGAGGGGCAAGCAAAGCCGGAATAAGAAGGTGAGAAAGGGGAAGGTGTACAGATTGGTAGGTTATAGGTGAGACCAGGTGAGGGGGAAGGTAGGTAGGCTTGGGAGGGGGATGAATTGAGAGGGGGATGGAGGTGATAGGATGTAAAGGTACAGCACTGAAGAAGAAGGGATTTGATAGGAGAGGAGAGTGGACCACGGGAGAAAGGGGAGGAGGAGATGCATTCAGAGGGAGGTGGTAGACAGGTAAGGAGAAGAGAAAGGGTAAGAGAGGAGTCAGAATGGGGAATGGAATTATTACGTTCATTTAAACATGACAATAGAAGGAAAAAGATGCTTACACAAATACCTTAATACAATCATAACTATAGTCACAAGACTGCTGTCAACCTCCTAATATTTATTTGACAGTTTTACTGACATTATGACTGGAAAGTTTGGGCTATTTTACTAAGAGTGCAGAATCAGGCCATCACTTCAACAGGTGTTCCACTTAAGCTTTTTCTCTCCAACTTGCTGTTCCTTCCTCCCTCAGGTACCTGTCCAGCTTGGCCTCAATGCATCGGTGCTCTTCTGCTTCAACCACTCATGTGCTTGCAAGTTGTACTGTATCACCACTATCTGAATAAAACGGTTCTCCTGAATTCCCTGCTGGATTAATTAGTGACCATTATTTATTAATGGGCCTAGATTTACAGTGCCCTTCAGTGAAAACATCTCTTTTGTATTTACATTGTGGAATCCCTCCATAATTCTGAAAACCTCTTATCTGTTCACCTTTCACCTGACCTTTTCTCAAAGTCACACAAGAGCAAGTTTTACACATTAGGCTTAATACAATTTCACATGAGGTTAGTGATGAGCACATGTTTGAATAATCTCCTTCACCTATTATTCACTGGGGCGGCACGGTGGCATTCAGTAAGTGCAATCGTTGAACAGCATTTGTGGTTCGATTCACCACTACTGTAAGGAGTTTGTTACGTACTCCCCATAACCCTGTGGGTTTCTGCTGGATGCCCTGTTTTCTTCCCACATTCCAAAGGTGTATAGCTGGGTTAGTAAATTGTGGGCATGCTATGTTGGAGCCAGAAGCATGGCAGAACTTATGGGCTGCCCCCTGCACAATCCTTGCTTTTTCGACTCAATGAAAATGAAGCTTTTCACGGAGCGCCTCAATGTTATCAGCTACATATGTGCGACAAGTAATGAAATGAAATTCAAGCAACACACATCAAAGTTGCTGGTGAACGCAGCAGGCCAGGCAACATCTCTAGGAAGAGGTACAGTTGACGTTTCAGACCGAGACCCTACGTCAGGACTAACTGAAAGAAGAGCTAGTAAGAGATTTGAAAGTGGGAGGGAGCAAATCTCTTACTAGCTCTTCTTTCAGTTAGTCCTGACGAGGGGTCTCGGCCTGAAACGTCAACTGTACCTCTTCCTAGAGATGCTGCCTGGCCTGCTGCGTTCACCAGCAACTTTGATGTATGTTGCTTGAAATTCCCCAGCATCTGCAGATTTCCTCGTGTTTGCGAATGAAATGAAATATCTTTATTGTCATTGCATAGTACAGTTGTCATGCACCAATACAGCGAAAATGAGTTTGCAACTCTCGTACTCAATGCTATAAAACAACAAATAAAATAAATAAACAATAAATAAAATCAAGTAACCAGCCAGTACAAGCAATGTCCAGCAGTACAAAAGCACAACTCAGATGCATGACAGTCATAAAAACAGTATTAAAGTAGCAATATAACAAATTTATGGATGATGCTTGATCGATTGGTTCAGAGCAATTATAGCTCTGGAGAAAAAGCTATTTTTCAGTCTGGAAGTGTAGGCATAGAAAATCTTATAACGTCTGCCAGATGGAAGAAGTTCAAACAGATGATTGCATGGGTGTGTATTGTCCTTACAGATGCTTGTAGCTTTCCTTAGGCAGCGAGAGCTGTGGGTGTCCTTCAGGCCTGGAGCTGTGTCCTGATGATCTTCTGTGCTCTAGAGACGACCCGCTGAAGTGCTTTCCTATCAGCTGCTGTACAACTGAGATACCACACAGAGATGCAGTATGTTAAGATGCTCTCTATGGCGCAGCGGTAAATGGTCACCAGCATCTGTTCAGGTAGACCAGCTTTCTTCAGCGTCCTGAGGAAAAACAAGCGTTGCTGTGCTTTCTTAACTATTGTTGTGGTGTTAGTGGACCATGTAAGGTCTGCTGAGATATGTATTCCCAGAAACCTGAAACTGGACACTCCCTCCACTATGTCTCTGTTAATGTAGACTGGAGTGTACTTGTCATCCTGTGACTTTCCAAAGTTGATAATTAGCTCCTTAGTGTTTGCTGTAAAGATAATCCTTAATCATAATTTAACTTACTTATAAATTACAGCAACAGCAAAGAGAGTTTTACACAAATAAAGCAATACTTTCATCATTAAAGTTACACAGAAGGCAGACTCAAAGCTAATACATAAAGCGAAGATTTCCGGGATTAATGCTTTCTAATGAATTAGCATGGAAAATGACAACGTGAGGTGAGCATTTATGTTAAATTAGGTTAAATAGGTCAGAACTAGAAGGGAGAATTAGTGAGCAAGGGTAAAGGTCAGAAGCATTTTACCTCCACATGTTACCAGGCAAACAAGAGACTCGGGGAATCTGCACTGTTAATAAACAATTAAAACAAGATTTGGCCAAAATGGGGCTGTGAATTTTGCACAATTATCCTTGGAGGTTAAGAAGAGATTTTTCAGGGCTCTGTGACTTGACTATATCCCCATCAGACACTGCATTCTCCTGTATGATAATCAAGGGTAATAGAGCTCTATGGTGCAGGCAGAGTGTTGTTCCTGCAGCCTCTGTCTCCCTGCATGTTTAAAAATTCAACTATTATCCCCCTTGAGAAATTGTTATACTGACAAAAAGCAGGAAGAAAGTGGTCTGAGCACATTTTCCATTACAAAGGCTGATGCTTTTAGTAGAACCAACTGTTATGATAGCTCTCCTCAAAAATCACATCTTTAATAATTTTGCTCACACGACTCCTGCCATAAACATATTACATCCTCATTTCCCAACAGATTCATTCCCTCCAGCTAATGGAAAGAAGCAGCTCCTGCTATATCATCCAGTATGTGCAAGTGTTACAGATTTCGACAAAGCAAAGTACACGTTGTCTAACCAACTGATGCATTCTGCTTTCAAAATACACACAGCCAATCTGTGAGGCGTTAGATACAGTCTTCAGGAAACGTCAAAGATGACAGATTAATGTTAAGCATTTAAAGTTGACTCTGTTATTGATCCCTCCTCTCTTCAAGCATTGGGCTGAGGGGAAGACTTTGTTCCACAGCTTTAAAATATTCCATTGGTTTTGAAATACTCTAAACGACATGAAAGGCACTTTTTAAATAAAAGTCTCTATTTCTTTTCAAACCCTTCTCCCTTAATGTCTACGTGTACTTCGTAGGCTATAATTGTCAGGAATAGTTTCATCTTTCACAGTGGGACTGATCCTGATATTGACCTTGTCTCATGTGCAACCTTCAATGAAGTCACTGGATTGCAGTAAAAGGTAGGAAAGTTTCATTAGCTATTGATCACTGGAGCCCACTTTAGACCATAAGGCCATAAGATTTAGGAGCAGAATTAGGCCATTCGACCCACTGAGTCTGCGCCACCATACAATCATGGCTAATTTATTATCTCTCTAAACCTCATTCTCCTGTCTTCTCCCCGTAATGATTACTAATCAAGAACCTATCAAACTTCGCTTTAAATATACCCAATGACTTGAACTCTACAGCCATCTGTGGCAATATATTCCGTGGATTCACTATCCCCGGCTAAAGAAATTTCTCCTCTGTTATAAGGGGACGCTATTCTTCTCTGAGGCTGTGCCCTTTAGTCCTAGACTCCTGGAATATAGGAAATATCCTCTCCACATCCAACTTTTCAATATTCAATACATTTCAACGAGATCCCACTTCCACATTCTTCTAAACTCCAGCAAGTACAGGGTCAGAGCCATCAAAGGTTCCTCATATGTTTAATCTTTCATTCCAGGTATCACTCTCATGAACCTCCTTTGAACCCTCCCTCTCTAAAGCCAGCACATCTTTACTTAGATAAGGAGCCCAAAACTGTTCACAATACTCCAAGTACGGTCTGACCAGTGCCTTATTTTAATGCCCAAACTCGTTAGATATGGCAATTGTTCTGCCTAAGACTACAAATATTGCAGAGAGTTGTGAATACAGCTCAGTCTCTCACCCAAAACAACTTTCCCTGTATTAACTCTGTCCATACTTCCCATTGCCCCAGGAGAACAGCTAGCAAAATCAACGATCCTTCCCATCTGTTACGAGAGCCCCCAACCAAGTCCGCTTCTGGGATTTAGATGCTCAAACTCCCCAGTGTATGGACAGCTGGCACAGCCCCGTTAAGGGTTCAGGATGGTCCCGCTAATTGGTAATCATGTTTCGAGCACCAAGAATTGAGTATTTAAGGAATACTCCATGGATTGTCACCTTGTCGCGGTGGAGAAGCTTGTGAGGTCCTGTGATCCCGAGAGCAATGCCATCTGGAGCTATGCTCCTGGAAAGGTCGAGGGTGAGGTCCCTGACAAAGAACAATCCAACCAATCCAACGGTGGAACAGGCGGACAAAGTTGCTTCGAACTCAACGGCTGCGAAGGCGGATGAAGGCTGCAACAAATCCATCAGCTCCAATCGTCGTGGTTTCCATGCCATTGGAATCAGTTGGTTGATTTGTGAAGTATCGTGTGCTTCTTGGAGTGCAGCTTCAAGTACACGTTAAACAAATACACACACAGGCGTCTTCACTCTGTGGGCCACTTCTTCAGAATGAAAACCATCATCCTCGACCCCAAGGGATAGCCACGATGACAACAATTTAAGGAACACCTGAACTGTGGTTCGGTGCTCAATCTTCAGCCCACTCGTAATATTGTCTAGTGTTTATTTTGAGCTGGGATCCGGTGTAATATCATGTCTCAAACCTTGCTTTGGGTCTCCCCGCACTTGGGTCCAATTCATCCTTGTCAAGGACTCTCGTCACACCAGCCTGGTCATTCTCTCATCTCCCCTCTCCCACTGGGCAGAAAATGCAAAAAATTGAGAACACATACCACCAGGCTCAAGGACAGTTTCCATTCAGCTGTTAGCAGACTCATGAACTGACCTCCTATCAAAGTTCAAAGTACAAAGTACATTTATTATCAAGGTATGTATACTATATACAGTACAGCCATGTCACAAGACAAAGAAACCCACACAATGGAACCCATTGACTGCCATAAATGTGCAGAAAAGAAGTAAATCATGCAAATTATAAATATAAACAAATAACTTCAGAACTGAGGTTCATAAAAGTGAATCCACGGCCACAAAGCCGGTCATCACTGCAGCTGATCCAGGAGCCTGTTATCTGTGGGCCACAGCCTTGGTTCAGTGCGGAGCCGAGCAAACATCATGGAACAGCAAGCTGAACACCAGCCCGTCCCTTTCCTCTGGCCGTGACACCCTGACCTTCACAATCTGGTCTGGTGCTTAAGTCGTCCCTTGCTCCCGGACCTGGACCCTGCCGCTTAGTTATGCTGTCAGGTCCAGGCCCCAACACCTCGACTTAGACCATCCATGACCTTTCCAATCTGGTCTGGCGCTTAAATCGACCAACCAGCAGATCGTCCCTTGCTCTCAGGCCCGGGCTTCGCTGCCTCGACTCTACCTCACCTAGCCTTGTTTCTGCCACATAGAATCACCTCCAACTCCACTCCAGCAATGGCCAAATATTGGCTCCATACCCACTCTCGGGCCTGGGCCTCACCGCCTCGATTCAGCCAGTACCCACCATTCCGTAACCATGGCAGCACAAGATAGAGGCTGACTCTTGATCTCTCAATCTACCTCGCAGCAACCTTTCCATTTCATCTGTCTACCTGCACTGCACTTTCTCTGTAACACTAACACTGCATTCTGTTTTTTTTACCCTTTTTGAACTAACTCAATACACTTATGTGTGGAATGATTTGTCAGCATTGCACACAAACAAATGCTTTTCACTGTTTCTCAGAACATGTCACAATAATAAATTAGTTGCTCAGTTCCATACTGTGGTCCAAGCTGATATACCATCTGTGTATAAGTAAACCTCACACTGGGGAAAATGGCAACGAAGAGTTGCTGAACCTGGGTTGTTGGTGACAGCTAGGCTCTGTTTCCATTCCAGAAGCACCTATTGAAGGCTAACTGTTTCACTTTGCTGTCCTTTCAAGAAGGCCCCTTCTGTCGACTCTATTGGAAAATAGGAAGGTACAGATGATATCACTAATATCTCACAGTGCCACGTGGGACAAGTCATTTATTTCATAGCGGAAGCTAGATGTGAACAATTCCGTTACTGACAATAGTGACTTCACTAAATATTAATTCACTTTCAAGAACTCTGGATACCCTCGAACCGCAGAAGATCAAAAGACGTAGATGCAGAATTATGCCATTTCTCCCATCAATTCTGCTCCACCATTCAATTTTGGCTGTTTGATTTTCCCTCTCAACTTCATTCTCCTGACTTCTCTCAATAACCTTTGTTACCCTTACTCATAAAGAACCTATCGACTGCTACTTTAAATATACACAAAGACTTGGCCTCCTCAATTCTACAGATTCGCCACCCACTAGCTGAAGAAAATCCTCCTATCTCTGTTCTAAAGGGATGTCCTTCCATTCTGAGACTGTGCCCTCTGGTCCTAGACTCTCTCACTATTCAAAATATCCCCTCCACATTACTGTATCTGGGCCCTTTAATATTCAGTAAGTTTCAATAAGATATCCCTCAATTTTCTAAACTCCAATGATTGCAGACCCAGAGCCATAAAACACACCTCATACATTAACCATTTCATTCCCAGGATTCTTGTGAACCTCCTCTGGACCTTCTCCAATGACAGCAAATCCTTTCTTAGATATGGAGCCCAAAACTGCTCAGTTTCCTCCAAATATGCTCCAACCCAGTACCCCTCTCTGCCTGTTAAGGTGGTGAAATCAGTCCAACACTGCTTTCAAAAGAAAATAATTCAGCCATTGGAGGGGACATTGAGAAAGAGCTGAGGAAAAAGAGCTGGAACCAAAATTGTTCCACAAGAGCCAACGTGGATCAAAAAGCCCTCTACCATGATTCTAGGACTCTGTGAAAAAAGGTCCAATTCAAGCGCAGCTTCACTTATTTGTGGAAACCCTTAGGAAATGGTTTGCAAATAAAAAGGACGAAAGTAAAGGAGGACTCGTAATGCCTTTCGCTTGCTGGAGATGTTCCAAATTTCTTTGCATAGAATTAAATACTTCCGAGGTATAACCACTCTCATCGTGCAGGAATTGGGTGTAGCATTTCATCAGCAGTCACTGAAGCAAAACACAACAGCTAAACTATTGTATTTTGCTTCTCAAATCCAGTCTGATTCAACACAACAAATTAATTTCTGTTCCAATTTTTCTTTAATAATACTGTTGCAGAGATAAATATTATCTGAAACGCTGTATTCCTTCAAAGCATTGGATCTTCTTCATTCATCTCAGAAAGGTTGTTAACTCAAAAGCTGTGCTGAATTTTAGACATATACTTGGCTTTGTACAGTCCAGCAGCAGAGACTGTTTTCGTTCATTGAGCACTGGTAGAAGTTCCATAAAATATTTTGTTTTTGGAAAGTCAGTTTTGCTTTTGATGCAGAAGTCCTGCTTTGTGAGGGAATAACCTGGCTGTTTAAACACTTGAGAATGGACTAACAGCTAATAAAAAGTCACTGGACAAGCAAAGTGAAAAAATAATGTCTTTTATCATCTGGGATTGAGACATAAATATTCAGCAAAACAGCTGGAAAGCACTTACATTGATCAGGTATTTTTCTTTAATCCTGATCCAGCTACGTATCTGTACCTAAATGAGATTACAACCAAAATGAGGATCATGCAAACTGCTTTCTTATTTGATTTAACTTCCAATCCAATGAGACGTCATCTCTGATCTGCAGTCCAGGTTGCCGTGAGTCGTTGATTGACAGCATGGAGTGCATGTAGGCACAGATATAAACAGCAATGTGTTCTATTTATCCCGCAGACTGACCAAGCGTAGAACTGGATGGCAAAAGAGAAGCTTTTAAATTGTGATTCATGAAGCATCTTTATATTGGATTGAAAGAACAGAAAGTGGCTGCACCTACTGAGACTCTGAAATAAGAAAGAGCAGGAAAATGTCAAACATATGCAGTGGGTCAGTTGGTAAATGCTAGAGAAAAATAGGAACTAGTACATCGATTTCTCTAACTCCTGGTAATTTCTCCCCCTCCCTCCTTCTCTTTTTCCATTCCTCACTTTGGTTACCCTCCCACCCTTCTCTTTTCCTCACTTTCCCCACCAGGTTTCCCTCCTCCTTCCCTTTCTTTCTCTCTCCTATCAGAGTTCTTCTTCAGCCCTTTACCTCTTCCACTTACCACCTCCCTGCTTCTCACTTCATCCTCTCCCGCTCTCTCAGTCACCGTCCTTTCCCCTCACTTGGTTTCATCTATCACCTTCCAGCTTGTACACCTTCCCCTCCCCCTATCTTATTCTAGCTTCTTACCCCTTCCTTGAAGGGTCACAGCCTGGAATGTCAACTGTTTCTTCCTCTCGTTGATGTGGTCTGACTTGCTGAGTTACTCCAACACTTAGTGTGTGTTGCTCAAGATTTCCAGCATCTGCAGAATCTCATGTGTTTAAAAAAGTAGGGTTACTGTTTTGGGAGGAAGCAATTTGCCCAAGGTTGAGAATCACTGCGGCCTTACAAAGAAACCAGTTTAACTTGCACTGTAAAGATCCAATGAACTGGCTCAGTTTAGACTTTGGTCAATTGCTAAGAGGATCTTCTGCTGAACTGTACAACCAAAATGGCCCAGCTTTGATTCAAAGCCAAAATCAAGTTTATTGTCATATGCACACTACTGTAGTAATTTTATGTATTGCACTGAACTGCGGCCATAAAAAAACAAATTTCATAACATATATGAGTGATCATAAACCTGATTCTGATACGGGTCTCTGTTGTGGAGTGAGAGTGAGAGAGGAGAATCATGGTTTGGGTAAAAAGGAAGGAGAGGGGAGGGAGCAGGAAGCACCAGAGAGACATCCTGTGATGACCAATAAACCAATTGCCTGGAGTCAAATTACCTTGTCTGGTGTCTCAGGGCTGAGTGCGTCTACACCTGCACCACCCCACCCCCCACCCCCAGCCCTAGCACTCTACCTCTATCACCTGTTCCACACCCCTACTGCTGTGCTCCACCCTCACCATTCCCAACATCCTTTGCTCCCGCTAGATTTACAAACTCATTCTCTGCTCCACTTTGACAAATACTACACTGTGTAAAAGTCTGAGGGACCCTAGCTATATAGACTTTTGCAGAGTGCTGCATGCACTGATGCAATGAAAAACTTGCTTGTAGAGACATCACAGGCACTTGGCATCAGAGAGCCAACTTTAACAAGAAAACACGAATTGTACAAAACTATGAAAGAGAAACATAATTAGAACTGTAAACATCTATTGTCATGCAAAGTGGTCAAAGTGGTAATCATATTAGGTATTCTGAGATGGGAATTAAGATTGCTTCAAGAACCATATGGCTGAAGGGAAGTGGCTGTTCTTGACTTCAGTGGTGCTGGGCTTCAGACTCCAATAACTCCTGCCAGATGGTAGCTCTGAGAAAAGGTCATGTTCCAAATGGAGGGGAATCTTGATGACAGATGTTGCCTCCTTTGAGGCAGCTCCTCATGTAGATAATCTGATGGTGGGGAGGGCTGTGTCAGTGATATAGTGGGGTGAGTCCATGTCTCTCTATAGCTTCTCTTGTTGTTTCACATTTGAACTGCAAAAACAAAGGCTCAATATTCAGCAAAGAGGATAGTGATAAGGGTGTACTGCTTCATATCTGTAAGAAGATGAAGGAAGTGAAATCTAAAACCACAGGACGTGAATCCAAGGTGGTTTCAATCAGACCTGGTGCCCAATCTAGGAGGAACCTCTCTACACAGGGAGATTCCGTGATCACAAAGTGTGGAGCATTGGATGGGAATCTCAGTAAATCCATGAGGGATAAAAGGACAGAAATGTTTGTAGATGGAGACACAGGAATCAGGAGCGATAAACTTTGAGTTTTGTCATTGGGTCAGGCAGCATCTGTGGAAGGAAATAGACAGCTGACATTTCCAGTGCAAGCCCTTCATCTTCATGTAAACATTATGAATAAGATTAGTCTTATTTGTCTTATCAAAACATTGAAACATACAGCAAAATCGACAGGGTTCAAAGATTGTCGAGGACAGCCCACAAGTATCACCAATATCTTAAGTCCATAACTTACCTTTACTAATGTGTGTATCTTTGGAAAGTGGGAGGAAACCACAGCACCTGGAGGAAACTCATGTAGTCATGGAGAAAACATATAAACTCTTCCCAGACAACAGTGGTAATTGAACCCCGGTCAGTGGTGGACAGCTCAGTAAAGCATTGCACCAACCGTTATGCTACCATGCTTTGATGGGTTGGCTGAAATAGTGTGGGAGTACCATAGAAACCATAGAAAAACCACAGCACAGAAACAGGCCTTTTGGCCCTTCTTGGCTGTGCCAAACCATTTTCTGCCTAGTCCCACTGACCTGCACACAGACCATATCCCTCCATACACCTCCCATCCATGTATCTGTCCAATTTATTCTTAAGTGTTAAAAAAGAACCCGCATTTACCACCTTGTCCGGCAGCTCATTCCACACTCCCACCACTCTCTGTGTGAAGAAGCCCCCCCAATGTTCCCTTTAAACTTTTCCCCCTTCACCATTAACCCATGTCCTCTGTTTTTTTTCTCTCCTTGCCTCAGTGGAAAAAGCCTGCTTGCATTCACTCTATCTATACCCATCATAATTTTATATACCTCTATCAAATCTCCCTTCATTCTTCTATGCTCCAGGGAATAAAGTCCTAATCTATTCAACCTTTCTCTGTAACTGAGTTCCTCAAGACCCGGCAACATCCTTGTAAACCTTCTCTGTACAAACACCAACACGGCTCAGTTGTGAGTCAACAGGTTTCTGAACTGCAGTTTCTACGGAAGTGAAACTAAGGCTACAGTTTTCTTCCCTGTAGTGAGACAGTGAAACTAAAGTACAAAAGCAGTGTTGGCTGTTGATCTTATTTGCTAAATATTGATCTCCTTTGAAAAACGTTCACACAGGTAACGGTGAGTCAGGATCAGACCTGGGGGATGGAGGTGAACCTGTCCAAGGAATAGAAACTTCCTGACATAGAATACTTTCAGTAGCCACTTTATTAGTTACTTTCTGTACATTCTGATGTGCCCATGGAGTGTATGATCATGGTCTTCTGCTGCTGTAGCCTATCCATTTCTGGTTCAATGTGTTGTGTGTTCAGAGATGCTCTTCTGCACGCCATTGTTGTAGCATGTGATTATTTGAGTTACTGTCACCTTCCTGTCAGCTTGAACCAGTCTGGCCATTCTCCTCCGACCTCTCTCATTAACAAGGCAATTTCACCCACAGAACTACTGCTCACTGGATGTTTTTTTTTAATTTTTTGCACCATTCGCTATGAACTACAGAGATTGTTGTGGCAGTTTCAGAGATACTCAAACCCCTTTGTCTGGCACCAACAATCATTCCATGGTCAAAGTCACTTCAATCGCATTTCTTCTCCTTTCTGATGGAGCCTAGGAGGATGGTGGCGCCTAACAGTGACTCTTTTGCTTGCATCTTCAGAACAGCTCTATTTCTAACTCTAATATCTCTGTTTTTTCCCTTTCAAGGATCCTTTGAAGACCCTGACCTGGAGTTACACGTTGATTTCGGTTCTTTGCAGGAATGGGACACACTCTCAGGGTCTCACCACTGGCCGTTATTCGATATACCAAGGAAGCGGCTGAGAAGACTAGCATGCCTTCAGAGTTTCAGGATTTTGTGGCTCTGGAGGTGGATGTACTCGAGGTCGGAGCCTCCACAGGAAATTGGTGTGTCGTGGAAGACGGAAGATCGAAAGCAGCAAGCTGGCTGCTGGCTGTTTGCCAGAGACCCGAGATCTTTGGGGACAGAGCTCAGAAAAAGTGACGCAATGGACTTTTAACACTGTAAATCAGCAATTTGTTTGTTATGTCTCCCCTCTCGCTGTGAAACGGGGACATCTCTTTTTCACTTATTAGCAAGAGAGAGGGCTTGTGGTATGTCAAATTACCAGGTGAATGAGCAGTCTTTGGGGTACTGCAAGTCTGTGCCTTTATTGATGCTTTGCTGCACGTTTGCATGCTCAGTGGGGGGCGCTGAGGCTTTTTTTGCTGGTGGGGGAGGGGGGGATTGTTGCTTTGCTGCTGCTTATGCGTGGGTGGGGGGAGCTGGGGGTAGCTTTGGGGTTCTAACTTTTAACTATCATTCATTCTTTGGGACACTCCTCCGTTTTTGTGGATATTTGCAAAGGAAAGAATTTCAGGATGTATATTGTATACATTTCTCTGACATTAAATGACCTTTTGAAACCTTTGATGTTTGAACAACTGAACCTCTTGACCATGTCTGCGTGCTTTTATGCATTGAGTTGCTACCAGCTGATTCACAGATTGGATATTTGTATTAATGAGCAGGTATATAGGTATACCTAATAAAGTGGCCACTGACTGTGTTTTTGCACTTGCATCATACACAGGTTGGAGAGGGTTTTTTTTCCCACTCTTCGTAGGCTGAAATTCAAGTGTAAGTGTAATGCCATTGTGGAAAGATTAAAGAAGTCAATACTCCAGGAGTCAGAATGTGGCCAATCACCAAGTTCTGTTTCACCTTGGCGAAGGTTTCATGTGAGCTAGAGAGTAGATATAAAGAGCACATTTGCTTTATTGGTCACATGTACATCGAAACATACAGAGAAATGCATCACTTGTGCCAAAACAAATCGGTGTGGATTATTCTGGGCAGCCTGAAAGTATCACCGTGCATCCGACAGCAACATAGCAAGCCTACAGCTTACTGACCCTCACAATATATCTTTGGAATGTGGGAGGAAACCGGAGCACCCGGAGGAAACCCACGCAGTCACGGCAAGAATATACCAGCTCCTTACAGGCAGTGACGGGAGTTAAGCCCCAGTCGGTGATTGTGAAGCAATGTGTTAACCGCCACATGACTGTGCTGCCCCTATGCTACCTTGCTGCTGATGCTTTTCCAAGCATCTGTGTCCGCCTGCATATCCACTAACTGTGCAAACATAGATAAAACCGAGAACTATTAGTTCAGCTCCTTTTGGCAGTAAAAGCAGAAAATAGTGCAAATACTCTACAGATAGCCGGACAGTGGTGTAATGGCATCGGCATCTGACTTTGAATCTGGTTCGAATCCAGCCTGTTCCTTGCATACTTTCCATCCGTGCTGGGCTGAGTGTCGTTCTAGCGACTTGGCCTCATAAAACAGACAAATGCTAAAGAAACATCAAGGTTGCCAACCAATGAGTCACAAGGCGTGGAGCACAACAGCAACAACTGAACAGATAGTTCAGTAAGAAAACATTAAATCCATTCCTCCCTTTGCAAATGCTGTCTCTGCTGAGCATTTCTAGTATTTCGGTTTTTATTTCAGATTTCCAGCATCTGCAATTCCTTTGATAATGTTAATAAATTACAAACAATTATAACTCTGAAAGAAATCTTTGTCTCCAGTCAGACCACATCAGCATTTAGCCTGTACATTCCTGATACTGTCTGGAATGTTCTCACATTCCTCATATTCCTCATTTCTGATACTGTCCGGGATTTTTCCATATTCCTCATTTGTTATACCATTGATCTGCCCTGTTGGTAAATGCTGACCTGCTCTCTGATTTAGCCTCTTTCTCTCCAGTTGCTAATTCCAAAGGGACAGTCTTCTGGACCAAACGTAAGAGCTAAAACATAAAACAGTACAGCATTGGGCAGGCCTGTGGGCCCTCAGTGTTCTATCAATATTGATGCCAATAGTAAGTGTCCCCCTCCTGTGTGTCATCCACATCACTCCATTCCTTTCATGTGTCTATCTGAATGCCACTTAAATGCAGATATCCCACCCTGCAAAAACTCATTTCAGGGAGGTAGCACCATCAATTTGCGGGAGACTTCCAGGAGAGGTGGGATGTCTGCAATAGAGTAGCTCCTTAGCAACTAGCCAGTTAGTTTAAATAACAATGTACGGATGACACCTGTTAAACTCACATCAACATGTCTTTTACAGTCTTAACCCACCATGGGCAATAGAAAATTCACTGTTGCAAACAGTGCAGCGAGCAACACTGTCATTATTTTTGACCCCTATTAGGCAGGAGTACACTTTAGTGTAGTCTGGGGTGACGTACATTTCATATTTTCTTTTTTTGGAACACTCTCGCTCTCTCTCTTGCTCCCGCGCTCTCTCTCGTGGTCGCTCACTCACACTCGCTCTTTCGCGCTTGCTTTCTTGCTCTCGCTCTCTCACTTGCTCTCGTGCTGTCTCACTCGTGCTCGCTGTCTCATGCTCGCTTTCTTGCTCTTGCGCTCACTCTCTCGCTCTTTCTTGCACGTTCTCTCATGCTCGCTCTCAAAAAAATCAATTTCTGGGACATTGTATATAATTTGCAGGCATCAGGGAGCCACTATTAATATGCGGGAGACTCCCATAACTTCCGGGAGAGGTGGGATGTCTGTAAATGCAACCAAGATGTGTGCTTCAACTATTACCCAGATAACCTATTCTAGTCACCTACCACTCGATGTGTAAAAAACAAGTCCTACATGTCATCTTCAAACTAAACTCACCCCTACCCCACCGTAAAAAAAAATCATGTTTTCTGCTTTTCAACATTTCTACCCCAGGGAAAGGATTCTGACTGTCTCTGCCTCTCATAATTTTAAAACTCTCTACCAGGTCTGCTCTCAGCCTTTAATGCTCCATAGAGAACAAACTAAGTTTGTCCAATACCGTCTAATCCAGGCAGCTTCATAGTAAACCCCTCCTGTACCCTTTTCACAGTCTCTACACTCATCCTATAATGGAGCAACCGGCACTCCATGCAGTACTCCACGTGTAGTCTGACTGAGGTTTTATGGAGCTGCAACATGATTCATCACTCTTCCACGCAGTTCCCCTACCGAGCATTCCATATGTCATCTTAACCACCTTATCTACCCGCATGCATAGCCACCTACAGTGAACTATGGGGCTAGACCCCAAGAATGCTCTCTGCATCAATGTTATTAAGGAGTCTACCAATAACTGTACTTTCACCTTTCATTTCATCTCCCAAAGTGCAACACCTCACACTTGCCCAGATTAAACTTCATTGAAAATCTATATTGTAACTAATCGATATCCCTCTGTATTATTATATCATTCTCAATTCCACCAGTCTCTGTATCAACTGCAAACTTGTTAATCCACATATCTGCATTTAATGTGGTTCATTGATATATAGTATTTACTGCAATTTACTGTTTTCTATTATTATGTATTGCAATGTACTGCTGCCACATAACAACAAATTTCATGACATATGCCTAATTCTGATTCTCTGACCTAAATTGTTTAATTTAATCATCAATCTGTCTCTTTATTCAGGAGCTAAGTTCCCACATCACCCTGTTCAAGCTGCAATAATCATAATCTTCCTTATTAATGCACTGATATTGATTTTTTTTTATTCATGTGGGCAATCCCAGAATTTATTTTCCATCCCTTATTTGTCCCAGAAATAAAGAGGCAGTTAACGATCAACCATTTTGTCATATCCAGCCATCTAATCTTAGTCCTCCTGAAGATTCCTTTGCCACTCAGTGATGTATTAAATATTAAATTTAAATTTGCCCTTGGATAAAAGCACAAATTGGCCCTGTAAAAATCCATCAAGTTTAATCAATTAACAACCACCATTCCAGAACAGAACCTTAAGAGACATTGTTATCAAAGTTCAAAGTAAAAATTATTATCAGATTACATCTATGACACAACATACAAAACTGATATTCTTTTTCCTGCAGGCATACTCAGCAAATCTATAGAGTAGTAACTGTAAACAGGATCAATGAAAGAGCAAGAGCATAGACGACAACAAACTGCAAATATAAACATAAATAAATAGCAAGAGCATGAAATAACGAGATAAAGAGTCCTTAAAGTGAGCTCATTAATCGAGGGAACATCTCAATAGATGAAAGTGGTTATTCTCTTTTGTTCAAGAGCCTGATGGTTGAGGGGTAGTAACTGCTCTTGAACCTGATGGTGCAAGTCCTGGGGCTCTTGTACCTTCTACCTGATGGCAGCAATGAGAAAAGAGCATGGCGTTAGTGGTGAGGATCTTTGATGTTGGATGCTCCTTTTCTATGACAGCATCCTCAATGGCCAAACCATCTGAGCCACACCTTGACCCTTATAATCAATTTCTAAACCTATTTAACGTACTTCCACTACTTCCACACTGCCAAGTTTTCTCCAATTACATCGGATGCATTTTCTTCATGCACTCCATTTGTTATCTCCCTGATGAGTTCCCTTGGATTTTCAGAGCACAATCCTTCTTTCTGAAATTCATGCTGTCTGCTTCTCATTATGTTTTGCTATTTTAGATATTTAGTAAATAAAATTATAATTAAAGATTCAAATGTTTTTCCAGCCACAGCTGCTAAACTAACTGGCGTGTAATTACTGCTTGGAATGATTTCATTACTCATGTTGAAATTTGGTTTTACATTAATCACTCGCCAATCTTCTGCCACTCATCCATTCTCTATAAAACACTGTAGAATTTAACTTCCAAGTCTCCTGTCCATTCTTTCCATATTTTCGTTAGGATTCTGCATGAATTATATTCTGGTCATGATGAATCATCCTGTCTTAGATTGGCTAATTTTTCTAACACTCTCCTTTAAGTTGTTCCATTATCTCACTTCTTGCTTTTCATGCTCTCTTCTCGCTGTTGCCACTTGAAAGGAGGTACAGGAGCCTTAAGTTCCACACCAGCAGGTTCAGGAACAGTTATTACCATTCAGCCATTATGCTCCTGAACCATTGTGGCCAACTTCACTCTCTTCAACACTGAGCGGATCCACTTAACACCACTTATAGACTCACTTTCAAGGACTCCACATCTCATGTTCTCAATAACACAAGAGGTTCAGCAGGTAGATTCTGGAAATCCAGAGCAATATACACAAAATGCTGAAGGAACTCAGAAGGCCGGGCAGCATCCATAGAAATGAATAAACAGTCAATGTTTTGGGCCGAGAACCTTCTTCAGGACTGGAAAGGAAGGGGAAAGATGCCAGAATAAAAAGGGCCGGGGGTGAGGAAAAGGAGGACCAGCTAGGTGTTAGATGAAGCCAGGTGGGTGGGATAGTATTATTTATTTACTAGTTATTATTATTAGTTTTTTTTTGTATTTTCACAGTTTGTCTTCAAAACAGACATTAATTTGTTGAGATGAATCAGACTGGATTTCAGAAGCAGAGTACAGTAGTTCAGCAGTTGTTTGGTTTGCTTCAGTGACTGCTGATGAAATTCAACGCCCATTCCCTGCATGATGAGCGTGGCTACACCTCAGAAGTATTTAATTCAATGCAAAGGACTTTGGAACGCCTCAAGCAAATGAAAGGCATTACAAATCCTCCTTCACTTCTGTCCTTTTTATTTGTACACCATTTCCTAAAGGTTTCCACAAATAAGTGAATCTGCACTTCGATTGGATGTTTATCTCACAGAGTCCTAGAATCATGGTAGAGGCCTCGTGGTCCATTAATGTTGACCCTTATGGAACAATCTTGTTTCCACTCTTTTTTGTCAGCTTGATGTCCCTGAAATGCCTGAATTATTCTCTTTTGAAAGCACTGACAGATTGCTTTCACCACCCTAACAGTCATGGAGCAGGATTGGGTCGGATCACATTTGAAGTTTAGTGAGCAGTTTGGACCCCATATCTAAGGAAGGAGGTGCTAGCACTTGAGAGATGAGAACAGAAATGAGGAGAGTTTGAGGGCCTGAACTCACTAGAGTTTAGAAGAATGAGGGCAATTTGAATGAGGCCTACCGAATATTGAAAGGCCTAAACAGAGTTTGCATGGAGAGGATGTTCTAATTGTGGGAGAATCTAGGACCAGAGAGCACAACATCAGAATAGAAGGAGGTCCCTTTAGAACAGGCATGAGGAATTTCTTTAGGCAGGCGTTAGTGAATCTGTAGAATTCATTGCCACAGACAGCTGTGGAAGCCAAATCATTGGGTATATTTAAAGCAGAGGTTTATAAGGTCCTCAATTAGTAAGTGCGTTACAGGTTATGAGGAGAAGGCAGGAAGTGGGGCGAGAAGGATAATAAATCAACCATGATAGAATGATGGAGCAGACTCGATGGGCTGAACAACCTAATTCTGCTCCTATGTCTCATGGATTTATGTTTCAAAATGGGCAACAGTTTATCTTCTTTTGCATATTGGTGATGTCAGTCTTTGTGTATAGTTTTTCATTGATTCGATTGTATTTCTTTGTTCTACTGTGAATGCTAGCAAGAAGATGAATCTCAGGGTAGTATATGGTGACATACATGTACTTTGATAATAAATTTACTTTGATGTTTGCACTTTGAACTAAATTGTGAATTAAATCCTTTCCAAGACCATTTCTATGATTCAGACTGAATGTAAAATACCTGGTGAGGATATCTGTCTTTTGCAGTATTTGACCACTGCACTATCCTTTTCTTTCAGAAATCCAACTTACTTTAAATGAATTCTATTTTTATTGACATAACTGCAGAGTACTTTCATGTTTTTTTTCCTCTTGGCGATGTTCTGCACCTCCCTTCCTTTTCACTATTTGTAATTTACCACATTCTTCAGTTCTCATGTTCTCTGTTGTTCTTTGCTGTTACTTTGCTTCATTAGTCTAAACACTGAAGGAGCCTCCAAGGTACAACAAAGACAACAGATATCCATCCCCATTATCACCAACTTGCTTACTATGACACAAAAGGGGATCATTCGGTCCATCAAATCCATGTAAGCTCATGAATGTGTCATTCAATCAACCTATCCCCCTTGAGTCTTGATGAAGCGTCTCAGCCCAAACACGTTTAGATGCTGCCTGAGCTGCTGAGCTCCTCCAGCACTTGGTATGCATAAACACCAGGAATTCTGCAGATGCTGGAAATTCAAGCAACACACATCAAATTTGCTTTGAATGCAGCAGGCCAGGCAGCATCTCTAGGAAGAGGTACAGTCAACATTTCGGGCGGAGACCCTTCGTCAGGACTAACTGAAGGAAGAGTTAGTAAGAGATTTGAAAGTGGGAGGGGGAGGGGGAGATCCAAAATGATAGGAGAAGAGAGGAGGGGGAGGGATGGAGCCAAGAGCTGGACAGGTGATTGGCAAAAGGGATATGAGAGGATCATGGGACAGGAGGCCCAGGGAGAAGGAAAAGGGGGAGGGGGCAAGGAAACAAGCCCAGAGGATGGGCAAGGGGTATAGTCAGAGGGCCAGAGGGAGAAAAAGGAGAGAGAGAGAGAAAGAATGTGTGTATATAAATAAATAACAGATGGGGTACAAGGGGGGGGTGAGGCATTAGTGGAAGTTAGAGAAGTCAATGTTCATGCCATCAGGTTGGAGGCTACCCAGACGGAATATAAGGTGTTGTTCCTCCAACCTGAGTGTGGCTTCATCTTTACAGTAGAGGAGGCCGTGGACAACATATCAGAATGGGAATGGGATGTGGAATTAAAATGTGTGGCCACTAGGAGATCCTGCTGACATATCAGAATGGGAATGGGACGTGGAATTAAAATTCATTCAGGGCCCAGAACAGTCCTTCCAGGTGAGGCGACACTTCACCTGTGAGTCAGCTGGGATGATATACTGTGTCCAGTGCTCCCGATGTGGCCTTCTATATATTGGCGAGACCCTACGCAGACTGGGAAATCGTTTTGCTGAACACCTACGCTCTGTCCGCCAGAGAAAGCAGGATCTCCCAGTGGCCACACATTTTAATTCCACATCCCATTCCCATTCTGACATGTCTATCCACGGCCTCCTCTACTGTAAAGATGAAGCCACACTCAGGTTGGAGGAACAACACCTTATATTCTGTCTGGGTAGCCTCCAACCTGATGGCATGAACATTGACTTCTCTAACTTCCACTAATACCCCACCTCCCCCTCGTACCCCATCCGTTATTTATTTATATACACACATTCTTTCTCTCTCTCTCTCTCCTTTTTCTCCCTCTGTCCCTCTCACTATACCCCTTGGCCATCCTCTGTTTTTTTTCCCCCCTCCCCCTTTTCCTTCTCCCTGGGCCTCCTGTCCCATGGTCCTCTCATATCCCTTTTGCCAATCACCTGTCCAGCTCTTGGCTCCATCCCCCGCCCTCCATCCCCCGCCCTCCCCCCCCGCCCCCCAGCTTCTCCTATCATTTTGGATCTCCCCCTCCCCCTCCCCCTCCCACTTTCAAATCTCTTACTAGCTCTTCCTTCAGTTAGTTCTGACGAAGGGTCTTGGCCCAAAACGTCGACTGTACCTCTTCCTAAAGATGCTGCCTGGCCTGCTGCGTTCACCAGCAACTTTGATGTGTCTTATTTGGTATGCATTACCCTATTCCCCATTCTTGTTTCCCTGTGCCTTATCCTCTCTTATACATGTCTTTCACTTCTATAATAATGTTCGTAACTACTTTCTATAATGATGTCTACACTGTAAATACATGCTGGTATCACACACAAAATGCTGGAGAAACTCAGCAGGTCAGGCAGCACCTTTGGAGAGGAATAATGAGCCAACATTTTGAACTGAGACCTTTCATCGGGGCATGCTGGTCTTTATATATTTATGTGCATGTTATTCCATTTCCATAGTTTAACCTCAAGTTTAATAGTTATATATTTCTTTACTCTTATAATTGTTGAATGTTGTTTTTTTGCTGCATGCTGCGACTGCACATCACAGGAAACTCCTAATGCAGATAAAATGAAATGGTGAATACAGTTGATCCTTGATAGCCAGCCAGTGGTGTAGTGATATCACCACCAGACTTCGAGCTGAATGGTCCCACCTTTGAATCCGGCCGGTTCTTTTCCTGCTTTCCATCTGTGCTGGATGGAGCATTGAGCTTGCAACTCGGCCTCATAAAAGAACAGGCAAATGCTAAGGAAACAACATAAATGCCACCCGATGCGCCACAAGGCACAGAAAGGAACAACGAATGATCCCCGATCCTTGATCAATTCCCTTTTAATCCTTTTTGCAACTAACCGACACAACGGTAATTTCCTGCATGCAGTTGACAGTACATACCTTTGGGATGTGGGAGAAGAGTTTTTTCCACTGAGGCTGGAAGAGAAAAAAACCAGAGGACATGGGTTAAGGGTGAAGGGGGAAAAGTTTAAAGGGAACATTGGGGGTGGGGCTTCTTCATACAGAGAGTGGTGGGAGTGTGGAATGAGCTGCCAGATGAAGTGGTAAATGCAGGCTCACTTTTAACACTTAAGAAGAACTTGGACAGGTACATGGATGAGAAGTGTATTAAACATAGAACATAGAAAATAGGTACAGGAGTAGGCCATTCGGTCCTTCGAGCCTGCAACGCCATTCAGTATGATCATGGCTGATCATCCAACTCAGAACCCTGTACCGGCCTTCCCTCCATACCCCCTGATCCCTTTAGCCACAAGGGCCATATCTAACTCTCTCTTAAATATAGCCAATGAACTGGCCTCAACTGTTTCCTGTGGCAGAGAATTCCACAGATTCACCACTCTCTGTGTGAAGAAGTTTTTCCTAATCTCGGTCCTAAAAGGCTTCCCCTTTATCCTCAAATTGTGACCCCTCATTCTGGACTTCCCCGACATCGGGAACAATCATCCTCTATCTAGCCTGTCCAATCCCTTTAGGATTTTATACGTTTCAATCAGATCCCCCCTCAATCTTCTAAATTCCAACGAGTATAAGCCTAGTTCATCCAGTCTTTCATCATATGGAAGTCCTGCCATCCCAGGAATCAATCTGGTGAACCTTCTTTGTACTCCCTCTATGGCAAGGATGTCTTTCCTCAGATTAGGGGACCAAAACTGCACACAATACTCCAGGTGTGGTCTCACCAAGGCCTTGTACAACTGCAGTAGTACCTCCCTGCTCCTGTACTCGAATCCTCTCGCTATAAATGCCAGCATACCATTCGCTTTTTTCACCGCCCGCTGTACCTGCATGCCCACTTTCAATGACTGGTGTATAATGACACCCAGGTCTCGTTGCACCTCCCCTTTTCCTAATCGGCCACCATTCAGATAATAACCTGTTTTCCTGTTTTTGCCACCAAAGTGGATAACTTCACATTTATCCACATTAAATTGCATCTGCCATGAATTTGCCCACTCACCTAACCTATCCAAGTCACCCTGCATCCTCTTAGCATCCTCCTCGCAGCTAACACTGCCGCCCAGCTTCGTGTCATCCGCAAACTTGGAGATGCTGCATTTAATTCCCTCATCCAAATCATTAATATATATTGTAAACAACTGGGGTCCCAGCACTGAGCCTTGCGGTACCCCACTAGTCACTGCCTGCCATTCTGAAAAGGTCCCGTTTATTCCCACTCTTTGCTTCCTGTCTGCCAACCAACTCTCTATCCACATCAATACCTTACCCCCAATACCGTGTGCTTTAAGTTTGCACACTAATCTCCTGTGTGGGACCTTGTCAAAAGCCTTTTGAAAATCCAAATATATCACATCCACTGGTTCTCCCCTATCCACTCTACTAGTTACATCCTCAAAAAATTCTATGAGATTCATCAGACATGATTTTCCTTTCACAAATCCATGCTGACTTTGTCCGATGATATCACCGCTTTCCAAATGTGCTGTTGTCACATCTTTGATAACTGACTCTAGCAGTTTCCCCACCACCGATGTTAGGCTAACCAGTCTATAATTCCCTGGTTTCTCTCTCCCTCCTTTTTTAAAAAGTGGGGTTACATTAGCCACCCTCCAATCCTCAGGAACTAGTCCAGAATCTAAAGAGTTTTGAAAAATTATCACTAAAGCATCCACTATTTCTTGGGCTACTTCCTTAAGCACTCTGGTATGCAGACCATCTGGCCCTGGGGATTTATCCGCCTTTAATCCCTTCAATTTACCTAACACCACTTCCCTACTAACATGTATTTCCCTCAGTTCTTCCATCTCACTGGACCCTCTGTCCCCTACTGTTTCCGGAAGATTATTTATGTCCTCCTTAGTGAAGACAGAACCAAAGTAATTATTCAATTGGTCTGCCATGTCCTTGCTCCCCATAATCAATTCACCAATTCAATTCACCAATTCAATCAATGAAGGGATATGGTCCGTGTGCAGGTCATTGGGACTAGACAGAAAAATAGTTCGGCACAGCCAAGGAGGGCCAAAAGGCTTGTTTCTGTGCTGTAATGTTCTATGGTTCTATGGTTCTAAGACCACAGTATCCAGAGTCACAGTACAAATGCCTCATAGTCATCACCTGAGAACAGGCCACCTAATTACACCCTCGTGACCAATTGGCCTGCAGACCTGTGCACCTTTGGAATGTGAAGGAAACTGGTGTGGTCATGGAGAGAAAGTACAGACTCCTTACAGTCAGCAGTGGATTTGAACCCAGGTCACTGGCACTATAATAGTGTTAAACTAATCCCTGTGCTACTGCCTGCCCCCCCAAGTTGGTCACAGATGTCGAGTGTAGACCCATCCTCCTGCATACTTTAGTGAATGTGTTGACAATGACTCGCACCTCGTCTGACTCTGCCTTTGCCAGTCCTTCTTAGCCAACGGCTGGGCATAGTGAACCTTCAACTGCAGCTTTCATAAGGTGAGCAGGAGGGATTTACTGAGCCATGGACAGTCCTACAGAATTTCGTACAAAAGTCTGACGTACATATACATATAGCTAGGGTGCCTAAGGCTGCACTGTACTGTAGTAATTTTATGCATTTCACTGTGGCAAAGAGAAATTTCATGACAATGTGAGTAATGATAAACCTGATTTTGATATGGTCTCTCTATCGTGGACTGAGAGTGGGAAGGGGACAGGGAGAGGAGAATCATGATTGGGAAAAGGGAAAAGGAAGCAGGAAGCTCCAGAGACACATTCTGTAACGATCAGTTATCTAGTTGTCTGGAATCAAATTACCTTGCCTGGTGTCTCAGGGCTGGGTGTGTCTGCAGCCACGCCACCCCTGCCCCTGGAACTTCTCTGCCACCTGTCCCATACCCCTCCCACAGTGCTCCACCCTCACCATACCCACCATCCTTTGCTCCCACCAGATTTACAAACTCGTTCTTTGCTCCACGATGACAAAAGCAGGACTGAGCGAAATTCTGAGTACCCGAGTTATATATACTGTATGTGCCTAAGACTCCTGCACAATACCGTAATCCTGGCTGCCAAGAAAGGAGTGTTGGGCAGGGGACTTGCAATCTCAGCCCATAAAAACCCAGAGCTACAGAAATGCCAACAGAAGCTCCAAAGACCTTATCCCTGGGAGAAGAAAGATACAGCACTATGAAAGGATACACCTGGAAAAATTTGAAAGACTGGCCCAGTACACAGGTGTCTGGCAAGCTGCTGTCAGCAGTCTATGCCCAGCAGGAGTGATGGGCCTAAGAAAGTTCCAAGACTGGGTTTGGGGTACCAATAGGAGCAAGATCAGGTAGGGGCTGTAGAATGTTTGGGACAGAGACCAGGTTTGCAGTAATGTAGCCATCAGAGGGCTAACACAGCCATCACAGAACAGAGGAGTGGATGGTATGGTTGGTTTTATGGTTATTAATTACAGAGAATGTTACAGAATTATGAGCAAGGGGATTGATAGGGACTTAATTGGGTGAGTGAATCTCCAGGATTGATTGATCCCAGGATTCTGAATCAGGAGTTGTTTTGAGAAGCTGTTGGATCTGGCGATATTGATCCAGAGGTTCATCAGAAGTCAAGAATAAAACATAAAACTTGGTGCTAATGACATTTCATTAAACGTTACAAGAACAAAGAATGAAAAAAAGAAAGAAGACAAAGATAAAATAGTCATGGTTGTCTCAAACTCAGACTAGGAATAAAACAAACAGAATCAAATATCGCTGCGATGATTGTATGTTCTAGTAACAATTGTTTGGTGACAATAAAGGATAAAGTATAAACATATTCATTGGAAAGCTCTAGCCTATGAAGACTCAATGAAATACTCATGACTACAGGCTGGAAGAGGCCCAGCACGAAATAAGGGACATTTCCTCACTGAAACATTCTCTCGGCTTAAATTGTGGTCATAAATTGGGACATTTGGAAATAACACCTAAAATACAGGAGAAACTCAGCAGATAAGGCAGCCTCTTTGGAAATGAATAAATAGTTGATGTTTCAGGCTGAGATTCGTCTTCAGGACTGGAAAGGAAGGGGAAAGACATCAAAATAAAAGTTGGGAGGAAGAAGAGGAGGGTGGAAAGGGCTAGGTGAAGCCAGGTGAGTGGGAAAGGTAAAGGGATAGAGAAAAAGTAATCTGATAGGAGAGGAAAGTGGACCATAGGAGAAAGAGAAGAAGGAAAGACACAAGTGGGAGTTGATAGGCAGGTGTGGAGAAGAGGTAAGAGGCCAGAGTGGGGAAAAGAAGACAAGGGAAGGGGGAAGAAAAAAAAACAGAAGGAAAAATTGATATTCATGCCATCAGTTTGGAGGCTACCCATACAGAATATAAGGTGTTGCTCCTCCACCCTGAGAGTGGCTTCATCACAGCAAAGGAGGAGGCCATGGACCAACATGTCGGAACAGAAATGGAGAATGGAATTAAAATGATTGGCCACCAGGAAATTTCTGCTCTCGGCAGATGGCGCAGATGTGTTCAACAAAGCGGTCCCCCAAATTACGTTGTGTTTCACCAGTTCAGAGGAGGCCGTATTGAGAGCACTGCATACGATAGACAACCGCAACAGATTTACAGGTGAAGTGCTGCCTCACCTGGAAGTACTGTTTGGGGCCCTGAATGGTGGTGAGAGAGGAGGTGAATGGGAAGGTGTAACATTTCGGTTGTTTGCAGGAAATGTGCCAGGAGAGAGATTAGAATGGACAAGGGAATCATGGAGGGAACGGTCCTTATGGAAAATGAAGAGGTAAACATATAGATAAATCTGTTCACTGCCATCTTTTATAAACCTACTGATTCCCACGGATATCTTGACTACTTCACACTGGCACCTGTAAGAATTCTATTCTTTTTTCTCAGTTCTTTTGTCTTGGCTGCATCTGTTCCCAGGATAAGGCTTTCCTTTTCAGGATGTCAGAGACGTCCTCTTTCTTGAAAGAATAGCACTTACCCTCCTCCACCATTAATGGTGCCCTCACCGCATCTCCTCCATTTCCCGGACATCCACGCAATACCCATCTTCCCGCTGCCTTAACAGGAACAGCGTTCTTCTTGTCCTCAACTACCATCCTATGAGCCTCCAAATTCAACACATCATTCTCCACAAATTCCAGCATCTGCAGAATCTCTTGTGTTTATGAGTTGGAAAGTGATAAGTTATAAGTTGGAAACTGATCAACTAGTTGTGGTGAGTTGAGACACGGTGGCTCCACCTGAAATCATCTCCAATGGCCTCCACAGCTATCAGAAGATTTGGCCATTACTCTGGTAATACAAGGTAAGTGGAGCCCAAGATTAAGACCATAGGCCATAAGACCATAAGACATAAGAGTAAAATTAAGAGCAGTTATCAACATGACCTTCCCTCATTCTTCAAAGCACAAGTGAGTACAGGCTCAGAGCTATCAAACACTCCTCATACATTAACCCTTTCATTCCTGGAATATTTCTCATGAACCTCCTCTGAACCTTCTCCAATGCTAGCACATCTTTTCTTAGATAAGCAGCCAAAAACTGCTCACAATACTCCAAATGTGGCCTTATGAAGCCTCAGTATTACATCCTTACTTTTATACTCTAGTCCCCTGAAAATGAATACTAACATTGTATTTGCCTTCCCTAACACTGACTCAAGCTGCAAGTTAAGTTTTAGGGAATCCTGCACAAGGACTCCCAAATCCATTTGCACTTTTAATTTTTGAATTTTCTCCCCATTTAGAAATTAGTCTACACTTTTATTCCTTCTACCAAAGTGCATGACTTTGGGTATGGGCAGAGCTGCGTAACACTAAGGGGCAGAAGACGCTGGTGGGAGTTGTGTACAGGCCACCTAACAGTAGTAGTGAGGTCGGAGATGGTATTAAACAGGAAATTAGAAATGTGTGCAATAAAGGAACAGCAGTTATAATGGGTGACTTCAATATACATGTAGATTGGGTGAACCAAATTGGTAAAGGTGCTGAGGAAGAGGATTTCTTGGAATGTATGCAGGATGGTTTTTTGAACCAACATGTCGAGGAACCAACTAGAGAGCAGGCTATTCTGGACTGGGTTTTGAGCAATGAGGAAGGGTTAATTAGCAATCTTGTCGTGAGAGGCCCCTTGGGTAAGAGTGACCATAATATGGTGGAATTCTTCATTAAGCTGGAGAGTGACAGAGTTAATTCAGAAACAAAGGTTCTGAACTTAAAGAGGGGTAACTTTGAAGGTATGAGACGTGAATTAGCTAAGATAGACTGGCAAATGACACTTAAAGGATTGACGGTGGATATGCAATGGCAAGCATTTAAAGGTTGCATGGATGAACTACAACAATTGTTCATCCCAGTTTGGCAAAAGAATAAATCAAGGAAGGTAGTGCACCCGTGACTGACAAGAGAAATTAGGGATAGTATCAATTCCAAAGAAGAAGCATACAAATTAGCCAGAGAAAGTGGCTCACCTGAGGACTGGGAGAAATTCAGATTTCAGCAGAGGAGGACAAAGGGCTTAATTAGGAAGGGGAAAAAAGATTATGAGAGAAAACTGGCAGGGAACATAAAAATGGACTGTAAAAGCTTTTATAGATATGTAAAAAGGAAAAGACTGCTAAAGACAAATGTAGGTCCCCTGCAGACAGAAGCAGGTGAATTGATTATGGGGAGCAAGGACATGGCAGACCAATTGAATAATTACTTTGGTTCTGTCTTCACTAAGGAGGACATAAATAATCTTCCAGAAATAGTAGGGGACAGAGGGTCCAGTGAGATGGAGGAACTGAGCGAAATACATGTTAGTAGGGAAGTGGTGTTAGGTAAATTGAAGAGATTGAAGGCAGATAAATCCCCAGGGACAGATGGTCTGCATTCTAGAGTGCTTAAGGAAGTAGCCCAAGAAATAGTGGATGCATTAGTGATAATTTTTCAAAACTCATTAGATTCTGGACTAGTTCCTGAGGATTGGAGGGTGGCTAATGTAACTCCACTTTTTAAAAACGGAGGGAGAGAGAAACCGGGGAATTATAGACCAGTTAGCCTAACGTCGGTGGTGGGGAAACTGCTGGATAAATGTGCAGTTATCAAGGATGTGATAACAGCACATTTGGAAAGCGGTGAAATGATCGGACAAAGTCAGCATGGATTTGTGAAAGGAAAATCATGTCTGACGAATCTCATAGAATTTTTTGAGGATGTAACTAGTAGAGTGGATAGGGGAGAACCAGTGGATGTGGTATATTTGGATTTTCAAAAGGCTTTTGACAAGGTCCCACACAGGAGATTAGTGTGCAAACTTAAAGCACACGGTATTGGGGGTAAGGTATTGTTGTGGGTGGAGAATTGGTTAGCAGACAGGAAGCAAAGAGTGGGAATAAACGGGACCTTTTCAGAATGGCAGGCAGTGACTAGTGGGGTACCGCAAGGCTCAGTGCTAGGACCCCAGTTGTTTACAATATATATTAATGACTTGGATGAGGGAATTAAATGCAGCATCTCCAAGTTTGCGGATGACACGAAGCTGGGTGGCAGTGTTAGCTGTGAGGAGGATGCTAAGAGGACGCAGGGTGACTTGGATAGGTTGGGTGAGTGGGCAAATTCATGGCAGATGCAATTTAATGTGGATAAATGTGAAGTTATCCACTTTGGTGGCAAAAATAGGAAAACAGATTATTATCTGAATGGTGGCTGATTAGGAAAAGGGGAGGTGCAACGAGACCTGGGTGTCATTATACACCAGTCATTGAAAGTGGGCATGCAGGTACAGCAGGCGGTGAAAAAGGCGAATGGTATGCTGGCATTTATAGCGAGAGGATTTGAGTACAGGAGCAGGGAGGTACTACTGCAGTTGTACAAGGCCTTGGTGAGACCACACCTGGAGTATTGTGTGCAGTTTTGGTCCCCTAATCTGAGGAAAGACATCCTTGCCATAGAGGGAGTACAAAGAAGGTTCACCAGATTGATTCCTGGGATGGCAGGTCTTTCATATGAAGAAAGACTGGATGAACTGGGCTTGTACTCGTTGGAATTTAGAAGATTGAGGGGGGATCTGATTGAAACGTATAAGATCCTAAAGGGATTGGACAGGCTAGATGCAGGAAGATTGTTCCCGATGTTGGGGAAGTCCAGAACGAGGGGCCACAGTTTGAGGATAGAGGGGAAGCTTTTTAGGACCGAGATTAGGAAAAACTTCTTCACACAGAGAGTGGTGAATCTGTGGAATTCTCTGTCACAGGAAACAGTTGAGGCCAGTTCATTGGCTATATTTAAGAGGGAGTTAGATATGGCCCTTGTGGCTACGGGGGTTAGGGGGTATGGAAGGAAGGCTGGGGCGGGGTTCTGAGTTGGATGATCAGCCATGATCATAATAAATGGCGGTGCAGGCTCAAAGGGCCGAATGGCCTACTCCTGCACCTATTTTCTATGTTTCTATGTTTCTATGACCATACATTTCCCTGCACTATACTCTACCTACCACTTCTTTGCCTGACCTGTCGAAGTCCTGCCACAGACTCCCTGTTTCTTCAACACTACCTGCCCTTCCACCTGTCTTTGTATCATCCGCAAACCTGGTCACAAAGCCATCAATTTCATCATCCAAATTATCGACATGTAATGTGAAAAGAAGTGGTCCCAGCACTGACCCCTTCGGAACACCTCTATTCAGCAGTAGCTAATCAAAAAAGTCCCCTTTAATTCCCACTCTTTGTTTCTTGCCAGCCAGCTAATCTTCTTTCCATGCCATCATCTTGTGTGCAATAACATGGGCTCTTATCTTGTTAAGCAGCCTCATATGCGGCACCCTGTAAAAGGCCTTCTGAAAATCCAAGTAAACAATATCCACTGACTCTCTTTTATCTACCCTGCCTGTCATTTCTTTGAAAAATTAAAACAGATTTGTTAGACAAGATTTCCCCTCAAGGAAACCATGCTGTCTTTGGCCTGTTTTATCATTTGCCTCCATAAACCCTAAAACATCATCCTTAATAATGGAATTCAACATCTTCCCACCACTGAAATCAGGCTAACTGACCTATAACTTCCATAATTCCGTCTCCCTCCCCTCTCAAAGAGTCAAGTGACACTTGCAATTTCCCAGTCCTCTGGAACCATTCCAGGATCTAGTGATTCTTGAAAGATCGTTACTAATGCCTCCACAATCTCTTCAACTACCTCTTTCAGAACCCGGGAGCATAGTCCATCTGGTTCTGGTGACTTCTTTACCTTCAGACCTTTCAACTTCCCAAGCACCTTCTCTTTAGTAATAGGAACCTCTCTCATTTCTGCCCCCTGACGCTCTTGAATTTCTGGCACAATGAAGACTGACACAGAATACTTAAGTTCATCCACCATTTCTTTGTCCCCCTCACTATCGCTCCAGCGGTTTTCCAGCAGGCCGATATCTACTCTCACCTCCCTTTTACTCCTTATACAATGTATCCGAAAAATCTTTCTGTATCCTCTTGCACATGGGCAAGTGGTTAAGGTGTTCGTCTAGTTACCTCAAGGTCGCTAGTTTGAGCCTCAGCTGTGGCAGCGTGTTCATGCCCTTGAGCAAGGTACTTAGTCACACATTGCTCTAGTCTGTGCGAGGAGTGGCGCCCCACACAGACTTCCAATCTGTGCCTTGTAAGGCATGAAAATGCCCAACACAGGCCTCTCATGGTCTGAGTCGACGTTCCCTCCTTTATATTATTAGCTAGCTTAACTTCATATTTTTTTACTCCTTATGGTTTTTTTTGTTGCCTTCAGTTGGTCTTTAAAACTTCCCAATCTTTTAAATTCTGATTAATTAAACCCAGTCAGTTCAGATTGGCAAAAAGCATTGCCTCTATGATCTCAAACAATCTCCATCAGCACAGGTGCACCACAAGGCTGAGTGCTTAGTTTCCTGCTCGACTCACTTTACACTTATGACTGTGATAAGCACAGCTCCAATGCCATATTCAGGCTTGCTGATGACACCACTGTTGTAGACCAAATAAAAGGTGGTGATGAATCAGCCTATAGGAGGGAAATTGAAAATCTGGCTCAATGATGTCATAACAACAACCTCTCACTCAACGTTGGCAAGACCAAGAAGCTGCTTGCAGACTTTAGAAGGAAAGCAGAGACCAATGAGCCCATCCTCTTCAGAGAGCCAAAGGTGGAGTGGGTCAGCAACTTCAAATTCCTAAGAGTTATTATTTTGGAGAAACTGTCCTGGGCCCAACATGTAAGTGCAAATGCAAAGGCAGCATGGCAGTGCCTCTTCTTCCTTAGAAGTTTGTGGAGATTCTGCATGACATCTAGAATTCTGGCAAACTTCTATAAATGTGTAGTGGAGAGTACATTGACTGGTTGCATCACAGCCTGGAATGGAAACACAAAAGCCCTTGAATGAAAAGTCCTACAAAAAAATAATGGATACCGTCTAGTCCATCACAGGTAAAGCCTTCCCAATCATTGAGCTCATCTACATGAAATGCTGTCGTAGCAAAGCAGCATCCATCATCAGAGATCACCACCACCAACCAGAACTTGCCCTCTTCTCTCTGCTGTCATCAGGAAGAAGGTAAAGGAGCCTCAGACTCGCACCACCATGTTCAGGAGCAGTTATTACCTCTCAACTATCAGGCTCTTGAACCAAAGGGGATAACTTCACTCAACGGCACTTGTCTCATCATTGAAATGTTCCCACAACCAATGGACTCACTTTCAAAGACTTTTCATCTCATGTTCTTGGTATTTATTGCTTATTTATTTTTTTTAATTATCTCTTCTTTTATATTTGCACAGTTTCTTGTCACCTGCACTCTGGTTAAATGCCCTAGCTGGGTGGACTTTCTTTGATTCTGTTATAGTTAATATTCTATAGATTTGTTGGGTATGCTCACATGAAAATGAATCTCAGGGTTGCTATATATGGTGACATATATGTACTTTGACAATAAATTTATTTTGAACTTAATTTTGCTCTATTGTATAGCCTCTCTTCTGCTTTTATGCTGCCTTTGACTTCTCTCATCTGTCATGGTTGTGTTATCCTTCTTTTAGAATACTTTATTATTCTCAGAATGTACCTAAACTGTGCCTTCTGAATTTCTCCCAGGAACTCCAGCGAATGCTGTTCTGCCATCATCCCTGCTAGTGTTTAATTTCACTGGAATTTCAGAAACTGAAGGGTGACTGTAGAGACTTATAAAATTACACTCAGCGGCCATTTTATTAGGAATGCCAGTATACCTACTCGTTAATGCAAATATATAACCAGTCAATTATATGGCAACAAGTCAATGCATAAAAGCATGCAGACTTGGTCAATAGATTCAGTTGTTGTTCAGACTAAATAACAGAATGGGAAAAAAATGTATGTGATCTAAGTGACTTGTTCCATGGGACGATTGTTGGTGCCAAACATGCAGCATGGTTTGAGTATCTTCGAAACGGCTTATCTCTTGGGATTGCCTTGCACAACAGTCTTTAGAGTTTACAGAGAACAGTGCAAAAAAAACCTGAAAAAATAAAACATCCAGTGAGTTTCAGCTCTGTGGGTGAAAACACCTTGTTTATGAGAGGTCAAGGGAGGATGGCTAGACTGGTTTAAGCTGACAGGAAGGCGACAGCAACTCAAATAACACATTACAGCAGTGGCGAGCAGAGGAGCATCTCTGAATGTACAACACTTCCAACCTCAAAGCATCAGAAGGCCGCAAACATACACTCAGTGATCCCCTTTAGTCGGTACAAGAGGTGCCTAATAAAGTGGCCACTTTGTGAATGATAGGCAGTCAGGATCTTTGTCCCAGGGCAGGGGAGTCTAGGACTGGAGGACACAGACGGAGATGGAGAAGATTAAAGGAAGTCTGAGGGGTAAGTTTTTCCACACAGAGGGTGAGTTTATCTGGAATGAGCTACCAGAGCAAGTGGGGGAGGCAGATGCTGTCACACCATTTACAAGTCATTTGGGCAGATCACTGTTACGAGTGAGCAGGTTCACGGGTTTGGAGAGTGAGACAGAAGACACTGATTACAAATAAGCACATTAACCATTTACTTAAAAACAGTAAAATATTCGACCAAACATCTAAGCCACCCTAAATTACAAAATCTATGACACTAAATATTCAGGAACACTTCAGATTCAACAGGTATCTTATTAAGTCTCCCCAAGTTACATGACTACAAAACTAATCTTTCAGCAAACAGATACTTAGTTAAGAATATGTGTGGTGTAGGGGCATAGAGACAAGTTCCACACTGTCCTTGTGCCCACGGCTTTGTCTTCTGGGTGATAGGACAATGATACCTAATGTAAACAATGACAAATTTACTATTTTAAAGGTGGGTCTCATCACAGTTGCAAGAATTATATTGCAAAACTGGAAAAAAAACCCACATGTCCCACTGTGAAGGAATGGACTGAGGAAATGATTAAGATTTGATCACATGAACACATATTAAGAAGAATTAACAGTGAGGGAAAAGTGCAGTCACGTGGGATCAATTTTGGTTGTATGTTATTTTAAACTTAAATTAGAACTTCTTTCTGTCTCTAAATTGTATTTGTTTTCCTGTCATGGGATGGCTGTGTAAATATGCTGTACTGTATCTGCTCTGTGATATGCTGTGCTGCTTTGTAAAATAAGAATAAATAATAAAAAAAATTGAATTTAAAGAAAAGAATATGTCTGGTCCCTCCTATATCTGCAGCATAATTTCCCAATCATTCTTCAGCACTGGTTGCAACCTCAGTGTGAAGATGAGTGCTGGAGATGAAGGAAGGCCCCTGAGGTGCCTGAAACCAGACACTGGTACCAGACATCCCACCTCTCCCGGAAGTTCTGGGAGTCTCCCGCATATTAATAGTGGCTCCCTGATACCTGCAAATTATATACAATGTCACGGAAATTAATTTTTTTGAGAGCGAGCGAGAGAGCGCGAGAGAGAAAGCAAAAGAGAAAGCGCGGGATCAACCACGAGAGAGAGCAAAGGCAAGCAAGCGAGAGAGAGAGAGAGAAAGCAAGCAAGAGCGAGCGAGAGCGACCACAAGAGAGAGGGAGTGAGAGAGAGAGCGCGAGATCAAGCGAGAGCATGCGAGCGAGAAAGCAAGCGAGAGCGAGAGAGAGAGAGAGAGAGAGCGCGCGATCACGAGAGAGAGAGAGCGTGACCACGAGAGAGAGAGAGAAAGCGAGCGAGCGAGAGCGCGCCATGGGAGAGTGTTCCAAAAAAAGAAAATATAAATCGTACGTCACCCCAGACTACCCTAAAGTGTACCCCTGCCTAACAGGGGTCAAAAATAATGACAGTGTTGCTCGCTGCACTGTTTGCAACGGTGACTTTTCTATCGCCCATGATGGGTTAAAATGTAAAAGACATGTTGAGGTGAGTTTAACAGGTGTCATTCATTCATTAGCATAGCTAACGTTATTTAAACTGGCTGGCTAGCTGCAAAGGAGCTACTCTATTGCAGACATCCCACCTCTCCTGGAAGTCTCCTGCAAATTGATGGTGCTACCTCCCTGAAATGAGTTTTTGCAGGGTGGGATGTCTGCGGTACTATGGCATACTAGTCAACCAATGGGAAAGAGCTGCTGCATCCTTCACATGGGCCAGTCAATGACCAACATGGTAGAAATGGTTTTTGACCATATTACAGTCATTCAAAAGGAAAATCGAGGGATGTGGGCCTAATGTGAGCAAATACAAGTGTAGATGGACATTATGGTTGAGTTGGGCGGCAGGGCCTAGTTCTGTGCTATATATTCCTACGATTCTAAGCTGTGAGTGCTTGTATGTTGCCTTTGCAACCAAGAGCTTGAATCGTGTCTTAAATAAATTCAAACATATAACACCTTTCACCAGTTATAGGTGTGAATTGGCTCCAACAAGTCAGGGGCATAGAGAGGAGGGTTGCTCGTTTGACACAAAAACCTACAGTATGTCCACAGATTTCCTCCTGACCGGCTTCTTGAAAAAAGGCATTGTATAGTGCACCAAAACACAGTCCAATTTGTAAGTCATGTGACTCTCACAGATACAGGATAGGAAGTGTCAAAAGTACGTTGCAGATCAGTCAGAGCAGTAAAATGATAAAGAAACATTGCAGCCTGATGAAAGTCTTCATCAAATTCCTACTCAATCTGCCCGGCAGTCTAAGCAATTAAAAACAGTAGAGGTCCGGCAGATGCAAGAAATTTTGAACAAAACACACATAAAGTACTGGAGGAACTCAGCAAGTCAGGCAACATCTGTGGAGAGGAATAAGTAGAGTTGGAGGGGTAGCTACCCGTTTCAATTTGACTTTCCAGTCTCATTCCGTCATATCAGTCCATGGCATGCTCTACTACAATGATGAAGCCAAACTCAAGTTGGAGGAGCAACGCCTCATATTTTGTTTGGGTAAGCTCTAAGCTGATGGCATTTTTCTAACATCCGGCAATTTTACTCTCCTTCCTTTTTCGCTCTTTTTCTATTCCCATTCTTTTTTTCTCCTCACCTGTCAATTACCTCCCTCTAGTTCCCCTCCTCCTTTCCTTTCCTCCACAATTCATTGTCCCCTCCTTCTAGATTCCTTCTTCTTCAGCCCTTAACTTCTTCTACCTATCCCCCTCCCAAGTTCTCCCTTCATCTCCCCTTCCCCACCCACCCTTCTTCCCCTTCACCTGGTCTCCCCTATCACCTGCCAGCTTGTACTCCCCTTCCCCTTCCCCCCACCTTCCTATTCTAGCCTCTCCCCCTTTCACGTAACCAACCAGCCTCCAGAGTATGGATAACTGATGAGATTCCTTTAAAAAGATCCGGGCCCACTCCGCTAATTAGTCACCATGTTTTGGCGCCAGGGTTTGGATATTTAATGAGCAGCTGAACTCAGGTCCAGTACTCAATCACCAGCTCAACCTTGTTTCAGTCTGCGATTGCACTTAGGATTTCTGTCTCATTCGGATTCCTGCCTGGTCTTGTCCAGCATCCAGTCGCGTCTCAGTCTCGAAACCTACGCCAACACTTGGGTCCTTACCATTCTTGCCTAGCCCTCCCATCACATTTTCGGTCCTCAGTTAGAGGATTGTTGATGTGTGTGGGTGGGTAGGGGAAAGGGCGAGAGGCACGAAATGGGCTTGTTTTGCTGCTGTGGTTTTGTTGCTTGTTTTGTTCTGTGTTGCTGGATACGTTGGCGACAGTTACAGGCTGCCCCCAGCACATCCCTAGATTGTGTTGGCCGTTAACACAGATGGCATATTGCACCGTATGTTTCGCTGTACATGTGGTAAATTAATCTGAATCTGTTCGCTCCCCTCCGTAGATGCTGCCCCAGCATTTTGTGTGTGCGAGCAGCTGAAGACCTGGATGTGACTGAACAGCTAGATTGGGCACAAGCTCCGTAAAAGGCCCTAGAGCAGATGTGATGGGACACGTGGCAGACAGCTCAAGTATCTGCTGAATTCTGATCGCTCTCTTGCACTGCACCCTTTCCCTCGTTGGTTTATTCGGACTCCTCACACAAATGAGAGGCGTTAGATGATACTCCTTCTCAGGACACGACCACAGGAGCACAGTTCTTATCGACCACTGCAGACGGGAACATGAGATCATATTTTCAGTTTTATTTGACAAACAGATTACTGAGAGGAGAGCTGTAAATGAAATCCTCAGTTAGCAGGTGAAACAGAAATGACATACAGCCCATGGCAGCTTGCCGAAGTTTAACAGGTTGTACATCTTATTCTTCAGTTGATTAAGATATTTGGAAACCCATTGTCTTGTTCTGATGCTGATTAGTGGCATGTTTACTCCCTATACTGAGCCTTCTACATGACATGGAAACAAATGTGAATATATTTTAAACTCTGGAAAAAAAAGTGGCGGTTTAAACAAAAGAAATAAACCGAAAGGCTTTTTGGAGAAATTATCTCTGTGGCATAATCCCAGACAAGGATAGTGCTTGCTGATGAGGGTCAAAGAAGCCACACCCTGGGGTGAAGTGAGAAACCTAAAGAGATCTCAGCTTTGACAGGTTGCCTGCGCTGTGTTACAGAAATTTAAAAAAAATTCATTTCCAAACTTGCAGCCACAAAGAGAATTTCTGTAATGATTTTCATGCACTTTTTAGGGAGTCTGAAATTCCTGAGCTTGCTGTTGTAAAGGCTGAAACACAATGGCCAATTTGTGCACATGAATGATCCCACAAACAGTCCGAGGGAAAACCAGCAGAGAGTCAGGGCTCTCTGCCCTCTTCGTCCACGCTGACCATGGAGCACCCATTTACTCTAACCCTATGCTGATCCCAAGAACAACCATGGTCTTGAAAAGACCATGATTGCCTACATCACACGACATAGCACATAACGAATGAACAATATTAATCTCGTCTTTTAGTCCCAATATCCTATCCCACCGTTGTTAGACTGCAGAATGATCCCTTCTGACCTCACATTCTACCTCCTGATGACCTTGCTGCTCCTTGTCTGTTTGCACTGCTCTCTCACCGGTGTTGTTAAACTTTATTGTGCACTCTGTTACTGTTTCCCTTGTATCACCTCACTACGCTGAAGAAGTGAAGTGAGATGTGTGGATGAATTTAATTGAATTGACTTTATTTCTTACATCCTTCACATACATGGGGAGTAAAAATTTTTACTCCATCTAAATGTGTAATGTGCAATCATAATAATTTATAACAAATAGAACTGTCAATATAATATAGAGTACACTCAAATCAGCGTGAGTTCATCAGTCTGATGGCCTGGTGGAAGAAGCTGTCCCGGAGCCTGTTGGTCCTGCCTTTCATGCTGCAGTACCGTTTCCTGGATGGTAGCAGCTGGAGTAGATTGTGGTTGGGATGACTTGAGTCCCCATTGATCCTATGGGCCCTTTTTACACACCTGTCCTTGTAAATGTCCCGAATCATGGGAAGTTCACAACTATAGATGTGCTGGGCTGTCCGCACCACTCTCTGCAGAGTCCTGTGATTGAGGGAGGTACAGTTCCCATACCAGGCAGTGATGCAGCCCGTCAGGATGCTCTCAATTGTGCCCCTGTAGAAAGTTCTTAGGATCTGGGGGCCCATACCAAACTTCGTCAACCGTCTGAGGTGAAAGAGGCACTGTTGTGGCTTTTTCACCACACAGCCGGTGTGTACTGACCATGTGAGGACCTCGGTGATGTGGATGTCGAGGAACTTGAAGCTGTTTAGCCTCTCAACCCCAGATCCATTGATGTCAAAAGGGGTTAGCCTGCCTCCATTCCTCCTGTAATCCACAACCAGCTCCTTTGTTTTTGCAACATTGAGGGAGAGGTTGTTTTCTTGACACCACTGTGTCAGAGAGATGACTTCTTCCCTGTAGGCCACCTCATTATTGTTTGAGATAAGGCCAATCAATGTAGTGTCGTCAGCAAATATTGATGGTATGCAAAACAAAATTTTGCACTGTACATTTATGTATACTCAGTAGCCACTTGATTAGATACACCTATAGACCTGCTCGTTAATGCAAAGTCTAATCATTCAATCAAGTGACAGCAACTCAATGCATAAAAGCATGCAGACATGCTCAAGAGATTCAGTTGTTGTTCAGATCAAACAGCACAATGGGCAACAAATGTGATCTGAGTGACTTTGACTGTGGAGTTATCATTGGTGCCAGACAGGCTAGCTTGAGTATTTCAGAAACTGGTCTCCTGGGATTTTCCAGCTCCCAGATCTCCTGGGGTTTTCATGGACAACAGTCTCTAGAGTTTACAGAGAATTGTATGAAAAAAAAATAGTGAGTGGCAGTTCAGTGGACAAAAACGTCTTGTTATTGAGAGAGGTCAGAGGAGAATGGCCAGACAGGTTCCAGTTGACGGTAACTCAAATAGCCACATGTTATAACAATGGTGTGCAGAAGAGCATCTCTGAATGTATAACACGTCAAACCTTGAAGTGGATGGACTACAGCAGCAGAAGATCATGAACATACACTGAATGGCCAATTTATAAACCTATTTACCAATTTAACTATGATTGTATTGAATTGCAATTAAATTTAATTGCCAGAATGTGTGGCGACATTTGTGGGCTGCTCTCAGCACAACCTTAGGTGGTGTTGGTTGTTAATGCTAATGACCCATTTCACTGTATATTTCAATGTATATGTGTGGGCACGTGGCCAAGTGGTTAAGGCATTGGACTAACGACCTGAAGGTCATGAGTTGGAGCCCCAGCCAAGGCAATGTGTGTTGTGTCCTTGAGCAAGGCACTTAATCACACATTGCTCTGCGACGACACTGGTGCCAAGCTGTATGGGTCCTAATGCCCTCCCCTTGGATAACATTGGTGTTGTGGAGAGGGGAGACTTGTATGTCTTCTATACAACCTTGCCCAGGCCTGTGCCCTGGAGAGTGAAGACTTTCCAGGCACAGATCCATGGTCTCGCAAGACTAACGGATGCCTTAAATATGTGATAAACAAATGAATCTGAATAAATTAATCTGAATCTAATTTACCAACATCCTATGAGTAGAATTAAGTATCTAATTCCATTAAATTAAGTATCTAGTTCCCCCTAATCCCTCAAACCCCCAAGATTCTATCACTCACCTACACACTGTACTGACCCACATGTCTTTGGGACATGGGAGGAAATCAGAGGCCCTCGGGGGAAGCACATGCAAACTCCACACAGACACCACACAGAAGGGTCTCGGCCTGAAACGTCAACTGCACCTCTTCCTAGAGATGCTGCCTGGCCTGCTGCGTTCACCAGCAACTTTTATGTGCGTTGCATGAATTTCCAGCATCTGCAGAATTCCTGTTGTTTGAGGAACTCAGCAGGCCAGGCAGCACGGAAAAGAGTACAGTCCACACTTCGGGCCAAGACTCTTCATCAGGACCAGAAGGAAAGCAGAGGAGTCAGAACAAGAAGGTGGTGGAGGGAGTGGAGGAAGAAATACAAGGCGGCAGGTGACAGGTGAAACCTGGAGATGGGGAGGGGGTGAAGTAAAGAGCTGGGAAGTTAACTGGTGAAAGAGATAGAGAGCTAGAGAGCAGGGAGAATCTGAAAGGACAGAAAAAACATAGAAGAAAGGGAAGGGAAAGGACCACCAGGGAAAGGTGATGGGCAGATAAGAATTGAAGCTGTGAGAGGGAAACAAGAATGGGGAATGGTGAAGTGGGGGGGGGGGCAATTACTGGAAGTTCGAGAAATTGATGTTCATGCCATCAGGTTGGAGACTACCCAGACGGAATATACGATGTTGCTCCTCCAACCTGAGTGTGGCTTCATCGTGGTGTTAGAGGAGGCCATGGACTGACATGGCGGGATGGGAATGGGAAGTAGAATTGAAATGGGTGGCCATCAGGAAATTCCACATTTTGTAGTGGATGAAGCGAAGGTACTCGATGAAGCAGCCTCCCGATCAACGTCAGCCGGTCTGTTGTGATGTCCTAACATGGAACATGATCATAATCGGCTACTTTTAGGTCGAGGATGATGATGACGACGACGACATCGACTCAGGCCTGAGAGGCCAGTGTCAGGCATTTTCATGCTTTACAAGACGCGGAAGGAGAGAGACTGTGTGGTGTGCCGCTCACATTCCGCAGTACAGTATTTGCTTTATTTTACGAGGTCGAATTGCGATCTCGACCATCAACCCGGCACGGATGGAAAGCGTACTCGGGAGCGGCCCGACCAGATTCGAACCCGGGAACCTCCGTTCCGGAGTCCGGCGCTGATGTCACTACGCCACCAGCCGACAAGTCGTCATCATCATCATCATCATTTAGGTTGAGGGATGAATGAGTGTGCAAAGAAGCACCTAACACCACTGTTCCTCTTAAGTATTTTGTCACTGGGTCTTCTGTGTTCGCCTGAAAAATGCCTCCAGTTGGTAATTTAACTTGAATGCCAACTCTTCTGCATGGTAATGTATCATCACCGGAACACACACCAACTTTCATGCCTGGAGCGAAGCTTCAACATAGAACATTTTTTGCACAAAAGAAGGAATGCAGCCAACCCAACCGTAGCTGGCTGCTTGCTTCCAGGTGATGGTGGCATACAAATGAGTTTCAAGCCAACACCCCTCTGTTCAATAACCTGCAGACACATTCTCTGGGATGGCCAATTAAGTGAGCTGCAGAAAGCTGTCCGATGCCATAGATCAAACTAGGGTCTGTAATATTGAACTGGGAAAGAAGAAAGTACCTTTTAAATCTTCAGCAGATTAAATTTTAGTGCCGTTGTGGTGCAGAATAACATACTCAACAATTTCTGTTCCATCAATGCTTTCAAAGCCTCATTGTTTAATCCCAAGGAACCACATTTCAGCTCATTAATATCTGACAGAGATTCAAAGCACATAAAATTATTTTAATCCAGAAATCATTCAGGCATAAAATTAGGATTTTAAAGGAAATCTAATTTAAACCTCGCAATTCAAGGATCTGTGATCTGTATTATTTTAATCTTTCAACCTCTGGGAATTCAAACGATTAAAGAAAACATAGGAATCGTCAAGAGCTGCAAAGAGGCACTTTGTATCTTCCACGCAAAGCTTAAGTATAATTATTGCTAAGTAACGCTTCTCATGGAGTCAGACAACAGGACAACAGGATCTTCAGTCCATCAAGTCCATGCTAACTCTCAAGAACCTACCTACATTAACTCCCTTCATTTTCTCCTCTCAACTTCAACCGAATTCTACCACTCACATCATGAGAGGCAATTTAAAATGGCCAATTAATGCAACAATGCACATGGCTTTGGGATATCGAGGGAACTGGAATGCCCGGAGAACACCATGGTCATATTCCACATCAACGTCACCGAAGATCAGTACTGAACCCTGGTCACGGGAGTCATGAGCCAGCAACTCTTCTGGCTGCATCACAGGACCACCAATTTGGAAACCCAATGGCAAGTACTAAAGCCAGTCTCTATGTATCACTGGGTATTCTTGCTCATCTGTCGTTGTCCAAATCTTTGCATTAGAACATAAAACTTTGAACAGTATACACAATACAGACCCTTCAGCCCACAATGTTGTGCTGACCTTTTAACCTACCCCAAGATCAATGTGACACTACCCTCCCACACAGCTGTCCATTTCTCTTTCATCCATGTGACTATATAAGAGACTTTTGAATCTCCCAAATATATCTGCCTCTACCACCACTCCTGACAGTGTGTTCCATGCCCTTACTAACTCCATACCTTTGACTCCCCACCATACATTCTTGCAGTCACTTTTTATTAACAATTTCTGCCTTGAAAAAAAAAATGCTGGATGTCCACTCTATCTGTGCCTGTTATCATCTTATACACCTCTATAAAGTTACATCTCATCCTCCTTCACTCCAAAGAGAAACGCTCTAGCTTGGTCAACCTTCCCTCATAAGGCATATTCTCTTATCCAGGCAGCATCCTAGTAAATCTCCCCTGTCTAAAGCTTCTACATCTTACCTATAATGAGTTGAACAAAACCCAACACAATACTGCATGTCTGGTCTAACCAGAGATTCATAGAGTTGCAACATTACCTCATGGCTCTTGGGTGGGAGGAGAGGAAGGAGGCCAGCTGGAAGGCGATAAGGCGAAGCCAAGTGGGTTGTAAAGGTAAAGGGCTGGAGAAGAAGAAATCTGATAGCAATCTTTCTCCTATGGTCGTCAAGGGAAGGAAGGTGGATCCAGGGGGAAGAAATGGGCAGTTGAGAAAAGGTATAAAGTCATAGTGGGGAATGGGGGGGTGGGGAGGGGGAAATTAGTTTACCGGAAAGAGAAATCAATATTCATTCCATCAGGTTGGAGGCTATCCAAATAGAATATAAGCTGTTGCTCCTTCAGCCTGAAGGTGGACTCTGCTTGGCACAAGAGGTGGCCATGGACCAGCATGTCTGAAAGGGAATGGGAATCGGAATTAGAATGTTTTGCCACTGAGAAATCCTGCCTGTGACAGACAGGGTGAAGGTACTCGGTGAAGCAGTTTTCCAATTTACAATGGGTGCCACATATGTAGAACAAATTCTATCTATGACCACTTTCTGCCTTCTGTGCGTACAACAATTTTAAATCTACACAGCCTTTGATGTTGCATTAAACAGTTCGCCAGACAAAATTTTCACTGTAGCTCAGTATATATACAATAATAAACTAATAATAAACCAACAATATTCTAACCACCACACATCGAAGTTGCTGGTGAACGCAGCAGGCCAGGCAGCGTCTATAGGAAGAGGTACAGTCGACGTTTCGGGCCGAGATCCTTCGTCAGGACTAACTGAAAGAAGAGCTAGTAAGAGATTTGAAAGTGGGAGGGTGTGGGGGAGGGATGGAGCCGTGAGTTGGACAGTTGATTGGCAAAAGGGATATGAGAGGATCGTGGGACGGGAGGCCTAGCGAGAAAGAAGGAGGGGGGGTAGTCCAGAGGATGGGCAATAATGGGTGGAGTATGAGGGGGGAGGTGGGGCATTAACGGAAGTTAGAGAAGTCGATGTTCATGCCATCAGGTTGGAGGCTACCCAGACGGAATATAAGGTGTTGTTCCTCCAACCTGAGTGTGGCTTCATCTTTACAGTAGAGGAGGCCGTGGATAGACATATCAGAATGGGGATGGGACATGGAATTAAAATGTGTGGCCACTGGGAGGCCCTGCTTTCTCTGGCGGACAAAGCGTAGGTGTTCAGTGAAACTGTCTCCCAGTCTGCGTCAGGTCTCGCCAATATATAGAAGGCCGCTTCAGGAGCACCAGACGCAGTATATCACCCCAGCCAACTCACAGGTGAAGTGTCGCCTCACCTGGAAGGACTAGCTCTTCTTTCAGTTAGTCCTGACGAAGGGTCTCAGCCCGAAACGTCGACTGTACCTCTTCCTAGAGATGCTGCCTGGCCTGCTGCGTTCACCAGCAACTTTTATGCGTGTTGCTTGAAATTCCCCAGCATCTGCAGATTTCCTCGTGTTTGAATATTCTAACCATTGAGTCTGTGCTCATTCCCCAGCACCTGTTCAGTGACAAGAGCACAAAAATCCACACTGATTCACCAAAATCACGGTGCACCATTGGAGGTGTCACCTTTCAGAAGACCAAAGCACACAAGTTCAAAATCGGTTTAGGTAGGGTTGGTGAAGGGAACTGTGGGTTGTTCAAGGACCAGGGAATGCAGCTAAACATACAGGAGGCCAGATATGAGAGAGTATCCTGTCCCCCTAGGAAAAAGTAATGATTTGTAATTGACTGCTTGCAAGGATGGTGGAAACATAATCAATCGGTGCTTTGGCATACGGCCTCTCAAAGTCAAACCCTACATCCCCATTGTTAGAGGCAGAAATGGGTAAGGCCGGCCAACTGAGCTCTGGTGAAGCTGCATAGGCCAATCCCCTGTACTGTGGATACAATGGATTACAGAAACATTGACGAACTCCAAGCATATCATTGACTTTGGACGTTGCAGACAGGAGATCCTCAATGGCCTATGCTCCAGCAGGAGATAAGGGCCCAAGAAGAAGAAGAACTGGCATAATGTACCGTACATGCTTGCATGAGCATTATTAACATGTCTTTCAGGGATGTGTGGAACGTCTTTGCATACCACTCCATATGTGCAGAATGCTCAATGGAGATAAAGGATTTTCAATGGAGTCCTCAATGAAGATAAAGGATTCTTAATGGAGTCCTCAATGAAAAAGGCTGCTCAATGGAGTCCTCAGTGGAGTTAAAGGATTCTCAATGGAGTCCTCAGTGGAGATAAAGGATTCTCAATGGAGTCCTCAAGGAAGATAAAGGATTCTCAGTGGAGTCCTCAGTGGAGATAAAAGATTCTCAATGGAGTCCTCAGTGGAGATAAAAGATTCTGGACATACTGAGCTCTGACACCAAACTCATGAACTCACAACAATTCACATGAAGTTCCCAATATTCAATCTTCACTAAGATCAGATCATACAGCTGTCAAAAAAAACTTGGAGCCATATGATCCAATTTCTAGCCATTATATGGACATGACAAAGAAGTCAAAAAGATTTTGTTGGCTATCAACACTTCTGAATGTTATGTAAATTCTTATAAGTTTGCACTTTCTTTTCCTTTTATATTATATCCAACCAATTCTCAAATGTACTTTTGTTGTTTTCAACTTTAAACTCACTAACCCCTATTCATCCTTTTCCTGATCGGAGCCTTCATTAGCTAATTAAACCCGAGTCAACAGAATTGTTTTGATTCTCATATTCTTTGTGCTTGACAATATATTCTCCAAATCCATATCATGTTTGAAAGACAAGAGGATAAAAGTGATTCCAGTATTAAAATGGCCAAGTTAATATCTATTCCTTAATCAACATTGCTGGAACACCATCATTGCCTTAATGCATGTGGAACTCTGCACAAATTGGCTGTCACATTTCCAACATTACCACATAGTTTACACTTCTAAAAGTATTTTGATGCTTGTATTACAGTTTGAGGAATTTTTGAAATGCTATAAACTGAATTGTTAACGTTTACATTTCCAAAGGCTTTTCTTCTCTAATAGGAGACAGTTACAAGCTTCTCTCTTCACAGGAGAACGGAAATTGAGAGCTGTCTTGCTGTGATCCTTGAGGCACAGGAATGAATGCTACAAAATTTCTGTTTAGTTTAATTATCAAGTGCAAGACCAGCAGGAAAACTGAACAATCCTCTTGTTTAATGAGTGTTGGGTTGACTTCATATGTCAGTGCCTGTGTATAAGAAAGAGAAAAACTATGGGAAATTAATATTGAATTTTGAAAAGCCTAGAAAGAGTGGATGTGGAGTGGATGTTCCTATAGTGGGGGAGTCTAGGACCAGAGGGCACAGCCTCAGAAAAGAGGGATGTTCATTTGGATCAGGAATTAGGAGGAATTTCTTTAGCCGAAGGTTGGTGAATCTGTACAATTCATTGCCACAGACAGCTGTGTAGGCCAAGGGTAAACCAAGAGTATATAATTTCTTGATTAGTCAGGGCGTCAGAGGTTACGTGGGGGAAAATGGGATTGAGGGGGATAATAATTCAGCCTTGATGGAATGGTGGAGCAGACTCGACGGGCTGAATGGCCTAATTCTGCTCCTATGTCTTATGATCTTATGGTCTAGAAAACAGTAAACACGAGACGAAACACAGGATTTGAAAGAATTGGAAGCTTCCAAGAACAGCATGGTTGACATTTTCCAGTCTGAAATTTGCTGCTCAGGAAGCGAATGGGGTAAGAGAGTTCGTAGTGGGTAGAAGGCAACAATTAAAATCCTAGCAAAATTGTTCAGTTTCACTGAAACCCCAGTCCGGAATTCTGAAACTTTTACCCCACTGTAGACTCCATTGCAAATGTTATTTGTTTGCATAAAACAATGGGTCAAAGGTTGGTGCAGTGTGCCTCATGATTTCAACGTTTTCAGCGCATCCTCCAAACTGAAGCATTTATATGCCAAATGTTGCTGGCATTGCAAGTGACTACAGAGACAGCCATCAGCATATCATCAGGTTACCGCAATAGACTTTAAATAACTGGTTCCTTATGAAATAGCATCCCTTCATTCAAGACTTTCCCACTAGTGAAGACTTTTTGACATTTACAATGTTGAATATTTCAATAAGATCACCCCTCATTCTTCTAAACAGACACACTAGAGTAATTTGATAATTTCTCCAAATACTCTGAGCTAATGTCTGTGACTACAGTTTGCAGTCACAGAAATTTATCCCATTATAATTTCAAGAAGAGTGGGCTGGAAATTTTTGTCCTTATTTTCTGCAGTCTCCTCAGTATATTAGTCTCCCCTGATAGGACAACCTTCTCCTCCCAGGAGTTTCCTTTGTATTGTTTCTATATCCATTCATAGCTAAGGAGCAGCAGAAGCGTGTTCAAGTTTGGCCTTCCACACACTCCGTACAATTGGAACAAAACCTCCAGTCCCTTTGAATTGAAAGCCAATATAACATGTGCCTTTTTAGCTGTCACTCAAATTGTCTACAAAAGACAGAGTTACGGTCGGCTGGAACGAGAGCCAATTCCACAATGGTCATCTCCATGGCGCTGAAGCTATGAAGACTGCTCCGGCTGCTGTGCTCCGTGACGGCTAATATGATTAACTGATAAGTGAGGCTTTGGGCCTACTGCAGGCTGCAGCGGGATTCGGATCTGAGGACTCCATTTTGGTTCAGATGCTGTTGCTCGCATGACTTGTATTTTTTTTCTTTCTCTTGCACACTGAATTTTATTTTTATTTTAATTTCTATTCTTTTCTTTAATTGGGTTCTTTCGGGTTTCTTGCTTTGTGGCTACCTATGAGCAAGCAAATCTCAAGCTTGAGTAATTTATGTATTCTTTGATAATAAGTGAATCTTAAAATCTACTAACCTTTATACTTGACTCATCGCAGTACAGTAATAATCCACCTTTTTGTTCCATCAGATATGTATTAACAGTTTAAAATCTGTCAGCAGTAATAAGCCTTCATCCTGTCTGAGGCCAGATCCCAGACTAAGACACCTGAGGCCTGTTATGTTTTGTAACTCCAAAACATAAAAACTAATTAAAAGGAAAGCAAGAGAGCCGTGAATGCGAGTCTTAGTTTTAAGCGAGGAGTGTCATAACACATGGTAGCATCATGATGTATGTAATTCACTTATTTTTACATATAACCCGTAATTAATTATTGAAACAACCATGAATGCTTATCAAACAATGTATATTTTCAATATTACTCAAATACTACTGAAATACTAAATATAGAGCAAGGCCTATTCATGAAGCCTGCAACTGGGTGTGGATAATCAGAAAGCATAAGAAGGTGGATAAATCAGCAGCAAATACAGACAAGTAAGTCAACCTTGCCAGAACAGGTGTGCTAGCAACTCTTTTCATCCTTTTTAGGCGGCCCTTTGGGATTAAAGAAATCCTTTAATCCCAAGGCTTCTTCTGTGTGATCCCAATGTTAACCAATATATTTTGCCACAATGGGTGGCAGTCATGGTAAGTGGGACCTTTTACACTTAACCCATGACCTCTAGTTCTAGTCTGACCCAACCGCAGTGCAAAAAGTTTGCTTGCATTTACACTATATAAACCTCACATAATTTTATATATCTCTATCATATCTATGCTCTAGGGAATAAAGACTTAACCTATTCAATCTTTCCTTATAACTCAGGAGCTCAAGCCCTGGCAACATCCTTGTAAATTTTCTCTGCAATCTTTCAATCTTATTGACATCCTTCCTGCAGGTGGGTGACCAAAACTGCACACAATACTCCATATTAGTTCTCACCAGTGTCTTATACAACTTCAACAGAACATCCCAACTCCTGTACTAACTACTTTGATTTATGAAGGCCAATGTGGCAAAAGCTTTTCTTACAACTCATCTACCAGTGACACCACTTTCAAGGAATTATGAATCTGTATTCCCAGATCCCTCTGTTCTACCACATTCATCAGTGCCCTCAGGATCAGCATTCAAGTCTTACTCTGGTTTGTCCTCCAAAAGCACAACATTTCACACTTGCCCACATGGAAATCCATCGTCCAGTTTTCCAGCTGGTCCAGAATCTGCTGCAAGCTTTCTCCCTGTCTTTCTCTCTGTCCAGCATCTCACCTATGGCTAAGGAGAGTTTAAATATCTCTGCTCGGGTCGCTGCAATTTCTGCACTAGCCTACCACAGGGTCCGAGGGACACTTTGTCAGGCCCTGGGGATATATCCACCTTGATCTGCCTCAAGACATCAAACACCTCCTCTTCTATAAATTCTATATGGCCCATGATGTCACTGCTGCTTTGCCTCACCTCTATGGAGTAAACACAAAGTGAATCCTAGGAGTCTTGCACCTGCTATCCAAGGGAGTCTTGAGAACATTTCTGAATCATTTTCTATGTTTGTATGGTAACCTCTTCCTGTGACAGAGCATGGAATAATTTTGACGCCGAATCGTAATGTGGATCCCATCCCTCTAGAAGTACAGTGGGCACGATCATCGCCATACAACAACTTCAAGAGAAATGAAGAGAGAAACACCAACCACTACACATGGCCATTTCTGACTCAGAAAATCAGAGTCAGAATTAGACTTATTTTCACTGACTTACGTGACATGAGATTTGTTAACTTGTAGCAGCAGTACGGTACAAAGATATAAAATTGCTATAAATTACAAAATAAAATAAATATTACAAAACTAAAAGAATAACGAGGCAATGTTCCTGCACTCACAGACTATTCAGAAGTCTGATGACAGAGGGACAGTGTGAGTTGAGGGGGGGTAGTGTGTGATGGGGCGGTGTGAGTTGGGGGGGTGGAGTGTGATGGGACAGTGTGAGTTGGGGGGTTGTGTGTGATGGGGCAGTGTGAGTTGGGGGGTAGTGTGTGATGGGGTGGTGTGAGTTGGGGGAGTGTGATGGGACAGTGTGAGTTGGGGGGTAGTGTGTGATGGGGTGGTGTGAGTTGGGGGAGTGTGATGGGACAGTGTGAGTTGGGGGGTAGTGTGTGATGGGGCGGTGTGAGTTGGGGGGTTGTGTGTGATGGGGCGGTGTGAGTTGGGGGGGAGTGTGATGGGACAGTGTGAGTTGGGGGTAGTGTGTGATGGGGCAGTGTGAGTTGGGGGGAGTGTGATGGGATGGTGTGAGTTGGGGGGAGTGTGATGGGGCGGTGTGAGTTGGGGGGGAGTGTGATGGGACGGTGTGAGTTGGGGGGAGTGTGATGGGATGGTGTGAGTTGGGGGGAGTGTGGTGGGATGGTGTGAGTTGGGGGGAGTGTGATGGGGCGGTGTGAGTTGGGGGGGAGTGTGATGGGACAGTGTGAGTTGGGGGGTTGTGTGTGATGGGGCGGTGTGAGTTGGGGGGTTGTGTGTGATGGGGCGGTGTGAGTTGGGGGGGAGTGTGATGGGACAGTGTGAGTTGGGGGTAGTGTGTGATGGGACGGTGTGAGTTGGGGGGAGTGTGATGGGGCGGTGTGAGTTGGGGGGGAGTGTGATGGGACAGTGTGAGTTGGGGGGGAGTGTGATGGGACGGTGTGAGTTGGGGGGAGCATGTGGTGGGACGGTGTGACAGAAGTTGCTTCTACGTTATCGAGTAGGAATCTTCAGGTTCCTGTACCTCGTCCATGATGGCAGTAAGAAGAAGAGAACATGTCTCAAATGGTGAAGGTCCTTAGGGATGGACTCTGCCTTCTTCAGGTGCTGTTTCTTGATGATCTCCTCGATTGTGGAGAGAGAAGTGCCTTGATCTAGCTAGCTGAGTCTACAGCCCTCCACAGTTTCTTTTGATCTTGCGCATTGGAAGCTCCATACCAGGCTGAGTGCAGCCTGTCCAAATGTTCTCCATTGCACATCTATAGAAAATTGTAAGGGTCTTTAGTGGCAAATCAAATCTCAAGAACACAAAATTTTGGTTGTGCATAAACCAACAGGAACAGTGAGGAGAGTACTCTGCAGATCTAAAGAACAACCAAGCTATTGGACAAGACCAATGTGGTCTACAAAATCCAATGCGTGTACTGCGCCAAATATTATGTTGGACAAACTGGGAGAAAACTATCCACAAGGATCCATGAATATCAACTGGTGTAAAACAACATGACTAACTCTCCCTAGTCCCTACCCATGAACATTGAGAGGGGCACAAATTCCACTAGGCATCAGGGTGCAAACAAACACGCAGCTTGCAAGAGAATTCCTATGAAGCATGGTCTTCTGCAAACAATCCTATAAACAGACACGTAGACCTCGAACCCATCTATAAGCCAATGCAGGCAAAATTCCAGACCACACACAGAGCAACCAATCAGCGACAATACCCCCTCTCTACATCTCAATTGATTTTCTGTAATGACGATTAATCAACTGATTGATAAGTATATAAAGGCCAAGCATTCAGAGGACACACCACAAGTGAACAGTGAACAAGTGATGATGTCTCCTCATATGGTGACGAAACATTTTGTAAATGGATTGCTAAAATTGGAAAACAACTCAACCCTACTATATCAAATCTTATTAAAACTCCTCCTGTATTATATCACATATTAACAAAAGAATCATTCTTTCTGAAACTCTTTGGGATGCAGTGTAACTTAAAGATCTCTTTTAAAATGCAGATCTTTTATTTTCCTTTATTACTGTATCCACAGTTGAATGTGATAGTTAGATAATATTGATTTTCACACTACATCTAACTTTTCACTTAGAAATCACTCAAATAAATATTCCCATGAGGTGACAAGTTAACCATCAAAGACTAAGATTTCTCAGGAATACGAAAGCTCAAGAAATCCAACGCCTTTCAAGAGGCTAAACCCAGTATGCCCACCTTCTCATCATTCCTCTGAATGCTTTCTCCAAAAGCATCTTTGAATACAAATCAATGACTTTTACCAGAAGTTTATTCAAACACATTGAGCAAAAACTCGGGTCAATTTCTCTCTTCTCATGCAAATTTTTTGAATATTTCACCCCCCCCCCAATCTCCTTAAAGCTTTGTTATTATGAAGCAAAGACTTGATTTTTCTTTATCATTCTCTCTTCATATTCTTGAAAACTCCAATTGTACAATCTTAGAGCATCCTCTTTCTCAAAGGAGAAAAAGAAAGACTTAAACTTAATCTTTCTCAGAGCTTGCAATTTGCTGAATCTTTTCCACTGCCCCTCTCCAGGGGAATAAGTGCCGTAACTACAACATAGATAGTACAAAGCCCGGCACCCAGTGAACTGCCATCATTGATTAGACCAAACACTTCTGAAATGACCTGATCCCTCTCTTGGCATTCAGATGCTCAGAACAAATTCCTTTGAGTCCACACTGAATGAACCTGGTGAAGGGGTAAACAATTCTCAGATACAGATTCAATTTTGCATTAATAAAAGTTCACAAATCTGTTCTGGAGTGGAGATAACTTTTATCAGAAAATGAGACTTTTATAATAAAGCAATGCTATCAACCGAGGAGAATAGAGGAAATTTCTAGCTGCTGATAATCTCAAAGAGGTGGCCTACACTGTAACTTTTTTTTTTACTTTTTTATGGTTAGAAACATCAACAAACTGAGACGGGGTGTGAAAAATGTAGTTGTTCTCACCGAAATCCTGTGAGAGGCCCACCATCTACATATTGAGGTGGGTGAAGGTTGTCTTGCTTGTCTGGACTTGCTGCTAATTTGCCCACCTTCTCACACTTTCTGGCGATCCAGGACCAATAGCAACAGCAGGCTTCAAGTGTTGAATAGGCCTCACTTGCCTTAACCTGGGACCTGGCCTCAGACAGGCTGAAGAGTGCAACAGCCCACTGCTCACTGGTTACGGTGAATGGCACGTGTTGTCTTCCTTTTAGAGAATCAGCATGATAACATGCCCTTCTGGCCATTGAGACTGTGCCGCCCAATTGCACCCACCTGACTAGTTAACCTACTAACTCGTATATCTTTGGAACGTGAGAGGAAACCGGAGCACACAGAGGAAACCCAAACGATCACAGGGAACATATAAAAACTCCTTACAGGCAGTAATGGGAATTGAACCTGGGCCACTGGCACTGGAATAGCATTACATTACCATGCCGCCCCAAATTGTTAGGCAACTGGAGTTTTTTTGCAGCCATCCTCCTTGTCCTGCCTCAATGCATCTCTGTAATGATTTGATCTGTACGAATAGAATGCAAGACGAGTTTTTCACTCTACCTCAGGGTGTTTGTGTGGCCTCCGTCGGTCGTGGTCGACAATGGGTACTGCGCCTCTGGTAGTCACTGGTCTGTCGAGCAGCGTCGACTGTGGCTATTGAGGCTGATTCTGGAACGGCAGGCTCTGCCACAGTTGCTGCATGTGTAGGGCATCGTGGAATTGTTGTCTGCTGTCCGCTCCTCAAACTGACTCAAGAGTATAGGTGATAATATTAAACAAACTTATCAAAACTTCTGACATGCAGAGTCAGAGTGTGTATCTATTGGCCCAATCAATTACTAGCCCCCTGAGGGCCTAGGGAGGCAAGAGCAGTAGAAACAGACCAGGAATATGGCGCGCACTCTTCATTTTATCAGCAACCATTACCTCTTTAAAAGCTAATGATTTAGAGTAACAATTGTTTACGGGAGAAATTTATGTGCATTTTGTGTACTCATCCACAAAGAGATGTGCCTACTTCCCGTCACTTAATCCATAATTTTCCGTTGACGCTTCAAGTGTTCATCCAAATTTGCTGGCAAATCTCCACAGATAAACGGTGGAGAAAATCCTGACTGATTGCGCCATCCAACTTGGCAGAGAGGCTCCAATGTGCAGGATCAGAAAAGGTGCAGAGGGTAGTAGACCCAGCCAGCTTCATGATGGGCACTGGCCTTCCAACTATCAAAGACATCTTCAAAAGGTGGTGCCTTGAAAAGGCAGCATCTGTCATTAAGGACTCTTACCATTCTAGGTACGCTCTCTTCTCATTGCTACCATCTGGGAGGAGGTACGGGACCCTGAAGACCCACACTCAGCTTCTACTTCTCTGCCATTAGGTTTCTGAATGATCCTCATGTCCATGAACACTACCTCAATTTTGCTCTTCTGTACTTTTTTTAAATGACTTACAGTAATTCTTTTCTGCACTGTGCTGCTGCCACAAAGCGACAAATTTCACAACATATGTCAGTGATAATAAACGCGATACTGAAAATTCTGATAATGTACTGTGGGTTTCTGTGACTACCAATGAGTTTCCAGACCTCTTGCCATCCAGTTTTTTCTACTGCACCTTCTCTGTTTCCTGGTTATTGAATTTTTTGCAAAGTGTATCTGGTGCACCCCACTCTACTTGTTTCGATGTTTTTTTAAGGTAACTGAGAGAAAGTTTTATTTATTAAAAACAGCACCAAAGGCCCTGGAACGATCCATTGCCTATCCCCAGCAGATGATGATGGATATTCTGAAGTAATGTTTTTTTTCACTTGCTACACCACTTCAGTGGCATGGTCAGTCATGCAGAGCAGTTCTGCAAGACAAATCAGGGAGAGGCAGATCACCCTAGCCAAAGGCTTAGGAAACATAGGGGATTTAACTGTTATCCAACAGCAATCAATCATTTTCCAGTGTCTGTCTTCAGTTTACTGTCCAAAGTTCAATGTAAGTTTATTATCAAAGTATATACATGCCACCAAACACTGAGATTCATTTTCTTGCAGACATACATAGTAAATCCAAGAAAGACAACAAAATCAATGAAAGACTGAACCCTTCAGGATGGACAAACAACCAATGTGCAAAAGACAACAAATTGTGCAAACACAAATGAAGACTATAATAATAATATAATAAATCAGCAATAAATATCGAGAACATGAAATGAAGAGTCCTTTAAAGTGAGTCCATGGGTTGTGAGAAGAGTTCAGTGATGGGGCGAGTGAAATTGAGTGAAGTTATCTCCTCTGGTTCAAGAGCCTAACTGTACCTCAACCTGGATGGTGTGGGTCCTGAGGCTCTTGCACCTTCTTCTTGATGGCAGCAGCAAAGAGAGCTTGGCCAGTATGGTGGGGGTCCTTGATGATGGATGCTGCCTGTCACTGACTTCAAATTCGCTAAGAAATACTTTTGCCCTACCTTGACAAGCAAATAAACAGTGTATCCTACCAACGACAAAGCAAATGACAGTGTATTCTGCAGCCACAAAACAGATAGAAGAGGAAAAATCAAACTGATAATTCAATTGAGAGTTGCAACCAGCGCTTCCTGGGAGACACAAATCAACTTGTCTTGTATTCGCAGAATATTTGTCAACCTGGATAACAAGACTAAATTAAAATACTATCTGAGAGAAAACCAATGCAAAAGACATTCAACAATGTCTCACCTCATCTCAGACCAAATGAGACCAAACCCCGTATTTAACTTAGTTGCGCTTGGGTTCATGGGGTTAGTTTTGGGGACAGAGTGCGGAGGTTAGAGGTTAGGTTAGGGTTTGAGGACAGGGATGTAGGGAAAGGAGAGGACAGACTTGCACCTTAAGTCTCTGCTCCGTGTTCAAAGGCGAGTGACGTGGCTGTTATTGGGAGCCCCAGGTCTGCGAACCTCTGGGGTAGTCGAAGGCCCAATGTCTGCGTGTCCACGTCTGAATCCGGGTCCATTGGAGGCCAGAGGCCATGAAGACAACCTGCATAGTGATTGGAGGCGTGTGTATGTGTGTGGGTGGGGGAGAAAAACTGGGCTTGTTTTGCTGTTGTTGTATTCTGTGTTGCTCTGCTGAGCATTGCGGGCATGCTGTGTTGGTGCCAGAATGTGTGGCAACACTTGCAGGCTGCCCTCACCATACCCTCAGGTGTGTTGGTTGTTAATACAAATTGTGCATTTCACTGCATGTTGTGATGTACTCGTGATACATAAACTTGAATTTTGAATCATGAGGAGAAGCAAAGGCTGACTTATCATAGTGCAGGTTAAGTTTTAACCTGAGTCCTTCTTTTACAGTCCATTGTATATTGTTTGTTTTCAGCCTCTCAGCGCAGGTTTTCATTGATTCTGTTATAATTCTTCCTTCTACTGTGAATACCTGCAAGAAAATTAACTTTGGGGTATTATGTGGTAACAAATGCTGACTTTGAGAATAAATTTACTTTGAACTTTGATGAATCTGGCAGTGTGCAGCAGAAGCCTTCCAACTGCGTAATGTTGTTGTAGTTGTACAAGTTGACATAAAGTCCATATATGACATATAGTCAAATATACAACACCGTAAATCTCCTGGCGCTGTTATAAATAATGTGTATTGGGGGTAGCAGGGTGCTCAGAGGTCTCACAGCCTGAGGAAAGAAGCTGTTACCCATCATAGCAGTCCCTGTTGTTATAGTATGGTATCATCTTCTGCCTGGTGGTAGGAGGTCAAAGAGTTTGTGGGACGGACGGGAGCAGTCCTGGGGGCCCTGTGAACACAGTGCTCCTGGTATCTGTTGTGCATGGGGAGGTCGGGAAAGAGGGAGAGATCCCCATCTGTAAGAGAGTTCTCGTACGACCATGAGAAAAGGGAGTGGATGAAGGGCCCTGTGCACTTTCAGTGAGCTGTTGAATGATTCTGCACTTCATTCACACAATCCTTACATAACTCTTTCACTTTAGATTTGACAAATATCTATCCATCTAAGGCTTGGGTATACTCAACGTCAGAAGCATTTGGTGTCTTACGAGGTAGAGAATTCCAAATAAAATGACAATAATCTACAGCTTCTTGACATGATCTGTCTTTTCCATTGATTCACAGCCTATTGATTTAGATCCAAGGCATACCTAACCAACCGCATCTTGTCCCCACATCATCTCACCTTGCACTATGGGCTACAGATTTATAAAGCTCTAAAAAGACGATGTTCTATCAGGGCCTCAGCGAGGCTGAGCTCAAAACAAAAACAGGTGGAAAAGTTACATATGCTTTTTCTTTGTTAAAAAATTGTGATCATGTTTGACTTTCATGGCCAGACACCAAGCCATGACATTAGATCCTGTGCAGATGAGATGACAGATAAAGTACAGTGCAGGGAAGTGTATGGTCATGCACCTTGGCAGAAGCAATACATACGTTCTAAACGGGGAGCGATTACAGAATAGGAGGCGCAAAGAACTTGGGAGTCCTAGTGCAGGATTCGGTAATGGTAAACTTGCTGGTTCAAGTCAATGGTAAGGATGGCAAATACAGTATTATCATTCATTTCAAGAGGTCTAGAATATAAAAGCAAGGATGTAACACTGAGACTTTATAATACCACATAAAGTCATAGAACTCTACAGCGTAGAAATAGGCCCTTCAGCCCATCTAGTCTGTGCTGAACCATCAATCCGTTTAGTTTCATCAACCTGCACCCATAGCTCTCAGTACCCCTCCCACCCATGTACCTATCCAAATTTCTCTTAAATGTTGAAATCAAACCCACCTCCACACTTCTGCTGGCACTTCATTCCACACTCTCATCACTCTCTAACTGAAGAAGATCCTGGCCATGATCCCCTTAAATATTTTACCTTACACCCTTAACCCATGACCACCAGTTGTAGTCTCACCCAAACTCAATGAAAAAGCCTGCTTGCATTTACTCCATCTAAACCTCTCTGATTTTGTATAACTCCATGAAATCTCCCCTCATTCTTCTGTACTCCAGGGAATAAATTCCTAACCTATTCCATCTTCCCCTATAACTCAGGTCCTGGCTATATCCTTGTAAATTTTCTCTGCACTTTTTCAATCTTATTGATATATTTCGTGAGGCCACATGACCAAAGCTGCACACAGTGCTCCAAGTTGGGCCTTATCAATAATTTATACAACTTCAACATGACATCCCAACTCCTGTACTCAGTAAACACGAGGAATTCTGCAGATGCTGGAAATTCAAGCAACACACATCAAATTTGCTGGTGAACGCAGTACTTTGATCTATGAAGGCCAAGGTGCCAATAGCTTTCTTTACAACACTATCTACCTGTGATGCCACTTGCAAGGAATTATGAGTCTGTATTCCCAGATACCTCTCTTCTACTGCACTCCTCACTACCACTCACTAGGTAAGTACACCTGAGGTGCATCACCTCACACTTGTCTATATTAAATTTAATCTGCAGTTCTTCAGCCCACTTGTCCAGTTCATCCAGATCCTGCTGCAAACTTACCCACATCTGAAGTCAGGCTCACCGTCCTATAATTTCCTGGCTTGATCTTAGAGCCTTTCTGAAACAACAGAACAACATTAGCTATGCTCCAATCCTCCAACACCTCACCTGCAGCTGAGGACATTTTAAATATCTCTGCTCATGCTCCTGTAATCTCTGCATCAGCCTCTCAGGATCCGAGGGTACACATTGTCAGGCCCAGGGATCTATCCACCCTAATTTGCCTCAGACAGCAAACACCTCCTTTTCTGTAATCTATATAGGCACAAGGAAATGTACGGCAGAAATGTTCGGTAGGTCAAGTATGATGGCAGAATATAGTATTAATGGTAAGACTCTTGGCAGTGTGGAGGATCAGAGGGATCTTGGGGTCCAAGTCCATAGGACGCTCAAAGCAGCTGCGCAGGTTGACTCTGTGGTTAAGAAGGCGTATGGTGTATTGGCCTTCATCAATCGTGGAATTGAATTTAGGAGCCGAGAGGTAATGTTACAGCTATATAGGACCATGGTCAGACCCCACTTGGAGTACTGTGCTCAGTTCTGGTCGCCTCATTCCACCGAGATGCAGCACAGAGCGTCATAGGAAGTCATTCCTGCCTATGGCCATCAAACTTTACAACTCCTCCCTTGGAGGGTCAGACACCCTGAGCCAATAGGCTGGTCCTGGACTTATTCATAATTTACTGGCATAATTTACATATTACTATTTAACTATTTATGGTTCTATTACTATTTATTATTTATAGTGCAACTGTAACGAAAACCAAATTCCCCCGGGATCAATAAAGTATAACTATGAGTATGACTATGACTCACTACAGGAGGGATGTGGAAACCACAGAAAGGGTGCAGAGGAGATTCACAAGGACATTGCCTAGATTGGGGAGCATGCCTTTAGAGAATAGGTTGAGTGAACTCAGCCTTTTCTCCTTGGAGCGTCAGAGGATGAGAGGTGACCTGATAGAGGTGTATAAGATGATGAGAGGCATTGATCGTGTGGATAGTCAGAGGCTTTTTCCCAGGGCTGAAATGGCTGCCACAAGAGGGCACAGGTTTAAGGTGCTGGGGAGTAGGTACAGAGGAGATGTCAGGGGTAAGTTTTTTATGTAGAGAGTGGTGAGTGCATAGAATGGGCTGCTGGCAACGGTGGTGGAGGTGGATACGATAGGGTTTTTTAAGGGACTTTTGGATAGGTACATGGAGCTTAGAAAAATAGAGGGCCATGGGTAACCCTAGTAATTTCTAAGGTAGGGATATGTTCGGCACAACTTTGTGGGCTGAAGGGCCTGTATTCTGCTGTAGGTTTTCTATGTTTCTATGTTTCTAAATGTGGCAAATGTTCAGGAGATATTTGCATGACGTTCTGTATAGGCACGTGCCAGTGAGACAGAGAAAGGATGGTAGGGTACAGAAACCATAGTGTGCAAAGGCCTTTGGAGATCTAGTCAAGAAGAAAAGGAAAGCTTATGAAAGGTTCAAAAAACTAGGTAATGATAGAGATCTAGAAGATTATAAAGCTAGCAGGAAGGAGCTTAAGAATAAAATTAGGAGAGCCAGTAGGGGCTATTAGAAGGCCTTGGAGAGCAGGATTAAGGAAAACCCCAAGGCATTCTACAAGTATGTGAAGAGCAAGAGGGTAAGATGTGAGAGAATAGGACAAATCAAGTGTGACAGTGGAAAAGTGTGCAGGGAACCAGAGGAGACAGCAGAGGTACTTAATGAGCACTTTGCTTCAGTATTCACTGCAGAAGAGGATCGTGGCGATTATAGGGATGACTTACAGCGGACTGAAAAGCTTGAGCATATAGACATTAAGAAAGAGGATGTGCTGGAGCTTTTAGAAAGCATTAAGTTGGATAAATCTCTGGGACAGGATGAGATGTACCCCAGGCTACTGTGGGAGATGAGGGAGGAGATTGCTGAGCCTCTGGCAATGATCGTTGCATCATCAATGGGAACGGGAGAGGTTCTGGAGGATTGAAGGGTTGCAGATGTTGCAGTTATTCAAGAAAGAGAGTAGAGATAGCCCAGGAAATTATTACTTCAGTGGTTGGTGTGACGAGAATACACATAAAATTAAGATGTTTGCTGGCCTGGGCTAGCACCAGTGGCATCAGCAGTTGGTCTGCCACCTGTCCTCAGGGGGAAGGAGAGATAAGGAACAATGAAGCAGCATGTGGAGATGTTAATGAAGGAGCCATCAGTCTGGGTATTGCCAAGATCGGCTCCCCCTTTGAACCCTGAACTGTTTGAAGTGATGGACAGGCGATCTGGAGATGTGTAATGAAGGGACGGGAGAGAGAGAGCTGTCTGGAGCGGCTCCCCCTTTGAACCCTGAACTGTTTGAAGTGATGGACAGGTGATACCCCAGCAGGGGGATAAAAAGGGACAGGTTCGCTAAGGCAGGACACACACGACACCCGAGGTAACGAGACCCTGGAAGCGGTGCGTCTCTCACGAGTCGGTGGGAAGTACCGGACAACGCACAGGGTGGAAAGGTACGATCAGCGAGAACCCGGTGTGTGTCCACGCTCGCTTGGGTGCCGGGTTCACTGCAGAGGATCAACCGCATCTGGAGGAGGGGTCACAGTCGGTGACCTCAGGTGACATCACCAAGGACCTGCCCGAGAGCTGCTTGTGAGCCATATCGCCAGTCTGTGAGTGGAAGCCGTGTCTGAATGATCATTCGTTCCCGTTCTCTCTCTCCCTCCCCCCACGTTGTCCATCGCCATGGCAACGATTACTGCGAACTGAACTAAATTGGACTGAACTTTTGTGTCACTTTGAAATTTGGTCATTTACCCCTAGACAACGATAGAGCTTGATTGATGCTGTTATCTTAATTCTGTGCACATGTGTGGTTATCATTGCTGAACTGTTGCATTTATTATCCTTTCGATTACTGTGTTGCTTGTTTCTTTAATAAAACTTTCTTAGTTCTAGTAATCCAGACTCCAACTGAGTGATCCATTTCTGCTGGTTTGGCAACCCAGTTACGGGGTACGTAACATTGGTAAGTTGATGGAAAAGATCCTGAGAGGCAGGATTTATGAACATTTGGAGAGGCATGATATGATTAGAAAAAGTCAGCATGGCTTTGTCAAAGGCAGGTCGTACATTACGAGCCTGATTGAACTTCTTAAGGATGTGTCTAAACACATTGATGAAGGTAGAGTAGTAGATGTAGTGTATATGGATTTCAGAAAGGCATTTGATAAGATACCCCATGCAAGGCTTATTGAGAAAGTAAGGAGGTATGGGATCCAAGGGGGCATTGCTTTGTGGATCCAGAATTGGCTTGCTCATGGAAGGCAAAGAGTGGTTGTAGACTGGTCATATTCTGCATGGAGGTTGGTGACCAGTGGTGAGCCTCAGGGATCTGTTCTGGGGCCCCTTCTCTTCGTGATTTTTATAAATGATCTGGATGAGGAAGTGGAGGACTGGGTCAGTAAATTTGCTGATGACGCAAAGGTTGGGGGTGTTGTGGATAGTGTGGAGGGCTCTCAGAGTTTACAGCGAGACATCAATAGGTTGCAAAACTGGGCTGAGAAGTGGCAGATGGAGTTCAACCTAGATAAGTGTGAGGTGGTTCATTTTGGTAGGTCAAATATGATGGCAGAATGTAGTATTAATGATCAGGCTATATCTGCTATGCATCTCCTTTTCCTTAACCAGGGCCTCAATTTCTTGAAAAGCAAAGTTCCCTAACCTGTTATCCTTACCTTTTATTCTGACAGGCACATACAAGCTTTGTACTCTCAAAATTTCATTTTTGAAAACCTCCCACTTGTTAAGTACACCTTTTCCAGAAAACAACCTGTCCCAATCCACACTTGTCAGGTTCTTTCTGATTCCATCAAAATTGGCCTTCCTCCAATTTTGAATCTCAACTAGAGGACCAGTCCTTTCCTTTTCTAAAATTCCCTTGAAATTAATTGCATTGTGATCACTATCTGCAAAGTGTTCCCCTACATAGACTTTTGTCATCTTCGCTGTCTCATTCCCTAATAGGAGATCAGGTATCTCACTAGTTTGGACCTCTTTGTATTAATTAAGGAAACTTTCCTGAACACATTTGATACAGCCCTTTTGCAATATGGAAGTCCCAGTCAATATAAGGAGTTCCACCCATATAGCCACAGTAGACAAGCTCTCCACTCTGTCCTGACTGAACACTGCCATGACATTTTCCCTGACTAGTAACGCCACCCCTCCCAGCTTAATCTCTCCGTCTCTATCACTTCTAAAGCAACGGAGCCCTGGAACGTTGAGCTCCCAGTCCTGCCCCTCCTGCAACCAAGTCTCATTAATGGCTACGATGTCGTAAGTCCACATGCTGATCCATGCCCGAAGCACTCATCTGTCTTTCCCACGATACTCCTTACACAACTCAGAACATGAGTACCACCATGCTCAACTTTTTGATTCCTGACTTTGTATCAAGGCTCAACAACTTCTTTCCCCACAACCACTACGCTATCTGCTCTGGTTCCCATCCCCCACCCCCGCAAATCTAGTTTTAGCCTGTGGAGTATTGCAAGTAAATCTGGGTCCCGTGTTCAAGACTAAAGCTTATTCGTCACATGTACATTGCGACAGAGAGTGAAATGTATCGTTTGCATTAAAAACCAACACAACTGAGGGCGTGCTAGGGGGCAGCCCACAAGAGTTGCCGCACATTCAAGCAAAACATAGCATGCCCACAATGCTTGGCAGAACACAGAACAGAACAAGCAACTACAACAGCAAAATAAGCCCTGTTTCTCCCTCACCCACCCACGCACCTAGGCAGTCCTCTAACACCAGGACCAGCCATCTTCTTCAAGCCCCATTGTCCAGCCAACTCTGACTTGGACTCGCAGAGATGTTAGGATTTGACATCCCCAGTGGACTCGCAGAGATCAGCAGAGACAGGACTCTGTCCAACAGGCCTGGACTTCCAGTTCGACCCCCAAGCCTCGATTCTCAGCATCGATCATAGCGCTGAACACAAGGCTTCAAAGACCGGATGGTGTGACCCTGAGCACTAGGCCTCTAAATTCACTCTCACTGATTCGTAAGCCCAGGGGGCCATCGCACCTCGTTCCTCCTGGAACTCCAACACCAGAACTTGCTGTCAACACGCCGGCACACCAACCAGCTGGACATCCTGCCTGACCCTCCCAGCCGACTACACTACACACCTCGTGTTAATTAAGTTAACCCTCTATTGTCCTTGTTTGTTGACATGATGTCCAATTCTTATCCTTTTGCCACATCAGCTCTCAGTAATTTGGTTAAACTCCTGTATGCAACCCAAATATTATTTTGCCACTCTGATAAGTCCAGCCAATTACTGTGTAAAAATTATAGCTGCCAAATTATTGACCACCATCACACACTGCCAGTTATTTCATGCTGTTATCAGGCAGCAAGAGACATCGGATAAACAAGGTAGCTCGAAGGAGCTTATTACTAGAGCGTGAGCAAAACAATCAGGAAATAATGAAAATACTTTTAATCTTTGGTTCCATCATTATTGATTTTCAGCGGAAGCCTTCACAATATCTCAATACGCTTGACATACAGAGAAGAATAACTGAGTTCTCACCCTACTGTGCATGCGCAGATACCACAGTCACTCGGCACATAGCAACATCCTGTAAGTGACAATAAAATGAATGAGCTCTAAACCTATCCTTTAATGATGCTGGTTGAAGAAGGGCCCAGATACTGGTGCTCAGCCAGCGAAAGATCCTTCACTGGTGTTGCCAATATCCCATTCTCTCTCACTCTCCAAGCCTTCCCTTCCTCAACATCTCCGTCCCCTTCGCAAGGGATTGGTTAGTGGCCTCTGTACTTTATGAGCTTGCAGACTCCTGTAACTCTCTTGATTCACCCTCCACAGACTCTGCTTGCAGTATGGACTCGATTCACTTCTCTCAATTATTCCCACTCTGTCATATCTGTTCAGATGACAACAGTTCCCACACCAGCACTTTACAAAGCTCATTACAGACAGCGACGGGCCTTGAACTCCAATCGGTGTTCGTTGGCGCTGTAAAGCGATTGTGCTAACCTCTATGCTACCGTGCAACCAACAGAACATAACAACAAAAGCAGAGGCAATTGAGCCCTAACAAGGTGCTGTGTAGATGTAACTACAAGATATAATTCAAATTTATTATTGAAGTATATATACATTACTGGCTGGTGGCGCAGTGACATCAGTGCCGGACTCCGGAGCGAAGGTTCCCGAGTTCGAACCCAGTCGGGCCGCTCCGGGGCACGCTTTCCATCCATGCCGGGCTGAGTGTCGAGCTCGCAACTTGACCTCATAAAAAAAAATCTGCGCTGTGAGAAGGACGTGGGGGACCACTCACAGAATCTTTCCTCCAAGACAACCACTTGAAAAGTGGTCGCCGAGGCTCTGGCAGAGTATGGCACACAAAAAAACGACATACATTTTACAATCTCAAGACCCGTCTCTTAACAGGCAGCCACAAAACAACGAAACTCAAAAGAAGCCATTAAAAAAAAAGACTATCAAACACTCATTGTGCGGAGAAAGTATAAACAAACCAAGAAAACAATAAATGCAAGCAAATAGCGTTCAGAACTGAAGTCCACAAAGAGAGTCTGTCCACCCTTAGTTCAGCGCAGACCATTGCAGCGAGCTGAACTGGCCCGTCCTTCATCTCGAGCCTTAACGTCCAGATAGTTTCAATCTGGTCCGGCACTTAAATCGTTATCCAATTACACATAATTAGTGATAAACTTGAAAATGTAGGGGATGGAACTAATTGGAAAGTTCTTGCGGAGAATCAACTCAGATGCACTAGGCGAATGGCCTCCGTCAGGATTTTTGGGGTCCTACGATTCAGAGTTTTGCTGAACCATGCTAGCTGCAAGTATTAAATGAGGTGCAGGAGGAAGGGCTGCAACACACTTAGTGGGGAAGACTGTCTAATCCCAAACGGCATGCATTTAAGGTGACAGGGGGTAGGTTCAAAGGAGATATGCAGGGGAAGTTTTTTACACAGAGAGTGGCTACCACCTGGGTGGCCTTGCCTGAAGTGGTGGGAGAGGGAAGTACGATAGAGGCATTAAAGAGGCTCTTTGACAGGCACAGGAATGTTCAGGAAATGTAAGGATATGGACATAGTGTAGGTAGAAGTAAAGAGTTTACTGGAACACTTGATTACTAGTTTAATTAGTTCAGCACAAAGTTTGGGGCTGAAGGGCTTGTTCCTGTGCTATACTGTTCTATGTTCTACTGCATGTTCTATGTTCTAATGTTCTCAATTCCATCTGATTAGACTCCATAATTGTTATTTTGTTTGCAATGTAACATTTTAAGCTTGCTTATATTTTATATAACTACTTATATACATGTAACTATTTAGTATGCTTCCTAGTCGTCACAGTATGAATGTGCAATTGTGCAGTGTGTCCCCTAGTGGTCACAGTTCTTTCTCTTTCTGGAAGCTTCTTTGGTATTGCATTATTTGAATAGGAGCTATGTGAATGGTTCACTCTTGTCTACAAATTTGAATGGAATCTCTCTTAACTGTGGTATAAGAAGAGCTATATGGAGATATAGACGGGCTGGTGGAATGGGCCAATGGGTCAAAGATGAAGTTTAAAGCTGAGAAGTGTGAAGTACAGCTAATACAAGTGAACATAATTTTAAGTGGGTGCCTGTGTGGGGATATGTTTCTACCAATGGAGGTGTAAGGATTTTCTTCCTGCCGTTAGCCTGTAGGTTACCCTTGGGCAAGGTGCAGCACCTGCATAGACCCCAATCAGGAGTACATGAAGCCATGGGAGCAGCTGGTCCATATCACAAGTCCTGGTTATGTGACCACTGATACCAGGCAGGCAACCTCTGAAGAGTATTGATAATGGCTGGGGGAGGGGGGGTTCACCCATCTTGTAAAGTCACTGCCCAGAAGAAGTTAATGGCAAACCAGGTTTGCCAAGAACAATGCTGGTCATTTGCCATGATCGCCCTCATCATATCTGTGGAATTCTCTGCCCAAGGAAGCAGTGGAGGTTACCTCAGTAAATATACTTAAGACAATGTTGAATAGATTTTTGCATAGTAGGGGAATTAAGGTAGGTGGGCATGAATCAATGGCCAGATCAGCCATGAACTTATTGAATGACAGAACAGGCTTGATGGGCCAGATGGCCGACTCCTGTTTCTATTTCTTATGTTATCATTCAACAAGGCACAAAATGATGATGATGACTATACTACATCACAAAAGAACAAATTTTATGACATATGTCAGTAATATTAAACATAGTTCTGATTCTGATTCAGATTTTGGTTCTATTTGGTTCTCAGTGTGGTCAGGAAAACAACAGACCTACATGGCATCTTCAGAAGCTCTTAAACTCCCTCAGAAAATTAAATTTTCCTTCACTGGGTCGATGCCAGATTTTTTTTTTTTTGTTGTTTTCATGTCATCTTGTCATGCACTGTTACGTACTTCTCTGGATCAGTAATAAGTATTTTATAATGCATATTCTGCCAATCAAGCAGCCTCTATAATTTAGCTCCCATTTAACACCCTCCCACATATCATGTGACATTATTGCAACCTCCCACCAGCTTGTTTCAATGAGTTTTCGGGAGTGGTTTCCACTCCCATTTTAATCGCTTCCATTTTAATAGAAAAATAAAACATATATCATTAAGAAATATGGTTGGCGGAGCATGAATCAAAGGATGCAGTTTAAGCTGAGAGTTCACACTTTGTGCAGAGGCCAGGTCAGTTTGGTGTCAATCTTGGAAGTCTCAGCATGAGCTGAGTTGTTATTTACTGCCATCTGCCTGGAACGTTCATCCTCTAACTGAAAGGCTGGAGTGCTGTAAATATACAATACTGCGCAAGAGTCTTAGGCACATATACAGTATACAGCTGGGGTGCCTGAGACTTTTGCACAGTCCTGTATTTGTCAAAGTGGGGCAGAGAGCAAGTTTGTCAATCTGGTGGGAGCTAAGGATGTTGGGAATGGCGAGGGCGGAGCGCCGCGGGACGGGTGTGGGACAGGTGGCAGAGGAGTGCCAGGCATAGGGAGTGGCACTGGTGCAGACGCACCCAGCCCTGAGACACCCGGCAAGGTCATTTGATTCCAAACAGTTGACTTATTGATCATTACAGAATGTCTCTCTGGTGCTTCCCGATCCCGTACTCTCCCTACCCCCTTCCCATACTCAGTCCGCAATAGAAACCCTTATCAGAAGCAGATTTATCAGCACTCACATTTCATGAAATTTATTTTGTGGCAGCAGTATAGTGCAATAAACAAAATTACTACAGTTCTGTGCAAAAGTCTTAGGCACCCTAGCTATATACTGTAAATATGCCAAAGATTTTGCACAGTACTGTACATTAATTTTACTCCAATTCATGGGCAGCTAGAAGACCCATTGCCTCACAACATCAATAACCTGGGTTCTGTCCTGACCTTCATTGCCATATGTGTGGAGTTTGCACATTCTCCCTGTGACCATATGGTTTCTTTGTGTACTCTAGTTTCTTTCCACATCCCAATACTGTGTAAAAGTCCTAGGCAGATGCAGTATATATATATATGTATGTATAATGGAGCACTGCAGGAGGAGTATGCGACAGGAGGTAGAGAAGGAATGCAGGGGGTGGAGGTGGTGCAGGTGCAGACACACCCAGCCCTGAGACACCAGGCAAGGATATTTGATTCCAAACAATTGGTTTATTGATCATTAACAGACTGTCTCTCTGGTGCTTCTATCAGGACGCTGGAGCAGGGATCCAATTGTAGACCCAGTACTGCGCACACAGTGATATTAATTGAGTAGCAAATCCTGAGGTGCAAACAAAGTTGGCGTCAAAGTTTAGGCAGAGGTCAAGACATCCAGAGAAATCCAAAAACCAGAATCGGGAAACAGGCAGAGTCGATACTCAGATGGACAGATATGAATGCTGGAAAGGTTCAGGAAAATTCACTGGCACAATCTGGCAACAAACAGGTGAAAACACAGGACTGAAATACACCAAGCAATAAACAGAGAGGCAGATGATAGGTGGAGCACAATGAGACTCAGGTGGGAGCAATACAGGTAATAATGAGAAACAGATGAGAGACGGAGTACTCAGTAATACAGGGGCTGGAGTAGAGTCGGAGCGTGGACAAGAGCACATGGCAATGCAAAACCACAGACTGACAGCTGGGGGAAACACACAAAAAGACAGAGTTCAACTGGAGGTACTGACAGCTTCCCACTCCTTCCCCTTTTCCCAACCATGATTCCCCTCTCCCTGCCCCCTTCCCACTCTCACTCCACAATAGAGACCCATATCAGAATCAGTTTATCATCACTCACATATATCATGAAATTTGTTGGGTTTTTTTGTGGCAGCAGTGCTTTGCATTACATAAATTTACTACAGTACTATCCCAAAGACTTTGATACCCTAGCTATATATATATATATATCTAAGACCTTTGCACAAACCTGTATCAACACAATGTGCAAAATGGACGAAGCAATGTACTGTATACCAATCAGAAGGGCTAGTAGAAACCCAGCTCTTATCTCATAGTCTCAGAAATTATTTTTCATACTGAAGAGGATACAAGTGGGGTGAGAGGGTTAAAGAGGCCCTGGGAAGGAATGAGTTAAGAGCCTGTGAACAGCGATTTTGCAATCAATATTATGGATGGATGGTCAAATTCAGAGGACCATGCAGGTCTTTGTGGACAGCAGAGTGGTGCAGCTAGCAGAGATACTGCCTCAACAGTTCAGGCGGCACAGGTTTGATCCTAACTTCAGGTGCCATCTGTGTGGAGTGTTTCCGCTCTCCCTTTGACCATGAGGATCATCTCCAGGTGGTCCACTTCTCCCCCACATCCCAATGACCTGTGGTTCAGTGGGATGATTGTGGGTAAGTGGTGAATTGTGAGTTGGAAGGTCACCCAGCCACTGTAAATTGTTCTCAGTGTGGTAGATTCCGATGGGTGGGGGGGGGGAGGAGTGCAACAGTTGATGAGTGTCTGGGCAGAATGGGTCAGGATAAGGTTAGTGTAAAATTGTGTTTGAGGGCTAGCATTGATTAGATGGGCTGAATGGACCTTTTCCCTGTTGTATCTCTCTATAATGGCTCTTTCTTGTGGGATGCACGGTAACGTATTTGTTAGAGCAATTGCTTTGCACTTCCAGTGATCACCCATTGGGGTCCAATTCCCTCTGCTGTTGGTAAGGAGTTTGTACGTTCCCCCCTTTACCATATGGGTCGCCAAAGATCTACTGCTTAGGGTTAGTAAGTGGGGTTAGTAATTATGTTGGCATCAGAAGCATTGCAACACTTGCAGGCTGCCCAGCACAATCCCCACTGATTTGGTTTGTCCCAAATAATGCATTTCATTGTATTTTTTGATGTTTCAATGTGCATGACAAATAAAGCTATTTTTAGACTTTTAAATCTTGATGCATATCTTCAGCCCCCTCGCCACCTCTCCCCACCCCACCTTTCCTCGGCATTATCCTCCTAAGCCAGCAGCCATGTAGCCTCCCTGCAAAGGGGAAGAACCACTGAATTAACATCATGTGGAATCTTCCTTTCTAGTCCCTTGCACACAGAATCCAAACTAGTCCAGTAGATTTTATGGACAAAGTAACATCTATAAAGACACTTCTATTAAATGCAGTCACTGATCTGGTCAAAACTGGTGTCATTACCTCCTGAACATCTGCAGAGACAGCAGGTAGAGTGAAACTGATGGGATAATTCACTTGTCAGTTAAGCCAGAGACCGCACCGCTTCAGGTAAATGAGATTGATTTAATGTCCATTATTTGAATGGACTTCATGGAAATTTTCAGGAGAAATTACCCATTTCTTTCCTCCCCTCTTTAAACAGACCATTTCCTGAGTAAATACATTCTTCAGCCCACAATATGGTTGCCCTGCATCCAGCTCCTTGGATTACTCAGTGTTGTCCGGTACACAGCCTATATATACAGATATATATATGTCTGTAGTGTCCTCCATATATTTACAGATATTTATGTCTGTAGTGTCCTCCATGTCACCATCAGGAAATTTCATATCAATTTGTAGTCAACAACATAATTTTAGAGTATAGTTATTGTTTAAATATAGGAAACATAGCTATTTATAAACCAAGGTCTTAAAACTAAGATAATGACCAACGAGTTTAACTGAAGTTAAGTGAGGATTAAATATTCAGACCACTGAGTTAACACTTCTGCTCAAACAGCAGCCCAACATCCAGCTCGTCTTAATCTTCCTTTCTTTAGACTCAAATTCAGTTTCAGATTTATTTATCATATGTACTTTGAGACATAGAGTGAAATCCGTCACTTGCATTAACAAATAACACGAAGTGTTGGGGGCAGCCTGCAAGTGTCGCCATATATTGCTGCACCGACATAGCGTGCCCACAAATGTTCATCAGGACGACGCACGGAACAACTACAAAACTAAACGACGAGAGCAAAACAAGCCCCTTTCTCACCTCGCCACCCACCCAGCCACTTGAACACACAGGCAGTCTTCCAACCCTAGGATAGGTCACTTCCAGGCCTCCGAACCTTGGACTCTCAAATCTGCAGACTTGCAGACTTCTGGACACACCAACTTGGGGACTTCGACCTTCAGGTCTCGTCTTCTGAACATGCTGACTTCGGTCTTTCACCTTCGGGCTTGATCTCCAGACTTGCCAACCACTAGACTTCAAACTCTTGCTTCGACCTTCGGATTTTGCCATCCTCTGGGTATTGGTCCTACAATTCGCTAATTTGCGCTTGAGTTTATGTTCATATTTCCTGGATGCCCTTAATCTGCTAACCTGCAACAAATTCTCCCCTTTGGTTTGTCAATCCTCATTCAGGTCACCTCCAGACCTCTGTTTCTTTGTAATGTCCTTGAGAACTCCTACCAAACTCTTTCATCCTTGCAGGATATGGACCTTCTCTTAATTCGAACTATTTCATGAACAAGTTTAATAATGTTAAACTTATGGAAAAAGTGATTACCTCCCATGATATCCCATCACAATTTTGATCAAAGCAGGTTATAGAACAAGTTGAAAAATCTCAAATGTATTAAATTTCTTTATAACATCTAATAATAATATCTAAACATAATAATATCTGATTATTTTTGCTCTATTACCTCAAAGAATTATCAGAGACATGCTAAAACTATTTGCTAATCTTAGCTCTGTTTTTAATTTCTAAAAATACACTTATTGGTCATTTTATTAGGTATCTCCTGTACCTAATAAAGTGGCCACTGAGTGTATTTCCATGGTCTTCTGCTGCTATAGCTCAACCACTTCAAGGTTTGGCATGTTGTGCATTCAGAGATGCTCTTCTGCACACCACTGTTGTAACATGTAGTTGGCTGAGTTACTGTCACCTTCCTGTCAGCTTGAACCAGTCAGGCCATTCTCCTCTGACCTATGTAAACAAAAATGCATTTACCCAACAGAACTGCCACTCACAGGATGTATTTTTTTATTTCACACCATTTTCTGTAAACTCTAGAGACTTTTGTGTGTGGAAATCCCAAAAGATCAGCAGTTTCTGAGATATTCAGACCACCCCGTCTGTCACCAACAATCATTCCAAGACCAAAGTTATGTAGATCACATTTTTTCCTATTCTGATATTTGGTCTGAATAGCAACTGAACCTCTTGAGCATATCTTCATGCTTTTGTGCATTGGGTTGCTGCCTCGTGATTGGCTGATAAGATAGATATTAACAGGTGCACAGGGGTACCTAATAAAGTGACCACTAGGAGTAGTTGAGGTTGGCTGGACAAATACTAAACAACAGAAAATTTGGATCAGTAACTAAACCCATCTAACACTCTGCCTATTTCTAGAAGCAGAGTGAAGGACACACTCCCTACTTGAGTCGGTGAAAGATTTTTGTAGGGCTGCCTCACTTTATTTTGATTGTAACACCATACCCAGACCATAATGGAAAACAATTAGCCAATGCACGATAGAACTAATGCAGACAATAAACTGGACATGACTAGTTCAAGTAACTCCTTCGGACGAACAAAAACAAGCCTTTCATTTGTTGGCATGCCCAACTGGAGAAATAATTTAATTTTTCAATGCACAGATGAATAGGGGTGCCAATCATATGCATAAGAGAGGTTGTACATGTGCTCCAGTAATGTAATAACTCAAGGCTGCTGACAAATGTTGGCTGTTGGACATTGAACCCATTGACACTACCTCACTACTTTAGTTTTATTTCTATTGTGATGTTCTGGGCGGGGGCATTTCTAATGACCAGTACTGTTCATTGTTCTTGTGTTAAAATGCTTTTGTGGGATTATGGTGGGAAGTTCCAGTTTGTTTACTGTTACATTTTAGCTTGGGTTATACAGTTATTTGCCTGTGTATTTGTGGGTCACCCTGACTGTAACCGGGGTGTGTGATGGTCACTTCCCATGTCGGTGTGAGACTGGCTGGGTTCACTCTCCGGGTCATGGAACACGGCCTGTTAGTGTCTATCACAATAAAATGGTTGTTGAGTTAAAGAGCTTCCTCGTCTGACATTATGAACCATATGCTCGCCGCCTATTTTTCCACTACTCATTTTAATTTAATTATTTAATCTACATACTTACTGTAATTCAGTTATTTTTCTTTATTTATCATGTACTGCTTGTACTGCTGCCGCTAAATTAACAAATTTCATGACATACGCTGGTGATAATAAACCTGATTTTGATTCTGCAATGTATTGGACACTTGCTCAGATTGTGAAGATTCATATTTATACTTCTGGTGTTTTTTTCAAGAAAATTAAACTAATTCATTGTATTAGAAGACAGAATGTCAGAGACAGGAAGAAGCTGTTGCTGAAAACACTATGTCGGCCATCTTGGAAAGTATTGCTCTTGAAATTTAGTGCAGTATTACAATAATCCTCCCAACTCAACATTGACCTGCATGAAAGTGGTTACGAGAATGGAGAGGAAAGGGAAATGATTCAAAATCAATCAGAAGAATTAGCAAAGACACAGCTATTACTTTATACTGTCAAAGATTATTTTCTTCATTTTGAAAAACCAGGTGAATAGCCAAATCTCACAACGAGGGGATGTAAAGATTAAAAAAAAGATTAGATAAGCTATAAATTAGGAACTGGATGACATATTGTTTGAGAATTAAACGCTTGAGCATTGGCAGAGGAAAGGACGATAGACAGATGCTGACATCAAATCAGCCACACAGACAGATACTGCAATTTTTTTACAGTTCTGTATGAGAATGTTGTCCTATTTAATCTAAAATATCCAGTTTTGCATGGCTGAAGTGTGAAAGGTAGATAATTCATAAGAGGCTGGAATCATAATGAGAGGATTCTACCTTCGCAAAAGTGTATAAATAATTGACCGTGACCGCCTGTTTACTTTTGATTTTGTTTAATTTATTCTGGAATGCAATTGGAGGACGTTGCTGGGGATGCTTTTTCACAGATGTTAATTAAGCCAAAGAGTGAGAGAGAGAGTTTCAACCTCAAAGGTGAATTAAGTCCGCACTTCAGCATTTGTCTTTACTGTTTAAAGGAGATTTGGGACTCCATCAGTGGCAGAGGTGATCTAAACATAACCTTTACGGTACTAAAACGCAAAGCAAAGCGAATTCCCCCCTACTACCCCGCTTCCTCTATTCCCCAATCTGACATTTTACCTCTTCTCACCTGCCTATCACTTCTCCCTTGGTCTCTTCCTCCTTCCCTTTCTTCTGCAGCCCACTCTCCTTTCCTATTATATTCCTTCTTCGCCAGCCCTTGACCTTTCCCACCCACCTAGCTTCACCAATCACCTTCCAGCCAGCCTCCTTCCTCTCCCCCCACCTTTTTATTCTGGCGTCTGCCCCCCTTCCTTTCCTGAAGAAAGGTCTCGGGCCGAAACGGCGGCTGTTTATTCATATCCATAGATGCTGCCTGACCTGCTGAGTTCCTCCAGAATTCTGTGTGTATTGCTTTGGATGAGAAAGAAATAGCATCACATTGATCAGCAGAGAGAATTCAGAGTACAAATACATGGGGTGCAGGACGGAACATTCTCTTCCTAAACTCTACTGAGGTAGTGATCAAGATAGAAAGACGGACCAGAAATAACACTTCCTGCCATTAGTTTCCTAATTGTGAACATTACGGAATATAAGCTCAATATTTATTCCTCATTTGTACTTCAAGATTCAAGATTGTTTATTGTTGTCCTTCATCATCATTATGTGCCGTGTCGTATGACAAGGGCGACCATGGACTCGTGACTGTGATGGGTCTCAGCAAATTCGACAAAAGTGGTTTGCCATTGCCTCCTTCTGGGTAGTGTCTTTACAAGACGGGTGACCCCAGCCATTATCAATACTCTTCAGAGACTGTCTGCCTGGTGTCAGTGGTGGCATAATCAGGATTTGTGATGTGCACCAGCTGCTCATACGGTCATCCCATGGCTTCACATGACCTTGATTGGGGGGACTAGGCAGGTACTACACCTTGACCTGCAGGTTAGTAGAGGGAAGGAGCGCCTTACACATCCTTTGGTAGAGGTGGATCTCCACCCCGCCACCCAGTGTACAAGTGTAAAGGTGAATGTAATTATTGTTATTCCGAATCCGATGAAACATAAAAAAAAGCATAAAGAGCACAATTATATAAAAAAATAAATACCTATTAATACATGAGAGTAGCTTACATGCATAGACTGATAGACATAAAGTGACGCTAGGTACAAGAGCACATTAGGTGATTCTGACAGGAAATGATAAGGTAGTGGTGGTGGGGAGTGGTGAGTTTGGTGAGTTTGGTTAGTGGGTGGAGGTGTGGATCACCCTGACGACTTCGAGGAAGTAACTGTTTTTGAGTCTGGTGGTCTTGGCATGGATGCTGTGCAGCCTCTTCCCTGATGGGAGTGGGGCAAACAGCCCATGAGCAGGGTGAGTCAGGTATTGCTGCCCTTTCCCTGGCACTTTTCTGTCTTTTCATCCTTGATGGTGGGTAGGCTGGTGATTCAGTGGGCAAGTTTAACTACCCGTGGTAGAGTCCTCCTATCATAGTGGTTAGTTTACATATACAGGCATCCGTTAGTCTGCGCCTTGGAAGGTTTCATGGAAGACAGGTAGTTGCCCATTCTGCAAGTCTCCCCTCTCCACGCCACTGACGTTGTCCAAGGGAAGGCATTAGGACCCATACAGCTTGGCACCGGTGTCGTCGCAGAGCAATGTGTGGTTAAGTGCCTTGCTCAAGGATGCAACACACTGACTCAGCCAAGGCTCAAACTAGCAACCTTCAAATCAGTAGACAAGCACCACGCTCCAACACCAGTAGTTAGTAGTCAATAGTCAAATAGATGTAACAGACTTGCCATACTTGTCAATAGCTATGGCATCTCAGAGGACAGCAATCACTTTGCTGTACAGTGAGAGTCACGTATCAATCAAATCAGATAAACAGAATGGATTTCCTTTCCTATGAAGTGTGAATTAGATAATTTTCCTTGACCCTCTTAATTCTAGATTTACTTAATTAACTAAGATGAAAGTCCCCAGCTGTTATGGTGGAATCTAAACTCTCTGTGGATGATTAGTCCAGATCTATGAATTGCTAAGATATTAATTTAACCACTGTGATAATATATTAAAAAAACTTCAGCAACCCAGGAAAGGAAACTACAAAAGCTGAGAAAATTTGCACCAGGAGATGAAAGAAATGGAATCAGTGTCACTCATAATAATCGAGATTTTAAACTGTTATATGATTTAATGGGACAGGTACAAAGAAACAGTTTTCCCACAGAAATTCTTTTTTCCTGTAAAGAAAGAGGAATTCTTGAAGTCTGGCCCCAGAGACACATCATTGCATGGCATGCTGAGATACAATTTAGATTAGATAGATTTATTAGTTAATCACATGTACATCGAAACATACAGAGAAATATGTTGTTTGCTTTAACAACCAACACAACCTGAGGATGTGCTGGGGGAGGGCAGCCCACAAATGTCGCCACACATTCTGGCTCCAACATAGCATGCCCACAAAGCTCAGCAGGTTAACGCACAAAAAGGAACAGTAATGCAGACCCCTTTCCCACTCCCCTACCCCACCCACACAGACACTCTGAGGCACCTGAAGAATCAGCGTTCCGCAAGAAAGATAATTTCATCCCATACCATTCTAGTGCAGAACACACAAAGAGAAGAGGCAGGTCTGGAACAGAAACTCGTTTGGAACTCGCAAGCAAGCACAACCACTGATGGTTAGCATGTGTTGGAATGCAAATTCAGAGATGAGGATTAAGGTCAAGGGATGGGTGATAGTGAGTGGTGAATCAGGAGCTGGAATCGACACTGGGGACAGGGGCCATGGGGTTGCATGGAGGTAGTCAATCAAGTTCTTGCCATTTGGCTGATCTCCGAATCAAAATCACATTTATTATCACTGACACAAGTCATAAAATTTCAAACACAAGAACGTCTGCAGATGCTGGAAATCCAGAGCAGCACACACAAAATGCTGGAGGAACTCAGCAGGTCAGGCAGCACCTATGGAAAAAAGTAAGAAGTCAACGTTTTGGGCCAAGAACCTTCTTCAAGACTGAGAGGGAAGGGGGAAGATACCCGAATAAAAAGGTGGACGGATGGGAAGGAGGCTGGCTGGAAGGTGATGGGTGAGGCCAGGTGGATGGGGAAGGTCAAGGGAAGAGAAGAAAGAATGCGATGGGAGAGGAGAGTGGACCATGGAAGAAAGAGATCATTCAGAAGTCTGATTGGGTGGGGTGGGGGGTGGACACTGGTTCTACATCACTGAGTGGGCCTTAAGGCTCCTATACCTCCTCCCTGATGGAAGGAACAAGAAGAGTGCATGTCCTGGATAGTGAAGGGTTTCAATGATTGACACTGTCTTCTTTAGGCAATGTCTCTTGATGATATCCTCGATCAGTGGAGACGATTGTGGCTGTGATGGAAATAGCTGAGTCCATAATCCTCTGCAGCCTTTTGCAATCCTGTGCATCAGAGCCTGCACGCCATGCTGTGGTGCACCTAGTTATAATGATCTCCACCGTACACTTCAGAAATTGGCTGGCATGCCAAATCTCCTCCGAGTGAAGTCAAGCCTCTGGTATGCCAGGCCTCTGAGCTGGATGATGGGTAGATGGGAAGGGGTCAAGGGTTGGGGGGGGGGGGGTGATGTTGAGTGATGACTGAGAGTATGATAAAGATAGGGAGCCAGTAGCATGATTTGTGGTGAGGATGCCCACAGCAGATCTGGAGAGAAACCGAATGAAAGGCGACATACCTCAACCAAGGTTGGTATCTGCTCTGGGAAATTGCCTTAAAATCAACATTCCCAATGAGCAATCAGATCCATGAAGACACTGGCAGGGTAGAGAGAGTCCAGTGACAGGAACACTTCAAACCACCTTGATCTAATTGGTATAAACCCCAGCGTGGGGTCCACAGACCCCTTGCTTAATGGTTCAATCGTTCAATTTAATATCAGAGAATGTATACAGTATACAACCTGAAATTCTTACTCTTCACAGAGGCATCCACGAAACAAGAAACCCCAAAGAATGAATGATAGTAACTTCAGAACCCCAAAGCCCCCCCCCCAACAAATGCACAGGAGCATTGTCCCTCTGCTTTCCCTGCCCCCACTTATACCAGCCGAAGCACCACACCCCCAACCAGCACCAGCAAAAGCCCCCAAAGGGAACCTGATCTGGAGTCCATCAAAAACTACAGTCCATGGTCCAGCACCTCGGTATCTCAGATAGGCTCTCACTCACCAGCGAGGGAGAGAGAGATCACTCCTGCAACAATGAGAGCAGGAGAACAGCAGCTCGCAGTTCCAATGTTACAATCTTCCATGTTGCTCCCTCAAGCCCTCTGACTTGGGGACCAACAGGTTCTCACCCTCCATCAAGGAGAGAGAGGGAGGGAAGGATTCCTGATGTATAGGGATCTTCTTCCGACAGCAGCGTATACCACCACGCTTCATTCAGTGAGATCAGTGAGGAACCAGGTCATATGTGCCCTGAAGGCGCACGTCGTCCAGGCTGCACCTGAAGATAGCGAAACAGCAGACTACATGGCCGGCGCAAAAACCCACCATAGTTTGAGCTGTAGCTGTAGATCATGGACTCCGACAGAGTCTCAGCTGCCTTGGAAAGAAAAGAAAGACATAAGAAAGGAAGAATAAGCTGATTCGCTGATGATCTGGAAGAAGTTGCCTGGGTCTGCAAAAAACTCTGGCACCATCTTTCCTAGCTCCTCCCTGGTATTGGTCCATGGCATAAAAAAGCCCTGTTTTTAAAAAGACCCCTGTTCTAAACAAACATTGGAAGGGAACACATCGTTACATATGAAAACAGCTGATCTTTGTAAGTGGGGCACCAACCAGGAAGGGCTCAGTCAAATTTTCAGTTCAAAGTACAATACTGTGCAAAGGTCTTAGGCAGATGTATATAGCTGGGGTCCCTAAGACTTTTGCACAGTACTGTATTTGACAATGTGGAGCGATAAGTCAGTGTGTAAATCTGGTGGGAGAAAAGGATGTTGGTGATGGTGAGAATGAAATACCACAGGAGGGGTGTGGGACAGATGGCAGAGAGGGAGTGGCCAGGGTAGGGGAGGCTTGACTGCAGACGCACCCAGCCCCCAGACAACAGCCAATATCATTTGATTCCAAACAGTTGGTTTATTGATCATTACTGAATGTCTCTCTGGGGCTTCCCACTCCCTTCCCCTTTTCTCAACAATGATTTCCCTTTCTCAGTCCCCTTCCCACTCCCAGTCCGTAATAGAGACCCATTTCAGAATCCGCTTTATCATCACTCACATATGTCATGAAATTTGTTATTTTTTGCAGCAGCAGTACAGTGCAATACATAAAATTACTACAGTACTGTGCAAGAGTCTTAAACACCCTAGCTATTTATATGCCTAATGCTTTTGCTCAGTACTGTAACACAGCCTGAAAAACAGCCAGATAAAATTCAGCTCCAAGGACATGATTGATATTGAAGCAAAGATGTTACTCACTCCACGTGGTTGGATCTTAGGGTCATTTGGGGTTGTGACTGGACAAAATGTTGGCACATTTCCTCTGGTCAGTTGTTCTGAAGCAATGTCATGAAATCGAAGCCAGACCTCTGCATGGAAATTCTTCAATTAGTTACAAGACCAGGGGACACCAGGAAGGAGAACAGAGTTGCACAATAAACAAATCCTTAGGCTTAATATTAATACAAATGAGAAAATCTGCAGATACCGGAAATCAAAGTAACACACACAAAATGCTGGAGGGACTCAGCAGGCCTGGCAGCATCTGTGGAAAGCAATAAACCGTCAGCATTTTGGGCTGAGACCCTTCATCAGTCCAGGAGAAAAGAGATTAGAAGTCAGAGTAAGACGGTGTGAGGAGGAGAGGAAGATGCACAAGATAGTAGGTGACAGGTGAAACCGGGAAAGGTAGAGTGGTGAAGTAAAGGGCTAGGAAGTCAATTGGTGAAAGAGATAAAGGGCGGGAGAAGGGGGAATATAATAGGAGAGGACAGGCCATGAAAGAAAGGAAAGTGGGAGGAGTTCCAGAGGGAGGTGATTGGCAGGTAAGGAGATAAAGTGAGAGAGGGAAATGGAAATGGGGAATGGTGAAGGAGAAGGGGTTGCGGGGGGAGTGTGGGGGGAGGGGCAGCAATTACCGGATGTTTGAGAACTCGATGTTCATGCCATCAGGTCGGAGGCTACCCAGACGGGATATAAGGTGTTTCTCCTTGAGTCTGAATGTGGCCTCATTGTGACAGTAGAGAAGGACATGGACTGACATGTCAGAATAGGAAGTAGAATTGAAATGGGTGGCCACCAGCTGATCCTGTTCTTTTTCTGGCGGACAGATCGACTCGGGGACTTTTGAGACTGTTTTTTACCGTGCCCATGGCTTGTTCTTCATCAAATTATGGCATTGCTTTGCACTGCTGTAACTATATGTTATAATTACGTGGTTCTGTCAGTGTTAGTCTTTGGTCTGTCCTGTTTTCTGTGATATCACTCCGGAGAAACATTGTATCATTTCTTAATGCATGTATGCATTTCTAAATGACAATAAAAGAGGACTGAGTGTTCTCATAATCTAGGTGCTTGGCAAAGCGGTCTCCTAATCTACGTCGGGTCTCACCAATATACAGGAGGCCACACTGGGGGCACTGGATAACTGATTAAAGAACTTCCAACAGACTCACAGGTCACCACACCTGGAAGAACTGATTTGGTCCCTGAAAGGAGGTGTAGGGGCAGGTGTGGCAAGGGAGTTACGCAGGGACCAATCCCTGTGGAAGGTGGAGAGTGAGGGGGAAGGAAAGAAAGTGGGATCCTGTTGGAGATGGCAGAAGTTACGGAGAATTCTGTGCTGGATGCAAAGGCTGATTGGGTGGTAGGTGAGGACAAGAGGAACCCTGTCTATGGTGGGGTGGTGGGTGAATGGAGTGAGGGCAGACATGCATGAAATGGAAGAGAAGCAGGTGCGGGGGACATTGATTTTGAAAGAAAGAAAGCCCCTGTTTTTGAAAAAGAAGGACATATCATTAGCTCTAGAATGAAAATCCTCATCCTGAGAGCAGATATGGAAGGGACGGAGGAATTGAGAGAAGGGGGTAACATTTTTACAAGTGACAGGGTGAGAAGAAGTATAGTCTGCGTAACTGTGAGAATCAGCAGGTTTACTAATTAGGCTTAGCTAGTAAATTTGCATTGGTCATGCTTTAAAAATGGTTAATTTTGCTAGTCAATTTAATTAAACCATCAAAAACTACAACCTCACTCCTCTCTTGCAGCAGAACATAGAAAACCAAAGATTCTGCAAAATAAGACTGTCCAAATAATTGGTTCTGGCATTAGATGGACAAGTGCCTTTTGTTTTTCAGCAATTGCAAGATCAGTATTAAACTTCAGCTGGGTATTAATCAATGGTCCAATGAGCAGATTAATAGAGATGCCAATAATATGTGTGAGGGATGTAGTACATATAGATTGGCACTGATAATATTGTAATAGTTTGATGATTATTGGCAAACATATTGGACAAATGAGAAATGGGAAACCATTTGTACAAGTTGTAGCTATTCACATCTATAATTTTGGTGTCAGTATAAAAAAAATTAAATCTATTCATACTTTGAATACATGACAAATTTTTATAATGTCAGCAAGACAATAATGCATTAATTTCCCTTATAATTCATGTAGAGAGAAAATAGCACTATTTTTAAACAAGGGGCACATCAGTGCATTTTAGGTTTCTCCCACAATGGAGCATATCACTATTTAGGGAATCTTCTGCAGTATTGCTTCAAAAATGGCTTATAACATCACTTCTAGAAGATCATTCATCTGGATTATCACTCCTCCTATATTCAACAGCACTGCTCTAGCAACAGTCAGTAACATTACTCTTGGAGCAGTCAATAACATCACTCCTAAAACAATCAGTAAAGTTCCCTGGAACAGTCAGTAGCAACTTCCCTAAAACTGAATACAGCATAACTGCTGGAACAATCTGTAATACTATCAATAAAATAATCTTTAACATTAGACCCAAAACAATTTGTAGTATTTCTCCTGGAATGATCTATAACATTACAGTATTCACTGAACAATCTGTAAAACAGTCCTGGAGCATCAGCAGCATTGTTCCCGAAATAGTCTATAATGTCACTCCTGAAATGATTGATAGTAAATCCAGAGACTATCTCCTTGTGGCTGCCATTGGGCGGGGAGCACAGAAGACTGAAGTCCTGCACCAACAGGTTCAAGAATAGCTACTTGGTTCTTTGACCAACTGGAACAGCCTCGAACGTTGCAGTTTAGTAACCCCAAAATCACTCTGATCACTTTGTACTAAAATGGACTATTATTGGTTTTCTAATTGTGTTTCATCTTGTACAAAATTGTGTTTAATTTACGTTTTTTCTTGTGAATTGATGTTAGAAAGTAGCTAGCTACTTACCTTCGATACTCAATGGTACCACCATTGCTGAGGCTCCTACCATCAAGATCTAGGAATCATCAACTGAAGAAGATCAAATAAAGTAATCTCAGAAATACTGTGGTTGAAAGAATTTATAAAAATTGCATTGGCAGTAGCCAAAAAGGCTATTGCAGTTACCTGGAAATTGGATTTGTATTTAAGTATGGATCGTTGGAATAATGAAATCTTTAGCTGTATTCCACTTGAAAAGATTACTTATAATTTAAAGAATAAATATGGTACATTTTTGAGTATTTGGCTCCCTTATTTACAAAAGATAGGATTGTATATATAGGTGCTCCAATGATAAAGATGTTGCTCCTCTGGGGAAAGAAACAAATACATATATTAAATTTATTTTGAATCCCATGGAGCATGTGGAGACCTTCCAATATCCACACAGTCCTTCTTTCTTTCTTTTTTTTTTCTGTTTTTTTTAAGGTAGGGGTATGTTACGGGGGGAAGGGTTAAGGGGAGGGGGAGGGTAGATATTATTCTATGTAATTAAATTTGAAAATTGAATTTAAATTTTTTTTTAAAAAAGAAATACTGTGCTTATGAAAGCTGGTTTGGGGCAGGGTCTCCTTTTGCAAGTAGTTCAGCATATGACACTCTAATAGTTTGTTGCCACCTACGAAACACAATAGTAAAACACTGACAGTTGCTTGAAAATCCCAATGGTTTGCCATCTGGTTCACTAGATTCTGACTCATTCTAACAACCCTGTGTCCTGATTCTCACATTACCATTAACACACAAAGGCCCCAGTTCCCACATTCCTTTTAAGCTTACCATGTTCACTAGAAAATTAATTATAATATGGAATATACTTCTATATTACTTCGATGTATATCAAAAATCTATTTGTTGAAATAATAATAGGAACAATGTTGCACCCCTATGAAATCCCTGTAAGACCACATTTGAAGTATGGTGTTCTAGTTCTGGTCACCTCAATATAGAAAGGATGTGAAAGATGTAGAGAGGGTGCTGTTATGTTCTGTAACAGCAGAAATTAATCAAAGGAAAAACACAAGAGCCCCAGGGATAACACATGTATGTTTCATTTTTACAGGTATGGTGCACACTTCTGATGTGGTGGAATAATAACATATGCCATTCACATACTTTTACGTATAACCTGGAACTAATTATTTAAACAAACAGTTCTTAATCAAACAATGTATTTACAATATTACTCAAATATTACTGAAATGTTAAATACTCAGCATTCTTCCCTGCTTATTTATAAAGTCCAACTCAATATTGAATATTGTATATTGTATTGTACAATGACTACATAGACATCCACAGCGTCATAAATTTTAAATTGCCCCATTATGGCCAAAAGATTTAATCACTGTGGAGGATTTCTTACTTTTGTGGGATAATGTCTTTCCTGACAAGAAGGATCACTCTGCTTGGCAGGTGAGACTTGTGGCTGTGAAACAATCTCAGGTTCTGGGGCCTCCTCCATGGTGGTTGTAGGAGTTGACTCTGGGACCACAGGAAGTGGTTCTGATAGCTCTGGACACCTTTCTTCTCTAACAAATTACTCAAATCTCCTTAACTGATCGATGTGTCTTCTCCAGATAACATCAAACACAATCTCTACTGTGTAGGAGAATGGTCCAGTTCTGTCATTAATCTTTCCAAGTACCTACTCTTAATCACCTCTGTAGTCTCTCGCCAGTACTGCTTGGCTAGGAGTGAAACATCAAACTGTCTTGCTTGAGAAGCCCTCAGTTTGTCTCAGCTGTTTGTCCTGTATATTCCTTCTGCGATTGGGTCTGAGGAGATCCAAGCATGAGCACAGGGACGACAGAGGAACAGCACAGCTGGTGAGTTGTTAGTTGTGGAGAGTGCTCCATTGTGATATGCAAGAAGGAAATTGGTGAGCTTCTGACCCAGTGTTAGTGTAGTGTGTTCTACTAATATTGCTCACAGTGTGTTCTTTAGACTCTGGACAAACCTTTCCTGCCAAGCCATTTGTAGCTGGGTGGCACAGTGCAGATGTAATATGTCTTATTCCATTCATCTTCAGGAATGACTGAAACCGTTCTGCAATAAACTGTGATCCATTGTCACTGACTAAATGTTCTGGGACACCAGTCCTTGGTAGAAGCTTCGCAATATGTCAACAGTGTGCGAGGCTGTAGTGGAGGCAATTGGGAACACTTCTGGTCACTTTGTAGCTGCATCCACTACTACCAAGAAATTTGTGCCCATCGATGGTCTGGTAAAATCCACATGAATCCTCTGCCAGGAGAAGGCAGGCCATTCCCAGAGTTGAAGAGGCACTGCTCTTAGCATTCTCAGGACATATTGTCATCCTGAAAAGTGCATGCAAGCTGCACGATCTGCTGACATGTCTGAGGCCACCAGTCAAACCTTCAAGCCAACACTTTCATTTTGACCACGCCACGTAGCTCCTCCGATACTCTAGCATTCAGCTTGGATGGTACAACTCTTGATTCCCATATAAGGCAAACCCCTCTCAAGGGCAAGTTCATCCCAGTACAGTACTGGTAAAAACAGGGGAGCTGGAATTTCAGCAGCACATTCCAAACATCATGTAGACTTGTGACAGTGTGGCATATTTTCTGTTTTCCCTTTGAATCATCTCTGCCATAACAGAGACTTCCAATTTGCATTAAGGAGAATACATCAAGCAAAGTATCCTCTTTTGTAAATTTTTTAGGTATTTCCTTTTCCAAGAGAAAATGGGAGAATCCATCAGTACTTCCGTGATTAGTTGTCCTCTTGAATTCGATTTTGTAATTGTCTCCAAGAAACACCCCATCTCTGCATTGGTACTGCTGCTGTTGGTGGAACACCCTTCTGTGGATTGAAAATGGACACAATTGGTGGATGATCAGCAATGAGGGTAAACTCTCTCAAGTACTGGTTGAAACGTTTTGCAACCCAAACTAGACTCAAGGTCTATCTGTCAATCTCTGTGTAATTTTTCTCTGCAGCATAAGAGTACGTGATGCAAACACTATGGGGCATTCACCTCCATCACTCATAATATGTGACATGACTGCACCTATACTTTACTTTATACTTTATACTTTATTGTCGCCAAACAATTGGTACTAGAATGTACAATCATCACAGCAATATTTGATTCTGCACTTCACACTCCCTGGATTACAAATATTAAATACTAAAAATAGTTAAAATTAGTAAATATTAGAAATTTAAATTATACATCATAAATAGAAAATAGAAAAATGGGAAGTAAGGTAGTGCAAAAAAAACCGAGAGGCAGGTCCGGATATTTGGAGGGTATGGCCCAGATCCGGGTCAGGATCCGTTCAGCAGTCTTATCACAGTTGGAAAGAGGCTGTTCCCAAATCTGGCTGTACGAGTCTTCAAGCTCTTGAACCTTCTCCCGGAGGGAAAAGGGATGAAAAGTGTGTTGGCTGAGTGGGTCGTGTCCTTGATTATACTGGCAGCACTGCTCCGACAGCGTGCCGTGTAAAGTGAGTCCACAGACAGAAGATTGGTTTGTGTGATGTGCTGCGCTGTGTTCACGATCTTCTGCAGCTTCTTTCGGTCTTGGACAGGACAACTTCCATACCAGGTTGTGATGCACCCTAGAAAAATGCTTTCTACAGTGCATCTATAAAAATTAATGAGGGTTTTAGGGGACAGGCCAAATTTCTTTAGTTTTCTCAGGAAGTAAAGGCGCTGTTGGGCCTTCTTGGCAGTGAACTCTGCTTGGTTGGAACAAGTCAGGTCATTTGTGATATTGACCCCGAGGAACTTAAAGCTTTTGACCTGTTCCACTTGCGCACCACCGATGTAAATTGGATTGTGCAGTCCGCTACTCCTTCTGAAGTCAACAACCAATTCCTTCATCTTGCTGATGTTGAGGGATAGGTTATTGTCCTCACACCATGCCACCAGGTTCTTAATTTCCTCTCTGTACTCAATCTCATCATTGCCCAAAATACGGCCTACAGTTGTTGTGTCATCAGCAAACTTATATATTGAGTTCGATGGAAACTTGGCTACACAATCATGGGTGTACAGTGAGTACAAAGCCTTGTGGGGCACCGGTGCTCAGAGTGATTGTAGAGGAGAGCTTGTCCCGTATTTTTACAGCCTGGGTCCTGTCTGTGAGGAAGTTGAAGACAGCACTGTGCAAAAGTCTTAGACACATGTAAAAAATTTCTGTAAAGCCAAGATGCGTGTAATGAAATGAAACGTTTTCACGTATCAAAAAAAATGTTATAAGGAGCAGTAAATTAAATCAAATCAATATTTGGTGTAATCACTCTTTGTCTTTAAAACTGCGTCATTTAGGTAGAGTCATTCAATTTTATTAGAAAATTAGCTGGTAGGTTGTTCCAAGCATCATGGAGAACTTGTCACAGTTCTTCTTCAGACTTTAGCTGTCCCGCCTGCTTCTGTCTCTCCAGATAATCCCAGACAGCCTTGATGATGTTGAGATCAGGGCTCTGTGGAGGCCATACCATCTGAAACCATTTTGAAAATCCAGGGTGCCTAAGACAATTGTACAGTACTGTACCATAATTTGAGGCATCACAGGCAAGCTTCACTGGATGATGTGGATCATAATGTGTGAGTACAGTGTCTGATGTCACCATTTCTTTTTATTCCTGAAAGCCTCCTCGCACAACTTTGTCCATTGCCCTTTCTTCCAGGATCTATAGTAATGAGTTCAAGGGTGGAGCACCATAGCCAGGTTTAGCAAGAACCTGTTATAGTAATTGGCAAATCAAAGAAGGATTGCAACTGCGACACATCCTCAGCCCTCAGGGCATCTACTATTGCTTGAATTTTCTCAGCACACCTGTGTAATGCCTTTGCATCAGTGCTGTGACCAATGGTGCATCAATGCCTGGTTTGAAGAATTCGCACTTGTCACATCATGCTCTGAGTCCATAATCTTTGAATCTTTTTAACACTGTCTTGAGATTTTGGAAATGTTCCTTGTCATCCCCACAGGTAACAATGATGTCATCCAGGTAATACTGAGTGCTTGGGGAATCTTGCAGGACCTGGTCCATAGCTTTATGCCAGAGTGCAGGTCCAGATGCTACTCCAAAAATAAGCCTATTATAGCGATAGAGTCCTTTGGTAGTGATTATGATGAGAAACACTTTGTACTCTTCTTCCAAATTCATCTGTAGATAGGCCTCAGTTAAGTCCACTTTACTGAAGTGTTTCCCTCCAGCAAGGTTTGCAAAGATATCCTCTATCCTGGGCAGAGGGTATTGATATACTTTCAGTACTGGATTGGTAATGACCTTAGAATCACAATAGATCCTGACATATTCTTGGCCATTAGGAACACTGGTGTTGCTTTTGGAAAGAATTTCTTCAGTTTCCATGAGATTTAGCTCCCAGCTTCTTTATCTCGGATGGTATAATGAACAGGACGTGTTTTGTAAAACTTGGTTGTGGCATTTCCATTTAACCCTTGATATATTTGAGTTTTCCAATGCCATCCTTGAACACTGCTGTGGCATCATCCAGCACCTCTCTTAATTTGCTTTCAGTTGGCTCTGTTGCAGGGGAGGTGACATGAAAATGGTGAATGGATCTCCAATGTAGTTGTCTCAGCCACTCATGGCCACAAAATACTGCCCTTCTGTTTTTACCACATGCAGTACTACGCAAGTCTTAGACACAAATATATAGTGAGGGTGCCTAAGACTTTCGCACAGTACTGTACAAGCTCAATGTGGCTTGAAAAAGGATCTAGTGCTGTCCCAGTATATATGACAAATAAACTCTTCTCGGGCTTCCAGCCAGGAACTGGTATTGATTTTAACCAATGTTTTGGTGACAAACTTTGCCATCTGCATCAAGGAAGATCCCTGGGCATGTCTAGTCCAGAGCTATTTACACACCCATTGTCCGTCCTTCCTGATTGGTTAGTCTTCATCCAATTATGTTTCAGCCAGCTTGTCCTGTTTACAATTGAATTCCAGTTTTGACTTACAGCGAGACCTTCATCTTTGTTAAAACTCTTTTCCTCTAGTTTTACTTCAATGGCTTCCTTTACTAGGTGTTCCCAAAAGCCAATAGCATGGCATGGTAGTTCTGTGCCCAAGTCAATCCTGCAGCCATTACGATCAAAGCCATTGAAGTAAAACTAGTAGAAAAGAATTTTAACAAAATACCACTAGTCTAGACATGCCCAGACATCATCCCTGATGAAGATGGCAGTTGGTCATCGAAACGTTGGTTAAAATCAACACCTGTACCCAGCTGGAAGCCCAAGAAGAGTTTATTCATCAATGTGGGTTGTTGATCATTGTATTTCACTGTTACAAATGTCATTCCCACGGAAGTTATCCTATGTCCAGTATAAGTTCTTCTTTGGATATCTGCAGGTTTCAGTTCAATATCTTTGAAGTGCCATTCAAACTCATTTTGGGATTGACTGAAACAGCTGAGCCAGTGTCGAATTCCATTTTAATTTATTTGTCATTCACTTCTGGAGTAAGCCATTTTGCTTGACTATTGTTATTTTTCACATTGTCAATTTCAAGCCCTCCCAGTCCTATGTCACTCTCATCATCATCAGATGTTTCATCAACGGCATGCAGATTAGTGCTCCTTTTGAAACTGCAACTTGACTTTTTATCTTTTTCTCTTCCCTGTGCAGTCCATTTATTTTCATCTGTCTAACTTGCTCTTTGTATGTGTCCATTGATACAGTGATTTCAACAACTCTTTAAATGTGAGTTGTACTTCAGTTAGGAGCCATTTTTGAATGCTTTTCTGCAAGATTCCACAAGCCAAATGATCTTTCAGTGCATCATTAAACCCACCAATGAGCTGACAAAGCTCAGAGAACTTCTTCTATTCAGCTATGTACACTGAAATGGATTCCCCTTCTTTTTGTTTCTGCTTATGAAATCAAAAGTGTTGTGCAATCAGCAATGGTTTCAGTTCTAAATGTTTGTGCATTACTTTCAAGATATTAGCAAAGATCATTTTGTTTGGTTCAATTGGAGAAGTTAAACTCCTAAACAAACTGTATGCTCTTCCACCTATTTCACTCAGCAAAACTAGTACAGATTTCTCATTGGTTATTTCATTTACTTCAAAGTACTATTCAGTTCACTAAGTATACATCAGCTAGTTATCTATTGTGCAATCAAATGCATCTATCTTTCTGATATAGCCGGCCACTTCTGCTTTTTTATTTATTTATTATTATTATTGCTCGGTATTGTTCCTTTTCATGTCTTCAGGTGCATCAGGTGGCAATTTTTACCATTTCCATGGCATTTGATTGTTTTCTAATGAGGCTGGTGTGCTAACTCAATGCTCAACTGAGCACAGATGAAAAGCTTGCAAGGAGTCATATGGTGTGAGCAGAATTATCTGCAGCTTAATGTGAAAAAGACTAAGGAGCTGGTGGTAGACCTGAGGAGAGCTAAGGTACTGGTGACCCCTGTTTCCATCCAGGGGGTCAGGGTGGACATGGTGGAGGATTACAAATACCTGGGAGTATGAATTGACAATAAACTGGACTGGTCAAAGAACATTGGGGCTGTCTACAAGAAGGGTCGGAGCCGTCTCTATTTCCTGAGGAGACTGAGGTCCTTTAACATCTGCCGGATGATGCTGAGGATGTCCTACGAGTCTGTGGTGGCCAGTTCAAACATGTTTGCTGTTGTGTGCTGGGGCAGCAGGCTGAGGGTGGCAGACACCGACAGAATCAACAAACTCATTCGTAAGGCCAGTGATGTCGTGGGGATGGAACTGGACTCTCTGACAGTGGTGTCTGAAAAGAGGATGCTGTCCAAGTTGCATGCCATCTTGGACAATGTCTCCCATCCACTACATAATGTACTGTTTGGGCACAGGAGTACATTCAGCCAGAGACTCATTCCACTGAGATGCAACACAGAGTGTCATAGGAAGTCATTCCTGCCTGTGGCCATCAAACTTTACAACTCCTCCCTTGGAGGGTCGGACACTCTGAGCCAACAGGCTGGTCCTGGACTTATTTCCTGGCATAATTTACATATGACTATTTAACTATTTATGTTTTTAGTACTATTTAATTATTTTATGGTGCAACTGTAACGAAAACCAATTTCTCCCGGGATCAATAAAGTATGACTATGACTATGACTAGGAGCCGGTCAGATTCACAAGACTATTCGCCTCAAAGTATGGTGCTGATGCCACTACACCACCGGCCAGCTAGCTATTCCTCAGTTCTCACTGTTTATAAATCTGTGACTTTCATCCATTTTCCATCTTCTTTTCCCTCCTGAAGAAAGCATGCAGCACTTTTTTTAAAACTCAAACACCTCGCTGTGCTTCAACAGTTAGGTAGTTGTCTCAGTTTCATCTTAAAGCTTATTTGTCGACACTGTTATGTTTTTTTAACTCTAGAAATTAATTGAAAGAAAAACATGGGAGCCCCAGGGATAACTCGTATACGTTTCTTTTCTACTTTAGATGGGGTCATAATAACGTATGCCATTCACATATTTTTACATATAACCCATAATTAATTATTTAATCAAACAATGAATGCTTATTCAAACAATATATTTACAATATTACTCAAATATTACCAAGATAAATACACAACAAGTACAGAGGAGATTTACCAGGGTGCTTGGATTGGAGAGGATGTTTTATGAGGATAGGTTGAGTGAGCTAAGGCTTTTCTCTTTGTAGCAAAGCGAGGGGGGGGTGAGAGGTAATTTGATAGAGATGTACAAGATGAAAAGCGACATAGATCGAGTGAAAAACCAGAACTTCCCCCCTATACTTTCCTCCAATCACCTTAATATTATACTGCCTCATATTTTCCACTAATACAAGAGGGTATAATATTAAGGTGATTCGAGGAAAGCCTAGGCTGTGCCAGAAGTCATTAGTTTACAGAGACAGTGGTGGGTGAATGGAATGCACTGCCAGGGGATGTGATACAGGCTGATAGATTACGGACATTTAAGAGACTCTTAGATAGGCACATAGATGATAGAAAAATGGAGCCAAATGTTGGAGGGAAGATTAGGTTGATCTTAGAGCGGTTAAAAAGTTGACACAACATTGTGGGCCGAAGTGCCTGTCCTGTGCTGTAATATATAATGTTCTATATTTGATATTCTAATATACAATAGTTTGGAAAAGTTGCCAGACTGGCACTACCAAAATCCCAAGTGTGTTGGAATAATGGAGCTTGACTGTAGAAAGGTGCACAATAGAATATTGTTCATTTGCCTCCTGAATGCAGTTTGAACAGCTCTCAATAAATTTGGCACCATCCAGGACAAAGCAGCCATTTGATTGGTTCTCCCTTCACTACAAACATTCATCCTACTCACTACCTAGAGTGGAAACCATTTGAACAATGCCACGGTCATTACTGCTACAAGTCGAGCATGAACTATATCAATGTTCCTTCACCTTCACTGGTTCTGAGTCCTGAAACTCCTTCTGTAACCAATGGGAGTAGCCTCCTCAGAAGGCGAGTAGCATTTCAAGACAGGAGTTCACCACCTCATTCTCAGGAATGGATAATAACTACATGGATTAGCCTTAACCAAGTTTCTTCTGAAACAGTACATAATATTACTCTTCAAAGAGTCGATAACTTACTTCTGAACAATCGATAGCAACAAACGTGGAACAATTTATAACATCATTTCGAGAATAGTTATATCAATTCAGAAAGAGTCAAAAGCACCACTCCTGGGACTGTAACTTGCAAAATTGTCAATTAAATCTCTGCCACATCAGTCACTAACTGCTGGAACTGTAAATAGCCCTGGTCCTGCAATAGTCAGTAACTCCACTCTGGAGCAATTTATAACATCACGTCTTCAACAGGTCAAAACATCAATCTTTGAATATTCGGCAAAAAAAACATTTTAGGACTATCTATAACATCATTCCTGCAATAAACTATGGCAAAGCTGCAGGAACAATCTATACCTGAAATACTGGTATAGTGATCAACAGTACTCCTGAATAAATGCATAACACCACACTTCAGTCAAGCACACTACATCATTTGATTCGGGAATATTCTATCATCAAATAATCCGGATTGCTCATATTACCATCGCTGGGACAGTTTGTCCCAGGAACAGGGCGGCGTGGTAGCATAGTGGTTAGTACAACACTTTACAGTACATGCGAACCAATTCCCGCCACTGCCTGTAAGGAGTTTGTACACTCTCCCTGTGACCGTGTGGATTTCCTCCCAACGTCCAAAGACATACCAGTTGGTAGGTTAATTGGTCATTGTAAATTGTCCTGAGTAAGCTAGGATTAAATCAGGGGATTTAATCCTAGCTGCAAGGGCCTATTCCGTGCTATATCTCAATAAATAAATACAAACGTTTGTAAATGAATAAATCTGCAACATGAAGTTACATCATTTCCAAAATCGTCTGCGGAATCAGAATCAGTTTTATTATCATCGACTACTGTATGTCATGCAATTTGTTGTCTTGCAATGGAATGCAATACATACAATATTCTAAAAAGTAAAAATATATGGAAAATATATATTATTGTCCCAGGAACAGGGCGGCACAGTAGCATAGTGGTTAGTACAACACTTTACAGTACATGCGAACCAATTCCCGCCACCACTGAGAGCATGCTCACCAACTGCATCTCAGTGTGGTATGGCAATTGTCCCGTATCAGACCACAAAGCACTCCAGCGGGTGGTGAAAACTGCCCAGCGGATTATCGGCACCCAATTGCCCATTATTGAGAACATCTACCATAAACGCTGCCTGGGCAGGGCGAAAAGCATTATCAAGGATGCATCTCACCCTAACCATGGACTTTTTACTCTCCTCCCATGCAGTAGGCGCTACAGGAGCCTCTGCTCCCGCACCAGCAGGCACAGGAAGAGCTTCTTCTCTGAGGCTGCGAACCTGCTGAACCTCTCATCACAGCGCTAAGCAGTATTGCACCCGTATTGTACTGTCTCAGTACTTTTATATTTGTGTGCTGTAGCACCTTTTTTATTCGCAGTTGTTTTGTAAATAACACTATGCTTTGCATTTCTGGTCAGATGATAAATGCATTTCATTGGCTTTGTATCTGTACTCAGGGATGACAATAAAGTTGAATCTAATCTAATCTAATCTAAAATAAACATGTAGTGCCAAAAGAGTAGAAATAGTGAGGTAGTGTCCATGGGCTCATGGGCCATTCAGGAATGTGATGGCGGAGGAGAAGATGTTGAGCATCTGACTTCAGGCTCCTGTACCTCCTCCTTGATGGCAGTAATGAGAAGAAGGCATGTCCTGGGTGGTGAGGATCCTTCATGATGAATACCACCTCCTTGAAGCATCACATTTCTTGAAGATGTCCTCAATGGTGGTGAGGCATGATGGAGCTGGCTGAGTTTATAACCCTCTGAATTTGTTTCTGACTGTGCAGTGGCCCCTCCATACCAGACAGTGATGCAACCAGTTTGAATGCCCTTCATGGTACATCTGTAGAAATTATAATGTTCAAAGAAAATGTCTTATCTTTTGGGCATAAACAGTAAATCCAAACAATGCAATAGAATTTATGAAAGACTGCACCCAACAGGACAGACAAACAACAAACTGTGAAAATACAAGAGAAGAAAACAATAACAATAAATAACATGTGCTGAAGAGTCCTTGAACGTGAGTCCATAGGTTGTGAGAACAGTGCAGTGATGGGGCAAGTGAAGTTGAGTGAAGTTATCCCCTCTTGTTCAAGAGCCTGATAGTTGAGAGGTAATAATTGTTCCTGAACCTGGTGATGTGGGTCCTGAAGTTCCTCTACCTTCTTCCTGATAGCAGCAGCAAGAGGAGAGCATGGCCTGGATGTTGGGAGCCCTTGATGATGGATGCTGCTTTCTTATGACAGTACTCTGTATAGATGTGCTCAATGGAGTGGAAGACTTTAACCGTGAGAGACTGGGGCACATCCACTACTTTTTGTTAGATTTTTCATTCAAGGGCATTGGTGTTTTCATACCAGGCTGTGATACAACTAGTCAATATACTCTCCACCAGGCATCAATAAAAGTCTGTCAAAGTTTTCAATGTAACGCCAAATCTTCATAAACTTCTAAGGAATTAGAGGCACTGCCAAACTTTTTTCATAATTGCACTTACATGCTGGGCCCAGGACAGGTCCTCGGAAATAATAACACACAGGAATTTAAAATTGCTGACCCTCTCCACCTCTGAACTTCTGACGAGGATTGGCTCATGTACCTCTGGTTTCCTCCTCCTGAAGTCAATAATCAGCTCCCTGGTCTTGCTGAACATTGAGTGAGATGCTTTTGTTGTGGCGCCACTCAGCCAGATTTTCAATCTCCCTCCTTTATGCTGATTCATCACCACCTTTGGTTCAGCCAATGACAGTGGTGTCATCAGCACTTAAATATGGCTTTGGAGCCTCACAGTCATAAGTGTAAAGCAAGTAGAGCAGGGGGTACACACACAGCCTACTGATGCACCTGTGCTGAGGGAGATTACACCAATCCAAAATGACTAGAGTCTGCAAGTGAGGAAATAGAGGATCCAATTGCACAGGGAGGTGTTAACACCAAGGTCTTGAAGCTTATTGATCTGTTTTTAGGGGATGACAGTATTGAATGCTGAGCTGTAATTGATTAAGAGCATCCTGATGCGTGCACCTTCGCTGTCCAGTTGACCCAGGGTTAAGTTAAGAGTCAATGAAATGGAATCTGTTGTGCACTTGTTGTGCTGGTAGGCAAACTGAAGTGGATTCAAGTCATTTCTCAGGCAGAAGTTGATGTGTTTCATCACCAACCTCTCAAAGCACTTCACCACAGTGGATGTAAGTGCTACTGGATGGTAGCCAGGTTACCACGTTCTTCTAAGGTACCAGTATAACTGAAGTCTGCTTGAAGCAGTTGGGTACCTCAGACTGCCAAAGAGAGAGGTTAAAGATAGCGGTGAGCACTCCAGCTAATTGGCCAGCATAAGTGTTTAGTCCTCAGTTAGGTATCCCATCTGGGCTGGATACTTTCTGTGGGTTCACCCTCCTGAAGAAATTTGCTAGAGATTTTGGTAACATATCATATGTCCTCAAACTCCGAATGAAATTCCGTCTCTGGCATGCCCTCTTCGTAATCATATCACTATGTTGGACCTGGGATAAATCTTCAGAGATGTGGACAGCTAGGAACTTGAAACTGCTCACCCCTCGACGAGGGCTGGTGTGTGCTCTCTCCACTTCCCCTTCTGAAGTCTGCAATCATTTCTTTGGTCTTACTGACGTTGAATGCAAGATTGTTGTTGCGACTTTGCTCAACCAGCTGATCTATCTCACTTCTGTGTGACTCTTCATCACCATCTGAGATGTCTGCCAACTACAGTTGTGTCATCAGGGGATTTATAGACGGTGCTGGAGCTGTGCCTAGCCACACAGTCATGGGTGTAGAGACAGTAGAGCAGCCGGCCGAGCACGCATCCTCGAGGTGTGCGCATGTTGATCGTCAGCGAAGAGGAGATGATATTTCTGATTGTGGTGTCCCGATGAGGAAGTCATGGATCCAGTTGTGGAGGGGGAGGCACTAGCCGTGGAACTGTCATGTCGCGACTCCTAATACCGCAAATGTCTGCAGCATCATTGATGAGTAAAGTATTTGACGATTATATGAAGAATGTTTATCGGCATTTCTAGGACAGCCAAAGTAAAACTTCCCTGCACAGTCCACAACAAGCAGTCCTGCCAAGTCAGCCATATAGGTCATGTAACCATCACTTCTGCTGCTGTTCCTGGATCAGTTGATAACATCACTCAAAGTCGCTGAGTCATACAACCGCACTGTCTAGAAAAGGGACTGTATGATGAACTCATCAGTGCGGACCATGAAGCCAATCTGTACTAATTCCATTTGCCCACATTAGGCTGAAATCCCTTGATTGCCTTCTATACAAATATACGTCCAAATACCTTTTAAGCATTGTAATTGTATCTGCCTCTATCACTTCCTCTGACGGCTCATTGCCGGGATTGGAGGACCTGTATTATCAGGAGAGGCGGAAAAGAACGGGGACTGTTTTCCCTGGAGAGGAGGAAGCCAGGGAATAGCTTTAAAAAGATTTATATAATTGTGAGGGGCAGAGATAAGGTGAATGGATACAGTTCCTTTCCCACCTCTGCCCCACCCCCACCTCCCAGTCCTTACCTGCTTCCCTGCAGTCATTTTGTCAGGAGACACAAGTCTAAAACTAAATTTAAAAGCTGAGAGGGGAAAGATTTGGAGGTGAACTGAGGGCCAAGTTTTTCACACAGAGGACAGTGGGTATTTAGAACATGAGCCAAACAAAGTGGCAGAGGTGGGAACAATTAGAACTTTTAAAAGACACTTAGACACATTCACATATGGGAAAGGTTTAGAGAGAAGTGCACCAAATGCAAGCAAACAAGATTAGCTCAGGTTCACCTTGTTGGCATGGGTGAACTGGGGTGAAGGGCTTGTTTCTGTACAACATAACCTGAGTACTGCCATGATGTTTTCCCTGATCAGCAGTGCAAATCCCCTGTCCCTTTCTCACCTCCTCCATTTAAGCCACATCTGAATAAAAATGTACCCAGGACATTGAGCTGCCAGTCTTGCCCTTTCCACAACCACATTTCTACGATGGCAGTAATAACCTAATGCCCGTGTGCAGAACCATGCTTGCAGTTCATCCATCTTGCCTGTGAAGTTCATCAGAGTAAATGCTGAGAAGCCTCTCATGTTTTCCCAACAGTCTCCATCTCACTGGACTTGCCTGTTCTATTTTCTTCATATAATCCTGACATTCCACCTGCAGCACTATCATCCTGGGTCCCAGTTTCCCGTCTCACTCTCAACCTGGGTCTCACTCTCATCCTGGGTCTCACTTTCCCGTCTCACTCTCATTCTGGGTCCCACTTCCCCATCTCACTCTCTTTCTGGGTCCCACTTTCCCGTCTCACTCTCATTCTGGGTCTCACTTTCCCGTCTCACTCTCATTCTGGGTCCCACTTCCCCATCTCACTCTCTTTCTGGGTCCCACTTTCCCGTCTCACTCTCATTCTGGGTCCCACTTTCCCCTGTCACTAGTTTAAACCATCCAGAGCAGCACCAGCAAACTTCCCTGGGAGGATAGTGACCTCTGTCCAGTTTAGGTGCCGTCTTTTTTAAAATTATTTACTTAGAGATACGGCATGGTAACAGGCCTTTCTGGTCTTGTTTTCTTCCAGTCTAACAAACCTGCACCTCCCACTTACACCCATAATTAATTGACTAAGGCGTACGTCTTTGGGATATGGGAGAAAACCGATGCAGTCACAGGCAAAACATACAAACTCTTTACAGACAGTGGCAGAATTGAACCTGTGTCGCAGGCTTTAGTGGCATTGTCAGAGTACATACATGTCACCACATACAACCCTGAGATTCTTTTTCTGCAGGCATACTCAGCAAATCTATAAAACAGTAACTTTAAATATCAGAAACTTAACTGTAAACAAACTGTGAAAATGCAGATATAAATAAATTGCAATAAATAATGGGCATGAAATAACAATATAACAGAGTCCTTAAGAAAGGCCTTAAATGAGTGTAGCTATTCTCTTTTGTTCAAGAGCCTGATGGCTGAGGGGTAGTAACTGTTCTTGAACCTGGTGATGCAAGTCCTGAGGCACCTGTACCTTCTACCTGATGGCAGCAGCAAGAAAAGAGCACAGCCTGGGTGGCGAATATCTCTGATGATGGATGCTGCTTTTCTATGACAACGTTTCATGTGGATGTGCTCAATGGTTGGAAGGGCTGAATCCACTACTTTTTGTAGTATTTTCCACTCAAAGGCATTGGTGTTCCCATACCAGGCCATAATGCAGCCAGTCAGCACTCTTTCCACCACACATCAATAGATGTTTGCCAAGGTTTTTGATGATATGCCGAATCTCTGCAGACTCCTGAGGAAGTACAGGCGCTGCCGTGCTTTCTTTGCAATAATATTTATATGATGGGTCCAGGACAGGTCGTCTGAGACAGTGACACTCAGGAATTTAAAGTTACTGATCCTCTCCACCTCTGATCCTCTAATTACTGGCTCGTGGACGTCTGGTTTTCCTGTCCTGAAGTGTACAATCAGCTTCTGGGTTTAATTGACATTGAGTGAGAGGTTGTTGTTATTACACCATTCAGCCAGGTTTTCAATCTGCCTCCTGTATGCTGATTCTTCATCCCCTTTGAAACAGCCCACAACAGTGGTGTCATCAGCAAACCTGTATATGGTGTTGGAGCTGTACTTAGGTCATCGGTGTAGATAGAGTAAAGCAGGGGGCTAAATACATATCCCCCTGATGGAGATTGCAGAGGAGATGTTTTTGTTAGTCCACACTGACTGGGGTCTACACAGGTGAGGAAATCCAGGATCCAATTGCAGAAGGGGGTATTGAAGACCAGGTCTTGGAGTTTACTGATCAGTTCTGAGGGGATGATGGTGTTAAATGCCGAGCTGTAATCGATAAAGAGCATCCTGATGTATGTGCATTTGCTGTCTGGATGTTCCAGGGTTGTGTGAAGAGCCAAGGAGACAGCATCTGCTGTAGACCTGTTGTTTCAGTAGGTGAATTGGAGCAGATCCAAGTCACCATTCAGACAGGTGGCTTGTCTATAACTCTGGTCTATAACTCTTTCTGCCCCCTCTATGCTCTTCAGTGAGTCCGACTAACTCCCCAACCTCTTCCCAGAGGAGCTACAGTTGGACACACTTCCCGCAGACATTGTCACCAGGGATACTTAACCTCCTCCTGTTCTCTCACATTTCACAGGAAGGTGCATACCACCTTCTGCCCAAGTCACTACTAGGGTTAAAAGAAAAGTAAAGTCCTACCGGACTTTTGCTTAGCCTTCACCCTGAAGCCTCTTCCAAAAAAGCCTCTGATCTGCGACCTCATGCTCAGCACTTTGATCCCAAAATAGTCCTTCTCAAAATGGCTGCCCCTGCTTGACCTCACCTCCAGTTTATATGCTATTCCTCAATGATAAGCCTGCTGGCAGAGAAAATAATTTTGGCCTGCCTTACACATCCTTCCTCAAACTCAGTGCAACACTTGCCAGGAGGAAGAGGCTTTAATGTCAGTCCTGCAAAATTCTACAGCACATGTTGGAAACAGCCTCCTGAAAAAGTCTATAACATGATCTTTGCACAGCCAATTACAGAGCACTTGGAACAAACCCAGGGTACTGTGCAGCATATTTATTGACATATTCTATAATGTCGCACTTATAGAAGGCTATAGAACCACTCTGAGAACAATCAGAATCAGGTTTATTATCACTGATATATGTTATGAAATCTGTTTTTCTTTGTGTCAGCAGTACAGTGCAAACATAAAAATGACTATAAGTTACAATAATTAAATGAATAAATAAACAAAAAGATAAGTAGATAGATAGATAGGTCGTTCATTAGATCATTCCTGGAATACCCTAAAGCCACCACTTCTAGAATAGTCTATAATATCAATGTATACACAGTTTATAAAATCCCTCCTAGAAAATACATTAATTTCAATCTTGTAACAGTTGATAACCACAATTGAGGAACAGTTTATAGCACCACACCTAAAATACTCTGTCGCTCCATTTATGGAACTGTCTGTAACATTACAGCTGGAATTGCCAACAGCACCACACAGGTAACAGTCTGTACCATCATTCTTGGAACAGCCAATGGCTATCAGCCTGGAATAGTGTAGATCACCTCTCCCGCAACAGTGTAGATCACCTCTCCCAGAACAGTGTAGATCACCTCTCCCACAACAGTGCAGATCACCTCTCCCACAACAGTGTAGATCACCTCTCCCGGAACGGTGTAGATCACCTGTTCCAGAACAGTGTAGATCACCTCTCCCGCAACAGTGTAGATCACTTCTCCCGGAACAGTGAGGATCACCTCTCCCGGAATAGTGTCAAAACAAAACAAAACTCTGCTTACCGAAAAGGATGTGAATCACTTTCTGAGCTTCAGAGAGAAGACCTAAGTTATTGTGAAATCAGTAAATAACTTCATTCCTTGAAAATCATTTAGTTCATTGCAACAATGCTCAGTGTCGGTCTAGACCGATATTACCGTACAAAAGTCTCAGGCATGATAGATTTTTTTATATAGTTTCAGATGGTATGATCTCCACAGAGCCCTGATTTCAACATCATCAAGGCTGCCTGGTATTATCTAGAGAGACAGAACCAAGTGAGACAGCCAAAATCTGCAGTAGAACTGTGGCAAGTTCTCCAAGGTGCTTAGAACAACCTACCAGCTGATTTTCAATAAACCTGCAGATCGGTTTACCTGACAGAATTGATGCAGTTTTAAAGGCAAAGTGTGGTCACAGCAAATATTGATTTGATTTAGTTTTTCTTTACTATTTACTGATCTTTATAGTAATTTTCTTGATATTTAGAAACTTTTCATTTCATTATTTTTGAAAGCATCTTTACAGATTTTGTTTTACATGCGTCTTAGGCTCTTGCACAGTTCTGTATTCCCCGAACAATGAGTAGCACTAGCTGATATGGAATATCTCTGCTAGAATAAGGTGTCACCTTCTGCCTGTGCCAAAACTCCCACAACATTGCATAAGTATACTCTTGGTGCAACATATAAGATTAACAGTAGGAAACAAAATCCATGATCTGCGAGGCCCCAGATCAATCATCTTTACTGATTGCCCTGTCAATCAGAGAGAGCTTCTGGCTTGCTTCTACCTGAGAATACTGTGTCGGTTTGGACAGGGATGTTGACAGCTTTGAGGCTTCATGTTTCGGGTGAGTGAAAATAGATGTATGCACCCTTAGTCTAATGACTTTTACCCCAACTTCAGTTTCTTGTGCAGTGGCCCGCCATTTCACCTTCCTGCCTTTAATTGTGTCTCAGCTGCCCTTCTCAATATTGCATGAATATCACTTCTGGATTGAGCCAAAAATATTGGATTTGAACTCATTCTCACCTTAGAAATTACATTTTCACTACAATTGAATCTCTCATCCAAAATGTGTCTTTCTTTATCAGGCCTGAAAAGGAAGAATGGGACAGGCATTTCACTTGCACTTTGTCACTTCCTAATAAGCTGCATGTGTAAAGCAAAAGCAAAAACCTGAATTTGTACAAGAATTTATCATCCTCATCGTGACCAATGAATCTATCAATGTTGAAAGACCTCAATAGAGTGGATGTGGGGAGGATGTTTCCAATGGTGGGGGAGTCTAAGACCAGAGGACACAGCCTCAGAAAAGAGGGGTGTCCATTTAGAACAGGGATGAGGAGGAATTTCTTTAGCCAGGTGGTGGTGAATCTGTGGAATTTGTTTTGGGGAGGCCAAATCATTGAGTATATTTAAGGCAAAGGTTGATAGATTCTTGATCAGTCAGGACATGAAGGGATACAGGTAGAAGGCAGGAGATTGGGGCAGAGTGGGAAAAATGAATCAGCAATGATGAACTAGCGGAGCAGACTCAATGGGCCAAGTGGCCTAATAATGCTCATATATCTTACCGTCTTATTACTTTATAGCTAATTACTATTTGAAATATACAGCCTTTGAATAAAAAGGCATACAATATAAGTGAATACAGCCTTTCATAATGTTGATTGAGATAGGAATGCAGAAACACTATTTGGCTTTTCATTGGAAGTATACATATTCAATATTAAAACAATCCTTAACCCAATCATCCACAAAATTAACTTATCCTAATTACATTTAGCAATCTATTCTTCAGATGCCCGTCAGTAGCATAGCGGTTGGCAGTGATCACCTGATGGGGTCTGATTCCCATTACTGTCTGTAAAGAGTTTGTATGTCCTCCCCATGAATGTGTGGGCTTCCTCCAGGTACTCCAATTTCCTCCCTTATTCCAAAGGAGCACAGTTAGGTTAGGTTTAGTATGTTGTGGGCATGCTATGTTAGTGGCAGAAGCATGGCAACACTTGTGGGCTGCCCCAGCACAATCCTCAGACTGTGCTGGTCATTAACACAAAACTATGCATTTCCCTGTATGTTTTGTTACACACATAGAAACATAGAAACATAGAAAGTAGGTGCAGGAGTAGGCCTTTTGGCCCTTCGAGCCTGCACCTCCATTCATTACAATCATGGCTGACTGATCATCCAACTCAGAACCCTATACCTGCCTTCTCTCCATACACCCTGATCCCTTTGGCCACAAGGGCCTTATCTAACTCCCTCTTAAATATAGCCAATGAACTGGCCTCAACTGTTTCCTGTGGCAGAGAATTCCACAGATTCACCACTCCCTGTGTGAAGAAGTTTTTCCTCATCTCGGTCCTAAAAGGCTTCCCCTTTATCCTCAAACTGTGACCCCTCGTTCTGGACTTCCCCAACATCGGAAACAATCTTCCTGCATCTAGCCTGTCCAATCCCTTTAGAACATGACAAATTAAGCTAATCTTTTCTTAAAATCCTGAATAAAAACATCAGATCTATTAACATCTGACCAGGCACGAGGAATTTGGTTTAACAATTGAACTAAAGACAGCTCAGAGACAGTCACCTTTGATTGCCCTTACCAAATGTGAGCCAGATCATCACCCGTTGGCTATACTCTCCTCCACCATTTGGTTCCAGTGGAGTCCATGGAAAAGATTTCACAAAGCGGTGTACAAGTGAGCGCCAATAACTTCACATGTTTTGCTTTGGGAATGAGAAAGAACTCTTTCTCTTCTTGAAAAATATAGTACTCCCTTTCATTTTATGTGCTCAAGTCTTGCATTGAGCCTTAGGACTCCAAACTTCAATGGTTCAATGGCTCAATGGTTCAATTTAATATCATAGAATGCACACAGTATACAATCTGAAGTTCTTACTCTTCACACAAATCCACAAACCAGAAGAAAACCCTGAAGAATGAATTACAGTAAACATTAGAACCCTGAAGACCTCCTCCCCTTCCCACCTCGAGCTCGAGTGCTAATTTTATTTATCACTGTGAATATGGAAGTACAAAAACAAAAGAAAATAGGAGCAGAAGCAAGCTATTTGAACCTCCAACCTATTCTGTGGTTCAGCATACTCATGGTCCACATACCCTAGACCTCAACACCTCTTATGAACTGATTTGTCACTGCTGTCTATTTTCCAACCTACCAAAAATATCAGTAAAGAGAGGACACACTAGCTAGGCATGATTTTTTTTCAGTACGTCATAACAATAAAAATCACAGTAATGATCACAGTAATGACAATAATGATCACAGTTCCTTCACTGTAAGTCCTGATAAGCTCAGCAGAAGCCAGTCTAAAATAAGGACAATTTACATAATCTCCATTGCCAAGAGTACATAAGAGTTATAGTCCCTGAGCATGCTGGGCTGAGTAAAGTCACAGCTGACAGGCTCAGGGTAAACCAGGCCAACTCTATTCATCATTAATATAAACATATTACATTTCCTGGCTTTTACACTGCAAATATTGTCTTCAGATGTCCCTGTCACAGTTCAAGGATAGCATTAAGAAATTCTCTTGGGAACACAAAACGCTGTTGCCAAGTTATCTGTAGTCTCTTAATTAGTTTCTTCTGAGCTCAATAATAGCCAGAGCTCCATTGGCCCAATGCCACAAGAACGTGTAGAAAGCAGGTTTACTAGCTCTGCGAGGGCCGGGTAGCAGTCCATTGACAACGTGCCCTCTTCAACAGAGGCTTGAGGTCTGCTCACATTGTCTGAGATGATAACTCGAAGAAGATCAACACATTTGTAATAAATGATAAATTTCCAGGAGTCACTTTATCATTTCCTGTCAGAGTTATCTTTTGCATAGGTACTGCTGCACCTAGTATCACCTTATGGCCATGCAATCAGTCTATGTATACAAGCTAAACTTATGAATATACGACCACATTTGAACAGTTATTTGGACATTACATTTTCTAGGATTGTTCTTTATACAGTACTGTGCAAAAGTCTCAGGTATATATATATATATGTGTGTGTGTGCGTGTGCATGTGCGTGTGTGTGTGTGTGTGTGTGTGTGTGTGTGTGTGTGTGTGTGTGTATATAGCTAGAGCGTCTAAGATTTTTGTACAATGCTGTCAAAATTTTATGTATTGCACTGTACTGCTGCCACTAACAAACAAGCAGATTTTATGGCATATGTGAGTGATGATAAACCTGATTCTGATATGGGTTTCTATTGTGGACTGAGAATGGGAAGGCGGCAGGGAGTGGGGAAGGAGCGGGAAGCACAAGAGAGATATTCTGTAATGATCAATAAACCAATTGTTTGTCATCAAATGAGCCTGCCTGGTTGCTCAGAGCTGGGTATGTCTCCACCCACCACCCCACCCCACCCCCACTGCCCAGCACTCCTTTTCTGCCACCTGTCCCATACCCTTCCACCAGATTTACAAGCTCATTGTGTGGAGGAGCAGAGGGATCTGGGGGTACATGTCCACAGATCCCTGAAAGTTGCCACACAGGTAGACAAGGTAGTTAAGAAAGCTTATGGGGTGTTAGGGATAGAGTTTAAGAGTTGTGATGTGATGATGCAGCTATATAAAACTCTGGTTAGGCCACACTTGGAGTACTATGTCCAGTTCTGGTCGCCTCACTATAGGAAGGATGTGAAAGCATTGGAAAGGGTACAGAGGAGACTTACCAGGATGCTGCCTGTGCCTGGTTTAAAGAGAATGGATTATGATCAGAGATTATGGGAGCTAGGGCTTTACTCTTTGGAGAGAAGGAGAATGAGAGGAGCCATGATAGAGGTGTACAAGATAATAAGAGGAATAGATAGAGTGGACAGCCAGCGCCTCTTCCCCAGGGGCACCACTGCTCAATACAAGAGGACATGGTTTTAAGGTAAGGGGTGGGAAGTTCAAGGGGGATATTAGAGGAAGGTTTTTTACTCAGAGTGTGGTTGGTGTGTGGAATGCACTGCCTGAGTCAGTGGTGGAGGCAGATACACTAGTGAAGTTTAAGAGACTACTAGACAGGTATATGGAGGAATTTAAGGTGGGGGGTTATATGGGAGGCAGGGTTTGAGAGTCGGTACAACATTGTGGGCCAAAGGGCCTGTACTGTGCTGTACTATTCTATGTTTTATTCTCTGCTCCATGTTGACAAATCCAGTATTGTGCAAAAGTCTTAGGCGCCCTAGCTACAGTATATATATGCATGCTTAAGACTTTTGCACAGTACAATATTTCTTGTGTTATTTTATGCTTCTTGTGTTTTTTTTTAATGTTGCAATGTATCGGAAGTAACAATCAGTTCTTTCTGATTTACAGTAATGTACTGGAGAATGACAATAACTAATCTTGAATTCAATATAAAGCAAAAGAAACTTCAGCTCCCCGTGGAGGTTTTGCCTCCCTGTGGCTGTTTTGTAATTGCAATAGAACCACTCCTAGGTGTGTAGATTCAGCTGGTTTGAATCCAGTGGCAAACGGAAGGCAAATCCCTACAACTGCCACCAGAAGGATACTTCTCCCACAGATGTGAAATCTTCACTTTGTTCACCACCTGTGCAGTGGCCCCTGGTGGCATCACCGTCTGGTATGAGGGGGCCACTGCACAGGTTCAGAAAAAGCTGCACAGGGTTGCAAACTCTGCCAGCTATATCATGGACACTAGCCTCCCCTCCATCATGGACATCTACAAAAGGTGGTGCCTCATAAAGGGAGCTCCCATCATTAAGGGCCCCATCACCCAGGATATGTTCTCCTTTTAATACTACCATCAAGGAGCTAGTACAGGAGCCTGAGGAAACACACTCAATGTTTTAGAAACAACTTCTTCCCCTCCATCATCAGATTCGAATTAGACAATGAACCCATGAACACTATCTCACATTTTTTGGACTTCTTTGCACTACGTATTTAATTTGATTTTATATATATTTCATATATCTTATGATTCATAGTATATTAACTTATGTATTACACTGTGCTGCTGCTGCAAAGCAAGACATTTCACAACATACAGTATGTCAGTGATGACAAACTGAATTTTGATTCTAATTCTGACTTTGTCCTCCCTCAGCTGGAAGTCCAAGTTTGTTCTGGGGTAGAGCAAAATCTCATTGAGCCACATTTTCCAGCCTCTCTTTTCATGGCAACATGAGATCCAGATAGAATTTGAGCCCATTACATGATGTTCAGTAATGGTAACTTGAGATGTTTCCCCAATTGGAAAAATCTTGCACCAATCATCATCATTATCATCATCATCATCATCATCATCATCATCATCATCATCATCATCATCATCATCAATCATCATCATCATCATTATGTGTCATGTTGTTTGTGTCATGTTGTTTGATATAAGTGACAATGGTCTCCATGACCATGATTGTTTTTGGTAAATTTTTCCACAGAAATGGTTTGCCATTGGCTTCTTCTGGGCAGTGTCTTTACAAGAAGGGTGACACAGCCATTATCAATACTCTTTAGAGGTGGTCTGCCTGGGGTCAGTGGTCACATAATCAGGACTTGTGATATGCACCAGTTGCTCACACGACCATCCACCACCTGCTCCCGTGGCTTCACATGACTCTGACTGGGGACGCTAGGCAGGTGTTACACCTTGCCCAAGGGTGACTTGCAGGATAGCAGAGAGAAGGAGTGCCTTACACCTCCATCGGTAGAGACGTATCTCTACCCCGCCACCCAGCATCAATAATACAAACAAAAAATAGCTAATAAAATGCCAGATGAATGGATTTGGTTTGAGCAGCCTCAGGTTCTCACATCCCTCTGGAATATATACACTCATCCCAAAGTCATTCATTTGAATGGCTCCTCATCCTAGACCCTGGACATTGTCTTCCTCCTCCACAAGCTTAGTGCATGCTCTTGCTCATGACCAAGGCTATTCCGACAAAACCTCCAAAACCCACAACCTCTTCCACTAAAGGAGTTGGGTATTCAAAAATGCCACACAGTTCTAATTTAGAAATATATTGCCATTCCTTCATCATAGCTGGCTGTAAATCCTGGAATCTCTGACCTAACTACTGTTACAGTACATTCACCACTGGTAACTGGACCTGTTCAGCGAGCCAGCTCACCATCATCTTTACAAAACTATGAAGGAGTTGTCCCTTCTGGCATTGCCAATGTTATTTACATCCAATAAATAACAAAATAGCACCGTTAGCTCAGTAAATTCACAGAGAAATGTACAGTATCTCAGTCGAAGCCCATCAATAACCTCCACTAAGCTTCCAAAGTTTGTAGTCAGAGGATCTATTTTGATTATCAGTTGTAGTAAAAGGCCACCGGTGTGAGACAATGGTGCAATTGTTCCCTCCCGGCTCCAGGACCTGGGTTTGATCCTGACCTCCATGAAAAAAATAAATAAATATATATATATAATGTGGTCTCCTCCCACATTCCAAACACATGCTCGTTGTTAAGATAATTGGCCCCTGTATATTACCCCTGATGTGGGTGAGTGGCAGGAGAACTCGAGGGAGGTGATGGACACGTGAGAGAGAATAGATGAAAGGATACTTACTCACTGCCCAATTCTCCACTGGCATTTAGAGCAGCAATGAAGGTCCTCCAAATCTGTCTGTCCTTGGCCACTCAGATGTAGAAGGATTCTTCATTGTTGTTTCCGTAACAATTTTGTTTGACCAGTCAGGATTGTTAGCCCTGCGCTGAGCCCCCAAGCTTGGAGGACTGGTGGACCACTCTTACTCTGGCCTCTAGCCTTTGACCTGTTTGCATTGGTGACCCTACCAAGAGCCCTGACTCCAGCCAGCACAGCTCTCCAGGTCATTGGGGCATGCAAGCTTCCAAACCATGACAAGGTTGTGCCTTCTTTGAGGAAATGATAGGGTAGTAACTGGGGAAATGGCATTGATGGGATTGCTCCTCACACAGATGCACAATTTCCCCCACATTGTCTTCCTCAGCCCCAAAATGATCCTCTCACTCCTTTAGTTCCTCCTCCCTCGGTCTCACAGCCGCTGCCCTCCTTCCCCTCACAACTTCGTTCTGCCTCCCATAAGGTAATAGTGCGAATCAGAAATGCTATTCAGAAATCTTCATTGATGTGTGCATGCTGAAATGGAAGAGGGAAGGCAGTTTTATTCTTCTTGTCACGGTCCCGACTAATTTCCCGTATTTTCCTAATTCCCTTTGATTGCAGCACACCTGATTGTCATCCAAACCTGCAGCATAAATATCCCGGCTTTGCATCCACTCATCACCAGATTGTTCTTTTAGCCAGTGTGGTAATTCACGTTCCCGGCCACTTAGGATTGTGTATTCTAAGTCAGTGGTCCCCAACCACGGGCCGCGGACCTGTACTGGGCCGCAAAGCATGTGCTACCGGGCCATGAGGAAACGATATGAGTCAGCTGCACCTTTCCTCATTCCCTGTCACGCACTGCTGAATTTGAACATAGGGTTTCCAACTGGCCCATATTTGCCGGGGCATCCTGTATATTGGGCTAAATTGGTTTGTCCCATACGGGACCGCCCTTGTCCCATATTTCCCCCGCTAAGGTAAAGCGTTCCTATGAAACCTTTTCTGCTGAAATGGCGTGAAGCGAAGAAGCAATTACCATTAATTTATATGGGAAAAATTTTTGAGCGCTCCCAGACCCAAAAAATAACATAACAAATCATACCAAATAACACATAAAACCGAAAATAAATAACACTAACATATAGTAAAAGCAGAAATGATATGATAAATACACAGCCTATATCAAGTAGAAATAATGTATGTACAGTATAGTCGGGAAGATTAAGCGAAAACCGATTTGTGGGAAAAAAATCGGCACGTACGCGCATGCGCACATCACATGTGCACGTCATGCATGCACACACAGGTGCCCGCGCAAGGCTTGATGGTCATGGTACTCTTTTGGGGGTAAAGTGTCCTGGGATTTGACTGCTACTTTTGTCCCTTATTTGGGAGTGAGAAAGTTGTCAACCCTAACTGTAAAAGACATGTTGAGGTGAGTTTAACCCTACTCGAACACCTACCCACCCCCCCGCCTCCGGTCGGCCGGTCTGCAAGAATATTGTCAATATTAAACCGGTCCGCGGTGCAAAAAAAGGGTTGGGGACCCTGTTCTAAGTTTTACTTCAGTACCGAGGTTTACCTGTGTAACTCTGTCTCTCCGTGTCAAGATAAGAATTGCCTGCCTCCTGTTTGCCATTCAGCTCCAGCAACGCCCTGTTTCAAGTTAAGTTTTGCCTGCCTCCTGCTTTTCCATTCACCCTCCTGTTTGCTGTTCAGCTCCAGCCATGCTCATTCCCTCATCCGCATCCTAACTCTATCTCCGTGCCAATGTCCTGCGTTTGGGTTCGCCCATTCTTCTTTTATTTATTTTTTCAAGATGGCGCCAAGCTGTGGATTCCATCAAGATCATGGCTCAGACTTAGCTGTTTTTTAAGTTCATAGGATGATTTTAGGGACAGAGAGGGAAGTTGGAGACCAGGCTAGGGTTCAGAGACAGTGATGTGCCAAGATTCCCTCTGAGCCTCACCCTGTTTCGGCAGGCTTTTAAGTGGATTACTAGAGGACACCAAGCGTTCTTGTACTGAGCAAGAGATGTACCTTCAGGAAGATACTGACAAAGTCAGTGGATGGAAACAATACACAAGAGGAAGACCACTTCAAAGCTTTCCTTCACGCTCCACTGTCCCCTGATGCGGAAATAGTGATTAGCAATTCAAATTGTCAAAAGTCGTCAAGCCTTCCTACAGGTAGAGTGATTGTTTTTGACACATATAATGATGAATTTATTAATCTACAAGACACTCTGAAATATGAGAGTCAATATTCTGATGAGCTTTCCTCCTCAGTTTTCGCTGAATGCTTCTTCCTGCTCAGCATAACCCCATGTCGAACAATCATGCTACATGTGTGCACAGTGGATGCTATGGACTCCTGACATGTGTAATGCACCAAGACGACACAGGAAATGGAAACAGGAGTGAGCCTCTCACAACTCCTCTGCAGTTTAATGACCTTGGGTGGGCTTTCTCCTCATTTTCAAAACTAACATCATATCCCTTGATTCTTTTCATATTAAAGTTCTGAATTAATATGAAATAATTGTTTTTATATTAGGATCACACACAAAATGCTGGAGGAACTCAGCAGGCCTGGGAGCATCAATGGAAAAGACCCAGGATCTCGGCCTGAAACGTCAACTGTTTACTCTTTTCCATAGATGCTGCCCGGCCTGTTGAGTTCCTCCAGCATTTTGTGTGCATTACTTGGATTTCCAGCATCTGCAGATGTTCTCGTTTATTTTTCTACTATATTGCGGAAGATCTGGCTTAGTTGAGATTCTACACTGCCATCACAGAGAGCATCCCCACACCATCCATCACCCTCTGGTTTGCTGCAGCATCCTCTCACAATGTACAAAAACTACAGCGAACTCTCAGGTCAGCAGAAAAGGACATGAGCTGCAATCTACCATCACTGCAAACTTTGTATGTGTCCAGGACAAAGAAGCCAGCAAGAAAAATCATTGCAACACTACCCACCGAGAAAACTTTGAAAAGCACCATAGGGCTATTAAAACAAAAACTTCATGCCATATTAAAAGTTTCTTCTTGCCGGCAGTTAATCCGATCAACCATTCCAGGTAACCCCCTCTATCTGTTACCTTGGTCACTGCACCGTAAAGGTTTTAAAACACTTTTTATAATGCTGTTTGCATTCCTGTATTCATGTATTTTGGGTGGCTGGGTGGAGATACATCTCTACCAAAGGAGATGCAAGGCGCTCCATCCCTCCACTAGCCTGCAGGTCACCCTTGGGCAAGATGTAGCACCTGTGTAGTGGCCCACCACCCCAGATCAGGGCTATGTGAAGCCTGCGAGCAGGTGGTGGATGGCCGTACGGGCAACTGGAGCATATCACAAGTCCTGGTTATGCAACACTGACACCAGGCAGACAGTCTCTGGAGTATTGCTAATGTTGGTGTCATCGTCTTGTAAAGACAATAACCAGAAGAAGGCAGTAGCAGACCACTTCTGTAGAAAAATTGCCAAGAACAATCATGGTTTCAAAAAGACCGTGATTGCCCACATCCTACAAAATGGCACAGTCTTCCAAGGTCCACTGTCCTCTCCTATCACATTCCTTCTTCTTCAGCCTTTACCTCTTCCATCTATCCCCTCCCAGCATCTACCTCCGTTGACCCTCCCCACCTTCCCCCTCACCTGGTTTCACCTGTCACCTACCAGGCTGTACTGCTTCTCCTCTCCCCACCTTCTTATTCTGACCTCTGCCCCTTCCTTTCCAGTCCTGATGAAGATCAGAACATTGACTCTTTATTCCCCTCCATAGATGCTGCCTGACTCGCTGAGTTCTCCCGCATTTTGCGTGTGCAGTGCTCGAGATTTGCAGCCACTACAGAACCACTTGTGCTTAAGTAGAGAGATTTTTCTCCCAGCTGTGTGGTCTAGTATGCGGTCACAACCTAAGATATGAGACAAGACATTCCATAATTAGAAGACAAAAGATTTTTTCACTCAGAGAGTGGTGAATCTGTGAAATTCCCTACAAGAGATTGTATTGAGAGCATCCTGAGCAGCTGCATCACTGCCTGGTTCGGAAATTGCACCTTCTCGGATCACAAGACCCTGCAGCAGATAGTGAGGTCAACTGAGAAGATCATCGGGGTCTCTCTTCCCACCATTAGAGACATTTACATGACAAGCTGCATCCATAAAGCAAACAGCACTATGAAGGACCCCACGCACCCCTCATATGAACTCTTCTCCCTCCTGCCATCTGGCAAAAGGCACTGAAGTATTCGGGCTCTCACGACCAGACTATGTAACAGTTTCTTCCCCCAAGTCATCAGACTCTTCAATACCCAGAGCCTGGACTGACTCCAACCTACTGCCCTCTACTGTGCCTATTGTCTTGTTTATTATTTATTGTAATGTCTGTGCTGTTTTGTGCACTTTATGCAGTCCTGGGTAGGTCTGTAGTCTAGTGTAGTTTTGTGTTTTTTACGTAGCTCAGCGTAGCTTTTGTATTGTTCATGTAGCACAATGGTTCTGAAAAACGTTGTCTCATTTTTACTGTGCACTGTACCAGCAGTTATGGTCAAAATGACCATAAAAAGTGACTTGACTTGACTAGAGAAGGCAATAGTGGTTGGGTCATTGAATATACACTCAGTGCCCACTTAATTGAATACATCCTGTACCTACTAAAGTGTCCTCTGAGTGTATGTCCACCGTCTTCTGCTCTGTAACCCATCTATGCCAAAGTTCAATGTGTTCCACATTCAGAGATACTTTTCTGCACACCACCCTTGTAACAGATAGTTGTTTGAATTACTGTTACTATTCTGTCAGCTTGAATCGATCTGGTCATTCTCCTCTGACCTTTCTCATTAACAGGGTGTTTTCACCCACAAAACTGATGCTCACTGGATGTTTTTATTTGTTTGTTTTTCACAATATTCTCTGTAAACTCTAGTGTGTGAAAATCCCAGGAGATCAGCAGTTTCTGAAATACTCAAATCTCCCTATCTGGCACCAACAATCATTCTAAGTTAAAGTCACTTAGATCACATGATGTCATGAGCCCTGAGAGTCTCTGCATTGAGCTTCTAGGTTTCTCAAGTACCTCTATTTACCAATCGTTCTCTTAACTAAAGCTATTAAGCCCTTGTGCTTTTAGTTTAATCTTGTCAAGTTAATTGTGATTGGCACAAGTTCCCAGCATTTTCTGATTACTTAAAGAGGACTCTGCTTCAGTGCCTTAGTGGAGTCAATGTGTGGGAGAGAATGAGTTGTCTCACAGCGTTGCTCAGTTGTTCCTCCAAGGCTCTGTTGGTTTTCCTATGCCTAATCTTTTGTTTCCATCTCTTCATGCCACCCTCCGGTCCTGGGTTTGAGTCAGTGTTGGCACTTCCCGTGACTGAGGCTGCCATTTCCACCACACCCGGGTTAAGTCGGTGCCTGCAACTACTGTGAAAGAGAGAGCCTGCTGTTCCTCCACACTTGGGTCCAGCACTGCGAGCGCGCACAACAACACATCACTTCCCCATTCTGGTGTTTGGTCTGAAGAACAACTGAATCACTTGACCCTTGTCTGCATGTTTTTATGCATTGTTTTGCTTCCATGTCATTGGCTGATTAGATATTTGTAATCAGGAGCAGGTGTCCCACTGAGTGTACATCGTCATTCTCTTGCTACCAAAAGAGGTAAAGCCAGAATCTTCAATACAGAACATTGTAGACATTTCACAGAGACAGTGGGGGAAAGGGAGTAAGTGCCTGACGAAAAACCAGCTTGGATGAGCAGCCTTAACAGATTAAACTGCATGAAGTAGCTCTTGAATTTGCCCGGTCTCATTGGTTTTGTGATGCATGCTTTGTGTGTCATTGAAACTCAACATCTCTCAATCCAGTTAATTGCCATTCCTGTCACTCATTGATTTCCACTGGAGAGACATAGAAGAACATAAAACACGGCAAAATAAGGATTATCCAGCTCCACAAGATCATAATGTACTGTAAGACCATAACTCACCCCATCCTTCCAATATCATGGAACCCAAGCAATACATCAGCTTCCTCAATGTTATTCAGTTCAAAATTCAAAGTTCAAAGTAAATTTATTAGCGAAGTCACCATATACAACCCTGAGATTCACTTTATTGCAGGCATCCTCAATAAACCTACAATAGAATCATCATAATAGAATCAATGAAAGACCGCACCAACTTGACCATTGAAACAATGTGCAAAAGAAAGCAAATTGTGGAAATACAAAAAGAAGGAAATACTAATAATGAATAAATAAGCAATAAGAGCATGAGATGAAGAGTCCTTGAAAGTGTGTCCATAGCTTGTGGGAACATTTCAAAGAGGAGCAAGTGAAGTTGAGTGATGTTATCCTTTTTGGTTCAAGAGCCTGATGGTTGGGGGGTAAAAGCTGTTCCTGAACCTGCTGGTGTGAGTCCTGACATTCCTGTACATTCTTCATGACGGCAGCAGTGAGAAGAGAGCATGACCTGGGTGGGGGGGGGGGGTGTCCCCGATGATGGATGCTGCTTTCTTGTGACGATTCTTCGTGTAGATATGCTCAATGGTGGGGAGCACTTTACCGTGATGGATCTATTACCTTTTGTAGGATTTTCTGTTCAAGTGCACTGGCGTTTCCATGCTGGGCTGTGATGCAGCCAGGAGCATGCAAAAATCTGAGGCAAAAATACTTTCATATTTCAACAACTCTGAAAGCTTGGAGACACAACAGATTGCAGGTGTTAGTACCTGGATCAAAAAGCAGTCCGCCGGAGATCATGCAGCATCAGCAGAGGGAAATGAACAGTTCACATACTAGTTTGAGATGCTTCATTTGGGCTGGCTGAACAGGGGGTAGATAATCATCATGAAGAGGTGAGGGGAAAGGGTGGAGCAAGAGCTGCCAAGCAATAGGTAAATGCTGGCAAGGAAAGGTGATAGCAGATGCTGGAGGGATGTTAGTGACAGAGACTGGGAGGTGATTGGTCACTGCTTCTACTCCCTCTTTCTGCACCTGTCTACCACCCTTCCTCAAAAAGATCCACCGATCATTTACCAGCACTTACGCCACCCATTCCCCTTACCCCACTTCACATTGGCCATCTCCTCTCTGCTGTTTCAGGTCCAGATGAAAGGTTTTATCCCAAAGGATCTATCTCCTTCTACAGATGCTGTCTGACCTGACAAGTTTGTCCACAGTTTGCTTTCAATTCTGAACATGTATTTATTCCTCTGAAGGATCATGTAAGTCACATCTCTAAATCGGAATGTAAGTCACATCTCTAAATGGGAGGAAATGGGACTTCTTCTGCTTTTATAAAGATAAAGATTAAAGGTTAGCTTTATTTGTCAGATATACATTGAAGCATACAGTGAAATGTGTCATTTGCGTCAAATCGAGTCAGTGAGGGTTGTGCAGAGCGGACTGTCGCCACCCTTCCACACCAATACAGCATGTCCACAGCTCACTAAAGCTGGCCAGTGGTGCAGTGGCATCCGCATCAGATTTCAGATGAACGGTCCCAAGTTCAAATCTGGCCAGCTCCTTGCCCACTTTCCATTCATGCTGGGCTGAGCGTCGAGCTAGCAACACGGCCTCATTAAAAAGCAGACAAAATGCAAAAGAAATGGCAAGGATGCCACCCGATGTGCCCTAAGGCGTGGAAAGGATCAACAACAACAGCTCACTAATGCTCCTATGTACATCTTTGGAATGTGGGGGAAACCAGAGCACCCAGAGGAACCCATGCAGTCACAGAGAGAATACACAAACTCCTTACAGACAGTGCCAGGAATCAAACCCCCATTCGGCGGGAGGAGAAGATGGCAGCGCAACGAAGCGCACGCAGCTCTCCGGTGAAATGATATCGTCTCTGTTAAATAGGGGCCATGGATAATTCTGATTTGATGGAGACAGACGTGAAAGCACAGAGGAACACCTGGAGAAATTTCTGAAATATCGGTTTGCTGCCGCTGCTACCGTGCGATGAAGAACCTTCCGGAGAGAAGGCCCCCAAATCTCCGGTTTTGCCTGCTGCTGGCGACCGAGACTGAGGTCGAATCGTTCGGATAGAGATGGTGCTCGGTAATCGGTGTCGGAGGCTAGAAGTTTTCAGACGACTCAGAGTCAGACTGTGGTCTGGCATGGCAGGGAGAGTTTTCTTCCTTCTCCCGTCTGCGTGAGATGTGGGACTTACGAGAGACTTTGAACTTTTTGACTGTGCCATGGCCTGTTCTTCATCAAGTTACGGTATTGTTGCACTGTTGTAACTATATGTTATAATCATGTGGTTTTTGTTACTTTTTCAGTCTTGGTCGGTCCTGTGTTTCTGTGATATCACGCCGGAGGAATATTGTATCATTTCCTAATGCATGCATTACTAAATGACAATAAAAGAGGACTGCATGTCCTCATAATCTAATCTAATCTAATCCATTGCTGCCACTGTAAAGTGATTGAGTTTATGGCTATGCTACCGTGTCACTACTCATCATAAATACAAGAGATTCTGCAGAGATCTCGACCTGAAATGTCAATTCTCTATTCCTTCCTATACATGCTGCCTGACTTGCCGAGTTCCTCCAGCATTTTGCGTTGCTCTTTCTTCAGCTTGCACCTTGCTGAGGATTGCCAGAGATGAATGAAGACCGTCACAGACCCAGAACTCAGGACTGATGGTGAATTTAAGTACTTTTTCAATGTTAGGAGTAGTTATCAGTGAGTTAATATTAGCTTGCTGGCAAGCTGCAGTTCTTTCAGGATGTAATGTCTTGACTGCTGAAGGTGTATGTTCAGAATTTAACTGTGTACCTTGAAGATGGTGTCATAGGTAGATGGGGTCGTAAAAAGAGCTTTCGGCACTTTGGCGCTTATAAATCAAAGTATTGACTGCAGGAGTTAGAGTGTTATGTTGAAGTTGTATGAAAGGTTGGTTCAAAGATTCAATGATTCAAAGTACATTTATCATGGAAGTACATATGCAGTAAACAACCCTGAGATTCGTCTTCCCCACAGACAGCCAGAAAACAAAGAAAACCATGGAACCATAACTCTGTGGTTAAGAAGGCATACGACGCATTGGCCTTCATCAATTGTGGGATTGAGTTTAAGAGCTGAGCGGTAATTTTGCAGCTATATAGGACCCCGATCAGACCCCACTTGAAGTACTGTGCTCAGTTCTGGTCGCCTCACTATAAGAAGATGTGGAAACCATAGCAAGGGTGCAGAGGAGATTTACAAGGATGTTGCTTGGATTGGGAGCATAACTTATGAGAATGAGTTGAGTGAACGCAGCCTTTTCTCCTTGGAGTGACGGAGGATGAGAGGTGACCTGATAGAGGTGTATAAGATTATGAGAGGCATTGATCATGTGGATAGACAGAGGCTTCTTCCCGGGGCTGAAATGGTTAGCACAAGAGGGCACAGTTTTAAGGTGCTTGGAAATAGGTACAGAGGGGATGTCAGGGGTAAATTTTTCACACAGAGAGTGGTGAGTGCATGGAATGGGCTGCTGGCGATGGTGGTGGAGGTGGATACAATAGGGTCTTTTAAGAGACTCCTGGATAGGTACATGGAGCTTAGAAAAATAGAGGGCTATGGGTAACCCTTGGTAATTTCTAAGGTAAGGACATGGTCGGCACAGCTTTGTGGGCCAAAGGGCCTGTATGATGCTGTAGGTTTTCTATGTTTCTAATCTGTTCCAAAAAAAAATCAAACACTCCCACATGCAAATAAGAGCAAATCATGCCAAAGGTAACAAAAAAATGAGTGAAGAAAATGGAATATAAAGCATAATATCAAAATAGTCCAGGCATATTCAGTTCAGCTCAGTGTTCATTATCTGTGAGGCCTAACTTGGAGTGCTGTGTGCAGTTCTTGCCACTACCTACAGGAAAGATATCAATAAGATTGAAATAGTGCAGAGAAAATTTATAAGGATATTGCCAGGACTTGAGGACCCAAGTTACAGGGGACCGTTAGGACTTCATTCCCTGAAGCGCAGGAGAATGGGAGTAGATCTGAAAGAGCTATATAACATTATGAGGGGTATAGACAGGGTAAACGCAGCAGGTTTTGTCCACGGAGGTTAGGTGAGACTAGAATTAGAGGTCGTGGGCTAAGGATGAAAGGTGAAATGTTTAACGGGAATATGAGGGGGAACCTCTTCACTCAGAGCGTGGTGAGAGTGTGGATCAAGCTGCCAGTGGACTGGTGGATGTGGGTTCAATCACAATGTTAAGAGAAGTTTGGATAAGTGCCTGGGTGGCAGAGGTATGGAGAGCTCTGGTCCAGGCCACCAGGCAGAATAATAGTTCAGCACTAACTAGATGGGCCGAAGGACCTGTTTCTGTGCTGTGGTGCTCTGTGACCCTAAGACTATTCAGATTGTAGGGTTTTTGTTAAGCAAATAATTGGTATCCATGGAAAAGGTAGAGTTGTGGAGTTAGGTCATGGATCAATCTTTATTAGTAACGGTAGAACAGGCTTGAGGCGCTAAATAGCCCAGTCATATCCCTAAGTAACAGTAGCCGCTTGGACTTGCTAAATATTTCACTATGTTTATTGAAGGAAAAGACATAAACTGACAAGGAGTGTGAGCAGCCTTGTAATTCCAGCACCAGTTACTTGCATGGTGTCACATACAATGTTGCTTAGTAAACAACAGCTGCATGTTCATTAAAACAGGGATGGTAACTCTGTTGTCAAATGGCTTAGGTCAAGCACATATCACTAAAACGCATCGATTAATTGCCTATCCATCACGCAGGCCAACATTGCTGGTAAAAAAAAAACCTCTTGAAATCTGTCCTGCTCAATGCTGAAATTCTATTCATTTCAGCCAGCTTCAGACTTGAAAGTCTGGAGGACTTTGAGTACTGAGAATACAGAGTTATAAGCAAATAAGTGGAGAGTGGTTCCAGAAACAATGCACCTACATGTAACCTAAACCTACAGAAACACGTCTGTAACGTAACCTTACCTACAGTCCCCTTTGAACTTTGAACTTTGATATGGACTCAGCCAGCTCCATCATGGGCACAACCCTCTGCACAATCAAAGACATCTTCAAAGACTGATGCCTCAAGAAGGTGACATCCATTACTGAGGATGACATGGAGGGTATGCCCTCCTCTCTTCACTACCGTCAGGGAGGAGATACAGGAGCCTAAAGATCCATATATTCAATGCTTTAGGAAAAATTTCTTCCCCTCCGCCATCAGAGTTCTGAACAGTCCATGAACCGATGAACACTACCTCATTATTCATCTTATTCAGAGGAGCTGAATTAGGCCATTCAGCCCATCGAGTCTGCTCCACCATTTCATCATGGCTAACCCATTTCCCTCTCAACCCCATTTTACTGCCTTCTTCCCATAACCTTTCAGTCCCCAACTAATCAAGAACCTATCAACCCCCACTTTAACTGCACCCAGTAACCTGGCCTCCACAACTGCCTCTGGCAATGAATTCCACAGATTCGCCGCCCTCTGGCTAAAGAAATTCCTCCTCATCTCTGTTTAAATGGACATCACTCTATTTTGAGGCTGTGCCCTCTGGTCCTAGACTCCACCACCAAAGGAAACATCCTCTTCACATCCACTCTATCTAGGACTTTCAACATTCAATAGGTTTCAATGAGATCCCCCACCCCCCCCACCATCCTTCTAAATTCCAACAAGAAAAGGCCCACAGCCTTCAGTTGGGGCTCATATGATAACCCTTTCATTCCCAGAATAATTCTTGTCAACCTCCTCTGAAGCCTCTCCAATCCTTTCCTAAGTAAGGGATCTAAAACTGCTCACAGTACTCCAAGTAAAGCCTCATCAGTGCCTTATAAAGCCTCAGCATTATATCCTTGTTTTTGTATTCTAGTCCTCAAGAAATGAAGGCTAATATCACATTTGCCTTCCTCACCACCAGCTAGTCCTGCAAATTAACCTTTAGGGAATCCTGCACGAAGGCTCCCAAATCCCTATGCACTTCTGATTTTTTAATTTCTCCCTGTTTTGAAAATGGTCTATGCTGCTATTCCTTCTGCCGAAGTGCATAACCATATACTTCCCAACATTGTATTCCATCTGCCACCTCTTTGCCCAGTCTCCTAATCTGTCTGAGTACTTCTGCAGCTTCTCTACTTCCTCAGCACTATCTCCCCCTCCACCTATCTTCATATCATCCACAAACTTGGCCACAGATCCATCAACTTCATCATCCAAATCATTGACATACAATGTAAAAAGAAGAAGATCCAACACAGACCCCTGTGGAGCACCACTAATCATGAGAGTCAATACGAAAAGGATCCCTTTATTCCTAGTCTTTGCTTCCTGCTAAATCAGCCATTCCTTTATCTATGCTAGTACCCTTCCTGTTATACCCAGGGCTCTTAACTTGTTTATCAGCCTCATGTGCAACACCTTGTCAAAGGCTTTCTGAAAATCCAAGCACACAACATCTACCAATTTTCTTTGTCTATCCTGCTTGCTGTTTCTTCAAAGAATTCCAATAGATTTGTCAGACAAGATTTTCCCTTAAGGGAACCAAGCTGACTTATGCCTATTTTGTCATGTACCACCAAGTACTCCAAAACCACATCCTTCACAATTGACTCCAACATCTACCCAACCACCGAGGTCAGGCTAACTGGTCTATAATTGCATTTCTCTGCCTCCTTCCTTTCTTGAAGAGTGGAGTGACATTTGCAATTTTCCAGCCCTCTGGAACCATGCCAGAAACTGTCGATTCTTGAAAGATCATTGCTAATTCCTCCACAATCTGTTTAGCTACCTCTTCTAAAACCCTAGCGTGTAGTCCATAAGGTCCAGGAGACTTATCTACCTTCAGACCTTTCAGTTTCCCAAGGACCTTTTCCCTGGTAATAGCAACTTCACTCACTTTTAGCAGTTCTGTAAGAGCAATCTGTTCTGCCTTTAGCATGTTTGGGTTTGAGCTAAAGATAAAGGGTTGTGATATTCACGCTTAGGAATGTAGTGTCATCCAATCAAGATGGTGGAATTAGGAGAAGGTCCTAGAGAACAATGGGCAGAGAAGCTTTTGTGACTGACACTGGTGTGGGTCGAGGTCTTTTTGGCAGGTGCTGGGAGAAGATAGGAGGGAAGATGGCTGAGGATGCCATCCCTGTTGCACAAGAGGCTTTGTACAGATGAATAGCTTCAAGAAGGAAGTACTCCCATGGGGAAGCCCATTTGTTTGAGATGGATTTTGAGCCATATTCTGAGGGTTGCGTGTGCATTCATGCAGACCATGGGTCCAGCACATGAGTTAAAGAGTTGAGTTAAAGACAAGATGAGCTCCAACTTATGTGCACATTTGGACTGGGTTAACTGTAATGGGCCCTTTTTATTTTTTTTTCCTACTAACTGTTCAATAAAGCTGACATTTGTAGATATACTTTCTTTATAATTGTATGCAGTGTACGATCCGTTATTCCTTGCTGACGGGTTATTGCAAGTGGGCAGCATCTGCACAGCATTCACTCAGACTGGGGTTTGAGCGGGTGAGACATCCCAACCTCCCGGGTTTGATGGGACCCAAGTCATGCAGACCCAAGATATACGGAGTCTGAGAAAGGTGGCTGTTAACAAGGGGCTAATGAGCCGCATCTCTAGGAACACCCAGTAAAAAGGGATTTCCGTAACACATATTCTTAATGAATTTACTTTGACTACAATACATACTACATAGATTATACACCATTAAAACAGCAACAGCATCAGCTTGATTAGATGATAAAATATCATTCAGCATCAACCTGATTATCCCAATCTATGTGCATATTGAAATCCCCCAGGAATAACATAACATTGCCTTTTTGACATGCCTTTTCTATCTCCCGCTGTAACTTGTAAACCACATCCTGGCTACTGTCTGCAGGGCTCCAAATAACTCCCATCAGGATCTTTTTACTCTTGCTGTTTGTTAATTCTACCCACAAGGATTCTATACCTTCCGATCCTATGTCACATCTTTCTAAAGATTTGTTCAAAGGTTCACTTATTATCAAAGTATACAACTCTGAATTTCTTCTCCCGTTCTCCGAGTAGCCATAAAACCAAGAAAAGAAAGAAAAACAGCAGGATCATCAAACCTAAGATCACACCTCCTTGCAAAACAAAACGAACAAAAACGGAACAGGCATTTGACCCCCAAATCCCTCCTCCCGCACAAAAAAAATGAACCAAACGGAGCAGAGCAGGTAAAAAATGAAATCAAAGTTATAATTAATGGCAGCATTTTATTACTGCTGCTGTTGAACAACTTTCATGACATATAATTTGGGAAATTGATTAGTGAAAGGGATAAAGGGCTGGAGAAGGGGGAATCTGATAAGACCATAAGATATAGGAGCAGAAGTAGGTCATTTGGCCCATCGAGTCTGCTTCACCATTTAGTCATGGGCTGATCCAATTCTTCCCGTCATCCCCACTCCCCTGCCTTCACCCCATACCTTTTGACGCGCTGGCTAATCAAGAACCTATCTATCTCTGCCTTAAACCCACCCAGTGACTTGGCCTCCACAGTCGCTCCTGGCAACAAATTCCACACATTTACCACCCTCTGACTAAAGTAATTTCTCCGTGTCTCTGTTCTAAATGGACGTCCTTCAATCCTGAAGTCATGCCCTCTTGTCCTAAACTCCTCAACTATGGGAAATAACTTTGCCATATCTAATCTGTTTAGGCCTTTTAACATTCAGAATGTTTCTTTGACAACCCCCCTCCCCCCCGCCCATTCTCCTGAACTCCAGGGAATACAGCCCAAGAACTGTCAGACGTTCCTCTACGGTAATCCTTTCATTCCTGATAGGAGAGGAAGAAACCATGGAAGAAAGCGAAGAGGGTGGAGCACCAGAGGGAGGTGATGGGCAAGTATGGAGAAACGGTGAGAGAGGGAAACAGGAATGGGAAATGCTGAAGGAGAGGAGCAGGGAAATTACCAGGTTTGAGAAATTGATGTTCATGCCATCAAGTTGGAAGCTACCCAGCTGGAATTTAAGGTTTGCCCCTTCAACCTGAGTGTGGCTTCATCGTGGCAGTAAAGGAGGCAGTGGACTAACGTGTCAAAATGGCACAGGAAATAGAATTGAAATGGGTGGCTACCCGGAAATCTCACTTTTTGTGGCAGACGGAGAAGGTGCTCGATGAAGCTGTCTCCCAATCTACATCGAGACTCATCGATGTACAGGAGGCCGCACCAGGAGGACCAGATACAGTAGATGACTCCAACAGACTCACAGGTGAAGTGTTGCCACACCTGGTAGGACTGTTTGGGGCCCTGAATGGTCATGAGGGAGGAGGTGTAGGGGCAGGTGTGGCACTTGTTCCACTTGCAAGGATAAGTACCAGGAGGGAGGTCAGTGTGGAGGGATGAATGGGCAAGTGAGTCACATAGGGAGCGATCCCTGTGGAAAGCAGAAGTGGAGGGGGGAGGGACAGATGTGCTTGGTGGTGAGATCCCGTTACAGAGATTATGTGCTAGACGTGTAGGCTAGTGTTGTACTTGAGGACAAGAGCAACCCTATCCTTGGTGTGGCAGGAGTATGGGGTGAGGGCAGATGTGTATGAAATGGAAGAGATGCAAGTGATGGCAGGGCTGGTGGTGGAGGGAAGGAAGCTGCTTTTCTTTGAAGAAGGAGGACATCTCAGTCATTCTGGAATGAAAAGCCTCATCCTGAGAGCAGATGTGAAGGAAACTGAGGAACTGAGAGAAGGTGATGGCATTTTTACAATTGAATTGAAGACAGCCTTCCACTTACCAGATGCCATAAATCTGCACTGTACCACTGGAGACCTGAAGCCAAAAACTTCACCAACAAACTTAATAGAAAAAATTAAAATAATATAATAACAAGATTGTTTTAATTTTTTTTAAATGGAGACATGCTGTTAAACTAATATAAAATAACTTCAAACTTATTAAATCATATACTGTAAAAAGCTCCTCTTACCATTCTCATGGCAACCAGTTTTGCCCGGAGACATTCATATACAATAATAGTAACAGATTCGAGAGCCAGAGAACCTAGGGAACAGCTCGGTTTTTGTTGAAGACGGTCTGTCAGCAAAACCAGTCATTTACATTGAAGAAGTCCATGCAATACCTCAAGCACATCTGATGTACTGGGAACCAGGGTCCCAGCAGAAAACCATCCCCTAGAGACAAGCAAGAGAAGAACCTGAATTGAATACTGAAGGGCCTGAATAGGTAAAGGTAGATAGGATGTGGCCTTCCGTCAGAGAGTTTAGAATCTGAGGGTACAGTCTCAGTATTAAGGAACGTCCTTTTAGAAATGAGATGAGGAAGAATTTCTTCAGCCAGAATGTGGTGGATCTGAGAAATTTGTTTCCACCAGGGGATCTCACGGCCAACTTGTTGGGTATATCTAAGACTGAGGTTGAGAGGTTCTTGATTGGTAAAGAGTGAGTCTGCTCTGTCATTCAATTATGGATGATTTATTTTCCCGCTCAACCCCATTCTCCTGCCATCTTCCCATAACCTCTGACGCCCTTACTAATTAAGTACTTATCAACCTCCTCATTTGCCAGCTGGTGGTGTAGTGGCATCAGCACCAGACTTCAAGAAGAGTAGTCCTGGGTTCGAATCTTATCGGCTCCTCGCACTCTTTCTATCCATGCTGGGTTGAGTGTTGAGCTATCAATTCAGCCTCATAAAACACAGTTAAAATGCTAAGGAAACTGCAAGGTTGCCGCCCAATGTGCCACAAGCCATGGAGAGGAATAGCATGACAACTTCCTCACTAAATATACCCAATGACTTGGCCTCCACAATTGTGTGTGGCAATGGGTTCCACAGATTCACCATACTCTGGCTAAAGAAATCTCTCCTCATCTCTGTTCTAAAGGGATGATCTTCTAGTCTTTACTTGGTATGTCACTGATAGTTCACTCCCTCCCAAAATTCATGTCAGCTGCAGCACACAGAATTGTTTGATTGGCCAGAGTTAATAGATGTAGAGGTGAGATTTTCACCAAGTTATTGGACAAATCTAGCAGATTTATCTTTGTTTATCAGCTACCATGACAATGCGGCAGACTTGATCACCAACTGTGACACAACATTAGTGGCAATGTTGTGACTGTGATCAGAGTTACCAGAGGGACACTGAACCTGGTGATAGTGAAGTCTTTATTCATCACAACAAGCAGGCATTCTCCTGGAGGCCCTCTCGAAAGAGTCCCATAAACTTAAAAGTACATTGCAATTTTATACCCTTAAGATGAAAAGTAGCAGTAGGTGATTCAATACAATTTTCACACCACGCTAGCCTGATGGTAGTGTAATGGTTAGAGTGATGCTATTACAGCTCAGGGAATTCTGGAGTTGAGGGTTCAAGTTCACCACCGCTCATAAGGAGTCTGTACGTCCTCCCTGTGGAATGTATGTGTTTTCTCCGGGTACTCTGGTTTCCTCCCACAGCCCAAAGACACACCGAGTAGCTTAATTGGTCATTATAAATTCTCCTGTGATTAGGCAAGAGTTAATTAGGTTTGTCAGGTGTTGTTAGGACAACGTGGCTCGAAAGGCTGGAATGGCCTATGCTAGCTGTATTGCTGAATAAACTTCAACAGTTACAATGACGTAATGTTGGGTTGACAATGAATTACATATCTACAATGGGAGTCATCTCTGAATGTTCAAAGACCCCGCTTGGAAAAACTAATTGACACAGATATTCTAAGAGCTACCAAAGACAGAGAACCTGCCGATGCCCAAGATTAGAGTTTGTGTGAGCTAACTCTCAAGTACACAAGTGCTGAGTATAGAAATATCCCAGCTATTGATAGATCAGCGATTTGGTGGGCCAAGTGAGAGTATCAGTCTGGTCTATAATCTTCCTTGAATTTGCTTTCAATGATGCAAATTATTGCCTGGATTGATGCAAGCCAATTAACACAACCTCGTTGTCTTAACGTTTGGCTGATGCATATGTAAATGTCTCATAGTTCTCATTTTGCAAACCATATCTCTTAGTCTTTCAGACAGCTTATGATTTTAACTTCCATTTACTGCTTGCAATTTACAAGCAGTGGGGCAGCACAGTAGTGTAATGGTTAGTGCAACATCTTACAGTACCAATTCCTGCCACTCTCTGTAAGGAATTTGTACGTTCTCCCCTGAATGCGTAGGTTTCCTCTGGGTGTTCCAGTTTCCTCCCATAGTCCAGAGACATACTAGTCGGTTGGTCAATTGGTCATTGTAAATTGTCCTGTGATTAGGCGAGGGTTAATTTGGGGTTTGCTGGGCAGCATGGCTCAAAGGGCTGGAAGGGCCGATTCTATGCTGTATTTGCCTCGGGACTTCTCCTCTGCGATCCTGATCACAGTGTACATACCACCAGTGGACGATTATAAGCAAGCACTCACAAAACTGCACAATATTTTCTGTAAGGAAGAAACAGTTCATCCCGACACATAGAAATTGTAGTTGGTGACTTAAACCAGGCCTTTCTGAAGAAAACCCTGCCCATTTATCACCAGCACGGAACCCTTTGCATCAGAGGTCCCAACACACTAGACTACTGCTACACCATGATAAGGAATGCCTTTCATTCCTTCTCAAGACCACACTTTGGCAAGTCGGATCACTTGGCTGTACCCCTGCTACCTGCATACAGACAAGAGCCTAAAGAGCACAGCTCCAGAGATCAAGCCAACTAAGAGGTGGTTGTGGGAGGCATTGGAACGGTTGCAGGATTGCCTTGAGTCAGGGGACCGGGCAGTGTTCAAGCACTGATCTCAGGACTTGAATGACTGCACCAGGGTTGTAACAGACTTCATTAAAACAGCTGTAGATCATTGTGTCCCCACGAAATCATTCAGGGTTTTCCCCAATCATGAAATTGGAATCTGCTGAGAGACAGAGGCATTCAAGTCTGGAGGTCAAGAATGCTACAAGAGGTGCAGGGTATGATCTCCAGAAAGCCATTTCCTGGGTGAAGTAGAGATTCTGGACTAGACTGGAATCAATGAGGATGCTTGTCAGTTGTGGCAGGGTTTGAATGACATAACCTTCGACCAAGTTAAATCTTGCGACATAGGGGACAGCAGAGCTTTGCTTCCAGATGAGCTCAATACCTTCTATACTCGCTTTGATCACCAGAACCTGGAGTAAGCATTGCACACTCCCATGTCTCCCAATGATCCTTGGGTCTCAGTACCTGAGGATGGTGTGCGGTCTGCCTTCAAGAATGTGAACCTGCATTTGCACAGTTTGTTTACAGTTTACTGTTCTTCAGTCTCCGGTGCATCTGTTCTCATTTCAGAACGAAGGAGATGTCCTCCTTTTTCAAAGAAAGGGGCTTCCCTTCCTCCACCATCAATGCTGCCCTCAACCGCATCTCTTCCATTTCATGCACGTCTGCTCTTACCCCGTCTCTCCCGCCACCCTACCAGCGATAAGGTTCCATCCGACCAGCCTCCGCATCCAGCACATAATTCTCCGGAATTTCCACCATCTCCAATGGGATGCCATCACCAAGCAGATCTCCCCCCTCCCACACTTTTTGCTTTCCACAGGGATCGCTCCCTATGCGACTCCCTTGTCCATTCGTCCCTTCCCACAGATCTCCCTCCTGGTACTTATCCTTGGTAGCAAAACAAGTGCTGCAGCTGCCCCTACACCTCCTCCTACACTACCATTCAGGGCCCCAAACAGTCCTTCCAGGTGAGGCGACACTTCACCCGTGAGTCTGTTGGTGTCATCTACTGTGTCCAGTGCTCCCTCTTGTACATTGCTGAGACCCGACGTAGATTGGGAAACCTCTTCGCTAATCACCTACATAAAAAGCAGGATCTCCCAGTGGCCACCCATTTTAATTCCACTTCCCACTCCCATTCTGACATGTCAGTCCATCTCCTCCTCTACAGTCATAATGAGGCCACACTCAGGTTGGAGAAGCAACACCTCATATTCCATCTGGGTAGCCTCCAACCTGATGGCATGAACATTGATTTCTCAAACTTCCGGTAATGCCCTCCTGCTTTGCCATTCCCCATTCCCATTTCCCCTCTCTCACCTTATCTCCTTACCTGCCCATCGCCTCCCTCTGGTTCTCCTCCTCCTTTCTTTCTTTCATGGCCTTCTGTCCTCTCCTATCAGATTCCCCCTTCTCCAGCCCAGAATCTCTTCCCAACTCTTTACAATAGACAATAGACAATAGGTGCAGGAGTAGGCCATTCAGCCCTTCGAGCCAGCACCATCATTCACTGTGATCATGGCTGATCATCCACTATCAGTATCCAGTTCCTGCCATCCCCATAACCTTTGATTCTGCTATCTTTAAGGGCTCTATCCATCTCTTTCTTGAAAGCATCCAGAGACTTGGCCTCCACAGCCTTCTGGGGCAGAGCATTCCATATATCCATCACTCTCTAGGTGAAAAAGTTTTTCCTCAACTCCGTTCTAAATGGCCTACCCCTTATCCTTAAACTGTGGCCTCTGGTTCTGGACTCACCCATCAGTGGGAACATGCTTCCTGCCTCCAGCGTGTCCAATCCCTTAATAATCTTATATGTTTCAATAAGATCCCTGCTCAGCCTTCTAAATTCCAGAGTATACAAGCCCAGTCGCTCCAATCTTTCGACATATGACAATCCCGCCATCTCTTCACCCTTGCCCCCCAACCCAGTTTCACCCATCACCTTGTGTTTCTCCCTCCCCTCCCTCCACCTTCTCATCTTTTTTTTTCCTCCAGTCCTGATGAAGGGCCTCGGCCCGAAACGTCGACTGTACTCTTTTCCATAGATGCTGCCTGGCCTGCTGAGTTCCTCCAGCATTTTGTATGAGTTGTTAAGAACTGAAGACTGGTTCTTGGTTGAATTACCATCTGCTGTATTCGCATAGCTCCAGAATACTCCCTAAGAAGCAGCCCATGCCGCTGAATGTGGCTTTTGAGCACTGGTGCATAGTTCAGTAATTCCAGGAAATGGGATGAAGAGATACTGAATTGATAGTATCTTTGTCATCAACCACTTAGTTTCCTATAATGAGAAATGGAGAGGGCTGGGGGGATGGCCACAGAAAGAGATAGAAAGAAAGATAATGAGTGTGCAGAACAGAAAGAGTACAAGGAGAGCACAGGGAGAGACAAATCACAAAAGAGATAGGGGAAGAGAGATAACAAGAGTGAGAGAACAGGCAAAAGAGAGGAGAGTGAGGGAACTGATTTGGCTTCAGAGGGGATTGCAGAGAGGGAGCTGGACTGAGGAGAGTGAAAAACAAAAAAGGAGAGATTCAGCAGGGGAGAGTAAGTATTGGGGCGAGAAAGTGGGGGAAAGAAAGCATAATGTAAAAATAATGTTAGTGATGGTGTCACAACCATATGTGCTGTACTAATGCAGCCTACAGTTAGAAGGAGGCATTGCATAAATGTGGTTCTGCAAAATCCTGGATACTCAAGCTTTCTCTAGAGAACACCTTACAATCCAGCAGACTTAACAGAGAGAGAGAGAGACAGAGACAGAGAGAGATAAAGAGGGGTAGAGACCGAGAAAGAGAAAGAGAGAGAGAGAGACAGAAGGAGATTGAAAGAGAGAGACAGCAAGACAGAAAGTGAGAGAGAGACAGAGAGAGGGAGAGAGAGAAAGAGAAAAAAGGATGTGGGAGAGCAAGAGTGTGGGAAAGAGTGAGAAGAGTGAGGGAGAGAGGGAGGCAGAGCAGATGCAGAGCGGCAAAAAGGGAATCGGAGAGAGACATGTTGGAGCCTGACACTTGTACAATCCCAAATTCTTGTGAAGTCAAGAATGAAGTATAAAACTTGTTTTTTTTCAGCCATTGTGTTAAATATTACAAAAGTGAAAATGAGCAAACAGAGAGCTGAGAGAACAAAGAAAAATGAAAAAGCAGTCATGGTCACTTCATACTCGCTTCATACAGGCGGTAACAAAATTCCAGTGATAAGAATTCAGCCATAAAATAGCCAGACTCAAGTGGTGTGACGCCCGTATCTGAAATCTAACAAGTTTCTAGAAAAATACAGAAGCAACTGTACTGTAATTAGTGGAACATTCACTGAATGCTTGCATATAAGTAATTATATAAGAATACAAGCAAACATAGGAATGTTTAGGTAAGAAAGCATTGTGGAGTGTGGGCATGAGGTGGCACGGTAGCATAATGGTTAGCACAATGCTTTCCAGTACCAGTGACTCAGGTTCAATTCTCACCGTTGCTTGAAAGGAGTTTGTACGTTCTCACCATGACCACGTGGGTTTCCTCCTAGTACTCTGCTTTCCTCCCACAGTCCGAAGATGTACCAGTTGGTGGATTAATTGGTCATTGTAAAGTGTCCCATGATTAAGCTAGGATTAAACTGGGGGAACTGCTGGGTGGCACAGCCTTCTCCATGCTGTATGTCAATAAATAAATAAAAACTTTAACCCCAATTCCACAGACAGAAGAGAGCATGGTGGAGAGAAGAGGAGAGAGTGGGGAGTGAAGAGAGAGAGGAGAGAGAGGAGAGTGGGGAGTGAGGAGAGGGAGGGAGTGAAGAGAGAAGAGAGGAGAGTGTGAGAGAATGAGGAGAGAGAGAAAGGAGAGAGTGAGGAGAGGAGAGTGAGAGAGTGAGGAGAGAGAGAGGAGAGCGAGGAAAGAGAGAGGACAGAGTGAGGAGAGAGAGAAGAGTGAGGAGACAAGAGAGAGAGAGGAGAGAGGAGAGTGACGAGAATGAGGAAAATGGAGAGAGTGAGGAGAGAGAGAGGATCATGAGGAAAGAGAGAAAGGAGAGAGAGAGGAGCGTGAGGAAAGAGAGAGGACAGAGTGAGCAGAGAAGAGAGTGAAGACAGAGAGAAGAGTGAGGAGAGAAGAGAGAGAGGAGAGTGAGGAGAGAGGAGTGAGGAGAATGAGGAGAATGGAGAGAGTGAGGAGAAAGAAGGAGGATCCTGAGGAAAGAGAGAGAAAGGAGAGAGTGAGAGAGTGAGAAGAGAGAGAGAGGAGCATGAGGAAAGAGAGAGGACAGAGTGAGGAGAGAAGAGAGAGAGGAGACAGTGAGGTGAATGAGGTGAATGAGGAGAATGGAGAGAGTGAGGAGAGAGAGAGAGAGAGAGAAAGCAAAGGAGACAAAAGGCATGATATTCAAGAAGTGGTTTGGGGTCAAATAGTTTTGTGTACGGTACAATGACTGGAAGATTATCATTTAAAAGCTGTGCACTTTATACAAAATGACCTTGATGTGAATTAGCAGAACCTGACCTACCTTTCCAGAAATATCCCATCTTAATTATAAAGAAATGTGTGATGAATCCAATGCAATTATGCGTGATTCTTTGGCATTTTCCACTTCACAAACTGGCAAGCAGATGATGGAGATGTGTTTCTATACTAATGGTGAAGTAACTTAATTGTTTTTTTCAACAATTACAGACTCAATACAAAATCTGGATCTATTTTTATCTTATTTTATTTAGGGATACAGTGCTGAGTAGGCCTTCCTGGCCCTTCGAGACAGGCTGCCCAACCCCGGACAAACCCGATTTAACACTAACCTATTCATGGGACAATTTACAATGACCAACTAACCTAACCAGTACATCTTTGGACTGTGGGAGGAAACCAGGGTGCCCAGGGAAATCCCATACAGTCCACGAGGAGGATGTACAGACTCCCTGGAGAACGGCACCGAATTGAACCCTGAACTCCGTGACGCCCCAAGTCGTAATACCATCAAGCTAACCGCTACAGTTCTGTGGTGCTCACCTCCAAGTAGCCACTCCTTGTGTGAGAGGTTTTACAGTAAGTTAGTGCCTTTCCCATTTAGATAGGTGAATGGATTCTTCCCCTCAGGTTGGGTTGAGGCCATGGGTCAAGGGTGAAAGTTGAAATGTTTAAGAGAAAGCTGAGGGGAAACTTCTTCAGTCAGAGGGTGGTCCAAGCTGCCAGCAGAAGCGGTAGATACAAATTCAATTGTAATATTTAAGGGGAGTTTGGATGGAGGGGTATGGAGGGCCATGGTCCAGTGTAGGTAGATAGGACTAGGCAGAAAACCAGGACTAGATGGGCTGAAGGGCCTGTTTCTATGCTGTAGGGCTCAATGACTTTATCTAGTTTCCCAGATTCTTTCCTGTTCCCCAGCTAATCTATCACTTGCATACCCCACCCACTCAATCGTATGTCCCTCCCCTCTCCCCACTGTTCTCTTCTTTCCACCTTAACTCACCTCTTCCCTTTCTTATCAGATTCCATAATCTGGAGCAGAAGTGCAACAGCCCTAGAACTCCCCAGTACATCCTGGATGTTGGAAATCTGGACCTTGCCAGCAAGCTTCACTCAGTATTTCAGCAGGCAGTGCACCAAAGGTAACAGCTCAGTAGCTCACTGAATGGTACAGTTAATAGTGTCAGCACTCACATCCTCGAACACTGACAGAATGCGACAGTGGTTGCCACAGCTTAGAACCGAGAGCGGCTGGTTACAGGCAATCTTTATTATGCATACAGTGTCTGGTACTTCATTGCAATGCTGTAAGTAAATTCATAATTGAAATTGGTTCACAAGGACAGGCAGATTGTAGGGAAGATCCTCACACTGGGCCGTTTCACCAGCACCCTGAGGCTCTCGGCATGGACTAATTTCAGGACCGTACACCTAACAAATTCATTTTCTGGCTTAGCTGAAGGATTAATTCGTAGTCAGCACCATGAAGCGTTGTCACTTACAAGACCTTAATCCTCAGCAAGTCAAATTAAGCAGCAAGGTTCTGATTATTTCAATCTGATGAGCTGGAACAGTCAGTGATTCCAGTAAACCACGAATTATTGCTCTGCAGTACAAGCAAAGGTGAAGGTAGGATGAGGGGAGGAGCGGTGGGTGGGATTGTTTCCAACCACACCCTGAGGCAGGGAGTGCTGCTTCGACTGGGAGGGTAAGCACCACACAGTGAACTGAAAAAGGCAGTATTAATCACCAAGGACGCTCACCACCTGGGATGTGTTTTCTTCTCATTACCATCACTGAGGAGTAATACTAGCAGTGGCTCTACTTCATTAGCAGTTTGAGGAGATTTGTTATGTCAACAAAGACTCGGCAAATTTCTACAGATGTACTGTGGAGAGAATTCTGACTGGTTGCATCACCGTCTGATATGGAGGGGCCACTGCACAGGATCAGAAAAGGCTGCTGAGGGTTGTAAGCAGCCAACTCCATCATGGGCACTAGCCTCTCCACCATCGAGGGCATCTTCAAAAGGCGATGTCTCAGGTAGTTGGCACCCATCATTAAGGACCCTTGTCATTCAAGACGTGCCCTCTTCTCATTACTACCACTGAGGTAAAGGTACAGGAGCCCACATTCGGCAATTCAGAAACAGCTCTTTCCCCTTCGCCATTAGGTTTCTGAATGGTCCATGAACCCATGAACGCTACCTCACAAGTTTGTTCTCTTTTTGCACTACTTTTTTTTCATATTTCCAGTTATAACTTAGTACTGCCGTCGCAAAAACAAAACAACAACAAATCCCACAGCATATGTCCAGCGATAATAAACTTGAGTCTGATTTTGATTCTGAGAATTATGCTCAGATCTACCACGAGGAACTCCTGGCAACGTCAGTTCAAATTGGAAAAGAAGCATTTGAAAAGGTATTGAATTGCTATTTTGCCACTTTGAACTGAAAGTTGAAAGTATTGAATTGTGACACTGGGGGCACACTGAAATCCTGCACAACTGGTGGAAGAAGTCCACCACCCTTCATATGACTTATCTCACAAGGATAATCTCAGGAATGAAAGGGTTAATGTACAGAGAATGTTTGATGGCTCTGGGCCTGTACACGCTGGAGTTTAGATAAATGGGGGGATCTCACTGAAACCTATTGAATATTGAAAGAGTGGATGTGGAGTGGATTTTCCTGTAGTGAGGGAGACTAGGACCAGAGGGCACAGCCTAAGAATACAACATCCCTTTAGAACAGGGATGAGGAGGAATTTTTTTCGCCAGAGGGAGGTGAATCTGTGGAATTCATTGCAATGGATAGCTAAGGAGACAGTCATTGGGTATATTTAAAACAGATGTTGATAGGTTCTTGATTAGTAAGGGTATCAAAGGTTCGGGGGAGAAGACAGGAGAATGAGATTGAGAGGGGTAATAAATCAGACATGATGAAATAGAAGAGCAGGCTCGATGGGCCAAAAGGATAATTCTGCTCCTGTATCTTATAGTTAAATTGTCACCCGCACACCTCATTAGTCCCCTCCTGCCCCTCTGAGATGCCACAGTGACCAGCTCTAACCCTGGCTTGTCTGCGTGGATGGCTTCCATATCCCAATGACTTGTGGTCAGCAGGTTAAATGGTCCGTGTGAAGTCCCCCACCACCCGTGTGTAGATGAGTGGTGGAATCTGAGGGAAGTGGTGAAGGGAACATGAGGAGAGCTGAACAGGAAGCGCACGAGATAGTATAGATGAGAGTTCGACGGCTGATGCGGACTGTTTTGGCTGAAGAACAGGTTTCTGCACTTTCTGACTTTACAGCCAAAACCAGAGTGGAAGAGAGTCTCCACGATCCCGAGGGACTGCCCAAGAAGAAAAGGGCGACTATCAAATGTACTTTTAACTAAATTAGCTGTAGGTCATGAAACTGAGACAATTGTTACTGCCAAAGGTTGAGGTAAACTTGTTGATTATTTTGTGATAATTCTCCACAGGCCGTAGCATTGGTGTGTTGGTTTGCCATGACCTGCACTGCCCTCTGGTGGTCAGTCATACATTATTTATTCTCCTCATTTTCTCTTCAGATTCCACCTCTCACCAACACACTGAGGGCAATTTGCAGTGGCCAGTTAATCTACTAACCTGAACATGGAGTGGACAAAGGAAACACAGGGAGAATGTGCAAACTCCACATAGACAGCACCAAGGGTCAGGATTAATTTATTCCTTTCGAGACACAACACAGTAGTATGCCCTTCTGCTCAACAAGCCTGCACCGGCTACTTAAGTCCATATGACCAATTAACCTACTAACTGGTACATCTGCGAAATGTGGGAGGAAACTGGAGTACCCGGTGGAAACACACGCACTCACGGATATAATGTACAAACTCATTACAGACTGGTGGAACTGAACCCAGGTCACTGGTGCTCTAATATCATTATGCTAACCGCTACTTTAACGCCCACCCACTGGTTAGGGTCCTTAATGAATTAGCCCAGGGTTCTGGCATTGTGAGACAGTGGTCCTCCCAGATGTGCCACTCAGCCACTCATACAATTGATTCTGCACTGAAGCGCTTACTGGTGACACAACGACACAACTGTTGGAAGGGACAAACTACCAGCCAATATTCCCACTCCTGGTGGGCTGTCTATGATTGGAGTATGGATATTGGTATTGGTTAATTATTATCAGATGCACCAAGTTACAGTGAGCAGATCCACCTAGATAGTCTCCAACCTGATGGCATGAATATTGACTTCTCTAGCAACCAGTTATTTCTCCTGCTTTCCCCTTCTCTCTTTTTCTATTCCCCATCTGGCTCACCTCTTTCCCTTTCTCTTCTCCTCATGTGCTCCTCACCCTCCTCTGGAGCCCCTGCTCCTTCTCTTTCTTCCATGATCCACTCTCCTCTCCTATCAGATTTCTTCTTCTTCTGACCTTTACCCCTTCCACTTATCACCTCCCAGCTTCTCACTTCATCACGCCCTCCCCCACCCACCTACCTGGCTTCGCTTATCACCTGCCAGCTTATATTCCTTCTCCTCCTCCCGCCTTCTTATTCTACCTTCTTCCCCCTTCCCCTTCCAGTCCTGATGAAGAGTCTCAGCCTGAAACATTGACCATTTACTCCTCTCCATAGATGCTGCCTGACCTGCTGAGTTTCTTCGGCATTTTGTGTGTATTGTTACAGTGGAAATGTTGTCTTGCATATTGTTCATACAGATAAAATCATTACACAGTGTGTTGAGGCAGAGAAAGGTAAAAACAATTACACTGCAGAATAAAATGTAAAAGTTACAGACAAAGTAAAGTGCAGATAAACAATGAAGTGCAAGATCATAACAAGGGAGACAGTGAGGTCAAGAATCTATCTTATCATACAAGAACAACAAGCAAACAATGGAGCAGAAGTTGTCCTTGAGGCTAATGGTACATGCCTTCAAGCTTTTGTGTCTACTGCCCTGATGGGAAAAAGGATCATGCACTTCTTTGAAGCTCCCTCATTGTTTCCTCTGCTCTATGTCTCACGCTAGATGTTAAGGACAGGTGCATTTCCACGGTTCTGGCAATTGGATGGACTTACAGCAAAATCCATTCCTGCATGGCAGCTACTGGCACATTTGAAGGAGAGAAGCTGATGAACGGTAATGAGAGAGTTATGGATGGTGGTGAACCCAAGTGCAGAGTAAGGTCTAGAATTAACTCAGACTCAAAATAAACAAGACAACACAAACAAAATCCAAAGGTGAAACCACAAACAGTAGTACTAAAAATGGAACTCCTATGATTGAGCCCTGAGTGCTCAGCATGATGCCTTTAAGTACAGACTTTCCATGCAGGAATGTGGCAGACAATAATTGGCCATCTGAGTCTTAAAGGGATGGTGGCAGCTAACCATACTTTGGGGGGAATTGGAGTGCTGAAACTTTGATGCCTGCTGCTGTTCAGTTGAGACCATGACAGGAAGATGAACGTTACAAACAGAAGCAGGAGTACACCAGCGGCTCTTTGAAGCTACTCTACTGGTTAGTAAGACCATGGCTAATTCTCAAACCCATCTATCTTGATTCCTGGAGTTAACTGATGTCCAAAATTCTGAAAGTTTTTACCCTTCCCTCAACAATTGTGCAGACAATCTCCTCCTCTGGAGAATGTCAATGATTCAATGTTTGTAGGAGATTATTTTTTCCTTTATTCAGCAAAATTATCCTTTCCATGCCCGGCCAAAATTAGATTTGCCAGCAAAGAGAACCAGATTGTCAGCAACTGTCCACTGCTTTGAGAATCTTATGTTTCAATCACCAGTGAGCACAGATCAATTCTAATCCCCATTCCTGCAACAACCACTTAATCCCAAGAAGAAAGAAGCACAATGGTGGTTTTGTTCTGCTTGCTGCAGCAAATTTATCCATCAGCTGAAATTAATTCTAAAACAAAGACACATTTATCATCATCTGCACAAGTATACATATATGCATAGATGCAATGAAAAACTTACTAGGCACAACATTCATAAGAAAAATCGAAATTGAACTTAAATTATACAAAATTAGACAAGGAAAAGCACAGTTAGAACAGAAAACAAAATCTGTTGGAGTGCAATTAGTCACAGTTTTGCTATAGTGAGGTAGTGATTAGGGTTCAGCAGTATGGTTCAAGTACTGAATGGTTGAAGAGAAGTAATTGTTCTTAGACCATAAGACCATAAGACAAAGGAGCAGAAGGTGGCCATTCGGCCCATCGAGTCTGCTCCGCCATTTTATCATGAGCTGATCCATTCTCCCATTCAGTCCCACTCCCCCGCCTTTTTACCATAACCTTTGATGCCCTGGCTACTCAGATACCTATCAATCTCTGCCTTAAATACACCCAATGACTTGGCCTCCACTGCCGCCCGTGGCAACAAATTCCATAGATTCACCACCCTCTAGCTAAAAAAATTTCTTCGCATTTCTATTCTGAATGGGCGCCCTTCAATTCTTTAAGTCATGCCCTCTCGTACTAGACTCCCCCATCATGGGAAACAACTTTGCCACATCCACTCTGTCCATGCCTTTCAACATTCGAAATGTTTCTATGAGGTCTCCCCTCATTCTTCGAAACTCCAAGGAATACAGTCCAAGAGCGGACAAACGTTCTTCATATGTTAACCCTCTCATTCCTGGAATCATTCTAGTGAATCTCCTCTGTACCCTCTCCAACGTCAGCACATCCTTTCTTAAATAAGGAGACCAAAACTGCCCACTGTACTCCAAGTGAGGTCTCACCAGCGCCTTATAGAGCCTCAACATCACGTCCCTGCTCCTATACTCTATTCCTCTAGAAATGAATGCCAACATTGCATTCGCCTTCTTCACTACCGACTCAACCTGGAGGTTAATCTTAAGGGTATCCTGTACAAGAACTCCCAAGTCCCGTTGCATCTCAGAACTTTGAATTCTTTCCCCATTTAAATAATAGTCTGCCCGTTTATTACTTCTGCCAAAGTGCATACCCACACACTTTCCAACATGGTACTTCATTTGCCACTTCTTTGCCCATTCTTCCAATCTATCCAACTCTCTCTGCAGACTCTCTGTTTCCTCTGCACTACTTTTGCATGCCACTGTATATATAGGTAGATAGATAGATAGATAGATAAATAGATAGATAAAACAGAGAACGAGCTGTAGCGTCCTTGAAAGAAAGTGAGTCCTTACGTTATAGAATCAGTTTTGGTGAAAGCAAGGTACTTTTCCCAATGCTCCACAAGGACTATGTTGACCAACTCTCATCATGTCCTGGCGAGGGAAGGTTAATGTCGATAAGAGGATCAGCATAACTATTTTTTTGTGTTAATTAACCCTCACACTTTCTTTTCCAAAAGATGTGCACCATCTGCCGTGGCATCATTAAGATGCCCAGGTCCCCGGGAATGGCAGCTGAAATTTATGTGCTGCTATAAGCTGAGAAAACAAATGGACAGGTGGAGAAGTAGTCGTTACTGTGACATTGTAAACATGAGAATGTGTTAGTAATGTTGTTTTCCACAATGCAGAACTCCACCCAGTGTAGATTAAATAACAAAGAGTTCACTCCATTCTCTAAAGGAGTATTTAGTCTTTCTGCCAACAGCCAGAGTATGATAAATATAAGTGGTAAAATATAGAGGTTATATGCTCGTATAACTGCACTAAATCACACCATGTCAGCCAGCATTGTTTAATTTATTCCCTTGGCTCACATCAGTTATTAATTTTCTAAAATAGAATAATTTCTAATCATTTAATGCAATTCTGTTCTTAACAGGAAGGGAAAATTACATTCAGACATTGGTATTTTTTCTTAATAATTATGTCGATCAGCTGACGCTTAGAAGCCAGGCATCATCTGTCCTTTCAAGCGGAAATAAGTACCTTGGCCAACAGTCATTCCTCAGCCAAAACCATCAAAAGAGGATCATTTAGGTCCCGGTTATTTGTGGAACCTTGTTCTGTATAAGTTGGCTTTCACATTTCACCTTCACTACCACAGTGATTATAACAAGGCACAGAAATAGATTAGATTAGATTAGATTATGAGGACACGCAGTCCTCTTTTATTGTCATTTAGTAATGCATGCATTAAGAAATGATACAATGTTCCTCCAGTATGATATCACAGAAACACAAGACAAACCAAGACTGAAAAAACTGACAAAAACCACATAACATATAGTTACAACAGTGCAAAGCAATACCGTAATTTGATAAAGAACAGACCATGGGCACGGTAAAAAAAAGTCTCAAAGTCTCTCGAAAGTCCCATCATCTCATGCAGACTGTAGAAGGAAGAAAATCTCTTCCTGCCATGAACCTCCAGCGCTGCACACTTGCCGATGCAGCACCCTGGAAGCACCCGACCACAGCCAACTCTTGAGTCTGTCGAAAAACTTCGAGCCTCCAACCAGCCCTCCGACACCGAGCACCAAGCACCATCTCTGCTGAGTGCTTCAACCCCAGCACCGGCAACAGGCAATAGGCAAAGCCGAGGACTTGGGGCCTTCCCCTCCGGAGATTCTTGATCGCACAGTAGCAGCAGCAGCAAGGCAGGCATTTCAGAAGTTTCTCCAGATGTTCCTCCGTGCTTCTCACATCTGTCTTCATCAAATCAGGATTGTGCACGGTACCTACTTAACAAATACCGATATCATTTCGGAGCAGCCGTGCGCGCTGCATCGCGTCGCCATCTTCTCCTCCCCTCCCAACAGACAGTGAAGTATAAAGGTTAGCTTTATTCATTCCAGATGCATTGAACCATACTGTGAATTGAATCGTTGCATCAAATCAAATCAGAGAGGTTTGTACTGGGCAGCCCCCAACAAACCTGATTAACCCTAACCTAATCACGGGATATTTACAATGATAATTTAACCTACACGGTACGTCACTGGATAGTGGGATGAAACTGGACCACCCAGGAGAAACCCACGCACTCCACAGGGAGCACAGACTCCTTACAGAACGGCGCTGAATTGAACTCCAAGCTCTAACAGCATCAAGCTAATCAAATCAGAGAGGATTGTGCTGGGCAGCCTGCAAATGCCAACACACTTCCAGCACCAACATAGCATGCCCACAACTCACTAACTCTAACCTGTATGTCCTTGGAACGTGGGAGGAAATTGGAGCACCCTGTGTTCATGGGGAGAAGGTATAAACCCCTTATAGACAGCAGCAGGAATTGAACCCTGATCTTATAGCTGGTGCTGTAATAACTTTATGCTAACTGCTACACTACCGTGATGATCTGAAGATGAAAGATGATCGATCGTATTGTCAAGTTGAGCTGCCCATTTGTGCACTTAGCAGGTAAATCATCCTGGTGGTGAAGAGGCACAAGCTTTATTCCTTGAATAGCACTTTTGTATGGGGACCTTTATCTATAAAAAGCCTGCTTTATCTTGTCATCTGATAATTGCTGGAGGATCATAAGACGTAGAAGCAGAACTAGGCCATTCAGCCCATTGAGTCTGTTCTACTGCTCCATTATGGCTGAATTATTATCCCTTTCATTCACCACCTTTCTCCCCTTAACCTTGAATGACTTTACTAATCAAGAACATTTCAACCATCGCTTTAAATATACCCAATGATTAGGCCTCCAAAACTGTCCATGGCAATGAAATCCATAGATTCACCACTCTCTATGGAAGAACATTTCTCCTCCTTGCTTTTCTAAAGGAACATCCTTTAGGGGAACAACTAAGTGCAAGATGATGCAGATGTTGAAAGCACTAGCCAAATTCAAAAAAAAATAATAATACTGAAAACCTCTGTAAAGTGAAGAAAAGATGTCAGGAAGAAATTCTTCCCCAGGCACTTGTACTCCATTGCTCAAATGACTTCTACCGAATTCACATCAAAATGCAAGAGCTGTGTGCAGCACGTATCTAAACTTGATCACAAGTTTAGCCCAAGTACAAATGTAAACACTACTATCTTGGTCTTCAGTTTTCTGGGAAACTGGAAAAAAATGAAGGTGTCTTGCATTTTAGAAGGAAGAAAATTTTTGCTTTGTATCATTGCCAGCATCATCTGTTCTTTTATCAACAGTATTTTTCTGTCATTTCCCGTTCTGGTAAAACCTTCACTTCTGGCCTCTCCACACATAATACAAAGTTGCTGAAGTCTACACTATTTTCTGTTTTTATTTTGTTCACGGAGGTTTCACATTTCAGGTCATTGGCAGCAAAATATCTTCAATACAATCATTTGTCTGAAGTGGTGATTTTGACTCTCTCGCTAAACATTAATTCTGAAAGTAATGATAACATGGAACATAGAACGTAGAAGAATATAGTGCAGTTCAGGGCCTTCAGCCTGCCATGCTCTGCCAACCTTTTAAACTAGTCTAAAATCAATCTGGATCAATCTTCCGTCTCGTATAGCCCTTCATTTTTCTATTACCCATGTGCCTATTAGTTTTTTAAATATCCCTAATATATCTTTCTCAATCACCACCCATGACAGGGTATTCCACACACCCTCTTCTCTCTGTGTAAAAGAACTTACCTCTAACATCCACCCCTATACTTCCCTTCAGATACCTCAAAATTATGTAACCTTGTATTAGCCATTTTCTCCCTGGGAAAAAGTCTCTGGTTCACCACTCGACCCAAGCCTCATCATCTTGTACACCACTATCAAGTCATCTCTTACCCTCCTTCGCTCCAAAGTGCAAAGCTCTAGCTCTTTCAGCCTACCCCCATGCTCTCCAATCCAGGCAGTATCATGGTAAGCTTCCTCTGCACCCTTTCTAAAGCTTCCATGTCCTCCCTACAATGAGGCGACTGGAACAGAGCACAATGTTCCAAGTGTGGTCTAATCAGCAATGTTGTCTCATAACTCTTGAACTCCAACCCCTGACTAATGAAGGCCAGGCATACCTTATGCCTTCTTAACCATCCCATCAAGTTGTACAGCAGCTTAGAGGGATCCATGAACATGAACCCTGGGATCCTTCTGTTTTACCACACTGCTAAGAATCCTGCTATTAACCCTGCATTCCTCACATGTTTCTGGACTGAACTCTATCTTCCACTTCTCAGCCCAGCTCTGGTCCTATCAATGTCCCTATTGTCACGGACCCCATGATGGGGATAAAGAACCAACAGAGATGGAAAACACTTTGGAGTCTCGTATTGCTCTAAACCACTAATATTTATTAGTAACTACGCAATACAGTAATATCAATGCAGATAAATCAAACAGGTTAGCAATGATTGTATATAAAAGTAAGTGCGGGATATATATGTATGAAAAAACCAAGCCTCTTTAAGTCTAGGGCTAAAAAGATACAGTCTTACGATGTTGAGTAAAGTTCAGTTCAGTTCAGTTCGTGGTATTTAGTTGAGTAGTGATGGAGAGAGAGAGAGAGAGAGAGAGAGCGAGAGTGAGTTGAGTCTTCAGGTGAACTAATGCCATCGATCTTCTCGTCGTCCTCCGAAATCCTTTACAAGTCACCGACCGTGACTTCAACCAGAGGGACCGGTTTTCCTGTGGTGGAGCTATCACCCCGTCATAGACAACTCCCCACCAGTCAACCCCTTCTCCTCAAACTGGAATAGCAATTTGGATCGATCCACCTGATCGATCCTCCAAAACCCACTTTTCCTGCGGGCACAACCATGCTCATTCAGTGTCCAGATCATGTGTCTGAGGTCTGTATCATCTGACCTCCCATTTATTTCCCTGTGCTGAGCATCACCTGTCATTCAAAGAGTCCCTCCCTCCTTTGTCTGTAAAGGAGTACAAGCAGGCAACCTGTCCTTGAAAGTAACATCAAAAACCAGCCTTTGGTCACCATAGCAACCTTCGAGCTGCTCGGTGCTGTCTCTAACTCCAAACTCAGTAAAAATCCAAAGTTACTTCCAATGCCTTAAAGTGACAGTCCAACTGTCAATCTTTGTTTCTCTCTCTCTCTCTTTTCCAAAAGCAACATATCGGTGATAAATAACTCTGTCTCTCTCTCCTTTCCAAACAAACCATCAATGATGAATGTCTCTCTCTGTCTCTCTTCAATCAGTTAATAGGGGCACTCCAGGATCCCCTCACACTATCACGATCTACACTGTCCAGAACACCACCAACCTTCGTGTCATCTGAAAACTTATTAACCCACCTTTCCACTTCCTCATCCAAGTCATCTATAAGGACAAAAAAAAAGCAAGGATCCCAGAACAGATCCCTAAGAAACAGCAGTGGTCACGGACCTCCAGGCAGAAATTGCTCCATCTGCTACCATCCTCTGCTTTCCGTGGGCAAGCCAATTCTGAATCCACACAGCCATGTTTCTCCAGATCCCGTGCCTCCTGACTTTCTGAATGAGCCTACCATGGGGAGCCTTATTAAACGCCTTACTAAAATCCACGTACACCACATCAAGTGCTCTACCCTCATCAATGTGTTTTGCCACATCCTCAAAGAATTCAATCAGGCTCTTGAAGCCTCACAAAGCCAAATGGTATACAGTGCAGTGAGCATGTGCTGTCTAGCACAAACCAGAGTCGAGTGCTCTTGTCATGCTGACTGGAAGCTCTGTTGGCAGGTATATTTGCAATAACTCAATGGACATTATTAAGAGCTGCATCCCAAAGTGTTGCAGGTATTAATCCTCAGCAATAATATTGGTTAGACTTAGTGGAGATCTGTGTTTACTGACAAGAACCTTTATTTTCTCAACTAGCAAGCACAGGAATTTACAAACTAAGTGCCTGTGTGCACATCCACTAGGCTTCCCTGATCCTACATGAATAGACAAAGAGAGTAAAAGGTAATACCTGGTGAAAGTTGCCCTTAAGGAGAGATTGAATCCCCTGGGACTGTACTCGCTGGAATTCAGAAGAATGAGAGGAGATCTTATAGAAACATATAAAGTTATGAAACGGATAGATAAAATTGAGGCAGTAAAGTTGTTTCCACTGCTAGGTGAGACTAGAACTAGGGGACATAGGCTCAAGATTTGGGGGAGTAGGTTTAGGAAAGAGATGAGGAGAAACTGCTTTACCCAGAGGATGGTGATCTGTGAAATTCTCTGCCTAATAAAGCAGTGAAGGCTACCTCAGTAAGTATATTTAAGACAAGGCTGGATAGATTTTTGCTTAGTAGGGGAATTAAGGGTTATGGGGAAAAGGCAGGTAGGTGGAGATGACTCCATGGCCAGATCAGCCATGATCTTGTTGAATGGTGGAGCAGGCTCGATGGGCCAGGTGGCCGACTCCTGCTCCTATTTCTTATGTTCTTATGGAAGGAGTCTATGCTGGCCAGTTGTTCCTTGTAATCCTGTTGTAATCTCCACATTTCCCATGTGGGGTCATCTACTTCTGCAATGGTTAGGCTCCAGGGCAATTTCTCTTCTTTCCAATACAGATTGGTTCCAACCAGCCTAACCAGGTGATTCAAATACTGGACCCAGATGACCAGAACATAGGCTGGTCCTCCTGCAAGCCTGCCATTTTACTTAACAAACAGTTTCTTACCTGAGAACGGTCTCAGGTTTAGCAGATCGTCAACAGAAACTCCTTGTGTCCATGTTCAATTACTCTGATTAAGCCACCCCTGAGCAAGAACCAGTTCACCAAACAGTTCATAAAATAGCGGCTACAACGACAGTCTCACTAAATGACTGCCTACGTACCTGAAACCACTTGGTAAGAACAAAGACGTTTGATTTGTCTGTTTCCATCTGCCTTGCCTCATTCCTGTTCACTGATTTGTAGATTGTAGTTCTATCTGGCCAACAAAAGTCTGTATAAAGTAGCACGCAGTACACGACTGAACAATCTAGGGCCCCACGGTACCGTAGCCATTAGCACAACACTATTACAGCTCGGAGAGTCGGAATTCAGAGGTCAATTCCGGTGCGGCCTATAAGGAGTTTGTACAGTCTCCCCATGACCGTGTGGGTTTACTCCGGGAGCCCACAGTCCAAAGACAAAGGTTAATTGGTCATTGTAAATTGTCCCATGATTAGGCTAGGGCTAAATAGGTAGGGTGCTGGACAGCGCAGCTGGAAGGGCCTGTTCTATGCTGTATCCCTAATAAATAAAATATCAAACAGGGAATTGCTATTTATAATTAGCATATAAGGGTCAGCAATATATCCTTTAGCAGGATATCCCAGTGAATTATCTATCATGTAGAATCACAGGAAGCCTAAATATGCTATTCCCCTGCTCAGCATCTGAAAATACATTGTAATAATGACCCTTCATTCATCTGCCCATTATGGTGTCGGTGCTTAGGGCAACAATGAAGATCCTCCATCTATGTCAGTTCTCAGTCTCACACAGATATAGAAGGGTCTTCATTGCTGTTTCTGTAACAATTCACTTTGGCCAGTCAAGGTTGTTAGCCCTGAACTGGTGAACCACTCTTAGTCTGGCCTCTATTCCTTGATCTGTTTGGCATGGGTGACCCCACCAAGAGTCAAAGCACAAGGCCCTGACTGAATCATGTTTACTATCATTGTTTTATATACATGAAATTGGTTGTTTTGAGGCAGCAGTACAGTGCAAAGACATTAAAAATTACTATAAATTATTAAATAAATAGTGCAAAATGAAGGAATAATGATGTGGTACACCGTAAATACCAGAGATTATGCAGATGCTGGACATCCAGAGCATCACACACAAAGTGCTGGAGGAACTCAACAGGTCAGGCAGCCTCTATGGAGAGGAATAGCCAGTCAACATTTCAGGTGGGGACCCTTCATGAGGGTGTATATCCATAATGATATACTACTTATAGTTCATGGAATATTTGGAAATCTGATGGTGAAGGGGAAGAAGTTATCTCTGAATCACTGAGTGTGGGTCTTCAGGCTCCTGTACCCCCTCCCCCCAGATGGTAGTAACAAGAAGAGGGAACGTCCTAAGGATGCCACCTTCTTGAGGCACTGAATCTTGAAGGTGTCCTCACTGGTGGGGAGGGATGTGCCTGCAGTGAAGCTCACTAAATCTACAACTCTCTGCAGTCTCTTGTGATCCGGTGATATCTTTCACCTGTTATCTTTTCACCTCACCCCACATTTATCTTCCATACTAAAGGGTATAAACACAAAAATGTTAACTTAACTAGCTGGCAAAATGTAGGTTATAATCTCCAAACTATTGTTTTAAGCATCTGTTTAATCACATTTGAGCCCTTGCTATCAATTTAGGTCTCATGCTGCTCTCCTGCATTCCTGCTGTTCAGAATCAGGTTTAATATCACTGGCATACAGTATGTCATGAAATTTGTTGTTATGCAGCAGCAGTACATTGCAATGCATGATAATAAAAACTGTATAGGCATCTGTTAGTCTCGTGAGACCATGGATTTGAGCCTTGGAAGGTTTCCAGGGCAGAGGAGGCCTGAGCAAGGCTGTATGGAAGACCAGCAGCTTCCCATGCTGCAAGTCTCCCCTCTCCACGCCACCCATGTTGTCCAAGGGAAGGGCATGAGGACCCATACACCGGTGTCATCGCAGAGCAATGTGTGGTTAAGTGCCTTGCTCAAGGACACAACACGCTGCCTCAGCCAAGGCTCGAACTAGCGACCTTCAAATCACTAGACCAACGCCTTAACCACTTGGTCACACACCAACACATAAAACTGTATATTACAGTAAGAAGTATACTGTATGTGTGCATATTTTTTTAAACTTAAATTAAATATTTAGTGCAAAAATGTTAGTGTAGTGGCTAGTACAATGCTTTATAGTACAGGCGACCCAGGTTCAATTCCCACCGCTGTCTATAAAGAGTTTGTACGTTCTCGCTGTGAATCCATAGGTTTCCTCTAGCTGCTCCTGTTTCTTGCCATGGTACACTGGTTGGGAGGATAATAGGTCATTGTAAATTGTCCCATTATTAGGCTAGGGTTAAATCAGGTGATTGCTGAGTGGTGCAGCTCGAAGCGCCAGAAGGGCCAATTCCACGCTGTATCCCAATAAATAAATAAAATAAAATAAAAAGAGAAAAAAAATTAATGAGGTAGTGTTCATGGGTACAATGTCGACTCAGAAATCTGAATGGACCTTTTTTACAATGTTCTTAATATATAATCCATAATTTATATCACTTCACCTTTATCCTCTCAGATTCTTCCTCCTCAATCCTGATTCCAGCCTTATACTGTATCTTCCTGGGAATTCCCAGTTGGTAGGTCTAAATAAGTCATGCAATCATGTCAAGACCTTACAGTTTGCCTATGAAATCCATTCCATTAACTTCCCTAAAAGCAAGTTTCAGGAATACAGCTCACTGCATGGATGCAACTTCAATGTTGCCAGGAAAGGAACAGAATTATTATCAGGTATTGATGAAGGGTCTCAGGCCGAAACATCAACTGTTTATTCCACTCCATAGAAGTTGCTTAGACTGCTGAGTTCCTCCAGCATTTTGTGTGTGTTGCTCAATACCTCCAGCATCTGTAGGCTCTCTTGCGATTAGGAATTGTTTTTTCCCCATTTTCATCCCTTCTTTTCCTGAAGTGACTAATAGTCTAACTAAAGCCCTGACCCACCACTAACCAATTGACCCACCACCAAAGCCTCAGTAACAGAAGCCTGAAGTCCCACACTGCAGGGTTCAAGATCGGCTACTTTCCTTCCGCCATTTTGTTCTTGAACCAATCTGCAAAACACAAATGACTACCTTAGTACAACAACACTGTGATCACGCCTTTTTATTCCGGCATCTTCCCCCTTCCTTTCCAGTCCTGATGAAGAGTCATGGCCTGAAACATTGTCTTTAAATTCATTTCCATGGATACTGCCTGATCTGCTGTATTCCTTCAGCACTTTGTGGGTGTTGCTCTGGATTTCCAACATCTTCTGGATCTCTTGTGTTTGTTAACACTGTGACAACTTTGCCATACAATAGAGGTCCATTTTTGTTCTAATTGCATCTGTTCTTGCATAATATATGTTGTAAATTGATACTTCTCTTCTGAAAGGTGTACAGCTTAAGCCATGCGCCTGTGATGCTGATGCAAGAACGTGTAAGTGACAATAAACTCGGCTTTGTCTTTGAACCACACAAACCCACCAATTTCCCTTATAACCTGGATCAATTGGGTGGGTTGGACAGTGGTAAAGTTAGAAAGAGTTACAGTTACGAAAACAGGTTGTTTATTGTGATCAAGGGTCCAGGGAGCGGTCAATCCAACCTGTCCTGGAGATCAGGAGCAGGAAAAGCCTCTGCTCCACACTTTTTATTATAATTAGACTGGTGAACTGGTGAGGAAACACATCAACTCCTGCATGAGAAGCAACTTGGATCTGCTCCAATTTGTCTACTGGAGAAACAGGTCCACAGCAGGTCCCATCTCACTGGCTCTTTCCTCAATGCTGGAACACCTGGACGGCAAAGGAGCATAGATCAGGATGCCCTTTTTCGACTACAGCTCAGCATTCAACACTATCATTCCCTTAAAATTAATCAATGACCTTCAAGAAGTTGGCCACAATACCTCCTTTTTCAAATGGATCCCCAATGTCCTCACTTGCAGACCCCAATCGGTTCAGATCAGCAGCAACATCTCCTCCGCGATCTCCAACAGCAAAGGTGCACCACAGAGCTGTGTTCTTAGCCCCCTGCTCTATTCACTTTACACTTTACAGCTCCAATGACATATTCAAGTTTACTGGTGACACTGCTGTGGCTGGCTGAATCAAAGGTGGTGAGTATACAGGAGGGAGATTGAAAATCTGGCTGAATGGTGCCACAACAACCTCTCACTCAATGTCAGCAAGGCTTCAGGAGGAGGAAACAGAGGGTCCATGAGTCAGTGATCAGACGTGGAGGGTGCTAGCAAGTTTAAATTCCTCGGTGTTATCATTTCAGATGGCCTGTCTTGGGCCCAGTATGTAAGTGCAATTATGAAAAAAAGCAGCACCACTACTTCCTTAGGAGTTTGCAAAGGTACGGCATGACACCTAAAACTTCGATAAACTTCTGTAGATGTGTAGTAGAGAGTATATTCACTGGCTGCATCACAGCCTGTTATGGAAACACCAATATCCTTGAATAGAAAATCCAACAAGAAGTAGTGGATATGGGCCAGTCCATCATGGGTAAAGCCCTCCCCACCATTGAGTACATCTACATGGAGTCGCAGGAAAGCATCCATCATCAGGGACCCCCACCACCCAGGCCAGGCTCTCTTCTCACTGCTGCCATCAGGATGAAGTTACAGGAGTCTCAGGACTCACACCACCAGGTTCAGGAACAGATATTAACCCCTCAGTCATCAGGTTTTTGAATTAAAGAGGATAACATCACTCAACTTCACTTGCCCCATTACTGAACTGTTCCCATAGCTAATGGACTTACCTTCAAGGACTCTTCATCTCATAGTGTAAATAATTATTTTTTTAATTATAATTATTTCTTTCTTTTTGTATTTGCACAGTTTGTTGTCTTTCGCATACAAGTTGAATGCCCGAGTTGGTGCAGTCTTTCATTGATTCTATTTTGATTATTTTCCTATTATGGATTTATGTGTATGCCTGCAAGAAGATGAATCTCAGGGTTCTTTATGGTGCCATATATGTACTTTGACAATAAATTTGTTTTGAACTTTGAACTTTGAACTGTGAAGGCAGCACGACCATGAGAGATCAGGTCTCTCTGAAACAGAAGATAACAAAACACTTTGTAAGGCCAATGTTAACAGAACCAGATGGATTCACACAGACCGAAGAATTGAAAGTGGAGTTTATTATTGGGTGCAGAAGTACATGTATACATAGGTGGAAGAAAATTTTACTTACAGCAGCTTCTCAGATGAATAGAATAAGGTGTTCAGCTTTATTTGTCACATGTACATCAAAACATACTGTGATGGGCAGCCTATGCAAGTGTTACCACGCTTCTGACATCGTCATAGAGGGTGCACAACTTACTAACACGTAGGTCTTTGCAATGTAAAGGAAACCAGAGCACCTGGAGGAACCCCGCACAGTAACAGAAAGAATATGCAAACCCCTTACAAACAGCAGTAGGAATTGTACCTGATCTCACAGCTTGCAGTGTAAAACCTTTCGCTGGCCACTATGCTACCTGGCATCATCTCCAGTGGACTAGGCGAAATCATCTCTAGTGGACTGGGCAAAATCATCTCCAGTGGACTGGGCAAAATCATCTCCAGTGGACTGGGCACATGAGATCTACAGTGAGACTCAACAGCTAGGAAGGATGTACTGCAATGTTCTGTGGAGAACAAATGGCATGACAAGGCATAGGTGCCATCGTAGTCATCTGCTGCAACCAAGGAAGACCCCAGTTTGTGATGCTAGTTCTTACCACTGGACCCAGACTTCTGAAGTCGAGAGAGTGGAGCTGCCCCAGAGTCACGGCTTTTCCAACTTAAAAACTATCCTGCACGGGTTTCCTGTCATGGTCGAACATGATGGACAACCACCACACCATACAAGAAAAACATAAATTATAAACAGATTTTGGAAGATATGAAACAATTAGAACAAAAAAAAGTACACTTTAGTGCAAAGTGATTGAAATAGTCGTAGTGTTGTCCAGCTGTGGTGATTAGGGTTTTGCCTCTTGGTTCACAAAATGAACAGTTGAAAGGAAGTAATTGTCCTTGAAACTTGAATTCGCAGCGAGTCCTTGCAAATCACAGTAAATTTCAGCAAGACTTTGTAAATCCTGCAACAGGTCAAGTCCCCATGAGATCCAATGACACAAAACTGTCATGGAAACCTTAACCAGCTCCATCAGAAATATCCAGAGAGTCTCTCACTCTTTCAGACTCTCTCTCCTTGTTCCTGGGAGCAGCAGCAGATTTTTTTATGAAGCTAATTTTTCAGTTCAGTGGAAAACAATCACAGAAAATAAGCCTCTGCATATGATATTTGAGGCTGAGATGGTGATTCAATACCATTGTAATTACACTTTTACAAGGCTGTGTAAATCAGGCTTTAGAACCAGTGAAGTCTAAAGTGGCCTCTCTACCACACCTCCATTCCAAGGCTGCATGTAATTACCCAGACACAATACGAATGTCACTGGTTACGCCAATGAACTAGTAACCGGCCTCTAGAGAGACTCTTCACCCCTGTTATACACCATGTCCTTTGACTGAATGCAGCCTATAGATGATGGTTTGAATAATCTTTAAGTGCTTCCATTTGATATAGGCATTATACACAGGTGCAGAATTAGACCATACAGCCTATTGAGTCCGCTCTACCATTTGATTAGGGCCGATTTATTACCCCCTCAACCCCATTCTCCTACCTTTTCCCATTAATCTTTGACAACCTGACTAATCAAGAGCCTTTCAACTCTTTAAATATATCCAGTGACCTGACCTCCACAGCCGTCCATGGTAATGAAATCCACAGATTCACCACCATCTGGCTAAAGAAATTTCTCCTCAGCTCTATTCTAAAGGGATACTGAGGCTGTGCCGTCTGGTCCTAGACTCATCCGCTATTGGGATCATTCTCCGCATGTCCACTCTACCTTCTTCTTCTCCCTTTGCCCGTTACGCCACTGGCATTTAGGGCAGCAATGAAGGTCCTCCATCTCTGGTGGCGTTTACAGCTTCCTTCATTGTGTCAGTAGCTTCCTCTTGGTTTACCGTCAGTCATACAGGTCCTGGGTGGAGACTCAGGAATACCATTTCACATGGATATAGAGGATTCCTCATTGCTGTTTCCGTAACAGTTTTGTTTTTCCAGTCAGGGTTGTTAGCCCTGAGCTGGACCCCCAAACCTGGAGGACTTGTGGACTACTCTTAGTCTAGCGTCTGCCCTTTGACCTGCTTGATATGGGTGACCGTACCAAGAGCCAAAGCATAAAGCCCTGAATCCAGCCAACATAGCTTTCCAGGTCATTGATGCACACAAGCCTCCAAACCACGACAAGGTTGTGGTCCTCTTGTGCCTTTCAATATCTGGTAGGTTTCAATGAGATCCCTCCTCATTCTCCTAAACTCCAGTGGATAAGCTTTACATCCGCTGAGCAAACCTTTGAACAGGATCACTCACCCTGTGGAATAAAACAAGGACAACAGTTTGCTTTCCTTCCATGCTTTAATTGTTTTTCATTATTTTAATGTGTCTTCATTAACATTATATTTTAGTACTTATTTTTTAATCTGTTTGAGAAGTTTTGATCTGTCTCTATTGGGGAAATTTAAAAGCCTTTAATAGTTGTCAGCGAGTAGTTTGCCTGCAGAAGTCTCACCATATCTAAAACCTCTCCACATTTAAAACCTCATTACCCCTTGCCATTCCCTGCAGGATCAAGAAGCCCAGGAAACATACCAGATTACAGTCCCACAGAACTCAGAAACAGATCCTTTAACCCATCCAGTCCATGCCTACCTGAGATAGGCCCATTTGCCTGCACTTGACCCATAACACTCTAAACCTTTCCCATCCATACACCTGTCCAAATATCCACATCTATGACTTCTTCTGCCAACTTGTTCCACACATCCACCACTATGTGAAAAAGTTGCCTACCAGGTCCACTTTAGATCTTTCTCCTCTCGCCTTAAATCTATTCCCTTTCATTTTGGACTCCCCTACACATTCGCTTTATCTATTATCATGATTCCATAAACTTCTATGACATCACCCTTCGGAGGGAGGGAACGTCGACTCAGACCATGAGAGGCCTGCATCGGGCATTTTCATGCCTTACAAGGTGCAGGTTGGAAGTCTGTGTGGGGCGCCACTCCTCGCACGGACACTAGAGCAACGTGTGATTAAGTGCCCTGCTCAAGGACACAAACACGCTGCCACAGCTGAGGCTCTAACTAGCAACCTTCAGATCACTAGACGAATGCCTTAACCACTTGGCCACGTGCCCTTCAGCCTCCTATAATCTAAGGGAAAAGTCCCGGTTTATCCACGTTTCCCTTATAACTCAAGTCATCTAGTCAAGGTAACATCCTTGTAAATAGTTTCTGTGTCCTTCCCAGCTTAATGCCATCCCTCGGATGTCCACAACTGCGTACAATACTCTAGGTGTGGTCTTGCCAACTTCACGTATGGCTGCAACTTGACCTCCAAACTTTGCCCCTTGGTGCCTTGATCAATGAAAGCAAGTGTGCTAAACGCCTTCCTCACCACTTTGTCTGCCTGTTAGTTGAGGTATGAGAAGAGTTTTGGTGCTTCAGTGTATATTTTGTTATGGATAGAGTTGCCACCTTCCTAGCTTTCCCAGAAGTTTTCTGGCATGCAGAAGTATTTCCTAGAGACATGTGAGAACCAGGGAGAAAATGTATCTGTTTCTCTGTATCAGACCACAGACTGGACCGGACAAATTGATGAATTCCAGATGATTGCACCTTCCTACCCATGCCTGTGCAATGGCAATAGTATAACTAGGTGTCTACTACCATAAAGCTATAGCACCAGAATTAAGCCATTTGGCCCATTAAGTCTTCTTCACCATTCAATCATGGCTCATATTTTTCTAAACCAAATTTTTCCCACATCCCTTATCCTTCTCACTAATCAAGAACCCATCAATAACGTGTCCTCCAAAACCCTCTGTGGCAATGAACTCCACAGATGCACAACCATTTGGCTGAAGAAATTCCTCCATATCTCTGTTCTAACGTCCTTTTAGCCTAAGACTGTCCCTTGAGTCCATAGATCCCAGACTCTCCTAACAATGGAAACATCTTCTCTGCATCCACTCTCTCCAGGCTTTTCAGCATTTGATGGGTTTCATGATCTGCCCCTCATACATCTGAACTCCACTGAGTACAGGTCCTGAGCCATCGAAGGGGAAGAGTGAAGAGTTGCTCTTCTCCATTCACAGACTGTTAACGTGAGATGGGATGGGTTGCTGAAGCAGCCAAAGTTCACTACCAAAAGCAAGAGGATGGTGCCTAATTCAAATGGAAGCTGGGCAGTACCCTAGCCCAGCCCAACCCCGGCTGCTCAACAGATGATTCGAGATCAGTCTACAAAACACCTGGTCACACTGCTTAACCCATTGGACCCAACTGTCTCTAATGGATTGTAAAAAGGTTGCTAACTCATCCAGCTCCATCGTGGGCTTCACACTGGCCTCCCCAATATAAAGAACATTGTCAAAAGACGATACTTCCAAAAGACTTTGTCTTTTGAAGATGTCATCTATCTTTACGGGCTCCTATTATCCAGGACATACTCCCTTCTCATTGTTACCATCAGGGAAGAGGCACAGGAGCCTAAGGACACACACTCGACATTTTAGGTACAGCTTCTTCCCTTCCACCATCAGATTTCTGAACGGGCCATGAATCCATGAATATTACTCTGCTATTTTGCTCTCTTTTGGCACTACTTATTTATTGTGTTTATACTGGACATATTTCTTATTATACCTTACTGCATATTTCATGTCTTGCACTGCCCTGCTCTAAAACAACAAATTTCACAACAAACAGTACCGTGCAAAAGTCTTAGGCTATATATACAGTATGCCTAAGACTTTTACACAGTACTATAGTAATTTTATGTATTGCACTGTACTGCTGTTGCAAAAAAAAACAAATTTCATGACTTATATGAGTGATGATCTGCCTGATTTTTTTGTTATGGGTCTCTGTAGAGGACTGAGAGTGGGAAGATGGCAGAGAGAGAGGAATTGCGGTTGGGAAAAAGGAAGGGAATGGGAATCACCAGAAAGTCAATCTGTAATGATCAATAAACCAACTGTTTGGAATCAAATGACCTTGACGGTACCTCAGGGCTGGTGTGTCTGCACCCATGCCTTCTGCTGCCCCTAGCATTCCTTCTCTGCCACCTGTCCCACATCCCTTACATGGTGCTCCACCCTCACCATTCCTAACATCCTATGTTCCCACCAGGCCTGCAAACTTGCCCTCCACTCCACGTTGATAAATACGGTACTGTGCAAAAGTCTTAGGCACCCTGGCTATATGTATACACACAAACGTTTGTATATATCAGTGATAATAAACCCGATTCCGATTCTGAAGTGTGAACCCTCCTGGAAATGGTTTAATAGGCAACATCAGGTACAGTACAAAGAGTCTTTCTGCCAGAGTGCACCAGATCACTATATACACCTACACATTGTGCTACGTGTACTGATTCAGTGTGACGTACACCAGTTCAGCGCAGTGAATCATGTTGCAACAGATGTGGTAAATCTATTTCAAGAACATCAATTATGTCCATGATTAATGTTTCCTCTTTCAAAATAAGTCAATGTAGAGACTCCTAATTTAAACTACTGTGTGTTTGCATCTGCCAGTTACACCCTTGTTTAGTAGATGAATAAATAATCTTCTTTTTAGTCAACTAATTACTTGCTGCCCTTCCTTTGGTTCTAGCATTTTTCACTGCAAACAAAGTCAATGTTAAATTAAAATTTTATTATCAAAGTACGTATATGCTACCATATACTACCTTGAGATTCATTTTCTTGCAGGCGTTTACAGGAAGATAAAGACACACAATAAAATTTATGAAAACAGCTACTGTATACATAAACCGTCCAAGAGGACTATTACTTTGCTGTGGTTTGGAGGCTTGTGTGCCTCAGTGACCCAGAAAGTGACGTTGGCTGAAAGGGCTTCACGCTTTTGACCTTGGGAGGGCATCCATGTCAAACAGGTCAAAGGGCAGAGGACAGACGAAGAGTGGTCCAGCAGTCCTCCAGGTTTGGGGTTCAGCTCGGGGCTAACAACCCCGGCTGGTAAAACAAAATTGTTATGGAAACAGCAATAAAGAATCCTGTGTAATGCACTGGTTCCTATTTTCACTGTTGTACTGTATCTATTTCATTTAGCGGTTCTGTAAAAGCGGTCTGTTCTGTTATCAACTAGTTTGGGTTATTGTTGAAGATAACAGATGAGTAGAAATGTGTGCCGTCCAATTAAGATGGTCGAATTAAGGGGAGGCTTCTCTGGTGAGGGACACTAAGGTTGGCCTTGAGTATTTTTTTCGAGAGGAGATGAAGAGGGAAGACGCAGGAGAGAAGAGCTTGTAGGATTTGACCTGGAGCGGGACCATGATTCAACAAAGCCTGGGGTGAGATCACTTGAGGATCGGTGGCTATGGAGAAACTTTGAGCTCCAACTTCTGCACATCTGACTGTTTCATTAAAATGAGTCCTTTTCTTTTTTTTTTGTTCTTCTCTTTACCAACCTTTTAGTCAAATTAAAATTCATAAATATAATCTCTTAAACGTATGCGGTGTACTGTCTGTGGCACAAACGTGTAACACTACCTAGGAATTGCATGACTGGGAGCAATGAAAACTGAGCTACTGACATGATGAAGAAAGCCCTGAACACCACCAGAGATGGAGGACCTTCATTGCTGCCCTAAATGCCAGTGGCATAATGGGCAGTAGCAAAATATAGGCAAAGACTGATAAGTAACCAACACTTGGCCAGCCTTCCTCTCTCTTTCGCTAGCTGCTGTCAGAGGAAAGTGCAGGAGCCTTGTGATCCACATGGTGAGGGTTGGTCAGCAAGGCTGTGGACACATTTTGGGGTCTTTGGGGTTCATGTTGCATGTGTCCTGGATTCTGGTTACCCTTTGCTGTTTTTGCGCGGTTTGGTCAGGGCAATCAATACGGACTGGGAGGCTTTGGCAAAGAGTGGCCCTGCAGCCAGCAGTGGATCAGCGCCCTGGCTCTGATCCAAACTAAACTGAATATACTGAACACTTGGTTTGATGTTTGATATTCTGTATGTTGTTTGCTCATTTTTTGCCATTTGCAAAATTTGCTCTTTTTTCACGCATAGGGTGTTTGAAGTTTTCTTGAATAGATTCGAGGGTGTTTTGCTGTTTCGTGGCTGCCTGCAGGAAGACGGATCTCTGAGTTGTATTCTATGTTCGTACTTTGACCTTTGAATTTTGCAAATGGAGACAAATTGTGCAAATAAATAAATAATACTGAGGACATGAGTGTAGAGACCTTGAAAGTGATTCTGAAGGTGTGGAATTAGTTCAGAATAGCAATGAGTGACGTTGAGCACTTTGGTTCAGCGTAATAACTGCTCCTAAACTTAGTGGTTTGGGACCTAAGGCTCCTATACCTCCTTCCTGATGGTAGATGTGAGAAGAGGACAATGGCCTGGAATGTGAGGACCTTGGACGATAGATGCTGCTTTCTCGTGGCAGCACTTCCATGTAAATATGCTCAATGGTGGGGAGGGCTTTGCCAGTGATGAATTGGGCTTTGTCCACCACTTTCTGTAAACTTTTCCATTCCTGGCAATTGGTGATGCAACCAGTTAGGATACTCTCCGTCTACAGGAGATTTTCCAAGCAAACCAGACGATTTATGCATCCGTGCATTGTAATTGGTCATTATTTACTCTACTCTGCTATGCCATCGTTTCGTATGCAGTGTACCAGTCATTTCCTAACTTGGAAAATTCTGATATCTTCTTTCTGTACTGTTTGAAGCCTCTACAACACTGGAAACATCATTAGCTTCCCTGAGAATTTCCTTAACATTCCTGTGTTTCAGTTGGTAAATAGGACTAATTAAATTCAGCAGGCAGAAGGATCAGCCAGATATTCCTGTTCATACCCCACAGCTGGAGCAACCAATCCCTTAGACAAACCAAAGGGTTTTCTGGTAATCAAGCAGCACAAGATAATATTTGAGTTCTTAAAGACCTGATGGGCATCCACTGGATAAAATTCTGCACAAAACACACTTGTGTCACTAGGTAGTTCTGAATGGTTTCAAAGTAAAATGTATTATTAAAGTATGCATATATGACCATAAACTATATACTATATAACCATATAACCATATAACAATTACAGCATGGAAACAGGCCATCTCGGCCCTTCTAGTCCGTGCCGAACTCTTACTCTCACCTAGTCCCACCAACCTGCGCTCAGCCCATAACCCTCCATTCCTTTCCTGTACATTTTACATCCTATCCAATTTTACTTTAAGTGACAATATCGGACCTGCCTCAACCACCTCTACTGGAAGCTCGTTCCACACACCTATCACTCTCTGAGTAAAGAAGTTCCCCCTCATATTACCTCTAAACTTTTGCTCCCTAACTCTCAACGCACGTCCTCTTGTGTGAATATCCCCTACCCTCAATGGAAAAAGCCTATCCACGTCAACTCTATCTATCCCTCTCATAATTTTAAATTCCTATATCAAGTCCCCCCCAACCTTCTATGCTCCAAAGAATAAAGACCCAACTTGTTCAACCTTTCTCTGTAAGTGAGGTGCTGAAACCCAGGTAACATTCAAGTAAATCACAACTAAGTTGAGATTAATTTTCTTGCAGGCATTTATATGAAAATAAAGAAATACAATATAATTTATGAAAAGCTGTACCTAAACAGAGACTGTCAAACAATCAATGTTACACACATTTGGAAAAAATAAATTGTGTATAAGTAGATAGATAGACGATAGATAGATATGTTAAATAGTGCAAATAATAAATAATTAAATAAATGCATAATACTGAGAGCATAAGAAGTAAGGAGGCCTTGAAAGTGAGTCTGTTAGTTGTGGAATCAGCTCAGAGCTGTGCTCAGTGAAGTTATCCATGCCAGTTCAGGGGCCTGATGGTTGAAGGGTGCTAACTGTTCACTTCACCGTATTTAGTTGAATCAGACAGCAAGGCTGTCATATGGTTTAAGTTAGTTGACATTAAGGTTACACTACTTAAGGTCACAGAAAGAGAACTTTAGACCCTTTTAGTATCTGCCCTTGTTATTTGTCTAGCTTCTACTCACCTGACCATCTAACCCAATAGCAACATTTTTAAGCGAGCAGATTACTTTAAAGCTCCTTTGCCACCAAATCAGAGATTATGATTAGTATCTATTCCAGTTCACTAATTACATGCTCCCCATTTTGCCTCGGGTGTCTATGGCAGCAAAATGAGTTCTGTCCCTGTACCACTTCATCTCATGTCTCCTCCTGTAACTCTTCCAGCACTGAGAGAGTTACAAGAAGAAGCTGCAGAGCGGTGTAAGCTCAGCACAGGGCATCACAGACTCGTCCCTCTCCTCCAGCTGGAGAATCTACAAAAGGCGCTGCCTCAGGAAGGTAACATCAATCATCAGAGATTCCCAGCATCTTCTCACGTCTGGCAGGAGATACCGAAGCCTGAGGTCTCACACCACCAAGTTCAAGAACAGCTACTTCCCTTCGCCCATTTGGTTCTTGGATCACCCTCACAAACCTAATCACTGCCTCAATATGAGCATTTCATTCACTTTGCTCTGCAATGGACTATGGTTTTCTCGAATTGTGTTGCTTCTTTTAAGAATTGTGTATAATATTTCTTTAATTTCTGGTTTATTTGTGAATGCTGATTATCTGATATAATGTGCCTGTGATGATGCTGCAAGTAAATAGCTCATTTCACCCGCGCATACGTGTACCTGCGCATGTGACAATAAATTCGACTTTGACATTTCTGTCTGGTCCCAAGGTTTTTCAGCTTGGTTACCTCTGCACACTGTTATGTTGTTTGCAGGTAGGACTACTTTCAATTTGTTCTCTGTCCATCTTCAAAGTTCAGGTCAAAGTAAATTTATTATTACAGTACATGTATGTCACCATATACTACCCAGAGATTCATTTTCTTATGGGCATTCAAAGTAAATACAAAGAAACACAATAGAATCAACGAAAAACCATATGCAAATACAAAAAAAAGAAAAAAAACATAATTATAATAAACAAGTAAGCAATAAATATCAAGGATGTGAGTTGAACAGTTCTTGAAAGTGGGTCCAAAAGTTGTGAGATCAGTTCAATGTTGGTGTGAGTGAAGTTGAGTGAAGTTATTCCTTTTGGTTCAAGAGCCTGTTGCTTGAGGGGTAATAACTGTTCCTGAACCTGGTGGTGCAGCACCTGAGACTCCTATACCTCCTTCCTGATGGCAGCAGCGAGAAAAGAGCATGGCCTGGATGGTGGGGGTTCTAGATGATGGATGTCGCTTTCCTGCAACAGCACTCCTTGTAGATGTGCTCAGTGGTGTGGAGGGCATTAACCCTAATAGACTGGGCTGACTCCACTACTTTTTGTAGGCTTTTCTGTTCAAGGACTTTGGTGTTTCCATACCAGGCCATGATACAACCAGTCAGCATACTCCCTACCATGCACGTATAGAAGTTCGTCAAAGTTTCAGATGTCATGCTGAATCTTCGCAAACTCCTAAGATAGTAGAGGCACTGCCATGCCTTCTTTGTAATGGCACTTATGTGCTGGACACAGGACAAATCCTCTGAAATGCTGAGGAATTTGAAGTTGCTGACACTCTCTACTTCTGATACCCTGACAAGGACAGGCTCACGAATCCCTGGTTTTCTCCTCCTGTAGTCAATAACCAGCTCTTTGGTTTTGCTGACATTGAATGAGAGGATGTTCTTGTGGCATCACTCAGCCAGATTTTCATTCTCCCTCCTATATACTGACACATCACCACCTTTGATTCAACCAGTGACAGTGGTTCTTGATACTTACTGATGGAATTAGCTTTCAGCTGCAGGATATGACCAATCCTGCCGGGCCTGAGGCAGATGGTATGGAATGAAGACAGCTTAGACATTTTATATTTTACATTTCTCACCATTCTTGGGGGCCACTATTATTCAATGCGTGACTATACCTGCATTGGTAGGAATGCGAATCTACATCCAGAGGAGCAATGTTGAAGTTCATGATGCTCGCTTTGAGAGAGTTAATCCTCTGTCCAGTTTGCCAGCGAAGTACAACAACACTTCCTGTGTTGGGTATGTGATAGAATGAGAGAGATCACCTGCAGACTCAGGATCTCCGAGAGATGACAGGGGCGTCCATCTGAAGCCTTTTAGCATACTTTGTGTTGAACACATCAATGACACTACTGCAGAGAATTACAGAGATAAGGTCCTGTTTTGACTTCATATCTGAGCTGATGGTGATCACCAGTGCATGCAAAGCTAAAGTCAGGCTATTGACGACGTTTTATGGAGAAGGATTCCATATGCCTGCAGAAAGTGGCTGGTCCTGCGAATGCTGCCAAAAGCCATTTAGGAGTTGATAAAATTTATATACAGTTGCTTTTGCCATTCTGAGCATTGCTTCATTATGCCTCAAAGTGCAAAGACTTGGTCTGTGCATCAACACTCTTTGTATAAAAACTGGCTTCTGAGAACACCACCTGACATCTGCCTCAACTATCATCCTTGGTAGGCAGTTAGAAGTGTCAAACTAAAGCAAGAAGCGAATACTCCTCTCTGAGATATATTGGTCCACACATTTCTTCCACTTCACAGGCTAACGTGGATAGATGGACGTAGGACGGATACTACTTACTCAGGATATACCTCGAGTCATTCTGCATTCAAGTTGCCCTTGTGTCAGGAGTTTTCTCGTTTAACTTGGATGATCTCTTCCCTGTTAGGACAACTCTGAAATTGAGTGAGCTGGGCCTTTTCTCTTTGGAGCAAAGAAGGATGAGAGGTGAGTTGACAGAGGTGTACAAGATGATCAGAGCCACAGATAGATTGGAGAGCCAGTGCCTATTCCCAGGGAGGAAACGGTTAATACAAAGGGGCGTAATTTTAAGGTGATTGGAGGAAAGTAAAGGAGGGGATGTCAGATGTAATTTTTTTTCTAAACAGAGAGTGGTGCATATGGAATGCTTTGCCGGGGTGGTGGTAGAGAAAAAAACACTAGGGATGCTTAAGAGACTCTTGGGTGAAAGGAAAATGGAGGCATATGTGGGAGGGAAAGGATAGAATGATCTTGAGGTACGATGAAAGGTCAATGTGACAACGTGGGCCAAAAGACCTGTACTGTGCTGCACTGGTTTTTTTATTGAGATACAATGTGGAGCAGACCCTTCTAGCCCCTCGGGCCACACTGCACAGCAACCCCACCACCACCCCCCCCACCAACTCAACCCCAGCCTAGTCACGGGGAAATTCACAATGACCAATTAGCCTACCAGCCGGTACATCTTTGGGCCATGGGAGGAAACTGGAGCACCCGGAGGAAACCCACGCGGACACGGGGAGAATGTGCAAACTCCTTACAGGCAGTGGCAGGAATTGAACCCCGGTCGCTGGTTCTGTAAAGCGTTGTACTAACCACTGTGACGCCCTATTCTGTGTAAGGTCTGCATCCAGGTGTCCTTTTCAACACTAGGTGGCTCCTAATATCGCAAATATCTGAAGTGCTCTGTCCAGAGTATTTCTCTTCCCTCTCCTATTGTCAGTAGGTGGCCTTGTTTGTCCCTGAAGAGTCCATTTGTTGGTGTCTGCTGTCTGCCACTGATAAGCCCTGTCATTTTACAGATGGGTCCTTGCTCACTGTACACTCCCCGTATGTGTTCCCGGGTTATCATTTGTTGGCTCTGACGAGGCATTTGACCTGCTGAGTTTAGCTGTATGCCTCACAATGGGTTTTTTTCTCCAATCCCTGGGATTTTGTGGCCTGAATCTTTTTCTTCAGGGCATACCTAGCTTCTGTGGCATTTTCTGTACCAGGGGATCTGGAACACTTCTATCTTTGGTGCCTGGAGTCTTCAATACTCCGTGCGGATGCAGGATCATTCAGCCGAAATGTGAACTGTCTTTTCAGCTCCACAGAATGCTGCCAGGGCTACTAAGATTTTCTGGCATTTGCTTTTTACTGCAAATTTACAGCACCAGCAATTTTCTTATCATCATTCATTATTTCATTTCTGCTATTCCCATTTTGTCCAGCTTCTCCTGTGTTACCTTCCTCTTCGCTGAGACCTGAGATTGCCTGAAGCTTCACACATAAAAGTTGCTGGTGAATGCAGCAGGCCGGGCAGCACTTATTGGAAGAAGTACAGTCGACATTTCGGGCCGAGACCCTTCGTCAGGACAGGATCTCGGCCCGAAAAGTCGACTGCACCTCTTCCAATAGATGCTGCCTGGCCTGCTGCATTCACCAGCAACTTTTATGTGTGTTGCTTGAAATTCCAGCATCTGCAGACTTCCTCGTGTTTGCCGGAAGCTTGTTATTTAACAACGGAAAGAAAGCATCCATTATGAAGGGCTTGCCAGTGTCGTGACATTCAGAGGATTCGCTTGATTGCTTACATGTACATTGAAACGCAGACTCAAATACCTCGTTTGCATCAAAGCAATCAGTCAGGATTGTGCTAGGCAGCCCGCAAGCGTGAGCACACATCCAGCATTAACACAGCATGCCCACAACTCACCAATCCTAGCCCGTACATCTTTGGAATGTGGGAGGAAACCAGAGCACCCAGAGGAAACCCACATGGTCACGGGGAGAACATGCAAACTCCTTACAGAGAGTGGCAGGAATAGAACCACAATCTTACAGCTGGCATTGCAAAGCATGGAGCTAATCGCCTACACTCCTATGGTGCCCCTCATTCACGTCCCTTGCTTGGTGGACCAACACTTTACAAAGTTACCAGACACAAGTTGGTAATCACTACCAACATCTCCTGCCCTTCTGATTTTTAAATCTGTCGATAGCATCATTCGTCATTGATTATGATGCCGTCAAACTGGTTCTTAATTCTCCCAATTGGAGATTACCGAAGACACTCTCACATTTCTACAGATGTCCCGAGGACAGCATTCTAACTGGCTGCATCACTATCTAGTATGGGGAGGCACTGCGGAGGATTGAAATAAGCTGCAGAAAGTTGTAAACTCAGTCAGCTCCATCATAGGCTCTAGCCTCCTTCCGCATCCAGGACACCTTCAAGGAGCGATGCTTGAAAAACATGGCATCCTCTGGGAACCCCCATCACCCAGGACATGCCCTCTTCTCATTGCTACCATTAGGGAGGAGGTATGAAAGCCTGAAGGCACACACTCAATGATTCGGGAACAGCTTCTTCCTCTCTGCCATCAGATTTCTGAATGGACATTGAACACATGAACACTGCCTCTCCACTTTTTTCTCTTTTTGCACTACTTATAATTTAACTTTTTTAATATGCAGATATTTCTTACTGTAATTTAGTTTTTTTTATTATGTACTGCTGTCACATAACAACAAATTTCACGACATATGCCGGTGACATTAACACTGATTCTCATTCTACACAGGTTGTGAGTTTCACAATGTAGACGAGATCGATCACACATGATCTGACTTTATTACTGATACAGTGAAGATAACAAGCCTTCCTCTAGTTATGCTGTCTTCCCGTCACTACAATTATTTATGTTGTCCTTACCCACTTTGACATTTAGGTCTCCCAACTCAGCTCTCAGAACACTGTGTGGTGTTTTCTCCATCTCCATCAGGGATGCGAGATAGAATTTGTCCTTGCATCATTATCTCTGTCATTTGCCCTTGGCACTGTCCTCCCCATTGTTTGCCAGAGCACAGCACTCAATCAGAATGATGTTGCTGTGTTTCCTTTACTGTCTCCCACTGTCACTGATAGATTCTCCTCAAACAAGAACCACTTCAGTCCATTCAAACCGTTGGCAAAACCTTTATCGTGTTGGTTCCTGAGAAAATTAAAGAAATTTGGCCTGTCCCCTAAAACCCTCACTAACTTTTATAGATGCACTGTAGAAAGCATTCTTCTAGGGTGCATCACAACCTGGTATGGAAGTTGTCCTGTCCAAGACTGAAAGAAGCTGCAGAGGATCGTGAACACAGCGCAGCACATCACACAAACCAATCTTCCGTCCGTGGACTCACTTTACACTGCACGCTGTCGGAGCAGTGCTGCCAGGATAATCAAGGACATGACCCACCCAGCCAACAGACTTTTCATCCCTCTTCCATCTGGGAGAAGGCTCAGGAGCTTGAAGACTCGTACGGCCAGATTTGGGAACAGCTTCTTTCCAACTGTGATAAGACTGCTGAACGGATCCTGACCCAGATCTGGGCCGTACCCTCCAAATATCCGGACCTGCCTCTCGGTTTTTTTGCACTACCTTACATTGCATTTTTCTATTTTCTATTTATGATGTATAATTTAAATTTTTAATATTTACAAATTTTTTCTAATTTTAATATTTTTAATATTTAATATATGTAATCCAGGGAGTGGGAAGCACAGAATCTAATATCGCTGTGATGATTGTACATTCTAGTACCAATTGTTTGGCGACAATAAAGTGTAAAGTATAAAGTATCATCTCATACAGAACTAGTTTCATCCAATGCTGTTGTTCATCAACTCTTTCAACCTATGTCCTCTCATTGACATATAAGAGCAAACAGCTCTTCACCTCTGTTACAACTCTAAAGTCAAAGTCAAAGGAAATTTATTATCAAAATATGTACATATCAGCATAGACTATCCTGAGATCCATTTTCATGTGGGCATTTACAGTACCCAAGATATACAATATAATCAATGAAAGACTAAACACAAAGACTGACAACATCCAATGTGCAAAAGAAGACAAACAAACAGTCAGATAGATGGATAGAGACATACAGTAGATAGATAATGCTGAGAACATGAGTTGTGGATCCTTTGAGCCTGCTTTCCTCTGTTGTTCAATTTCCTTAAATTCCAAAACCCAATGCTTATTTCTTTCTTGATATTGAGTACTCCAGTCAACAAGCCAGTGACTTCATTCTGACTTCATCAATAGAAGTCAGAAAGGCCAAAGTATGCAGTAACAGGGCTGATTTCTCCACCACTGTTTCCATTATAGATCTTGTTTTGCCAGAGGACAGGAATGCAGAGCCTGGGGCTTTTGTTGTGTCTGGGTCCAAACATCTGACACCAGACATGCTAGAAGCAAAGGCCAGTACTGTACCAGTACAGATCCCACAGATCAATCGAATACACAAGATGTCCGGCCGTAGCTAAGCAGTTTCACCAGGGAACTGCCTAATCCAGCAGCCAACATTAACACACGCAAAATGCCAGAGGAACCTAGCAAGTCAGGCAGCATCTATGGAGGGGAATAAACCGTTGTTATTTTGGGCTGAATTCCTTCATCAAGACTGGAAAGAAAGCGGGCAGAAGCCATTGTGAGAAGGTGGGGGGGGTGGAGGGATGTAGCACAAACTGGCAGGTGATAGGTGAAGCCAGGTGAGGGGGAAGGTGGGTGGGTGAAGGAGATAAACTGACAAGCTGGGAGGTGGTAGGTGGAAAAGCATTCCATTAAAATGGAATTGTCTCTCCAGAGCAGTTCTGAGGAGCTGCCACAGTGGTGAACGTTTTCTCAGCCCCAGTGAGGAATTAAGGCAGAGCCCTATGGATATAAGGATCAAATGATCAAAGAACATGATTTCCTTCATAAATCAAAGTATTGAGTACAGAAATAGCGATGCTATGTTGCTGTTGTATTGGGCAACAGTGAGGCCTAATTTGGAGTATAGTGTGCTGTTCTGGTTACCTACTTACAGGAAAGATATTAATAAGATTGAAAGAGGGCTGAGAAAAGTTGCAAGGGTGTTGCCAGGACTTGAGGACTTGAGTTATAGGGAAAGATGAAAAGGTTGGGAATTTAATCCCTAGCGTGTAGGAGAATGAGGAGATTTGGTAGAGGTATACAAAATTATGAGGGGTATAAATAGGATAAATGTTAGTAGGCTTTTTTTCACCGAGGTTGGGTGAGACCAGAACTAGAGGCCATGGGTTAAGGGTGAAAGGTGATATGTTTAAAGGAACTTGAGGGGGTACTTCTGCACTTAGAGGGTGGTGAGAGTGTGGAACGAGCTGCCAGCAGATCATACAGGTTTGATTTCATCGTTAAAGAGGAAGTTGGATAAGTACATGGATGGAAGGGGTATGGAGATCTGGGTACAGGGGTATAGGCTGGGTGCAGGACAAGGCAGATTAATAGTTCAACACTGACTCGATATTGTTGTTGTTTCTCTCTGTGACTTCTGGCACATCAGGTGGCAACCTTGCCGTTTCTTTAGTGTTTATCTGCTTCTTACAAGGCCGAATTGCTAACTCGACGCTCAACCCAGCATGGATGGAAAGCATGAAAGGAACCGGCCAGATTCAAATTCAAATCTGGGACCGCTCACCTCAAGATCCAGTGTGGATGCTACTACACCTCCAGATGGCTTACAGACTAGCTAGATATCTATCTATCTATCTCTTTCTCTCTCTCTCTCTCTCTCTCTCTCTATATATATATATATATATATATATATGTTGCACACATCATCACACTAACAGATGATATGTGCACGCCTCACTTAAAAGTAAACACAAAGTTAGACCTGTATCTCAGACTCCTGTATCTTCCTTGGAATCGGTTTAACGTTTTGAAGTTATAAATCCTAACAAGATGGGCTGAAGGGCCTACTTCTGTGCTATATTGTTCTATGACTCTATTCTATGCCTAACAGCGGCATCTTGTGTGGTGCTCAAAGTTCCAGCATCTGCATTCTCTTCTGTCTCTGTCAGGAGGGTCTCACTGGACCATTTATTGTTTATTCTTCAAACACAAAAACGGGCCAATTGGCCATTATTGTACTTTTGTTCATAGAAACTTGCAACAAGAAAATTGGCCGTCAGGCTTGCTGCCTCGCAACACTTCATAAAAAAAATCCTACCTGGCTGCGAAGTGCTGAGTGAAAACCCGACGCTGTGAAAAGTGAAAAATTAATGTAAGGCTTTTCTTTACGGTAAAGAAACATTTCTAGATAGGAGAACAAGAGCTAGTCTCAGATGATTCAGCAATCATGTCACTGGGCTGTGTATTATTGCAAGTCCCCAGAGCAGTGAGGATCAATAGCTTATGTGAACAGTTTTCCCAATAATGTCAGTAACACTTACTGTGTGAAAGACGCTGTTTTAAATATCACCTCTGAATAGCCAAGAAGACGTGAGGTTAATCTAAACTGCAGTGGTGTTTTTTTTTTGGCTGGGATCCTGATAGATTGTCACCTTCTCCAAATAATTAATTTCCATTCTATGCATCCATGTTCAGCTACCTGTTACAGGAACTCTGCCTCACGAAGCCTGAAATTTCACATCATTTCCATCATTACTACTGTATAATAGCAACTTGCATTTACATAACTTGCAATTACATTCTGCCTTCGGCATAGTCAAATGTCCAATGTTATTTCAAGGATGTGTTGTCAAATTAAATTTGACACCAGGCCATAAAAGGAGATATCTAGAGGTTTAAAACAGCATCCTAAAGAGGTAGAGGGGTTTAGGGAGAGAAACATCAAAAATTAAGGTCTTTGCAGCTGAAGGCAATGGCTGTCAATAATTGCCCTTAAAAAGTCAGAATGGTCAGAGGAGGCCCCTCTGTTCATTACTACCATCAAGGAGGAGGTACAGGAGAACGAAGGCACACATTCAGCAATGACATTTCCTCCCGACATCACAACTGGGTTTCTGAAACGATGACCGATCAGTTGATTGAAGGCCAAGCATTCGGAGGACACACCACAATTAACAGTGCACTGATGATGTCTCCTCGTATGGTCACGAAACGTTTGGAAGTAAGTTGCCGAGATCGGAGAACAACTCAACCCGACCATCAACCACCCGAACTATACATTTTCTGAGTTATTTCAACGCACGTTCAACATTTAGGAACAGCTTCTTCTCCTCCACCATCTGACTTCTGAACGTTTCATGAACCCTTGTACACCACCTCACTACCTTGCTCCCTTCTTGCATTACATATTTATATTTTTTTTCTTATTTTGTATACGTATTCTTATTGTGTCCATCATTAAAAACCTCAACACCTGGGACATGTCCTCTTCTGATGAGTACCATCAGGAAAGTGGTACACGACACTGACGAAGACATTCATCATTTTAAGAACGCATCGCCCCCTCCACCACCAGATTTCCGAATAGTCCATGAATCCATGAACACTACCTCACTATTCCGCCTGTGCTCAACTTATTTTGTTTTATTATAAAATACAGCAATTTTTTATGCCGTGCACTGTGCAGCTAAAACAAAGCAACAAATTCCTCCACATACGTCAGCAATAATAGACCTGATTCCGATTCTGAGAATTGAAGGAGCACTTAAGGTCTCAGGGGATGCTGGCCGGAGATAGTGACTGCATGATGAGGCAGCAGTGCGAAGAGATTTCAAAGCAAGGATAAAAAGAACTTCAGTGTTTGAACCAGAGCAAGCACTGGAATATTGGGCAAATAGGATGGTGCAAATTAGGATCAAAGTTGGTATTGGTTTATTAATGCGACATGTACTGAAATAGATTACTACAACATTGAAACAGGCACTTCAACCCATCTAATCCATACCAAACTATTATTATTCTGCCTAATTGCATCGACCTGCACCTGGATCATAGTTTTCCATACTCCTCCCTTCCATGTACTTGTTCAAACTTCTCTTAAATCTTGAAATCAACCCACATCCACACTTACACTGGCAGCTCGTTCCACACTCTCACCACCCTCTGAGTGAAGAATTTCCCCTTCATATTCCCCTTAAACATCTCAACTTTCACCCTTAACCCATGACCTCTAGTTCTAGTCTCACCCTACCTCAGTGGAAAAAGCCTACTTGCATTTAGCCTAGATATAACCCTCATAATTTTGTATACTCCCCCATCAAATCTCCCCTCAGTCTCATATCCTCCAGGGAATAAAGCCTCTCCTATTCAACCTTTCCCGATATCGCAGGTCCTCAAGCCTTTGTACATCCTTGTAAACTTTCCCTATGCTCTATTAATCTATTGATATCTTTCCTATAGGGGGTGACCAAAACTGCATACAATACTCCAAGTTGGACCTCACCAATGTCTTGCACAACTTCAACTAACATCCCAATTCCTGTAATCGTTACTTTGATTTATGAAGTCCGGTGTGCCAAAAGCTCTGTTACAATGAAAAGCTTGCCTTGTATACTCTTCATTAGATAAAATCATTACACAATGCATTGAACTGGAACAAAGTAAAACAACAACAACACAGAATAAAGTCTAACAGCTGCTGAGAAAATGCAGTGTAGGCTGTGATAAAGTGCAATACATTACCAGGTAGATTGCGAGGCCAAGAGTCTATCTTATCGTACAGGAGGTCCAATCAAGGGTCTGACAACAGTGGGACAGAAGTTGCCTTGAGCCTGATGGCATACGCTTTCGGGATTTTGTATCTTCTGCCCAGTGGAAGAGGGGAGAAGAAGGAAAGTCTGGTGGGGGTGCTGGGGTCTATGATTACGCTGGCTGCTTTACTGAGGCAGTGAGAAGTGTAGACAGAGTCCATGGAGGAGAGACTGATCCCTGCGGTGTGCTGAGCTGAATTTGTGTAGGTTGCAAGGGCATCTTGTGATAACTCTGGTTACAGTCTTAGACCCTCATCATCAGTACACACTTAACTTTGTGGTTAGCGTAATGATTAACAGCGCCAGCAATCAGTGATTGGGGTTCAATTCCAGCCCCTGTCTGTGAGCAGTTTGAATGTTTTCCCCATAACCCCATACAGGTTAGGGTTAGTAAGTTATGGGCACGCTATGTTGGTGCCGGAAGCCCGGTGACACTTGCGGACTGCCCCCAGCACAATCCCGGACTGTGCTGGTCATTGACGCAAAAAGACGCATTTCACTGTATGTTTTGGTGTACATGTGAGAAATAAAACTAAACTCTTAAAAAGTCCCTTTAAACTTTTCCTGCACAGCTTCCCACTCTTTCATCTAGAACATACCGTGCATGTGTGATTTCCACATGCCAAACATGCTCCAAGATGTACTTGTAACAATCTAATCTTGTTGTTCGATAATTCTAAACTACCTTTTTCACATGTGCCAAGAAGAATGGGAGGAAGGCTGTGGACACACCAGTGGTAGAATTAGATAACGCTATAGATCAGCAATTTGTCCCATTGGCCCAGACTGCGCCAACTATTAACCTTCCATTTGTGCTGCCCTCGGTGGGCGCTGGCAACAACTGAACTCACGTGCAGAGGAATGGCAGACCCTGTCACGGTGAGTGCTGATATGACTCAACCAGACGTGGGGGAACAGGAGTGCTGGCAATGACTGAACTCAGATGCGGAGGAACAGCCGGCTCCCATGTACAGAAGGAGACAAGAGGTTATACAAAGGAATGTCAACAGAGCATCGGTGGGCACGACTGAGTGACGCCACAAGAGAACTCATTCTAAACACACACGAACTTCATAAATAGCGCTAATTGAGAGTCCGAATTAAATAATCACAGAATGCAGAAAACCCGTGCCCATCACAATTTACTTGACAAAATCAAACAGAAAACACAAAGGCGTAACAACTCTCCTTAATACAACAACGAGCTCGAGAAGCCCAGCACTACAGCTCACTGCAGGACTCCTGACGTATACTTATCTTATGTTCCCCCCACTTTCTTATAAACATTTACCCTTCCTCTTCCTCTGCCATTTACTGACTCACGGCCGGGGGGGGGGGGGTTGGAACTTTAGATTTTTTTAGATTATGAGGACAATCAGGCCTCGTTTATTGTCATTTAGAAATGCATACATGCATTAAGAAATGATACAATGTTCCTCCAGTGTGATATCACAGAAAAACAGGACAAATCAAAGACTAACACTGACAGAACCACATAATTATAACATATAGTTACAGCAGTGCAAAGCAATACCATAATTTGATAAAGAGCAGACCATGGGTATGGTAAAAAAAAGTATTAAAGTCCCGATCGACTCCCGAGTCCCCGATAGCAGGCGGCAAAAGGGAGAATCTCCCTCCCATAAACCTCCAGGCACCGACAACTGCCAATGCATTGGAAGCACCCGACCACAGCCGACACTGAGTCCGTCCATCCGAAAAATTCGAGCCTCCAACCAGCCCCTCCGATACAGCCTCCCGAGCGCCATCCTCTGCCGAGCGCCTTCGATCTCGCCTCGGCCGACAAAACAAGCAAAGCCGAGGACTCAGGGCCTTCTCCTCCGGAGATTCCGGACCACACAGTAGCAGCGGCAGCGAAGTGGGCATTTCAGAAGTTTATCCAGATGTTCCTCCGTGCTCTCACGTCTGTTTCCATCAAATCAGAATTGTGCTCGGCAGCCTACTGATTGACTAACTTACTGACCTGGGATGTGAGAGGAAACCAGAGCACCCCGAGGAAAACCACACAGCCACTGGGAGCACATGAAATCGGCACACAGGTAGCACCTGAGGTCAGAATTGAGCCTGGCATTGTGAGGCAACGCTCTATTAGCTTTCCTCAAACCCTATATTGGGTTGTCTTCCATTTTGCTCTGAAATATAGCACACGGGAATATTTGACACGAAAATGATCAAGTGCCAAAAATAAATCCAGGAGATACACCCACAAAATGCTGGAGGAACTTAGCAGGACAGGCAGCATCTATGGAGAGGTATAAAAGGTAGACGTTTTGGGCCAAGCGCCTTCATCTGGACTGGAAAGGAATGGGGAAGAAGCCAGAAGAAGTTGAGTTGAGGGGAGGGGAAGGTGTACAAGCTGGCAGATGATAGCTGAAGCCAAGTGGGCGGGGATGAGGTGAGAAGCTGAGGTGTGATAGGTGGAGGAGGTAAATGGCTGAATGGATGGTGAATTGCTAGCGATTTCAACCCCAGAGGCTAGATTATGGAAAGGATTCAAATATCTTCTTGAAAAATGGCGAGAATAGAGTCAGAGAAAAATATATTATGGAAAGAGGATCTTCCACCACCCAGTCAAAGTCAACCATCAGATATCCATCTTTAATTGGGGAACTATTAGGCGAAAGAGGCTTCAGGCACCAATGGCCCCACTCCTTTATGCTTGTGTTAGTCTCATCCTTGGTCCAAAACTCAGTAAACCGCAAACTCCTAGCGTCTGGGCACATCCAGGATGGATCAGATGAAATTCTGCACCAGGAACCTACAGGTGATGCCCACCTATTTTTACAGCTTTTGGGCTAGTTACACCCGGCCTTTCTTCCAAGTAGTGTATGCCATGAATGGAGCCTGTGAACATGCCATGCATTATACAAGAAGGCTGCAGGCGCTGAACAAACACATCTTGACAGGGAAAGTTTGAGAAGTATTTAAAAGAACAGCTTAATATCATGTGTGGAAGCTAACATGATTAGAGTGCGAAGGGCTGTGTTTCCGTGTATTAACAAGTTTGCGTTTCCCCCAGCAATTACAAAGCTCTACACTCAAGCCCTAATTTTACTGCAGGGGATTTATGACAGACTTCTTCGAACTCAACTAGGTGGCTATCCTTCTTGTGATCTAATAATACACAATGGTCCCTACATCAATTACATTCCACCATCTGACATGAATTATGAATCAGGATGTCAAGAAGTCATATGTTTATGAGGTGAAGGCAATTTAAATTTAATTTGAAAAGAAATTAACATCCAAATTGTTTGCACCTCAGGTCTACCTTAACAGAACCGATAAATCAAAGCTTGAACTCTTTTTACAGAGAAAAGAAAGGCAAAGTGAAGGCAGCCATTTTTAGCCATTAGGCCTCTCTTAGACTTAAACGCTAGTTCAGCTTTAGTGTAGAGTGCCCTGTATATGTTTCTTTCTCATCATTTATCTATGACCACCAGTGGAGTTATCTTTAGTCACCACGAGTCACCAGTCTCGATCTGCAGGCAATGCGGCATGAAGGCGGTTGGTACAAGCTATAAGTTCACGGGCCTACTAAGCTTCTCCTTCAATAACTAAACATAATCCTTTTGTATCCTAACCCACTTGGGTTTACCTGTTATACCGCTGGTGTTTAGGGCAGCAAATGAAGGTCCTCCATCTCTAGCGTGGCTCAGGGCGTCCTTCATCATGTCAATAACTTCTTCTCAGTTTTCACGACTATCAGTCATACAAGTCTTGGGTAGAGACTCAGGAAAACCATCCCACTCAGATGTAGAAGGATTCTTTATTGCTCTTTCCATAACAATTTTGCTTTACCAGTCAGGGTTATCAGCCCCGAGCTGAGCCCTTGAACCTAGAGGACCAGTGGCCTCTACCCTTTGACCTGTCTGGTATGGGTGATCCTACCAAGAACCAAAGCATAAAGCCCTTACCCCAGCCAGCATAGCTCTCCGGGTCACTTAGGCATACAAACCTTCAAACCCAACGACAAGGTTGCGGTTCTCTAGGAGGCTAACCCACTTGCCTATCAAATAGTCTTCTTGCGCTCCACAGCGAAGAGGATCCAAACTCAGACTGGGTGCAGGCTTTGTGGGGCAGCTGCGTTCAGTCCACAGAATAGACCACTGGCTTCTTTTAGCTGCTGTTCTATTACTCCAGAATCGCTCTGACCTCTGTGCATGGTTTTGTGCATATTTGTAATGAGGCCTGGTGCAAGTTCGAGGGGCAAGGTCACGGAGAGCGTTCTGACTGGCCGCATCACCTCTGCTACGGGGGCAGACACTGCACAGGATCGGAAAAAGCTGCAGAGGGTTGCAAACTCAGCCAGCTCCACCATGGGCACCGGCACCCAGCATCGAGAACATCTTCAAAAGGCAAAGCTGCAAAGGAGCTGGCATCTGTCATTAAGGACCCCCATCACCCAGGACGTGTCCTCTTCTTATTCCTACCATCAGACAGAGGGTCTAGGAGCCTGAAGACTCGTACCAAACAATTTAGGAACAGCTTCTGCCCCTCCACCATGAGATTACTGAATAGACCATGAACCCGTGAACACCACCTCACTATTTTTGCTCACTTTTTGCACTATTTTCTAAATTTTAACTTCTATATTTACAGATTTCTTATTGTATTTTATGTATTGTACTGTACTGCATCAGATGTATGCATTTCACCTATTTTTACGTATAACCCATGATGAATTATTTAAATAAAGAAAGAATGCTTAATCAACAGCCTACTTACAAAATTACTCAAATGTTACTGAAATATTAAATACACAGCACTGGGTACAACCACAATGTTTAAGAGAGGTTTGGACAGGCACATGGATAGGAAGTATACAGATGGAAATGGGCTGTACACAGACAGATGGGACCAGCTCAGAAAGGCACTTTAGTCAGTATGGAAGAGTCAGGACAAAGGGCCTGTTTCTGTGTTTAATGATTTTATGTCTGTAGAAATTCAGAAAAAAAAACTAATTACTCACACCAAAGGGCAATTAGAAGGTGAAAATCTCTGCCAAGATCTGTTGAATGAAGCAGAGTTCCACAGAGCTACCAACATAAACTTAAATTGGTGCTTGATAAAGAGGAGGAATATCAAATTGGAATGAGTTAGAGTGGAATTAAATTAGGTAATTTATGTGAAGTAAAGAATAAGCATAAAACTGCTGTTTCTATGAACCCATTCACTTTTAAATGAACTTGGTTTTCGGATTGGATAGGAGTTAACTGGCCAAGAGTGAATGAGAGGGGACTGCAAATCAGACATCCACCTACCCCTCCGCCATAAACACTTGTGTTTTCTTAAAGAAGAAGAAGAAAAGAGCATTCCAACTGGCTGCATCTCTGTCTGGTATGGAGAGTTGGGCGGGGGGGCAGGGGAGGTCTACTGCACAGGATTGAAATAACTGCAAAAAGCTGTTAACTCAATCAGCTCCATCATGGGCTCTAGCCTCCATAGTATCCAGCACATCTCAAAAAGGTGGCATCCCTGGACATGTCCTTTTCTCATTGCCACCTGTCACAGCCACAGATTCGGCAGCACAGCAGATACAGCAATTGCACTCACGAATACACACGTGTCAGCTAATTATTATTTCATTGTGATGGTATTTAACGCATTCTTTTTACATAACGCTCGTTGAGGCCTGAGCAAAGTACAGCAACATTTCACTGTCTGCTTGCACCCAGTCTTGCCTGAGAAATTGGACTGCCGAGTCAACTGACTCTGAAGACTAGCGCTATTCATTTTATATTTAGTTATTCTTTTCAGCCGCAGTGTTGGTTTCATTTCCCATTTGAGAGTTTTAGTTAACGGCCCTGTATGACAAAGTATTTATTGCTTTCCTTTCCCTGTAACACTGTTCACATTAAAGCCTGTGAACTATTGACCCCCTTCAGTGGCTCTCTCTCTCTCCACACTTGGGCCATATCCGAACGTAGTGACAACCAGCCTCAAGAAGGAGGTACAGTATTCTGAAAGCACACACTCAGTGATTCAGGAACAGCTTCTTCCCCTCTGCCATCTGATTTCTGAATGGACGTTGAACCCATGAACACTACCTCACTACTTTTTTTGCTCTACTTATTTAATCTAACTATTAAAAAACAACAAATTTCACAACATAAGCCTATGATATTAAACCTGATTCAGAGGCTGGTGCTGAACTTGCACCAAATTGTTTGGTTCTGTTATGACGTTAACTGAAGTGACCAGCCTATGAGGCACAGCATTCTCCCATGACAGTTTACCAACCTCTGCAGGACTGGTTGGCACATCAAAGATGAACGAATTCCCACACAAAGTGGAAATGCAATGAAGAATCTATCAATTCACTAACCACCATCTCATCGAAAACAGTAATTCATGGCTAGACATCATGATGTTGTACTGAACTAATTTAAATCAGTAACTAAGTGCCTAATTATACTAATTCCTTCTGCCTACATATATCTCTCCATTTTCAGCATACTCTTGTGCCTGTCTAAGGGTCTCTTAACATCTCTATCATTTTTGCCTCCACTCCCACCCCTGGCAGGGCACCCACCACACCGTAAAAAAATTTGCGCCATGCATCCCCTCTGAACTTAACACCCATCATATTAAATGCATTTATTAGACATTTTAACATAAAGTAAAAGAGATGGGCATCTACCATATCTAGGAGAAAGGAAAGAAATTGCAAGAAATCAAGTCACCTGCAGATGAGTTTGGCAGTAAAGACCCTCCAAGACTTCTACACACTTAGCAATATCAGAATGCAATGAAAGGAAAATGCATTTTGATAGCTTTGAATATGCAGTATTCAAAAAAGTATTTATTGCATAAGCTCTATATGGAAGAAATATTGATGTCACTCACCTGACCCTATATCCTTCCCCATCTATCCTGGTGGAGAGGGATGGAGGGGGAGTGTGTTACAGTCTGTCCCTGTTGGGCACGTGGCCAAGTGGTTAAGGCGTTCGTCTAGTTATCTCAAGGTCGCTAGTTCGAGCCTCAGCTGTGGCAGCGTGTTTGTGCCCTTGAGCAAGGCACTTAATCACACATTGCTCTAGTCTGTGCGAGGAGTGGCACCCCACACAGACTTCCAATCTGCTCCTTGTAAGGCATGAAAGTGCCCGACGCAGGCCTCTCATGGTCTGAGTCGACGTTCCCTCCCCCTCCTTCCCTCCCTCCCTCCCCCCTGTGGAGGAGGATGGAGGGGTGTGTGTTACAGTCTATCCTGGTGGCATAGGCAGCATTAGCAATGTTTCACCCATTTCAACTGAAACGGGCCCAGCCCTCCCCGGGGCCCCCGACTGACATGCAAAAATTTAATGCACAGCTCCCAGACGCCACAATATTCTCCTGCTATTGCCAGCCGAACCACCGGTGGGCGCTCGCTGACTGACATCTGAGAAAATACATTAAAATATTTACTTCACTTGTAGACATTGCTCCTAGCAAAGAAGGCTACTTTTCAATGAGAGGAAAATGAAACGCTCCTATCCTACTGGTGCTGAAAAACGAAAAATATTAGACAACAAAACAAAACGTCTAAATAGTCTCCCAAAGGTTACATCTTTCTTTGGTCCATCATCTGTAAAAGGCCCGCCGACTGCAGTTGCTGCTGCACCATCATCATAGCATGGGGCTGCAGTGCCAAGTGACAGTGTAAGCGGTACAGGAGATGTTGATAATCAGAGCAATGTCCTCCTGTTGGCTCTCCAGGCCTTATGTGAGCTGTCCATGGTGCTGAAAGAGCATGCGATGCAGATTGTTGTAAATTTCCAGTAGGTAACTTTCAGACCCTGTTCATTGAATAAATGAAGTGTGAATTTTCATTAAATATGACATTGCTATTGCTATTAATTTAATTAGAGGGAAATTGTTTAAGCTGTTCTTATGTCAGCTGATACCTAACACATAGTGCTATTCAATGCAGACTAGTTGCTGAAAAGGGCAAGGCTTCTCACTCCAAAGCAAAAAATGTCATTGTTTCAGTTTTTAATTAAGACAATTGTTTGGAATATGTTGAGCTGTCTGTACATTATGCTGAAAGAGCATAAAATGCATCAAAGTTTAAGTCCAAAATTATACCATTATTGATGCAAACCAACTTTAATATTCGCTTCTTTTCTTTCTTCTTTTAGGAAAGCTGGGGTAGGGCTCCATATTAACTCTTGAAACGGGACCCCAGATGCTTAAGGCCGCCTATGCCCAGTGGAGAGGGATGGAGGGGAGTGTGTTACAATCTGTCACAGTGGGGAGGGATGGAGGAGAGTGTGTTACAGTCTGTCACAGTGGGGAGGGATGGAGGGGAGTATGTTACAGTCTATCCTGTGGAGAGAGATGGAAAGGAGTGTGTTACAGTCTATCCTGTGGAGAGAGATGGAGGGGAGTGTGTTACAGTCTATCCTGTGGAGAGGGATGGAGGGGAGTGTGTTACAGTCTATCCTGGGGAGAGGGATGGAGGGGAGTGTGTTACAGTCTATCCTGTGGAGAGGGATGGAGGGGAGTGTGTTACAGTCTATCCCGGTGGAGAGGGATGGAAGGGAGTGTGTTACAGTCTATCCTGTGGAGAGGGATGGAGGGGAGTGTGTTACAGTCTATCCTGTGGAGAGGGATGGAGGGGAGTGTGTTACAGTCTGTCACAGTGGGGAGGGATGGAGGGGAGTGTGTTACAGTCTATCGTGGGGAGAGAGGGATGGAGGGGAGTGTGTTACAGTCTATCCTGGGGAGAGAGATGGAGGGGAGTGTGTTACAGTCTATCCTGGGGAGAGGGATGGAGGGGAGTGTGTTACAGTCTATCGTGGGGAAAGTGGGATGGAGGGGAGTGTGTTACAGTCTATCCCAGTGGAGAGGGATGGAGGGGAGTGTGTTACAGTCTATCCCGGTGGAGAGGGATGGAGGGGAGTGTGTTACAGTCTATCGTGGGGAAAGAGGGATGGAGGGGAATGTGTTACAGTCTATCCTGGGGAGAGGGATGGAGGGAAGTGTGTTACGGTCTATCGTGGGGAGAGAGGGATGGAGGGAGTGTGTCACAGTGTATCCTGGGGAGAGGGATGGAGGGGAGTGTGTTACAGTCTATCCCAGTGGAGAGGGATTGTGGGGTGGGAGTGTGTTACAGTCTATCCTGGGGGGAGGGATGGAGGGGAGTGTGTTACAGTCTATCCTGGGGAAAGAGAGATGGAGGGGAGTGTGTTACAGTCTATCCTGGGGAGAGAGGGATGGAGGGGAGTGTGTTACAGTCTATCCCTGTGGAGAGGGATGGAGGGGAGTATGTTACAGTCTATCCCAGTGGAGAGGGATGGAGGGGAGTGTGTTACAGTCTATCCTGTGGAGAGGGATGGAGGGGAGTGTGTTACAGTCTGTCACAGTGGGGAGGGATGGAGGGGAGTGTGTTACAGTCTATCGTGGGGAGAGAGGGATGGAGGGGAGTGTGTTACAGTCTATCCTGGGGAGAGAGATGGAGGGGAGTGTGTTACAGTCTATCCTGGGGAGAGGGATGGAGGGGAGTGTGTTACAGTCTATCGTGGGGAAAGTGGGATGGAGGGGAGTGTGTTACAGTCTATCCCAGTGGAGAGGGATGGAGGGGAGTGTGTTACAGTCTATCCCGGTGGAGAGGGATGGAGGGGAGTGTGTTACAGTCTATCGTGGGGAAAGAGGGATGGAGGGGAATGTGTTACAGTCTATCCTGGGGAGAGGGATGGAGGGAAGTGTGTTACGGTCTATCGTGGGGAGAGAGGGATGGAGGGAGTGTGTTACAGTGTATCCTGGGGAGAGGGATGGAGGGGAGTGTGTTACAGTCTATCCCAGTGGAGAGGGATTGTGGGGTGGGAGTGTGTTACAGTCTATCCTGGGGGGAGGGATGGAGGGGAGTGTGTTACAGTCTATCCTGGGGAAAGAGAGATGGAGGGGAGTGTGTTACAGTCTATCCTGGGGAGAGAGGGATGGAGGGGAGTGTGTTACAGTCTATCCCTGTGGAGAGGGATGGAGGGGAGTATGTTACAGTCTATCCCAGTGGAGAGGGATGGAGGGGAGTGTGTTACAGTCTATCCTGGGGAGAGGGATGGAGGGGAGTGTGTTACAGTCTATCGTGGGGAGAGAGGGATGGAGGGAGTGTGTTACAGTGTATCCTGGGGAGAGGGATGGAGGGGAGTGTGTTACAGTCTATCCCAGTGGAGAGAGATTGTGGGGTGGGAGTGTGTTACAGTCTTACACCATGTATGTAGGTAAAGAAGCAAAACTTCCATTGTTTCAAACAAATCTCTTGAAGACGTCAACCTTTCCAGGTTAAAATTTAACATTATCTTTGATTATTATTTCATAGATGAAAAGGAAAAAAACAGTAATTCATGGGTGATAGGTTATGAGATTTTTTTGATGATGGATATAGTTATCAACCTTATTGAATGTAAATTGTGGAACTGCCATGTTGATGATTTATACAAGAGGTGCATTTACTCTGTTCAGCCACAAGGGGGGCCTGTTTGTATGTTCACTCAAGCAGCCAACTCCAACTCTCTTTTCACCTAAATAAATTAAAGGGATTTCATCTTAAATAAAATTACTTTATTTCTTTCTTCCACAAAAATATTGAAACTATGAACAAAATCCATAATTTTGCTTTCTAAAGCAAAATAAACTTTATTGATATTGAAAGTTGTTTACAAAAATTAACCATGCAACACCTTATCATGGTTATGTTCATAGACTATGTGTTTAATGATAAATTACGTTGTTTGAAACCAAAAGCACCATTGTTACTCATGTGCCCCCTCCCTGGGGTCATACACTACCACAATAATTGAGGGCCTTCCTTTCCCAGCTCAACCCTTCACTGTCCTTCATCATGAACTCATCCAGCATCCTCTGAAATACATCAGTGCTCCTCACTTTAAGTACTCCAGCTAATAGCAAGTTTTGTGTTCTCAGCACTCTCTGAATGAAGAATCTCCCTAAAACTCCCTTCGACCTATGTTCCGAATTGGGGTTACCACAGCGGAACGACCTCCTTCACTTTAAACCACTTCGGTAGCGTAGCGGTTAGCACAACGCTTTACAGTACCAGCAACCCGAGTTCATTTCCCACCGCTGCCTGTAAGGTGTTTGCACGTTCGCCCTGTGACCACGTGGGTTTCCTCCGCGTGCTCTGGTTTCCTCCCACAGTCCAAAGGTGTACCAGTTAGTAGGTTAAATGGTCGTTGTAAATTGTCCCATGATTGGGCTAGGGTTAAATAAGTGGGTTGATGGGCAGTATGGCTCAAGGGACCAGAAGGGCCCATTCCACAATGTATCACAATGAATTAATCAATCAATCAATAAATAAGCCTTTCTCAGGATACTTCTCTTTTTTCTAGTGGAGAGTCCCGCCCAGTTCAATCTTCCCTCATAAATCCAATCTTTCAGTTCTGATATAAACATTTCCAGAAAAAAGTTCAGCACTGCTTCTGGCCTGTCTATACTTTGTTTCACAGTGTAGGGATTTTGCATAATGATTAAACCTCAACATTTTGACCACATGATCAAGAGTCTTGCATGCATATTGCACCGCCACAACTAGAGAATATCAATTTAGTTAACTGAATAATTAGGACTGAATATTACCAATATTGGGCATATAGCTACAACATTACAATTTAAAATAATTTGAAGGAAATATCTATCAGCCTTAACTGGACCAGGATTATAATTGACTCCAGATTTAACCAGCAAACCGATTAACTCTAAAATAGCCTGAACATGCCATTCAGTAGATTCAAGATGGTGGCTTATTGCTACCTCCTCGGGAGCAGAAAAGTATGAAGAGTAAATGTATGCTTTATTAGTGACTCTCACATAAATAAATAAATACTTCAGTCGTATTTTAGTGAATGTGGTAAATGCATGTTCAGCACAGATTGCAAACAAAAGCCATTGGCACAATAGTTAAACCAAAGTAAAAGTTAGGGGTCTAATGTACAGGTATCTTCACAAGAACCGCAGCCTTGACTTACAAAGGCATTGCAAACCCTTCACCACATCCCTTGGATCCTCAGTGCTGTTGCATCAAGTAGACTGAATTATTGATACTGTTGAACACAAATGGTGGAAGAATGACACAGCAATTATCTGCGGTGTTAAAAGCACTTTCACTCCTAATCCTGTTCCGATCTTTCAGACAGAAGCACCAGGAGAGAAAATAGGTGTGAAGAAATCTTTAGTGATGTTTATGTGCTTGAGTTTTCAATAAAAAGTTTACCTGGATGAAGTGTTTTTCGGTGAACGGGAAGTAAAAGCTTTTAAAGGCACTGATGTTTTACTTCCACAAAGTGTATACGTAGTGCTAAAATATATCACAATTATGGGGGGGCGGGGTGCAAAATTTTATTCATGGGGTTGTGGCTAGAACTATAAACATAGTCATTTGCCTAACAATCTATTGTAGAGACAAATTAAGAGTCAACTAGATGCAAAAATTTCTCCAAGAAGACCACAACCTTATCCTGGTTTGGAGGCTTGCTTGCCTCAATGACCCAGAAAGCTATGTTGGCTGGAGTCAGGGCCTTATGTTTTGGCTCTTGGTAGGGCCACCCATGCCAAACAGGTCAAAGGGTTGAGACCAGACTAAGAGTGGAACACCAGTCCTCCAGGTTCAGGGGTTCCCCTCAGGGCTAACAACACTGCCTGTTACGGAAACAGCAATGAAGAATCCTTCTATGTGCCCCAGTATGGACAGACAGAGTTGGAGGGTCTGCATTGCTTCCCTAAATGCCAGCAGCGTAATGGGCAGTAAGTAAGATACAAAAACACAGTAGATTCTGCAGATGCCGGAAATCCAGAGCAACACGTGCACAAACAAGAGAACATCTGCAGAAGCTGGAAATCCAAGCAACACACACGAAAGGCCGGAGGAACTCAGCAGGCCAGGCAGCACCTATGGAAAAAAGTACACAGTCAATGATTCGAGCCAAGACCCTTCAGCAGGACTGATCCAGCCAGTCCACCTGCTGGCATGAGCATCGATTTCTCCATCTTCTGGTTATTTTCTCCCCCCTCCCCCCATTCCCACTTTTTCAATTCCCCACTCTGGTCTCTTACCCATGCTCCTCACCCCTATCCACCATTTCCTTGTAATTCAAACCCTTCAGTTCCTCATAAATCTTTTTTGTACCTTTTCCAGTTGAATGACATCCTTCCCATGGCAGGGTGACCAGAAACCTTGTGCAATAATCCAAGTGTGGCCTTACCGATGTCTTCGCACAACTGTAACATGAAGTCCCAATTCGATATGCTGGCCAATGACGTAGGTTAATTGTTCACTGTGAAATTCCCCTAGTGTGTTGCTAAGTGGTAGAATTGAGGAGAATTTGAGGAGAGTTACAAGTGCGATTAATGTAGAATTGATAGAGAATGGATGGTTGATAGTCAGTGTGGACTTGATGGATGAAAAGATCTGTTCATGCTGTATCTCTCCCTCTCTCAATAAGCCCAAGAGACTACAGAAGAAGATAGATATGATTTTGAATGTCTCAAACTCGTGTACTATGCTGGCCACCAATAAACATCCTGTTAAATCTTAAGAGTTAGGTTAAGAGGAGTGGCACATAAACGAGAAAATCTGTAAAAGATTAAATTTCTCTGACTGAGATGCAGAGGCTGGTCAATTCAAATCAGGTTCCTTTAAAACTGGGGTCATTTCAGCCCAAAAACTTCAAGGTCTTGCTCTTCAAATTAGTGTGGATTTCAGAGCTATGATCAGATATCATAGGTACTATTATTGCAGGTACAGCGATAATCTCATTTTATTTACCTTCTGCAAAAAAAAATACACGCAGGGTTGAGCATTCTGAGCTCAGTTTCAAGGTTAATAGGAGCTGACTAATATTTGGCTCCCATGTGATGGGATTAAATTACTGTTCAACAGATCGTACTACACAATATCAACTGCAGCATCGGTTTAATGTTGCACCAATAGCGACTTGGCCATCTGCTGCTGTTTTTTTTCTCTCTATGAGCAGAGTTACACATCAGTATGCCTTTTGAATTTTTCCCTCCTCTTCTTAATGCTGGACACTACTGCAAGTATGTCCTAGCCCTGTGTGTGTGGAGTTCTGCACCCCACATAGCCACATGGCACAGATGTAGGTCCTTTGAGCCATTCAACCTAGCTAATCAAGATCCCCATCCAAGACAGGAATATTAATGGGCCTATCACCGACCCCTGGGGAACACCATTAGTCTTGGGCCTCCAGTCCAAAAAATCACTTTCCACCACATCCTGCTGCTTCCTACTATCAAGCCAATCATGGATCTAGTTAGCCAGCTCTCCCTGGAGTCCATTTGATCTTAATTTTCTATAGCAGTACATCACTTGGAATCTTATCAAAGTTCTTATAAATCACATCTACTACCCTGCCCTTCTTTGTTACCTCTTCAAAATATTCAGTCAAATTCTTCAGACATGACATCCCACTCAAAAAACAATCCCTAATCAACTCCTGTCTTCCTAAAACTATATATATCTTACCCTTCAGAATTCCCTTTAGGAACTTACCTACCACAGGTGTTAGGCTTACTGGTCTATAGTTTCCTGGTTTCTCTTTGCAACTATTCTTAAATAAAACACAGCATTAGCTATCCTCCAGTCTTCCTGCACTTCACCCATCACCAAAGACGATGTATATCATTATAACGTGCATGTGCTAACTGGTCCGCTAAATGCAATATTCGCTCTGCACAAATGTAACTATTTCTACCATCCACAGTCGGCAATGAATCCCAGAATTCTAGTTAGTTAATTCGAGCACTTCCACTCCATCTGCCAAAAGTGGAAATTCCCAGTGGCCAAACATTTTAATTCTGATTCCCATTCCTATTCTGAAGTGTGCCAAGACAATGCTACCCTCAGAGTGGATTTCTGTCTGGGTAGCCTCCAAACTGACAGCATGAATATCGTTTTCTCCCTCCGGGAAAAAGTTTCCCTCCCCCTCCTCTCTTCTTCTAAACCCTCTGGCCTCTTACCTCTTCTCACGTCCTTCCTCCTTCCCTTTCTCCTGTGGTCCACTCTCCTCTCCTATCAGATTGTTCCTTCTCCAGCCCTTCACCTTTCCAACCCAGCCAGCTTCACCTTCTAGCTATCCTCCTTCCCCTCCTCCCACGTTTCTTTTTCTGGGTCTTCCCCTTCCTCTTGCATCCTGAGGAACGGCCTCAGCCTGAAATGTCAACTGTTTATTCATTTCCTTAGATGCTGCCTGACCTGATGAGTTCTTTCAGCATTTTGAGTGTGTTGCTTTGGATTTCCAGCACCTGTAGAATTTCTCATATTTATATTCTAGTTAGTTAGATAGCTTAGTTCATTGTCATATATGTCAGGACCGAATGAAATTTGTTGCTCAGAGTAAACAGTGTATTTATTTATTGAGATACAGTGCGCAATAGGTCTTTCCGACCCATCAGGCTGTGCCACCCAGTAACCCCCAATTCAACCTTAGCCTAATCATGGGACAATTTATAATGAACAATTAACCTACCAACCGGCACATCGTCGGACTGTGGGAGGGAACCAGAGCTCCCGGAGGAAACACACGCGGTCACAGGGCGAACTTGCAAACTCCTTACAGACAGCGGCAGGAATTGAACACGGATCGCTGGTACAGTAAAATGTTGTGCTAACCACTACACTACCATGCTATCCCGGTATACATAGCAGTACGGGAATCTGTGTGACAATAACATTAGCAAATTTGCAGACGACACAAAGCTGGGTGGCAGTGTGAAATGTGAGGAGGATGTTATGAGAATGCAGGGTGACTTGGACAGGTTGGGTGAGTGGGAAGATGCATGGTAGATGCAGTTTAATGTGGATAAATGTGAGGTTATCCACTTTGGTGGCAAGAACAGGAAGTTAGATTACTAACTGAATGGTGTCAAGTTAGGAAAAGGGGAAGTACAACGAGATCTCGGTGTCCTTGTTCATCAGTCACTGAAAGTAAGCATGCAGGTACAGCAGGCTGTGAAGAAGGCTAATGGCATGTTGGCCTTCATAACAAGGGGAGTCGAGTATAGGAGCAAAGAGGTCCTTCTGCAGTTGTACGGGGTCCTGGTGAGACCACACCTGGAGTATTGTGTAAAATTTCGGTCTCCAAATTTGAGGAAGGACATTCTAGTTATTGAGGGAGTGCAGTGTAGGTTCATGAGGTTAATTCCCGGGATGGCGGGACTGTCATATGTTGAAAGATTGGAACGACTGGGGTAGTATACACTGGAATTTAGAAGGATGAGAGGGGATCTGATTGAAACATATAAGATTATTAAGGGATTGGACACGCTAGAGGCAGGAAACATGTTCCCGATGTTTGGGAAGTCCAGAACCAGAGGCCACAGTTTAAGAATAAGGGGTGGACAATTTAGAACGGAGTTGAGGAAAAACTTTTTCACACAGAGGGATGTGGTTCTGTGGAATGCTCTGCCTCAGAAGGCAGTGGAGACCAATTCTCTGGATTCTTTCAAAAAAGAGTTAGATAGAGCTCTTAAAGATAGCAGAGTGAAGGGATATGGGGAGAAGGCAGGAAAAGGGTACTGACTGTGGATGACCAGCCATGATCACAGTGAATGGGTGGTGCTGGCTCGAAGAGCTGAATGGCCTACTCCTGCACCTATTGTCTGTTGTCTAATAAATATAGCAAAGACCGCAAATGCTGCAAAGTAGTATAGTTCAGACTGAGGTAGTGCAAGAAGAAATAAGTATATGAGTATATGAGTAAATGAGTATAAAGTCATAGATCACTGCAGGCCTTTCAGCCCATCTAGTCCTTTCCAAACTATTAATCTATCTAGTCCCATCGACCTGCACCCAGACCATAGCCTTCCATGCCCCTTCCATACCCCTCCCATACCCCTCCCATCCATGCACTGATCCAAATTTCTCTTAAATGCTATCTAACCTTCATCCACACTTTCACTGGCAGCTCATTCCACACTATGCACCACCCTCTGAGTGAAGAAGATCTCCCACAGGTTCCCCTTAAATATTTCACCTTTAGCCCTAAAACCCATGACCTCTAGTCCTAGTCTCACCAAACCTCAGTGGAAAAAGCCTGCCTACATAAATTTTCTCTGTACTGTTTCAAACTCTCCTATATGTAAGTGACCAGAACTATAATGGAAGAGGTAAAGTTAAAAATTCAGGAACCTGCCAGCTCCATTAGGAAGGGTGTGTGAAGGAGGTGATTTGTTCAGAGGTCTGATAGTGCTCAAAAAAACACGTTAGGTTGCATTTGACTAGCTGACATGAGGCACTTAATCAGCATGATAGCATTTCTCTAAGGAGACAGCCAGCTATTTAAAATCTCTCAACGTGTAGTGTCCGTGGTTGAAAATCCTATTATTTCATGCTGGTCAGAATTAACAACTGAGTGTCCTTTACTGCAGGCAGCCATTCTCCAATCCAAGCCAGCAGTAGCTGGTAGAACAATGTACCAAGGTCACACTAGGTAACATGCTCAGTTCCTAAAACCCACAACACACACAAAATGATGGAGTAATTCAGGTAACATCTGTACTTACCTACTGCCTGTTATACCACTGCCATTTAGAATGCAGTGAAGGTCCTCCATCTCTGGCAGTGTTCAGGGCTTCCTTTATCATGTCAGAAGCTTCCTCTCGGTTTTCACTACCGTCGGTCATGCAAGTCCTTGGTGGAGACAGCAATACCGCTGCACTCAAATGTAGAAAGATTCTTCATTGCTGTCTCCGTAACAAATTTGTCTTACCAGTCAGGGCTGTTAGCCCTGAACTGAACCCTGGAACCTGGAGGAACAGTGGACCACTTGTAGCCTGGCCTCTACTCTTTGACCAGTTTGACATGGGTGACCCTACCAAGGACCAAAACATAAAGCCCTGACTCCAGCCAACATAGCTCTCTGAGCTTTTGAGGTATGCAAGCCTCCAAAGGTTGTGGTCCTCTTGGAGGAGGCAGTATCTATGGAGGGTTATAAACAGTTAAAGTTTCATGCCGAAACCCTTCATCGGGACTGGAAAAGAAGGGGGCAGAAACCAGAATGAGTTTATTCCCTTCCATAGATGCTGCCTGATTTGCTGAGTTCCTCAAGTGCGTGTTGCTCAAGATATCCAACACCTGCAGAATCTAATGTGTATCTTGGACACCTACATTCAATCTTACGACAGAAAAGGTAGGACATATTTTCTACATCTGTCTTGTTATATTGAGAAATGGATAATGCCACAATTAACTTGGAATAGGAATGTAGGAAAATAGGCTGTCTGTGCTCAAGACAATCCTCACAAATCTTCAGAGATAAGAATTATATCTGCCTTTTCCCAAACTATTACCAACTAGGGAGGTAACACAGGATCAGTTCATAGGTTGAAAAAGATGGATACTCTGCTGAGAAGGAGAATTGAGAGCTAAGGCAGAATTAATAACATATATTTGACTTTTTTTAATAGTGGAAATGAGGAAAGGAACTTGCTTAGCATTAACTTTGATTAGTGTATGGAAAGGACATCAATAACTACACTGTGATTATGGATAAGGATATTGTACAGAGTGATCATCTCTCATTCTGGATGTTTAACGATGGTCATTGTACTGAGGGATTATGAAAGGATTAATCCAGGGTCACGGACCAGTCAGGGATGAACGTTGGTGGATTGGAGGAGACAAGAGATTCTGGAGATTAGATTAAGCTTCTCTTTCTGGAGCAGGAAGACACTCTGCAAAGCCTTTCTTCGAGGAGTGAAATGAAGCAGAGACTTTCCTCAAGGAGTGAAATTAAACAGAAGCAAACACACACAAAATGCTGGAGCAACTCTGCAGGCCAGGCAGTATCTGTGGAAAAGAACAAACAGTTGATGTTTCAGGCTGAGACCCTTCCTCAGGACTGGAATGGATGGTGGGAAGTCAGAGGGAGAAGGTGGAGGAAGGCGAGGAAGAAGTACAAGGTGGTAAGTGACAGGTGAAACTGGGAGAGGGGGTGAAGTAAAGAGCTGGGAAGCTGGTTGGTGAAAGAGATAGAGAAGTGGAGGGGGAATCTGGTAGGAGAGAATAGAAGAAAGGAAAGGGGGAGGAGCACCAGAGGGAGGTGATGGGCTGGTTAAGGAGATCAGGGAATGGTGAAGGAGAGGAAGGGGGAGCAATTACTGGTAGTTTGAGAAATCGATGTTCATGCCATCAGGTTGGAGGCTACCCAGACAGAATATGAGGTGTTGCTCCTCTAAAGAGCAACCGTATCTCTGGTAATGATGAGTTTGAGTACAGAGAGGAAATTAAGAACCTGGTGGCATGGTGCGAAGACAATAACCTATCCCTCAACGTCAGCAAAACAAAGGAATTGGTTGTTGACTTCAGAAGGAGTAGAGGACCACACGACCCAATTTACATCGGTGGGGCGCAAGTGAAACAGGTCAAAAGCATTAAGTTTCTCGCGGTCAATATCACAAATGACCTGACTTGGTCCAACCAAGCAGAGTTCACTGCCAAGAAGGCCCAACAGCGCCTTTACTTCCTGAGAAAACTAAAGAAATTTGGCCTGTCCCCTAAAACCCTCACTAATTTTTATAGATGCACCGTAGAAAGTATTCTTCAAGGGTGCATCACAACCTGGTGTGGAAGCTGTCCTGTCCAAGACCGAAAGAAGCTGCAGAATATTGTGAACACAGCCCAGCATGTCACACAAACCAATCTTCCATCCATGGATTCACTTTACACCGCACGCTGTCGGAGCAGTGCTGCCAGGATAATCAAGGACACGACCCACCCAGCCAACAGACTTTTCGTCCCTCTTCACTCCAGGAGAAGGCTCAGGAGCTTGAAGATTCGTACAGCCAGATTTGGGAACAGCTTCTTTCCAACTATGATAAGACTTCTGAACGGATCCTGACCCGGATCTGGGCCGTACCCTCCAAATATCTGAACCCGTCTCTCGGTTTTTTTGCACTACCTTACTTGCCATTTTTCTATTTCTATTTATGACTTATAATTTAAATTTTTAATATTTACTAATTTTTACTATTTTTAATATTTAATATTTGTAATCCAGGGAGTGGGAAGCACAGAATCAAATACCACTGTGATGATTGTACATTCCATTATCAATTGTTTGGCAACAATAAAGTATAAAGTAAAGTAACCTGAGTGTGGCCTTATTGTGGCAGGAGAGGAGGCCATGGACTGTCATGTCGGATAAGGAATGGGAAGTAGAATTTCCCAGCTCTTTACTCCCCCTCTCCTGGTTTCACCTGGCATCTGTCACCTTCTACTTCTTATTCTCCTCTCCCCACCTTCGTACTCTAACCTCCCTCCTTTCTTTCCAGTCCCGAAGAAGGGTCTTGGCCCGAAATACCACCTGTTCACCCTTTTCCATAGACACTGCCTGGCCTGCTGAGTTCCTCCAGCATTTTGTGTGTGTTGCTCTGGTTTCCAGCATCTGCAGCTTTTCTTGTGAAATGGAACAGAGCCCAATTTGTATGTGAGCTGTGGACAGTCTTAGGTAGTTGGATAGAGACAGTAAGAGGGTAAATTGTACTGAGGTTGTGAAAAGAGATTGACTAGGTATGTAAGGGTCATGATGGGAACAGAAATCTCTTCCCTTCATATGTATATATTAAATTTATGATATATGACCAGTTTTTCTATGTCTTCATATCTAGAAAGTTTGTAAGAGAGGAGTTAATAAATTTCAAGAGGTTGATGAACCTTTTAGTAGAGCACAGCTTCAAATGAGCCCCTATACTATAATGGGAAAGGTGATTTGTCTCCTAATCATTGCATTTATTGAAGGCTTGATACTTTTGAACAGAATCTGTTACTCCTTTGGCATGGTCTACACTCCACCTTATCTGTGGAAAAGAATGTGAGTTGGTGAGACAAAGTAACATTGGAGATCATAAATACCGGAGATACTGCAGATGCTGGAAATTCAGAGTGACACACACACAAAATGCTGGAGAAACTCAGCAGGTCAGGCAGCATCTATGGGGTGGGGTGGGGGAAATAAAGAGTCAATGCGTCGACTGGTTATTCCTCTCCATAGATGCTGCCTGACCATCGTGAGTTCCTCCAGCATTTTGTGTGCATTACATAGGAAATCTATGATCTTTGGGTACAATGCACTAGATAGGATTGAGCTTAGCAGATGTATAACATGATATTCTAAAGCACACTGAATATATTATGAATGGTGATTAATTAAACAATTAAACATGATACATTGCAGGCAAGCACCGCTTCCAGGGGTTTACTTAAGCATTTTCTTAAACTGCCAAAGGAATTTCTGTAATTTTGTTTCCTGCAAGAATATTAGTTGGAATGGAAAACTGAGCGGGGGGTGCGTGGGGCAGATAAAGTTTACCACGTAACTGATAATCACAAGGAATTGGCTTGTTGATGTCATGGCTCACTCTTCTCCTCCTGCGTTCACCTGAACAGAATGCAAACGAGGGATAAATCTTCATGCGTAAGTGAGTGCGAGGACAGCCTAGTTAGGCTCATCGTCCTGCTACATTAACGCTCTCATAATGATGTAATTTGTGCTTTGAATAACCCAATGCCTTTTTATTTCTGCTGCAAGCCTTGAGCGAAGAATTTTTACTCATTATCTCTTTTCAATTTACTTTGCACACTTTCCCGTTTCTTTTTCCTATCTCCTGATCTTATTCTGAAGTAATGCTCTACATTTGCCTGAATTAACAACTGGTACTCAGTTGGAAAAACTCTCAGCTTCTTTCACCCACCCACGTGCCTTTGGCCTTTGGTCGCAGTGTGACAGCTTCATCTGAATTCTTCCTACCTGTGTGGGTCACCGCAGAGCAGTGGGAAGCAAGGCAGTCATTCAAATAACAGTTCATTAAGTGCTTCAGCAAAAAAAAACTGCCAAGAAGGGATGCAGTTTATAAAATGCTTGGGTCCAGAAGGACAGGAGTTCGTCAACACATAAGTACATTTCTGAAGCAATTTGTTTCTTTGAATAAAAGTAAAAATGTACAATTCCTGGGAAGGGGTTATGAATGTCATTCAGTTAAATGCAGGAAGATGGCAGATTCAGCCCACAGAGATGCTGAGATCGGCATTACCCTGGACAAGGAGATTTAAGTGCTTTCCATTAAGTAATACTCTGCTATTTATAACACAATGTATTGTGTTCCTGTGTAATCAGGGACCATTAGCTTGACACCAGCATTGATGTGAAGAATAAGCTTAAGTTGACACCCTGCATATGTTATACACGCACGGACAAGTATTCCAGAAGAGCAAAATTGGCATTTGGCTCCATTAAGCTCACATTCCAGCCCTCAATCCTGCCCCAATACTGTGTGTCTAATCATCTCTTGACCCTGTCCATACTGCTTCAGTTTCCTTCCCCTTTTGACTTATTCACCAAGTCTACAATTGTCTTTGGTTTGCTCAGGTGTAAATGGCTTCCAGTACTTGGGCCTCATGGAGCCCAAACAAACAAACAAAACTATCTACCATTATGTTACCAGTCAGCACCACACAGTGAGAGTACCTGGTCAGATTTTCGGATTCCCTATGGTTTTAATGTAATCAGATACAGTACTGTGCAAAAGTCTTAGGCACACACACTATATATATATAGCTAGGGTGTCTAAGATTTTTGCACAGTACTGTAGTAATTCTATGTATTATACTGTACTGCTGCCTCAAAAAAATCCAAATTTCATGACATATGTGAGTGATGCTAAACCTGATTCTGAAATGGGTCTCTATCATGGACTGAGAGTGGTTAGGGGAAAGGGAGAGGGGAATCATGATTGGGAAAAGGGAAGGGAGCAGGAAGCACCAGAGAGACATTCTATCATTATCAATAAACTAATTGTTTGGAATTAAGTCATCTTGATTGGTGCCTCAGGATCGAGTGTGGCTGCACCTGCACCACCCCCTCTGCCCCGGAACTCCTTCTCTGCCACCTGCCCCACACCCTTCCCGCTGCGCTCCACCCTCACCATTCCCAACATCCTTTCCTCCCACCAGATTTACAAACCCGCTCTCTGCTCCACGTTGACAAATATAGTACTGTGCAAAAGTCTTAGGCACCCTATATGTGTGTGTGTCTGTTTGTCTAAGGCTTTTGCACAGTGCTGTAACTGCAATAATCAGGAAATTTGGACTAATGATCTGAGGCAGCTGCAGAATTTAAACTCAGTTTAATAATCTTGTATTATGTTAATATCAGGCCTGGTGATCATTTTGAAAACCCTGTCAGATTCACTAACATTCATAAATTGAAATAAATATACTTTAGAAAAATCAGGGAATTCAGGACAATGGTAAAGTGGCACAGAAGAAGCTCTAAGTAGGTCGGCCATGGCCTGGCAGATTGAGCCATAATGAATCATGGAAGAGGCTGTGAGTAGATCCGCCATGATGATATTCAATGGCCGGGCAGATTTGAGGGGCGAGAAGGCCTATCCTGCTCCTATTCTCTTGTGCTGGCCTTCATGGTTTTCCAGATCAAGAGACAATTAATGCTGGCTTTGAGTGTGACTCCCACAGGCAACGAAAGAGTAAAAAATGTGCATGTAGACTAAATGTATCTCCCAGACCTTTAACAAGCATTAACAGCAGTATTATTTTTATTAAATGTCAAACTAGTCAAAAATATTATGGCTTGGTAAAATTCTAGCGCTCAAAAGAAAAGTCTTTGAGAAGCATTGAATGGTAACTCCTGGCGAGTTTTTAATTCTGAAATTATACATTCAGTAGTCAGTCTATTCGTTACCTCCTGTACCTAATGAAATGCTTATTGAGTGTATGTTCATGGTCTTCTACGGCTGTAGCCGATCCCCTTCAAGTTTCCTTGTGTTGTGCATTCGGCACACCACTGTTGCAATGCGCAGTCATTTGACTTGATGTCAGATTCCTGTCAGCTTGAACCAGTCTGGCCAATTTCCTCTGACCTCTCTCATTAATAAAGAGTTTTCTCAGACAAAAATGCTGCTCATTGGATGTTTTTTTTTTGTTTCTTGCACCATTCACTGTAAACTCTAGAGACTGTTGGGCCTGAAAAATCCCAAGAGATTAGCGGTTTCTGAGATACTCTAACCACCCCATCTGGCACCAACAATCATTCCCCAGTTAAAGTCACTTAGATCACATTTCTTCTCCATTCTGAAGTTTGGTCCGAACAGCAACTAAACCCCTCAACCATGTCTGCATGTTTTTATTAATTGAGTTGCTGACACATGACCTGCTGATTAGATATTTGCATTAACGGGCAGGTGTACAAGCATTCCTAATAAAGTGGCAACTGAGCGTATACGGAAGTAGCTTGATGACTGGTTCTTTTTTGTATTATATTCCAACCAAACTAGCTATTTATTAACACACATGTAATATATCATGTGAACCTAATCAGGTTGAATTGAAAAGGTCGGGTACAGGCCCAATCGAGGTGGAGGGGTCCAGGCCCCAGATCGCATTAAAGCAACTAGACCTGATGTCTGGATGGCAATTTAGGCACTGGGCCAGATTGAAAAGGTCAGGCTATCGTCCGAGGTGAGGGACGGACTAATTCAGCTCACTGCTACTCAGCTCTGCACTATGGGTCTCGGACTCTCCTTGTGGACTTCAGTTCAGAACACTATTTGCTTCTGGCTATTGTATGCAAGGTTTGTGTTTTTTTTTTCCTTCCCCTCTGCACATTGGATGTTTGACAGTCTTTTATTTTAACTGGTTCTTTTGCGTTTCTTTGCTTCATGGCCGTCTGTTAGGAGACGAATCTCAAGGTTGCATAATGTTTTCATACTTTGATAATAAATGTACATCAACCTTTGAACTTTAATCTCATTATTCACCAGTAATATATCATTTCCCCAATGAATCCCAAAAAAAAGCCTCAACCACTGGCAGCTTATGCACCTTATGATTTTGCAGCTGAGTGGGTTTAGCTGAGAACAAGGGTTAGATGAAGGGTCATGGCCTAAAATGCTCATTCCTCTCCAAAGAGGCTGCCTGACCTGATGAGTTCCTCCAGCACTTTTATTTTATTTATTGTGATACAACACAGAATAGGCCCAATTTAATCCTAATCATGGACCAATTTACAATGGCCTACCAACCGGTACATCTTTGGAGTGTGGGAGCACCCAGGAATCCCACACGGTCACAGTGCGGGGATACAATCTCCTTGCAGGCAGCGACTGGGATTGAACCCAGGTTGTGCTAACCACGACACAACTGTGCTACCTGTGCGTATTGCACTTTAAAAAAGCAACAGCTCAGTTCATCAGAACTGAAATGTTCACATTTATGTTACGGATTTAGGGGATATTGCATTGAATTGTGCATTTCTAATAAGGAGAATAACATACAAATTGCTGCTAGAGGTACAAACGGTGAAAAGGAAAACTTCTAATGCAGGAGAATGATAGATTTTGAACATTCTAAGCGTGTTCTTTAAGAAGAAATCAAATTTGTAAGACCAACATCAAAGAGAGTAGTGAATGAATAGGGAAATGGAATTAGATCTGCCTCTAGTCTACTTTTACACTTGAGTTTTCTTATTCTGTAAAAACATAATGTGATGGTAATAGAAATTATTAAGCCCATAGCATGCATCATTTGAGTTGAGACCCTTTCACTTTGACTATTGATGATCGTCTGAAATGAACCATTTCGGCACAACCATTCATCAATCATATTTCCAGCTTTCCATTTCCCTCAACCCATTCTGGATTCATCACTCACATCACTGCACATCGCTTAATGCGTGCTATTGTTCTAATGCAGTTTTCTGAATAGATAAAACCAGCTTGGCAGCAAGAGGCTTGTGTTGGAAGTAACAAAGGTGAAATGAAAATTAATTATGTTCATTTCTTTGGTCACAGGAAGCCTGAGAGGTTTCATATAATAGCCATGGCTACTATCACACTATAAGTCGCTACATCACCAGATGTGAAAGGCTTGAATGTACTGATCAATGTCATGGTGTTCAAATGGCAGTTCAGAGGGACTTTGCCTTTTGCCTTACACGTGCTAGGAGTTCATTAGCAGACATTCTATAAGAGGAGAACAGAACCAAGCTTACCTGAAGCCCCACTGTAGTTAAACAGCTCCCTAAATTAAACAAGGTGCTGTTTGAAGCCAAGCTGGGTCAATTGAACAAAGTACCAAAGGTTTGATGATATCCACAGGACATTAAATACCAGCTTAGTTCAGTAATACCCTTCTCAGCCCTGAGTCAAAGGTTTGTGAATATTGACGTTAATCTACGCTGATTCAACATGCTAAATCAAAATAGAGTTGAAAGATTAGTGGGTAAACTATAGGAGGTTCTGCCTCCTCAATGAGATACCAAACTGCCTCCACTCATGAAAATGAAAGATTACCTATCATCTCAAAAGAGACACACAGGAACACTTCCTGGCCACCCAGGAACCCCACCTTCAAGGCCATGCTCCCTTCTCACTGCTGCCATCAGGAAGGTGGTACAGGGAAGGGCCTGAGATCCCATACCATCAGGTTCAGGAACAGTTATTACCCTTTAACCATCAGGCTTCCTGAACCAGTGTGGATAACTTCACTTACCCTAACACTAAACTGAATCCACATGAACTCTATAACTCATGTTCTCAGTATTATTTATTTACTTATTTTTCAATTATTATTGATATTTTTAATGTATTTGCAGTTTGTCTTTTGCACATTGGTTGTGTGTCAGACTGTGTGTGTTTTTTGATTCCATTGTATTCCTTTTTTCTATTATGAATGCCTGCGAGAAAATGAATCTCAGCGTGTACTTGCTATCTTTTTAGCTTGTCATTTTGGCAAACTATTTCCTTGTTGTACTCTCTTGTGAATCACAAAAACAGTGATTTTCACTCTTGGTGATTTGAATACACTTACATTTACATTTTAATAAATACATTTTTAACAAATTCAAATACATTTTAACAAATCACCATATCAAAATATATGGTGACATATACATCTACTTTGATTATAAAGTTACTTTAAACTTTGGTGTCCTGGGCAACATTCATCCTTCAACCAGCAGTATTAAAAGTGCCAACTTATTTTGTTTATGTCCTTGGTACTGTATTTGTGGAATTTTGAGGGCATAATATATTGCTTGCTGTGTATTTGCCAACAAAATGGTGACTACATTTGAAAATGATTTGATGTGAAGTATTTTAGAAAACCCCGAGTGCATGTAATGTGCTTGATTAATTCATGCTCTGCTTTTCTTTCATCTTTCCCAGTAGAGAAAGAGAAGAGATAATGCAGGAGGGGAAAAAAAAATACATTTTAACAAATCACAATCAAATCACCAAGAGTGAAAATCACTGTTCTTGTGATTCACAAGGGAGTATAACAGGGAAATGGTTTGCCAAAATGACAAGCTAAAATGAAAAATGAAAGACTTGAAATGATAAACCACTCTTTATAACCCCAGGCCACGCCACGTAGCATTTTACAGTCAATGGAGTATTTTGAAACGTAGTTACTGTTGTGAAGTGGGAAAATCAGCAGCCAATTTATGCGCAGCAAGGTTCCAGAAATGGCAGCGAGATAAAGACTAGACCATCTGTTTTAATAATGTTGATTGACAAATAGATATTGACCAAGACATTAGTCCTGGTCTTCTTTGAAATAGTTTCATTTCATCTTTCAATATAAGGCAGAAAATTTTGGTTTGGCATTCATTGACAGGATAGCAGCCAACAGCCCCGCTCCTTCAGTACACTCTATCAAACGATCAGCATGCATTTTGTGTCCAAGTCACTAAAATGGTCCTTTAATGGAAGTATTTAAAGGTATTGAAAAGAATTAACAAAAATAACATAGAAAATGTTTTTACTTGAGCAAACCAAAACTAAATGATAGTAAACGTCTCCAGCAATTCTATTTCAGCGCAACTTCCTTACTCAGAAAGGACAGGATGTAGAATTGAGTATCAGAAATATTCCGAAATAAATAGCATTAGTGCGTTCTAACTGGCTGCATCACCATCTGGTATGGGGGCGGGGGGGGCAGGGGCTACTGCACAGGATCGAAGTAAGTTGCAGAGGGTTGCAGAGTTAGTCAGCTCCATCATGGGCACTAGCCTCTGTAGTATCAAGGACATCTTCAAGGAGTGGTGCCTCAAACAGGCGGCGAGGATTATTAACTACTACTACGTGAATTCAGGCCTAGGGGGCCGGTGTCGGGCATGATGACGGACTCTCCACTTCTCCCTCTCCCTCATCAGTGTGTTCAGTTCATCTGCATTAGCTGCGCCACTGTCTTCTAGGAGCATGTTGACCATAGTCCTGGGAGGGCGCCCAGGGTTCATCCTCCTGTGCTTAGGCTCCCATATGATGACTATTATGAGTATTATACCATATGAGTATTATTAAGGATACCCATTACCCAGGACATGCCCTCTTCTCATTGCTACCATCAGGAAGGAGGTAGAGAAGCCTGAAGGCACACACACAGCAATTCAGGAACAGCTTCTTCCCTTCTGCCATCTGATTTCTGAATGGACATTGAACCCATGAAAACTTCCTCAGTACTTATTTGCATCTCTATTTTTTTTGTACCACTTATTTAACATTATATTGTATATTTTCACTGCAAATTCACAGTTTTGTTTCTCTCTATTTTTGTACTACTGCCACAAAGTTAACAAATTTTACAACATACGCCAGTAATATTAAGCCTGATTCTGATTTAAGAAGATACATATGGACACGGGGAGAAGGCAGGAGATTGGGGCTGAGCTATGCTGAAATGGGGGAGCAGTTTTGATGGGCCAAATAGTCCAATTCTGCTCCTAGGTCTTATTGTCTCATGGTAACACTTCACAGTGCCGGCAATCAGGGCTCAATGCCTGCCGCTGTCTGTAAGGGGCTTGCACATTCTTCCTGTGGCCATGTGGGATTTCTCAGGGTGCTCCAGTTTCCTCCTGCTTTCTAAAGACTGACAGATTAGTAGCTCAGTCGGTCACATGGGCATCCTCCGGTGGCCAGTGAAAGGCCTGTTGCTAAGCTGTAACTCCGACTAAAACAAAATAAATACAATAAGTACAGGAGGAAGAAAAAGGATAGCAGAGGGGACTGGATGAAAGTGGGTGAGGATGCTCATTTAGTTGAGGCGGCACGGAAGCATTGGGGTTAGCACAACGCTTTACAGTACAAGCGACCTGGGTTCAATTCCCGCCGCTGCCTGTAGGAGTTTGGGTACATTCTCCCCATGATCCTGTGGGTTTCCTCAGGGTGCTCTGGTTTCCTCCCACATTCCAAAGACAAACCAGTTGATAGGTTAATTGATCGTTGTAAGTTGTCCCATGATTAGGCTCGATGAAATTGGGGAATTGCTGTGCAGTGTGGCTTGAAGGACCGATAGGACCTATTCCCTGCTGTACTCAGTAAGTAATAGAGAGTAACCACCACCGCAGACTCACTGGGCTGAAAGGCATTTCTGCACAAAGTATTCTGTACAATCCCCGACCAGAGAGGAGGATGCTTCCAAGTAAACCTCGATATAAAACTTCTACCACAGGGAATAATTCGGTCAAGTGGGATATTAGTTCCAAAAGCCACAGCTTTGCAGAATTTTTCATTCACACAACATGCACACTGGAGGAAGGCCATCATTTGGTGTCTATTTATAGTTGGCCCATTTAGAAGCCACCTCAGAGGGCAACTGCAATACATTGGTGAGTCTTAACTCACGTCCGGCTAGACTGGGTACAAATAATAGACTTGCCTCTCTGAATGTAATTGGAGTGCTACACAGACTTTTATTCCAATTTGGTAGCTTCATGTTTGCTTTTTAATTCTGAATACATTTAATTATTGAATTTAAATTCCCCTGCTAACCTGCTGGGATTTGAACCTGCATCCTTAGATCAATAGTTCAGGACTTTGCCTGCTAGTCAAATAATTTAATCACCTTGCTACAGTACCCAGTGGATCACAGATCATTGTAAGCTATTGGGAATGCGGAATGAGTCTGGGAACTTTAGAAACAAGCACTTTGATAACCTTTATTACCACCAGAGCGACTGTTCCACTAACTTGGGCAGATAAACGTAACACTGAAAGGGCTGACAATTTAATTTCCTATCCTTTTTTTTTTGCACTAACATTAACAGCAATTACCAGCAAAGTCTGTCCTTCTGTACCACAACCTGACATCTTCAATGCCAATAACCATTGTTCCAATTGTCTTGTCTTCAGCAAGCCTGTCAAAACTGCTTGCAATGAGATTTCTAACCTTGCTCACCTCCACTGAGTGAGTGCTCAGAGGAAGAATGGGGGATTTAAAAAATCAATGCATGAGGAGGCAGGGTGCCGTTAAAGACTGACAAAGGCAAGAAAGCAATTTCTGATGTTCCAATTGCACACTGCTCATCTTATAACATGGGGGTCCACGGAACAGGATAAAGACCATTTGGCCAAAATATCCCCACTGGTGCTTATGCTCATTACGAACCACTCCCCACCAGCAACCCCCACATATCCCCCATGCAGTTTGCCATCCATTCCTTTACCAAGTGCCCCTCCTGCTTCCCTGTCAACATAACTACTACTCTCCCTTACTCCCTGAGGCAACAAGTTCCACATTATATCTGCTCTCTGGATAGATAGATTCCTCCACAATTCCACTTAGACTCTATATATTTATAATTATACACCACTGGTGCAAACAATTGCTCATTTTTTAAAATTTAACGAGAACATAAGGAAAGATTCAAGATTGTTTTTGTTCGTTCGTCAGCACACATGTAAAGAGGAACAAAATGATTGTTACTCCAGATCTGATGTAACATTTTAAAAAAAACAATGAAGAACACAATAAATATACACACAGTTGACATTTTATTTGGTACAGAATGTACCTAATAAAGATGTCACTCAGAGTATGTTTGTGGTCTTCTGCTGCTGTAGCCCAACACCTTCAAGGTTCAGCGCGTCGTCCACTCAGATACTTTTCTGCATGCCACTGTTGTAACATGTGGTAACTTGAGTTACTGTCACCATCCTATCAGTGTGACTGTTCTGCCCATTCTCCTCTGACCTCCTATATTAAAAAGGTGTTTTTGCCCACAGAACTATCAATCACTGGATTTTTTTTTTGTTTTCCCCATCATTCTCTGTAAACTCTAGACTGCTGTTCATTAAAATCCCAGGAGATCAGCAGTTTCTGAGATACTCAAACCACCCCATCCGGCACCAACAATCATTCCATGGTCAAAGTTATTTATATCTCATTTCTTCCCCATTCTGATTTGGTCTGAACAACAAATGAATCTCTTGGCTTTTAGGCACTGAGTTGCTGCCACTAAGTTGGCAGATATATATTAATGAGGTGCATAAGTGTACCTCATCAAATAGCCACCCACAGAGTGTAAATACCTGAGAATAGTTCATATACATAGACTAATTTATGTACAAAGACTGGAAGCATTTAACATATTTAGGACGCAAAACAGTTAAATCTGAAAAAAAATTATAATTATGTATTAAAAGTCTCCTCTGATGTTCCAGATCTTTTACTTATATATTGCATAGGTTGCAGAATGCCATTCTGCTGACCCAGAGCCACAGGCATACAAGGATCAGGGGAAGTCTGAGCAGAATAAATATAGCAGGTAGCAATTTAAAGGGTTAGAATGTTTTTTGCACTGTCTTTTATTATCATATCTTGTCTAATGAATGTACATTTATGCTCTGTTTGTTATCTGAATCTACATGTATGCGTTGTATCTGAAAGCAAGTTGTTCATTTTACCTGTACCTCACTGGACTTGCTCATTTGATAATAAACTCAACTTGACTTACTTATGTAACCTTGAATAGAAGCAATGAAAGCTCTGATTTGCCAGGAGAATTTCCTCTTGGACTGGGTTCTCCATTTTCTTCCCACATCCCAGAGATATGTTAGTGCTTAGATTAATTAGATAAGATAAAGATTAGCTTCATGGGTCTCAAGGATCTCTGAGGACTTAACCTGGTCCCAACATATTGATGCAGCCATAAAGAAGGCACGACAGTGGCTATATTTCATTAGGAGTTTGAGGAGATTTGGTATGTTACCCAAAACACTCCCAAATTTCTACTGATGTACCATGGAGCATATTCTGACTGGTTGCATCACTACTTGGTATGGCTGGGGTGGAGGGATGGGGCTACTACACAAGATCAAAATAAGCTGCAGAGAGTTGAAAAGTTAGTCAACTCCATCGTGGGTACTAGCCTCTGTTGTATCCAAGACACCATCAAGGAGCTGTGCCTCAGAAAGGTGTCCATCATTAAAGACCCCCACCACCTAGGACATGTCCTCTTCTCATTGTTACCATCAGAAAAGAGGTACAGAAGCCTGAAGGCACACATTCAGTGATTCAGGAAAAGCTTCTTCCCTCTGCCATCAGATTTAAGACTGGGCATTGAACCTATGAACATTACCTCACTACTTTTTAAATTTCTATTTTTGCACAAGTTATTATATATATATATATATATATATATCTACTGTAATTAGATCATAGGACCATAAGACATAGGAGCAGAATTAGGCCATCTGGCCCATCACGTCTGCTCTGCCATTCAATCAAGACTGATCCTGTTTTTTTAATATCTCCTCCTCAACCCCAGTTCTCAGCATTCTCCCCATAACCTTTAATGTCATATCCAATCAAGAACCTATCAATCTCTGCCTTAAATACACCCACCGATCTGGCCTCCACAGCTGTAAATTCCACAAATTCACCACCCTTTGGCTAAAGAAATATCTCCACATCTCTGTTTTGAAAGGGTGCCCCTCTATACTGAGGCTGTGCCCTCTTGTCCTAGACTCTATCACCATGGGAACCATCCTTTCCACATCTACTCTGTCTAGGCCTTTCAACATTCAAAATGTTTTAATGAGATCCCCCTCATCTTCCAGAATTCCAGTGAGTACAGACCCAGAGCCATCAAATGTTCCTCGTATGATAACCTTTTCATTCCTGGATCATCCTTGCGAACCTCCTCTGGACCTGTGCCAAACTGTTCACAATACTCAAGGTGAGGCCTCACCAGTACTTTATTAAGCCTTAGCATCATATCCTTGCTCTTGTATTCTACACCTCTTGAAATGAATCCTAACATGGCATTTGCCTTCCTCACCACCAACTCAACCTGCAAGTTAACCTTCAGGGTGTTCGGCACGTGGACTCCCAAGTCCCTCTGCATCTCAGATTCCTGGATTTTCTCCCCATTTAGAAAATGATCCACACATTTATTTCTGCTACCAAAGTGCATGAACATGCATTTTCCAACATTGTCTTTCACTTGTCACTTTCTTGTCCATTCTCCTAATCTGTCTAAGTCCTTCTGCATCCTACCTGTTTCCTTAACGCTACCTGCCCCTCCCCCAAACTTTGTATCATCTGCAAACCTGACAACAATCCATTTATTCCATCATCATTTATATACAGCATAAAAACAGGTGGTCCCAACACCGACCCCTGTGGAACACCACTAGTCACTGGCAGCCAACCAGAAAAGGATCCTTTTATTCCCTCTCACTACCTCCTACCAATCAGCCAATGCTCTAACCATGTTAGTAGCTTTCCTGGGCTCTTAACTTGGTAAGCAGCCTCATGTGTGGCACCTTGCCAAAGGCCTTCTGAAAGTTTAAATATACAACATCCACTACATTCCCTTTATCTATCCTACTTGTAATCTCCTCAAAGAATTCCAAGGGGATTGTCAGGCAGGACTTTCCCTGAAGGAAACTGTGCTGACTTTGTACTATCCTGTCCTGTGTCACAAATACTCCATCACTTCATCCTTAAGTTTCTTTTTTCTATTATGTATTGCACTGTACTGCTTCTACAAATACAACAAATTTCACAACATATGCTGGTGATATTAAACCTGATTCTGATCCCAAAGGTGAGTGAGCTACCCCAGCTATGACCCAGAGGTGCTATCCCTCCCTGGACATGCCATCATCATCATCATCAGGTACCATGCCCAGTTTGAGCTTTGACTGCCATGGCCCACACACTCCTGTTTTGGGTCAAGTGGATCAATTCATTGATATTCGTTTCCAGTTCTCTGGCTGCTGTCTCCATCATCATTTGTCTTTGTCTTCCTCTTGCTTTCTTCCCTTCAATCTTTCCCATAATTACCATGCATTCTAACTCCTCTTTCCTAATCACGCGTCCAATGAAGTTACACTGCCTTTTCATGATCTCATACATTATTTCTCTATTATGGACATGCCATACCCTCTAAAAATGTAAAATAATTCAGCTGTTAATGCATCAAAAATGACTAGATGGGAATTGTATCATGTCCATGGTGTGTGGAAGTATGCTGAAGGGCAAACACACCTGTGGTGTTTACAGATTTATATTTTTAGCTCAGTGATTGAGCTGGAGGCAGAGCTTTGGACACCATCAATGGGAGGGAGGAGGTTTCCTGGGTGATTGGTATCAGGAAGCACTGACATGACAACAGACAGGCTCTGGTGGGCAGGGACTGCTTCTGCAGCAAGTAAGGATATGAGCCTTTGCAATTATCTAATGGGTTTGAGGGTAATTTTTTTGGGGGGTAGGGGTTAGGAGTGTGGCTCAGGAAGGATAAGGTAATTGAAAAAAATTATGAAGAGTATAGAGAGGATAAACACAAGCAGGCCTCTTCCTCTGAGGTTGGGTGAGACCATGACTAGAGGTCAGAGCTTAGGGGTGAAAGGTGAAAGGTGAAATAGCTAAGGGGAATCTGAGACGGAACTACTTCCCTCAGAGGGGGTGCAAGTGTGGAACGGGCTGTCAGCCGAAGTGGTGGGTGTGGGTCCAATTGCAACATTTAAGAGAAGTTTGGACGTGGATGGAAGGGGTATAGAGAGCTATGGTCCAGGTAGGGGTTGATGTGGCTAGGCAGAATAATGGTTTGGCATGGACTATAGGGGCTGCAAGGCCTGTCTCTGCGCTGTAGTTCTCTATGACCATGACCAGGACACTGTGGACCAGCAAGCCAATTATCCAGAAGCAGCAAATAAGAATGTTGCAGAATAAATGGGCACTATAGTTAGAAAGATTGACATTGTTCTTGCAGGACAGTCCAGAGGTTGTGTTGCTGCTGTGTATAAGGATACAGGATATCTGTCCTGGATTGAACTGGGACAAATTAATGACATGGATCCAGTCATGGCAGTACATGTAGTAACCAATGCCAAACAGGAAAAATTCCATCTAATCAGTTATGAAGACTAGTTAACAAATTATCAAGCCAAGCCTTAAAGGTAATTACTTCTAGATTGTTATCTGAGTATTGTACAAATTGGCAAAGCATAAATAAGGTTTACTTAATGACTATATGTGGGTGACAGGGTGGAGATACGTCTCTACCAAAGGAGGTGTAAAGCGCTCCATCCCTCCACTAGCCTGCAGGTCACCCTTGGGCAAGGTGTAGCAACTGCTTAGCCCCCCCCCCCACCCCTGATCAGGGTCACGTGAAGCCATGGGAGCAGGTGGTAGGTGGTCATATGAGCAGCTGGTGCACATCACAAGTCCTGGTTATGCGACTGCTGATGCCAGGCAGGCAATCTCTGAAGAGATTGGCTGGGGTCACCCGTCTTGTGAAGACACTGCCAAGAAGAAGGCAATGTCTGCTGTAGAAAAAAATTGCCAAGATCAATCGTGGTCATGGTGAAAACATGATCACCCATGTTACATGTCATGGCACATAAAAGAACAAATGACTAACTGAGTGACAGACTGAGCAGAAGTCGGTTCTGATTCTTGGTACTAAAACCAGGGAAAGGAAGAGATGTATCATTAAGATGATTGACTCCCAAAACAATGCTGGAATTAGTGTTCTATTTTGCTGCAAGACTGGGGAAACAGATTGGATTTTATATTAAATTAGTTAGGGCAAAAGATTGAAGATGCAAAGATACCATAAATCAGAAAAAGTGTAAGAGAGAAAGCTATTAATATGAGAAATGACAGACTGTGACAATAAGGGTATAAATTTCTACAAGTAAATCTGTAGATAAGCCTAGAGGTTACAAATATAATTAAAGGACATGGATGAATGTAAACAGCATTCCAATGGAAAAAGACTGAACAGTATACAAATAGATATACAATCTGATTTGATGGAGACAGACGTGAAAGCACAGAGGAACAATCTGGAGAAATTTCTGAAACGCTGGTTCGCTGCCACTGTTACTGGGCGATCCAGAATCTTCCGGAGGGAAGGCTCCAAAATCCCCTGCTTTGCCTGCTGCTGGCGACCGAGACTGAGGTCAAATCGTTCGGATAGAGATGGTGCTCGGTACTCGGTACTCCAAGCTCGAAGTTTTCGGATGACTCAGAGTCGGACTGTGGTCGGGCATGGCAGGGAGAGTTTTCTTCCTGCTCCCGTCTGCATGAGATGTGGGACATTCGAGAGACTTTGAACTTTTTTACTGTGCCATGGCCTGTTCTTCATAAAGTTATGGTATTGTTGCACTGTTGTAACTATATGTTATAATTATGTGGTTTTGTTAGATTTTTCAGTCTTGGTCTGTCCTGTGTTTTGTGATATCACACCAGAGGAATATTGTATCATTTCTTAATGCATGCATTGCTAAATGACAATAAAAGAGGACTGTGTGTCCTCATAATCTAATCAGATAGGAATTCCCAATACATGGCTACAAGCCTGAGCCTGAAGGTCAAGGTCAAGCCTGAATATTGAAGGGAACATAACTTTTAGAAAAGATGTGTATCTGGGAAAGGATAGATTGGCTCTTTTAATCTTAGTACAGGCCGAGTACCCCTTATCCAAAATTCCAAAATCCAAAAACCACCGAGATCCAAATTTGTTTTGAGCACTGACATGATGTCACAATTGCAATTCCACAAAGGGCTGGGAAGGTTCTCAAGTGATGCACAAGTCTCTGTGCAGCACAGACAGTTCTGAGAAGTGACCTCATACTCTGTATGTGATGAAAAGAGGCTAATGAAAAATAGAAAGGCATACCATAAAGTGAAAAATGGTCTCGATCATGTATTGAAAGTGTGGATTCGTCAGGCTCAGAGTGAACATATTCCACTTATCGGTACGCCAATCATGAAACAAGGAAAGATGTGTCATGACAAGATGAAAATTGAAGGAATTTTGTTTTATGCACAAATTAAAAATATTATATGAAACTACCCCCCATACCATTGTAGTTGCTGTGGAATGGGCAGCTGTTTGAAATGCATGGTGGAAATGAAGCCAACCTCAGCACTGGAACCAGTAATAGACACAGTCAGGGATGGTCATTCAACTCTGACAGTTTGTGGAGGACCCAGCTCAATCATGTCATGGTGCTCTGATTGTGGACTGTTCCCTCTGTGAGCTTCACACCAACTCAACTTAAGCTATACATTTTGGATTTTGTGTTTAGGCTTGGGTTCCATCTCCAAGGTATCACATTATATCAATGCAAATATTCCAAAATCTAAAAAAAATCTGAAATCCGAAACACTACCAGCCCCAACCATTTCAGATAAGGAATGCTCAACCTGTAGAGAATGACATAACCTCCAAAAGCCAAGATGAAGAAGTGGCTTCAGCAGAGATAAATAACATAGACCCCCGTGGAGCAGTGCAGAGATTCTCCAATCCCAAATAATAGAATTGATGGGACAGAGTACTGTGGCTTGTGAAAAAGGTATGGCGATAATTGTAGCTGCAGATTTGCCAAATAAAGTTTACCGTGGAAACAGCAAATAAGGCTGCATCAATGGAGGAGAATGAACAGTCGACTTTTCAGGCTGAGGTTCCTAATGAAAGGTCTCAACCTGAAACATCAACTGTTTACTTCCCTCCATTTTCCAACTCCCTCACCACTTGGCTTATAGGCACTAAAGTTTAGAAAAATGAGAGATGATTTTTTGACGTATAAGACTGTGAGGAGGCTTGATATGATGGAAGCGGAGTATGTATTTCCTTGTAGGAAAATCTAATAACCCAGATTTCTTCTTAAAAATAAGGCACTGTTCTTTTATGATAATTGTTTTTCATGACAGCAGGTCTTTAGAAAACTCTGCTGCAGTCTTTGCATAGCTTAAGGCAGAGGGACATGAGATTCTCAAAGAGCAGGTGGATAAATGGGGATATAGAGAGATGTAGAGTTCAGTTAAAATCAGATCACCTATGATTTTACTAAATGATTTGATTAAACATCTTATTATACAGATCCGAGATGAGAATCCAATTCCTGTTCTTAACTCAAATCTTCAATTTAATGACTTTTGTATTTGATACTAAATCAGATCCCTTATAAGACAGACTGTCTCAGCTGGTGTAGTCCGTGCCCGCTAATATGATGAACTGATAAACGAGGCTTTGTGCTTACCCCGGGGTTCAGATCTGAGGACTCAACTTTGGTTCAAAATCCTGTAACAATTTATACATTCTTTGATAATAAATGAATCTTGAATCAGAAGTGGGTTTTGCACAAGAATTAAAAACAATGAAAATAGAAGGTTTTGTTCTGAACGCCACTATGTAGTAGCAACCAATCATTCAGATTCCTCTTTCCTTCTTGAAGAAACCATCAAATCAAAATATTTTGGCTATTCATAGCAAAAGTGATGCAGACTTAGTAATCCAGATTTTGACCTTCAAGAGATCAGGAAAAGATAGAGATAACAAATTCTGTTTTACTGAGAAATTAAAAATTTTAGCCACATGCATTAGAACAGCAGTCAATATTTCTAATGTAGGAAATCTTCTGAAAATTAACACAGATAATTCAGATTCTGTATGAACACAACGCTAATATCTAGTACAAAATAAAGAGACCTCCATTCCATGACCACTTAATGTAAAATGAGCCAGCTGCAAACTATAGCAGAAAGTATTGACAACTGCTTCAATAGGCAAGGGAAAAAAATTGCATTTTGAGACAGTATTAAGACAGCAGTAAAAATATTGCATTCAAATAAAACAATTCAATTGGTAAATTCAACCAGCTCTGCAAAATACTTACATTTTAACATGATACAGTATTGTCTAGAACACAAAGGATATTAACAGAAAGAACTAACAAGATTCTGGGACAAGATAATCAAAGGTTCCCTCATTTTTATTTGTTCCAATCATGCCCAGGTTATTTAGACTTTGCAACTGTTTACCATTGAACCAAGTAACATAAATTGACAGAGAAAAATTTTGCGACTTGAAACAGAATGCATGATGTGTGTAATTATTTAATACATAATTAATGTCACTATATGTGGTAGTACAAATGACTTGTGGAGTGATTCCTCAAACAAAGCAAAGCAGATTTAAGCAGAAGGCGGCCATGAACCAAAGTAGCTTGCAATAAAATGCGATGAGATAAAGTTAAGATCTTGGCACACTGTGGCATGCACTGAACTTGGGCTAGATCCAGAAAAATATATATAATCTGCATCTTCCAAGAGAAAAGAAATTTAAATGCAAAATTCACTGTCACTGATAAATATTTAACAAATACAACAGTTAAATAATATGCGGTTTAAAATTGGCATCGATTTGTCCAAAGGCTTCTGACTTTGCTGCCTAGTGTCTGGTAGACAATGACTGATAATGGGAGTGTTCTCTGACAGTGTGAGATGGAATCAAACTGATGAAATCAAACAATACCCTAGATTTCAGCATCTCCAAAAGTTTATATCTTCATTCCCAAGATTGTCAATCCTTACTTTGACATAGTTGGGACAGTCAGCACCAAACTTTCAATTGGCTAAGCAAAAGGATTGATATATTTTTGAGTTGAAGGATACTATAGTCACACTCATTTCCACATGTGTAAATCCACAAAGGGTACAGTGGTCATATAATGGTTAAATTATCAGATCAGCAATCCAAAAAGTAAATTTTAATTCCTACAACAGCTGTGGAATTTGTATTATTAATCATCTGGAACAGTCATTAATATTACTAAACCACTGGATTACGATAAAAAAATCCATCTGCCTCACTAATGCCACAGCCATCTTTACTTGTCCTGGACTTCATACAGCTCCTGACACTTGGCAATGCTGTTGACCCTGAAATGGTTTAAACACAGGGATCATTGTGTCTGGAGAGTAAATCTGGCTTTGTCTGCTTTCCAAAAAATATACAAGTTAATAAAATGGACCTAATGTTTGAAAACAGGACATTCTAAGTCAGTGTTTTGAAACTAAAGTGAAGAACCAAGACCGCAACAAAGTACAATAAAAAGTGAGACACAAGATTTATAATTTAATGTTCAGAAGGATTCTACTTTAACAAAATAATATTTCTACACATTTATTGCTGAGCTATCAAAGATAAAGCGTTGAACTTGCTTCAAGTAATTTGGTTTGAGGTAGTCTTTCAGCTCACTCTTGGTTACCCACACGTGGTCTTCATTCTTTTTCGTCTTAAGATCTCCATTTATCAGCAAGGCTTTAAAGAAAAATACTTTGGCTCCAACATTACTAGGAGTTCGTACAGCCTTGGGATATTTGTATTTGCAGAAACCGGACGGAGCATTCCCCAGAAAAACAGCTTGCAATTCATTTCCTACAAAATGTGATGGTGAGAGAGAGAGAGAAGGAAACAAGAAGTGAAATCCTAAAGTTAGCAAGAATCTTAATTGAGAGGAAGCAAACTTAAATATGACAGGGAACAGTAATTTTTTTTTGAAAAACGAATTAGAGAAGATACAAGAAGCTTTACTTCCCACTATAAATTGGTGTGAAATGAAATGTACTGTAAGGACAATGAAAACAAATTCAATAATATTCAGAAATATCTGAAGAGAAATATTATTACTGGTTTACTGGGAAATAGCAGGCTTAGGCACAATGGATTGATTGGCTCTTTTCTTACAAGACCATAAGATATGGAGGCAGAATTAGGCCATATGGCCCATCGAGCCTGTGCTGCCATTTATTTCATCATAGCTGATCCATTTTTCGTCTTATGCTTTGCCATGCTACTATTCTAACAAGAATATAAAGCTACCAAAAGAGCTGTTACCAGACACAGTAGACAAGGTGCGTTCTGCAGTCTGCCTCATGGTTTCCCCTGGTTTCCAGTAACTCTGTGGTAGCAACCAGATCTCTTCATCCCCCACTTTTTCTTTTATTAATAACAGCAGCTTTTCATCCAATCGTCTGTTCAACGTTGATCTATCATTCTTCTTGTCAGCTTCTAAAATATATGAAGAAATACACATTTTGAAAAATTATTTGATTACCAACACTGTTCAAGAAATGATTCAGCAATATACATTGGATATTTCACAATTAAAGAATTATTTGCAATAAATAATCACAAACAAATAATTGATAGTTCTGGGAACTGAGATTCTCAGAGTCACAGTAATACAGTATGAAAACAGACCCCTCAGCCCAGATCTCTCATCCTATATTATTCTCCCTACACTCCCAGGTTCCTTAAGGTTTTCATAGTGAGGAAGGGTGTGGTAGTGGGGATGAGCTCCCACTAATTATTAAATGTTCCCAATGGTGTGACAACCAAGTCCAGCTCCTGGCCTTCACATTTGGCTTAGTTACTAAGCGCGGCATAATCATTTCTACTGACAGAAGGGATAAAGGTGGGTTTAAAAAATGTACAATTCTTCACCACTTTTTCCACCATTCTCCAACATCTAGCTGCTCTGCAGTAATTTTGTAAATGCTGGCTACACTCTGCTAATTTCCTCAAGTGGTCATTCAGTGCAAATACTTGGAATGGTGTCAACTCAGCTGTTGAGCACAATTACAAACGTTGTCTGAATTTGCAGTCTACTTACATTCTCTGGTATAGTTAGGAGCAGGAGCCTACCATTATTTTGCTTCTTAAAACACTCGGTTATTTACTGGCTCTATTTTTCACTCAAAAAAAGTTAGCACTACATCCAACCCTTCCTTCCCAGCCCATTAGAGCCATTAGGGCAAGCAGTGCCTTGTGGCCAAGCAGTTTTCAAAATGCCCTGAAGGTTTTTGCTTCTCCCACATGTTCAGATTCTCACTGTCCACTGAGTAAGAGAATCTTTAACAGCTCTATCATCATTTCAACAATCTTTTTCTAACTACCTTCAATCTATGCTCTATCTTTGTGACCTCTCTGCTACAGGAAAGAGAATCATCTTTGCTCACCTGCAAAATAGTCCTCAATCCAGACCCCTGCCCCAACACAAACACCAGTCTCATCCATCTTTCATCAAAATTAAACTTCAAATTCTGCCAACATTCTGACAAGTCACTTGTTTCCTCTCCCATAGCCAAATTTCTTGTGTACTGGGGTAACCAGACTGTTAACTACCTGCCATCTTGTTGAGTTTAAGCATCACTTTAACACTTTTATATTCTATGTCCCAACTAATCAAGTGTCCCACATTATTTATCACTTTATCTACCTGTCCTGTCATTCAGATGCTTAAACTATTATAAAAGGTCTCTCTTGAAATTGCACAAAACCTTGGAATCCTTTATCTCTTCCTGCATGGGTACTCTGTAATATTGACATTCTTTTCTCACTCCCATTCAATCATTCAGAACATAAAATTAAAAACATTCCAAGAACGCAAGAGGAATTTTTAAAAATTAGTGATTACAAATATTCCTCTGAGCACCATACATTACAAACATAGAATGATTGAGAGTATATGCTTCATTTCTGAAGGAGTCCATAATAAACAGCGTGCAGTCAGTACAGTCTAGCTGCAAGTAAACATCTCAGTTTCAAAAGAGTTTTAGGACATGACTTTCATAAGGATATCCAGATATCCAGTCCCTTTACATCTTCATCTCACACCAGGAAGGACTGTGGGCCTTTCACTTCATCCTTGAGCATGAGACAAACCAGTCTACTTACACCACCATTCTGACTGAACTTGTTTCTGTATTGTACATTTCTCCTTTGGCTCCACTTTTCCTCCAAATCAACTGTTGAGCTATGGGAACCCACATGGATCAGAACATTGCATCTCTTTGTGGAATACATGAAGCAGTCCTTGTTTCTGTCCAACTTGGGCCCTTTCATGACAGAGGTAGTGCTACATTCCCGCTCTGATAGACAACTCAAATGTTTCACCATTTTTAGCTGTCAATCCCTAGCCTGCTCTCAATTTCACATGGTCTCTGTTTGAATTTTCTTTCTCAACTTTTCCACCTCCATGCCAGCCTATGAAGTTCCACAGCCATCTTAACAACACCTCCTCCCTTCCTGCTTCCTGAAGAAATTGTTCCATTTTCATTTCTCTGGCATTAACTTTCCACCTCTGTGTTTTCAAGATGCCTTCTATTCTCCTTAACCACAGTCTGTCTTCCACAACAGTTGATAGAACTTTTAACCACCTACACTGCAACTTCACACAATTCTCTTGCTACCTCCACTTCCTTCAAGAAAAACTTGGGTTCCCCTTGTCCTTACCTTCTATCCCACCTACCTCCATGTTCAATGGATCAACCTCTACTTCACTTTCACTCCTTTACTCTTCACTGGCCTGCAGGTCACCCTTGGGCAAGGTGTAGCACCCCAATCAGGATCACATGAAATCATGGGAACAGGTGGTGGATGGTCGTATGAGCAGCTAATGCACATCACAAGTCCTGGTTAGGCAACCACTGACACCAGGCAGACAATCTCTGAAGAGGATTGATAATGGCTGGGGTCAACCTTCTTGGAAAGACACTGCCCAGGAGGCAATAGCAAACCACTTCTGTAGAATTTGCCAAGAACAAATCATGATTATAGACCATAATCACCCACATCAAGATGACACAGCACATAATGACATTGGTGATAACTCTCTATTCATCATCCCAAGGGAATCCCTCCTCTCAAAATAGATTCTGGTTCACTCTTCCATTTCCAATTATGTCTTTCTATTCAGCTACAAGAGATGACATGCTCGGCCTAGACATCCACAAAAGGATCTCAACCCTGGGTTAACTGCTTTATTGAACATTTATATCCAGTCCACAAAGGCGATTCCGAACTTCAAATTACCTGGCACACTAATTCTCCTTCCTTTTGATCTGCCCCTGACTTCTTATATTAGTCCAAAAACGCCCAACACAACTCAAGCACCTCTGATTGAGCACAGAGCAGCAGTCAGGATTTAACATTGTTTAACTATTTTAGATAATCAGTTTTGTTCTAACTAGCCCTTTCTGATGAAAGACCAACTCAAAACGTGTTAATTCTGTTTTCCTTTCCCCATAGACGTTACCGGGCTTGATATATGTTTCCAAAATTCTCTACGCTCACTTCAGATTTCAGCAGCTTAGAATTCCAGTTTCAGGACAGTTTTATTCCACTTTGCCTCTCCCCCTCTAGTTACATTCATAGCCTTCTAATTTAACCAGTTTCAGACTGAACTGAACAGTTACAATTAACAAGTTATTCTTTCTATTATCGTCTCAGCCAGCATCTCTACCACTTGTGACGTTCTTTCTCTTAGTCTCTATTCTATCATAGACATTGCCTTAGTTCTCTCGATCCAGAGTCACCCCACCTTTTCTCCGCAGATTCTGCCTCATCTGCTGAGCATTTCCAGCCTTTTGTTGTTTTTATGCATGTCATTTAATATGCGTAATATTACCTTAAACTGAGTTCCCAGATCCACAAGGTGACCTTTAGTTGCTCCAGCTCAAAACTACATACCACTAAGAACTTTATGAAATTTAAGAACACTGCAATCCTTTCCCCCGAAGTGATTAATGTAAAAGATCAGGGAGGCAGCAGTTTAAAATGTACCAATCTCAACAAGATGCAACTTCTTTGTGAATGCAAGGAGTCACATTGTGCTGAATCCCAGTTAGACTGCCATTGTACATAAGTGCAATTGTGAAGGAAGCAAGGCAGTGCCTCCTTCTCCTTTGGATTCTGCGGAGATTCAGCATGTCATGAAAAACCTTGACAAACTTCTATAGATGTGTAGTGAAGAGTGTATTGACTGGCTGCATCACAGCCTGGTATGGAAAGAGCAATGCTTTTAAACTGAAAATCCTGCAAAAGGTAGTGGGTTTGGCCCAGTAAATCACGGGTGAAGCCCTCCCCACCATTGAGCACATCTACATGAAATGCTGTCGTAGGAAAGCAGCAACCACCAGCAAAGATCCCCACCATCCAGGTCACGCTCTCTTCTCGCTGCTACCATCAAGTAGAAGGGAAAAGAGCTTCAGGACTCACACGACCAGGTTCAAGCACAGTTACTACCCCTCAAGCATGACAGACACAGACACAGACACACACACATCCACCATTGAAATGTTGCTACAACCAATCATCTCACTTTAAGGACTCTTCATCTCATACTCCCATTATTTATTGCTGTTTATTTGTATTTGCATTTGCTCAGTTTGTCATCTTTGGCACTCTGATCTTTCAATGATCCTGTTATAATTACTATTCTATAGATTTGCTGAGTATGCCTGCAAGGGTTGTATATGGTAACATATATGTATTTTGATAATAAAATTTACTTTGAACTTTGAAAATTCAGTCTACCAAAACAAGTAGACTGCCCGTCTGCCATCTTTTTAATTACAGAAATAGCAAGGTATGGGTTCAAAGCCAAATACTGAACCGTGCAGGAAAATAATGCCCTGAATCTTCCTGCTTTATTCTGAGATATCCTGAAAAGGCTATAACTAGAACTAAGGGGAACTACATTCTCTCTGCAAAGAGGAGATAAAAGTAATCCACATGGGTCTAGTGGAACAATTGTAAAAAATCTGTCAGCTCTTTGAGGAAAGATTAATTTGTGTTGCGAAACAGATCTGAATATACAAATAAGCTTTAAAGAGATTCAAGTCAGGACAATGACATTCTAAGCCATATTTAATGAATTGAAAATGTTAAGAAAGCCAAAACATATTAAAGACATAAAAATGAAACACAAAAAATTCCAAGAATAGATTCCCATGTGCTGGATGTTTCACTGACCTATTAAAAAAAGGTAAAAGCAGCTAATGAAACCAGTGTCAAGAGAAGTAGTCACCCTAACACTACCTATAATTAAACTAATGGAATATTCAAAGTTAAGTTTATTATCTAAGTACATACACGTCACCATGTACAACCCTGAGATTTGTTTTCTTGTGGGCATACTCAGTAAATCCAAGAAACATAATAGAATTAATGTGCAAAAGACAAACTGTACAAATACAAAATAATAAATAAATAAGCAAGCAATAAATATCGAGAACACGAGATGAAGAGTGCTTGAAAGTTAAGAGTCCACAGGGTGTGGGAACAGTTCAGAGATAGGACAAGTGAAATTAAGTGAAGTCATCACCACTGGTTCAAGAGCCTCGTGGCTGAGAGGTAATAACTACTCTTAAACCCGGTGGTGTGGGTCCTGGAATTCCTGTACCTTCCTCCTGATGGTAGCAGCAAGAAGAGAGCATGGTCTGAGTGGTGGAGGTCCTTGATGATGGATGCTTTTTTTCCTGCGACAGCATTCCATGCAGATGTGTTCAATGGTGGGGAGGGCTTTACTCATGATGGTCTAGACCCAATTCACTACTTTTTGGAGAATTTTCCTTTCAACACATTGGTGTTTTCATACCAGGACATGATGCAGCCAGTCAATATACTCTCCACCACACATCCATAGAAACCTGTCAAAGTTTTAGATCTCATGCCAAATCTACAGCAATCTCTAAGGAACTGAAGGCACTGCCATACTTCCTTCATAATAGCACTAATGTGCTAGGCCCAGGACAGATCCTCTGAAAGGATAACACCGAGGAATTTAAAGTTGCTGAAGCTCCCACCTCTGTTTTCCCAATAAGGACTGGCTCATGAACCTCCAGTTTCTCCCTCCTGAAGTCAATAACTAGCTCCTTGGTCTTGCTGACATTGAGTGAGAGGTTGTTGTCGCACCACTCAGCCACATTTTCAATCTGCCTTCTATACAGGTGTCCCCCTCTTTTCAAACATTCGCTTTACAAAACCTCATTGTTACGAAAGACCTACATTGGTACCCTGTTTTCACTTTCAGAAGGTGTTTTCACTGTTACGAAGAAAGGCAGCATGCAACCCAAGCAGCCACTCTCCCACGGATTCGGAACGGCATTGCTTAAACACGTTGCATTGAGCAGCCGTTAGCAAGATGAGTTCTATGGTGTCGGGAAAGCCTGAAAGAGCTCGTAAGGATGTTACACTTAGCGTAAAACCAGACATAATTAAGCGTTTCGATCGTGGTGAACGAAGCAAGGACAAAGTGAGTTCGGCTTGTGGAAGCTGACGAAGATGACGTTGAAGAGGTTTTGGCATCACATGACCAAGAACTGATAGATGAAGAGCTGATGCAATTGGAAGAGGAAAGGATAACAATTGAAACCGAATGCAGTAGCGAAAGTGAAGTCGTCCAGGAACTCAACGTGAAGCAACTGCGTGAGATTTTCGCTGCAATGATAAAGTATGACTTTAATTTTGAAAGGGTACGTAGGTTTAGGGAATATTTGCAGGATGTTTTGAGTCCTTACAAAGAACTGTGTGATAGAAAAATGCTCGAGGCTCAGTAGTCAAGCAAGTCTTCCACATCAGCCACAGCAGACGACAAACCTCGACCTTCAACATTGAGGCAGGCAGTCATAGGAGAAGATGAGCTGCCTGCCCCAATCGACGATGAGATGACACCCCCTTGTCCCACCACCCCAACCCCCGGGCCCCGGACAGATACTGTACTGGTTCGCGGAGAATGCAGCAGTAGCTGGGAGGCACACAGCACATCTTTAAGAAAAAAGCCGAAATAAACATGCTAATTAATTAGGTGCTGCCTAGCACGTAATTGTCAGCCCAGATCAGTGCCGATGCAATCGGCAATCGCCTCTGATCTGCGCTGACATTTACGTGCCGGGCAGCACCTAATTAATTAGCATGTTTATATCTGCTTTTTTCTTAAAGATGTACTGTGTGCCTCCCGGCTACCCCTGCGTGCTTCGCGGCAATGTATCAGTCGGCGGCCTGGATGGTGGGGGCCACTGCACCACCCAACCTGCGACGACTCAGTCTAACACACCATCATCAGTGTGCTCAGCGCTGAACCAATTCCCGTAAGTGATACTACACTGTACATACATTATTTCTACTTTATATAGGCTGTGTATTTTTATGTGTTATTTGGTATGATTTGGCAGCTTCATAGTTTAAAGGTTACTGGAGAGCGTATTTATGCCAACAGCACTTGCGTGAGATTTTCTGCCGAGAGCCCTTGCGTGAGATTTTCACTACGGAGATCAGTGTAGGCAATCGTTGTAGAGAAGTATTTCTACTTTATATAGGCTGAGTAATTATCATATCATTCCTGCTTTTACTATATGTTACTGTTATTTTAGGTTTTATGTGTTATTTGGCATGATTTGGTAGGTTATTTTTGGGTCTGCGAACGCTCACAAAATCTTCCCATATAAATAAATGGTAATTGCTTCTTCGCTTTACGACATTTCGGCTTACGAACCATTTCATAGGAACACTCCACCTTCGGATGGTGGGGGAAACCTGTATAGTGATTCATCACCACCTTAGATTCGGTCAATGGCAGTGGTGTCATTAGCAAACTTAAATATGGCATTAGAGTTGTGCTCAGCCTCACAGTCAGAAGCATAAAGCAAGTAGAGCAGTGGGCTAAGCACACAACCTTCTGGTGTACCTCTGCTGATGGAGATGTTGTTGCCAATCTGAATGACTGGGGTCATTTTATATATATATAAAAAAGTCATAATCTTATTAAATGGCAGAGAAGGCAGATTGGGTCAAATAGCTTACTTCTGCATCCATTTCTTATGATTTATGAAAAGCTTTGAATCATATTGGTGTCAGGAACCACAGTATCTGAGCAGCACATCATAGCACTAATGGTATGAAGCAGTGAAAGACAAAAACCTTGTACTCTATCAGCAGGATTGAACTGTCTGAACTTCTGTTCCCACATATCCTCCAGATCCTGGCCAGTCACAATGTCATGGCCAACGTCATCCTCTTCATCTGAATCATAATCATATGCCTGCCTTCTTTGAATCCTTTCTTCATCTTCAAAGACTCGAAGTTCATGATCAGAATAGAGGCTTTTCTCCAGCTCCATCTATAAAATATAAATGAGATCATTTGCATTTTGAGAAGGCAGAACAAACTAAATGCACCATTGTATCAGAGTCATACCACACAGAAACAAGCTTTTCTGACCACCATATCCACTACAACCATCAAGCACCCAGTTTTATTAAACCTACATTACTTATTTACTGCTCATTATGCCGCTGGTATTTAGGGCAGCAATGAAGGACTTCAATCCCTGTTTGTTTTATATCGCTGCACACAGATATAGAAGGATCCTTCATTGCTGTTTCCATTACAATTTTTTTTTGACAAGTCAGGGTTGTTAGCTCTGAGGTGAACCCTCGAACCTGGAGGACAGGTGGACCACTCTTGGTCTGGCCTCTACCCTTTGACCTGTTTTGCATGGGTGACCCTACCAAGAGCCAAAGCACAAGGCCCTGACTCCAGCTAGCATAGCTCTCTGAGTCATCGAGGGATGCAAGCCTCCAAACCCTAGGACAAGGTTGTGGTCCTTGGAAGTAAACCTATACTAATCTCATGTTATCCAAATGGTTTGTAAAGCTTTTTTTATTTTCAAAATTAGCTTTGAAAAAACCTTTAAAACCTTTAAAAGAATAAACATAGGATTAGTATACGTTTAGTAAAAATGAGTGCTTGATGGTAGATGTGGATAATCCCATGTTATTCTTTTCACATCGCCATCAACTCCCCGAAGGTTCTACCAGTCACTCGCAGCAGGCATATGAAACAAAGCCTCTAAATCTAGTGCCACAATTAAAAGATTAGACTAGGACTCTTGCCATTGCAATCTCAAAGTCCAAAATCCAGAGCCTGCACATTTCCAGCTACTGCAATCAGTTATCATAAGAAATAATTAATTTAGGCTTTGACACGATGATTTGTGTTACATGTACTAGCTGCTCTCCCACATTGATATTCTTCAGATATGCAGCTAAATATATATATCATTTGCAAGCTAGATATACTTGCGACTACAGATATAGAATCTGGAGCAACTAACAAAATCTGGAGGACTTCATGGGTCAGGCAACATCTGTTGAGGAAAATATAACAGTCAATGGCTCAGGTCAAGACCCTTCACCGAACTTAATAACCCTTCAGAAAGCATAATTGGGGTTACAGTCAGATCTACCATAATTTTATGGAGAGAATGTAACAATAAGACTTATAGGGCACTGGTCAGCCCACATTTGGAGTGTTGTGAGCAGTTTTGGGCCTCACATCTAAAACGATTGTTCTGACACTGGAGAGGTTCCAGAGGTTTATGATAATCATCCCTGGAATGAAGGGATGAACAAATGGGGAACATTTGAAGGCTCTGGGCCTGTACTTGATGGAAGTATGGGGGGGGGGGGGTGGAGTGAGAATCTCATTGAAATCTACTAAATATTGAAAGGCCTAGGTAGACTGGATGTGGAGAGGATGGCAGAATCTAGGACCAGAGGGCACAGCCTCAGAATACAAGGATGTCCTTTAGAACAGAGATGAGGAGGAATTTCTTTAACCAGTGGTTGGTGAATCGGTGGAATTCATTGACATAGATGACTTTGGAGATCAAGTCATTAGGTACATTGAAAGCGGAGGTTGATAGACTCTTGATTAGTTAGGGTGTCAAAGATTACAGGGAGAAGGCAGGAGAATAGGATTGAGATGGATAGCAACTCAATGAGCTGAATGGCCTTATTCAGCTCCTATGTCTTATGGTCTTATTAAGTGGCAGACCAGGCTCGAGGAACTGAGTGACCCTTCCCCAATTCATAATACCTGGTGGACAAGAACATATGGATGAAGAGCCTTAACAAATCATTAACTGTCCATTCCCTTCCACAGATGCTACCCGACCTGCTGAGCTCCTTCAGCATTTTGCTTGCTGCTCATTATCAAGCCGCACCATTGCAACCTATCTCAGTAAATGTGGTATCTACATACATAAGACAGAGATTACAGGACCACAGACAGTACCAATTACTTTTCACTCCTTGCTCATCCAAGACACAGCTGTCAATAAGAGTATCCAGATTTCTACTCCGCATGAGATCAAGTAATTCAATAGAGATAAGGATGAACTTAATGCAGCACGGCCTTATAACATGCTTAGAAAAATTTATTTGTAAATGTCGAGTCTTGAGTCTTGACTGATCACTACGCACTATGTTGGTGATGCTCAGATCATTTTGTCACTTGCTAGTGACTAAGCATTATGAATGAATATTTTTCCACCACAGGATACACTATACTATATACATCCAGTGTCCACTTTATTAGGTACACCAGTACACCTGTTCATTCATGTAAACATCTAATCAACTAATCATGTGACAGCAACTCAAAGCATAAAAGCATGCAGACATGGTCAAGAGGTTCAGTTTTTGCTCAGACCAAACAACAGAATGGGGAAAAAATGTGAAATAAGTGACTTGGACTGTGGTAAGGTTGTTGATGCCCAGCAAGGTGGTTTGAGTTTCTCAGAAACTGCGTATCTCCTGGGATTTTCATACAGTCTCTAGAGTTTACAGAGAATGGTGCGAAAAATAAAAAAAAAAATCCAGTGAGTGGCAGTTCTTAAAGTGAAGACACCTTGTTAATGCGAGAGGTCAGAGTTGAATGGCCAGACTGGTTCATGCTGACAGGACAGCGACAGTAACTCAAATCACCATGCATAATGACAGTAATGTGCAGAACAGCATCCCTGAATACACAACACATTAAATTTTGAAGAGGGCTCCAGCAACACTAGACCACAAACATATAGTCAGTGGCCCCTTTATTAGGTACAGGGGGTACCTAATAAAGTGGCAACTGAGTGTAAGTAAATTAATGACTATGTGAAGTGCATATACAGTATCCACTGGAATTTTTACTCTTTGTAAATGTTTTTATTATTGTGATAAGAATCTTACGTTATTTATAGATTACTGGAATGAAAGTAGCAACTTTGATCTCACAATAAAAGAGTATCCTGCAGCAACATTCGTAGCAAATGTTGAACACAAAATTCATCTCACAACCAAGATCATTAACAGAGACCATCTGGTTAAACATATTGTCTCTTCTATCACTTAACTTCACCTGCCTTCTAAACTAAAGACCTATTGCAATGTGTTGAATGGAGGGGGGGGGGCAAGAAAGAGATCTTGCATCTATATTATTTCTTTCTTGACCTCAGGACACTCTGAAGAGTAATTTACAGCCAAATAACTCAAATAACTTCTGCAATGCTGTAGAAATTGGGGTGGCGGGGCAGAGATACATCTCTACCAAAGGATATGTAAGGCAATCCTTCCCTCCACTAGCCCGCAGGTCAGCTTGGGCAATGTGTAGCACCTGCACCTGCCTAGCCCCCGATCAGGGTCACATGGAGCCACGGGAGCAGGTAGTGGATGATCACAAATGCAGCTGGTACATATCACAAGTCTTGGTTATGTGACCACCAACGCCAGGGAGACCATCTCTGAAGAGTACTGATAACGGCTGGGGTCAGCCATCTTGTAAAGACACTGCCCAGAAGGCAGCAATGGCAAACCACTTCAAATGAACAATTTCCCAAGAACAATCATGGTCATGAGACCATGATTGCCTACGTCATACGACATGGCACATAGTGAAGATGATGATGAATGCTGCAGTGTAGGAAATCCACAAACCTGTACAGAGCAAGACTCTTTCAACATTAGTGACTATGACAAGATAATCAGTTATACCATTGAATACTGGTTCAACTGATAAATGTACCATGTAAAAATAAGAAAAACTTAAATAGAATTAGATATAATAACCACAATATTTTTGTTTGATATTCTCACCACCTTCATCTTTCACTTCTAGATACAACCACCCTTTCTAAAACTGCCAACTCATCTTCCCAATACATAATCTTTCTGCATTCACAAAGGTAGTGTCCATCAAAACTTCCCACTATTAGGGGCTGCCATTGAGCAGAAGGTACAAAATCCTAAAGCCCCATGCCCCTTAGTTCAAGAATAAGTACGTCCCTTCAACCATTCCGTTTTGAACCAACCACTAATGTCACAATCACCACACTTTAGCAATGCAATGACTACTTTGCACTAAAATATTTATTCTAATTGCATTCTTTGTAAAAATTGTGTAAAATTTATGTTTCTCCTGTGAATGTTTTTCATATAATGTTATGTGCCTGTGATGTTGCTTCAAGTAAGTTTTTCATTGGACCTATACAAATGTGCATTTGACACTAAACTAAGCTATGACATCATTCATCTGCCCTCTAAAGACCTATTGTTCTTTATTTCCTCTCTTTATTTCTGTCTGCACTTTCTTAAAACAATACCAACAATTTTCAAGCTAACAAAACGTTAATTGAGCTGAAACCTCAGCTCTTGATCTTCTCTCCATGAATGCAGGCTGGCTTAGTGAGCATTTTAAACAGTTTTCTTTTAAATCTTTAGCATCCACCGTAAATAACAGAAAGTGTGCAGATGCTGGAAATTCGAGCAACACACACAAAATACTGGAGGAACTCAGCAGGCCAGCCTGCATGAATGGAAAAAAGTACAGTCGACGTTTTGGACCAAAACCCTTCGGCAGGACTGGAGAAAAAAAAGCTCAGGAGTAGATTTGAAAGTTGGGGGGAGTGATGAAGCAAAGAGCTGGGAAGTTGATTGGTGAAAGAGACAGAAGGCCATGGAAGAAAGAAGGGGGGGGGGAGAAGCACCAGAGGGAGGCGATGGCGGGCAAGGGGATAACATGAGAGAGGGACAAGGGAATGGGAAATGGTGAAGGAGCAGGGGGAAATGGAGCCATTACTGGAAGTTTGAGAAATCTATGTTCATACCATCAGGTTGGAGGCTACCTAAATGAAATACAAGGTGTTCCTCCAACCTAAGGATGGTCTTATCCCAACAGTGGAGGAGGCCATGGATGGACATATTGGAATGGGGATGGGAAGTGGAATTAAAATGGGTGACCACTGGGAGATTCCGCTTGTTCTGGCAGATGGAGTGTAGACGCTCAATGAAGCGGTCTCCCAATCTACTTCAGGTCTCATCAATATACAAGAGGCCACACCGGGAACACTGAACACAGTACATGACCCCAACAGACTCGTAAGTGAAGTGTTGCCTCAACTGGAAGGACTGTTTGGGGCCCTGGATGGTAGTAACCGAGGAGGTGTAGGGGCAGGTGAAGCACTTTTTTCTGCTTGCAAGGTAAGTGCCAGGAGGGTGATCAGTGGGGAGGGACGAATGAACAAGGGAATTGCGTAGGGAATGATCCCTGCAGAAAGCGAAAAGTGGGAGGGGAGGGAAAGATGTGTTTGGTGGTGGGGTCCAGTTGGAAGTGGCGGAGGTTTCGGAGAATTATGTGCTGGACACAGAGGCTGGTGGGTGGTAGCTGAGGACAAGAGGAATCCTATCCCTGGTAGCGTGGCAGGAGGATGGGGTGAGAGCGGATGTGCGTGAAATGAAAGAGATGCGGTTGAGGGCAGCTTTGATGGTGGAGGAAAGGAAGCATCTTTCTTTGAAAAAGGAGGACATGAATGAAAAGCCACATCCTAAGGGATGATGCCGCGGAGACGGAGGAATTAAGAGAAGAGGACACCATTTTCACAACTAGCAGGGTGGGCGAGGTATAGTCCAGGTAGCTGTGACAGTCCATTGGTTTATAATAGACGGTAGGGATTTTATACTATAGCAATATATCCTGACACTTTTAAAGGAATACAATCACAGTTACCTAACCACTGAAAGGTTCTGGGCAGATAAAGAATTTCAATTTAAGACAATCTAAATCGACTTCCCAAACATTTTTAATGTCATGGAACCTTACTATTAACCGAGGGGTCCATGGACCCCAAGATGGGAACCTCTGATCTAAGTAAAAGCTGCAGCCAACTTGAAACTCTGTATCACTACAATTCAGAGCTTTACTGGTCCTCAAATTTAAGCAATACATAGTAATTCCTTCCCTAAACTTCTGTCTCACAAATATGGAAGGTAAATACAACATGAACATTCATTTCAAGAGAACTAGAATATAAAAGCAAGAATATACTGCTGAGGCTTTATAAGACACTGGTTGCGTTTGGAATATAGTGAACAAATTTTGGGCTGTACAAAATTACAAGGAGCTGTACTAGGGCTGTACTTGACAGAGTCAGAAGAATGCATAACAAGGGAGAGGTATGGGACCTCAATGAAACCCATGAAAAACTGAAAGGCCTGTACAGTGGATGCGGGGAGAATGTTGCCATTATCTGGAGACTCTAGGATCCAATGGCACAGCATTAGAATAAGTGGGTGTCCATTTAGAACTGAGGTAAGTGGAATTTATTCAGCCAGAGTAAGTACATTTACTATCAAAGTATGTTTACACTGTACAGCCTTGAGGTTTGTCTTACATACAGCCACAAAACAAAGAAATCCAAAAGAACTCATTAAAAAAAGACCACACACAACCAATGTGCAGAGAAAGAAAAGAAACAAATCACACAAACAATGAAAGTAAGCAAATAACACTTAGAGCAAAAGTGAGTCCTCGAACACGAAGCATGAAGCAGGACACAGCCTCAACCTCAGTTTAGCGTAGAACGGAGTAAATTCTGCAAACACAAAGCCACAGCCTCAGCACAGCGCAGAGCGGAGTAAAAGTCACGGAGCAGCAAGAACTGACCCGACCCTCTCCTCTGGTCCCAGCACTCTGCCTTTTCAATCTTAATATCTCTTTCATCCAAATGGTTTTGAAATCCTACTTTGATAGATCCTACATCTTATCACCTCCCAGAATTTTTTGCCATTCAGTGATGTGATACTCAATTTGAAGTCCCTGATCCCAATGAAAAAATTATGCACCCCTAAAAAGAATTATAAGCCTATGCTCAAAGATTAATGATTCACCCTCTATAGCTCTCTCTGGTTGAAAATTCTAAAGATTTACAACCTTCTAAGAAATTCCCCCCCCCCACATATTATTCTTACATTACTAACCCCTTATCCTGAGACCGTGCCCCAATTCAACTCCTCCACCTATGGGAAACATTCACAGTGTCTATCCAGCAAAGTCTCTTCCAAACCTTCCCCCAATGAAATTACCTCCCCTTCTGAACTCCAGAGAGCTTATACCCATTTTGCTCAATTATTCTATTCACAGAACAGCCCATTCATATAACTATATAACAATTACAGAACGGAAACAGGCCATCTCAGCCCTTCTAGTCTTACTCTCACCTAGTCCCACCGACCTGCACTCAGCCCATAACCCTCCATTCCTTTCCTGTCCATATATCTATCCAATTTAACTTTAAACGACAACATCGAACCTGCCTCAACCACTTCTGCTGGAAGCTCGTTCCACACAGTTACCACTCTCTGAGTAAAGAAGTTCTCCCTCATGTTACCCCTAAACTTTTGCCCTTTAACTCTCAACTCATGTCCTCTTGTTTGAATCTACCCCACTCTCAATGGAAAAAGCCTATCCACGTTAACTCTATCAATCCCCCTCATAATTTTAAATACCTCTATCAAGTCCCCCCTCAACCTTCTACACTCAAAAGAATAAAGACCCAACTTGTTGAACCTTTCTCTGTAACTTAAATTCATCCCACAGTTTCTAACCATTTCTAAAGTGTAGTGTATCGTGCTTTAAAGGATATCTGTTGTTGTTGCTGTTGAGTGTCGTCCAGTCATCATCGACTCATGGCGATTCTACAGTCATCCTTGGGGTTTTGTATAGTTCATGTAGCACCATGGTCCTGAAAAACGTTGTCTCGTTTTTACTGTATACTGTACCAGCAGTCATGGTCGAAATGACAATAAAAAGTGACTTGACTTGACTTTTGTAGTAAGATACAGAAGTAGATTGCCAGGCCTTTCTTCCACACAGATACTGCTGCTGTCCAGGTTGGGACCCGGCCAGATTCGAAATAAGGACCATACACCTCCAGTGCTGATGCCACCACGCCACTGAGCGGCCCAATAAAGGGCATCTGCAAGGCAGAAATGCTCTATGCTCACTTGTGCAAATACAGCTCCAAAAACTCTTCAGCAGCTCAACTTAAGAATATTTGTATCACCAAGGCATAGAAGGCTTGGGATCACTTTGACGGAAACAGGATTAATATAGATGGATGAGCTGCAGGGCCTGTTTCTGTGCTACATGACTCTATAACTATTCAGAACAAAGCAGCCAACTCCCCACAACCCCATCAGACACCCTAAACCTCCATGACAGCACACAATACCTGTGTACCATCTGCAAAATACACTCCAAATGCTTAATTGTACCACTCCAACAGTGTGTTATACCATCATGGACAAGAGCAACAG